>NC_067166.1:30875846-31607513 GCF_903995435.1 Acomys russatus | reverse complement strand
TTGGTACCCATAGGGGACCCATCCCTTTTTTGATGAGAAAGGAGAGGGGACAATAGGGGAGGGGTATACAAGGGGGGACTGGCAGGAGATAAGGGGTGCTGTAATCAGGATGAAAAGTGAATAAATAAATATTTTTAAAAGTACAAGGAGCTTACAGAGCACAGCATAGATTGGGTCAGAAAAGAAAGCCTTCCTCGTAATACACACCAATAAACAAAACACTAAACACACAGAACAAAGAAAAATATTAAAAGCTTCGAGGGAAATAAGTCAAGTTACATTGAAAGGCAGACCTATTACAATTACATCCAATTCCTCAACAAAGCATCTAAGAGCCAGAAGGACTAGGATAGATGTTTTGCTGACTCTAATAAATTAATAAAATAAAATTTAAAAAAATAATGGAAATACTAACATAAACAAAGTTTTTAAAATTACCCCGCCCCCCCCAAAAAAAACACCATACATACCAGCCTAGACTACTGTACCAAAAATTTCAGTCACCAGAAAAGGAAAAAATAAGATACTGTATGACAAAATTAAATTTAAACAATATCTAGCCTCAAATCCAGCCCTACAGAAGGTGCTCCAACCCAAAGAACTTAACTATACCTAAGGAAGCACAGGAAGTAAATAATTTTACAAGAGCAAAACTAAAAGAAAGGAAACACACAACAACATTTAAATAACAGTAATTAACAATCATTGGTCTTTTAATATCTCTCAATATCACTGGACTCAATTCCCTGGTAAAACGATGCAGGATGCATAAAGAGAAGCTAACAGTATGACGTATACAAGAAACATATATCAACATCAAAGATGTTTACCTCAGAGTAAAGAGTTGAAACACTTTTTTGAAGCAAATGGATCGAAGAAGTCAGCTGGTATAGCCATTCTAATATGTAACAAAATAGATTTCAAACCAAAATAAAACAAAAGAGATGGGGGACATTACTTCATACTCACCATAGGAAAAAACTACTAAATAACATCTCAATTCTGAATATATATATAACTACAAAGGAATCAATATTTGTAAAATAAATATTAACAAAGATTAAATCACACTTTTGAACCCCCCCCCATATCAATAGTGGAAGACTTCAATACTCTACTTTCACTGATGGACAGATCATCCAGACATAAATTAAACAGAGGAATAATGATAATAACACATGTTATGATTCAAATGAACCTAACAGATCTCTACAGAACATTTCACCAAAAACCAAAATAATATACCTTCTTCTAGAACTTCCTAGAACCCTCTCCAAAGTTGACAGTGCATGTGGCAACAAAGCAAGTCTCAGCATATAAGGAAATTTAAATAATTCCCTGTATCTTGTCAGACTACCATGAATTAAAATGTATTTCAATTTAAAAAAAAGAAACAATAGACAGTCTATAAACTTATAGAAGCTGAACAGTTTTCTACTGGAATGACCACTGTCCTGGGTCAAGGTAAAAATATGATACAATTCAATGAAAATGAAGGCTCAATGTACCCAAGATAATGGGATAAAATGAAAGCGGTGCTAAGAGAAAAGTTTATAGCACAAAGTACCTTCATAAAGAAATTGGGACGATCCCATACTAGGTACATAACAACATACCTGAAAGCTCTAGAATAAAAAGAAGCTAACATGTCCAAGAATAATAAAACTCAAGGTTAAAACCAGTAAAATAGGAACAAGGAGAACAATATAATCAATGAAAAAAATGATTCTTGGTAGAAATCAACAAGATAGACAATCCCTTAGCCAAATTAATTATAACACAGATAGACAGTATCCAAATAAAGAAAATCATGAATGAAGTGAGGGGGACACAGCAACAGACACCGGGGAAATCCAGAGAATCATTAGGCCATCCTTCAAAAACTTGTACTTCACAAAATTTGAAAATTTAAAAGAAATGGATGATTTTCTTGATAGATACCACTTACACAGTTAAATTAAGATCAGATAAACAACTTAAGTAGCTGTATAACCCCAAGGAAAGCAATCATTAAAATCTCCCAACCAAAAAATAAGCCCAGGGCTATACCGTTTAACACAGAATTCTACTACTTTGAAAGAAGACCTAATGCCAATACTCCTCAAACTATTCTACAAACTAGAAACAGAGTACACATTGCCAAGCTCATTTTATGAGGGCACAGTCACCCTGATGTAAAAACCACACAAAGACTCAACAAAGAAAGAGAACTACAGAAAAAATTCCATCATAAACATAGATGTAAAGTTACCCAATAAAATACTTAAAAGTTGAATCCAAGAACACATCAAAAAGATTATCCACTTTGATCAAGTACACTTCATCTCAGAGATGCGGGGCTAGTTCAATATACAAGAATCTGTCAATGTAATCCACCACATAAACAAACTAAAGAAAAAAGAATCATGTAATGCTGAAAAAGTCTTTGACAAATCCAACATTCCTTTATGATAAAGGTCTTGTAGAGATCATGGACACAAGGAACACACCTAAATATAATAAACACAATATAGAGTAAGCCTACAGCCAATATCAAATAAATGGAAAGAAACTCAAATTAATTTTATTAGCCTCAGGGACAAGACAAGGCTGCACACTCTCTCTGTATCTATACAGTATAGTACTTAAAGTTCTAGCTAAAGCAATAACACAACTAAAGGAGATCAAGGAGATATGAGTTGGAAGGAAGAAGACAAAGTATTACTATTTTTAGTGAAATAATGGTATATCTAAGCAAAATTCTTTTTTTTAATTTTTATCAATTTATTCATATTACATCTCAATTGTTATCCCATCCCTTGTATCCTTCCATTCCTCCCTCCCTCCCGTTTTCCCCTACTCCCCTCGCCTATGACTGTGGCTGAGAGGCACTTCCTCCCCCTGTATATGCTCATAGGGTATCAAGTCTTTTCTTGGTAGCCTGCTATCCTTCCTATGAGTGCCACCAGGCCTCCCCTTCAAGGTGACGTGCTGAAATATGGGGCACCAGAGTTCATGTGAAAGTCTGTCCCCACTCTCCCACTCAACTATGGAGAATGTCCTGTCCATTGGCTAGATCTGGGTAGGGGTTTGAAGTTTATGATCTGTATTGTCCTTGGCTGGTGCCATAGCGTGACCAGGAGCCCTGGGCCCAGATCTGCCCATCATAATGTTCTTCTTGTAGGTTTCTAGGACCCTCTGGATCCTTCTATTTCCCCATTCTACCTTGCTTCTCTCACCTAAAGTCCCAATAGGATGTCCTCCCCTCTGTCCCAGTATCCTGGTAAGTGAAGACTTTCATGGGACACGCCTCTTGGGCTAGCGTCCAGATATAAGTGAGTATATACCATTTGAGTCTTTCTGCTTCTGGGTTAACTCACTCATTATGATCATTTCTAGTGCAATCCATTTGTCCACAGATTTTGAGAATTCCTTGTTTTTAATAGTTGAGTAGTATTCCATAGTGTAAATGTACCACAGTTTTTTTTATCCATTCTTCTACTGCGGGACACTTAGGCTGTTTCCATGTTCTGGTTATTATGAATAAGGCCACTATAAACATGGTTGAGCATATGTCCCTGTTGTGTGGTGGAGCATTTTCTGGGTGTATTCCAAGGAGTGGAATAGCTGAGTCTTGAGGAAGCTGTATTCACATTTTTCTGAGGAAGATACCTCATGAACCTGAGAAGCTTCTGTAAGGCAGAAGACACTGTCAACAGAACAAAGCAACAGCCTACAGACTGGGAAAAGATCTTCACCAACCCTACATCTGACAAAAGTCTAATTTCTGAAATATATAAAGAACTCAAGAAATTATACACCACCAAACCAAATAACCCAAGAAAGAAATGGGCTCAGAGCTAAACAGGATTCTCAACAGAGGAATGTTGAATGGCTGAGAAACACTTAAAGAAATACTCAATGTCCTTAATCATCAGAGAAATGCAAATCAAAACGACTCTGAGATTCCATCTTACACCCATCAGAATGGCTAAGATCAAAAATGCAAGTGACACCACATGCTGGCGAGGATGTGCAGAAAGGGGAACACTCCTTCATTGCTGGTGGGAATGCAAACTGGTACAACCACTTTGGAAATCTAAGCAACACTCTACAAGGAAACTCCTACATCTGAAGTAGCTGGATGCAAGACTAACAAAGAAAAATCACTAGCCATCCATTTACAAATAATAAATGGGTTGAGAAAGGAGTCAAGGAAAGAACACCCTTCACAATAGCCACAAACAATACAAAAGATATTGGTACAACTCTAACCAAGGAAGTGAAAGATGTGTATGACAAGAACTTGAAGTCTCTGGAGAAAGAAATGAGAGAAGATATCAGAAGATAGAAAAAAATCCCATGTTCATGCGTCAGTGGAATCTATATAATAAAAATGTCCATTTTACCAAAAGCAATCTATAGATTCAATGCAATTACCATCACAATTCCAACACAATTCTTTCCAGATCTTGAAAGAACAACACTTAACTTCATTGGAAAACAAAACACACAAACAAGCCCCAAAAGAAGCAGATAGCAAAAATAATCCTACACAAAAGAAGAACTTCTGGAAGTATCACCATCCCTGATTTCAAGCTGTACTACAGAACAAGAGTACTAAAAACTGAATGTTAACATAAAAACAGACCAATTGATCAATGAAATCAAATTGAAGACCTATACATAGACTTACTCACCTATGGACAGTTGATTTTTGACAAAGAAGGTAAAATTACACAATGAGAAAAAGAATGTATCTTCAATAAATGGTGATGGTCTAAGATACCAGCATGTAGAAGAATACAAATAAATCCATATCTACCACTGTGCACAAAACTCAAGACCAAGTGGATCAAAGACCACATCATAAAACCAGTGCACTGCACCTGATAGACAACAACGTGGGGGTAGCCTTGTACACATTGGCACAGGAAACAACTTTCTGAACAGAACACCAAGAACTCATGCTCTAAGACCAACATTGAATAAATGGAACCTCGTGAATTTCAAAAGCTTCTGTAAGGCAAAGGACACTGTCAATAGGACAAAATGGCAGCCTTCAGAATGGGAAACGATTTTCACCAACTCCACATCTGACAGAGGGAAATATATCTTAAGAACTCAAGAAACTAGGTGTAAACAAAAAAAAATCCAATTTAAAAATGGGGTACAGATATAAAGTGAGAATTCTCAAATGGCTGAGAAACACTTGAGGTAATGTTCAACATCCTTAACCATCAGGGAAATACAAATTAAAATATTTTGAGATTCCATGTTACACTGTCAGCATAGCTAAGATAAAGAACACAAGTGGCCACACGTTCTGACAAATATATGGAGTGGGAACACTCCTCCACTGCTGGAGGGAGTGTAAAGTGTACAGCCACTTTGAAATCCATATGGAAGTTTCTCAAAATTGGGAATCATTCTAAGTCAAGATATCTCACCTGGTTGTGTACAGAAAGAATGCTATATCTTACTACAAGACACTTGCTCAACTATGTTCATAGCAGCTTTGTCATAATAGACAGAAAGTAGGAACAACCTAGATGTTCCTCAACCAAAGAATGGATAAGAAAATATGGTATGCTTATACAATGGAGTATTTATTATACTAAAAGGACATCATGAAATTTTCAGGCAAATAGATGGAACTAGAAAAAAACATCCTAAGGTAATGTCAAACTGGGTTGTACTCACTTAGAAGTAGATATTAGCTGTAAAGAAAAATATAATCATGTTACTGTCCACAGACCCAAAGAGGCTAAGAAAGAAAGACGGCTTAAAGGGGGTGGGGGGAAGACAAGGATCTCCCTGGGAAGAAGAAATAGAATCGATTTTGAGGTTGAACTGGGGGTGGGTAGGGTTGCATCAGGAAGGATCAGGTGTGGGGAGGACAGAGGGGGAGAGTACTGGGACAGACAACTGGGGTGGGGAGGGCATCTCTGGGATGAGCTAGAAACATAAGGCAATGGAACCTCCCCTGAATCAACGAGAGTGGCCCTAGCTAAGACTCCTAGCAATGGGTGACAGGGAGCCTTAACTAGTCTTCTCCTGTAAACAGGAAAGACTCCAGTGGAAAGATTGGGACACAACCCAGCCATATAATCTTAGACCTACAATTTGTCTTGCTGGCAAGATGTGCTATGTTAAAGGTAGCACAGAATTGTGGAAGTGGGCAACCAATGACTGGTCCAGCTTGAGCTCCATGCCATGAGAGGGAGCTTACCCCTGACTCTGCCTGAAGGTTTAGGACCCAGAGGATAGATAGCTCAGAGACCTAGAATAGAAATGATTCCTAATGATATTCTGCTATACTCATAGTTTGGTGCCTAGCCCAATTGTCACCAGAGAGGCCTCATCCATCAACTGATGGAAACAAATGCAGATATCCACAGTCAAACATTAGGCAGAGCTCCAGGAATCCTGCCCAAGATGACAGGAGGGATTTCAGTAGCCAAAGGTGTCAAGGACACCACATGAAAATACACAGAATCAACCAACGTGGGCTCACAGGGGCTCACAGTAACGAAACTGACAACCAGGGAGCCTGCATAGGGACTTACCTAGGCCCTCTAAATATATGTTACAGTGTGTATCTTGGTCTTCTTTGAGACTTTTAACAGTGGGAGCAGGGGATGTCTCTCTCTGACTCTTCTGCTAGCTTTTGGGACCCTCCTACTGGGTTGCATCATCCAGCCTCAACACAAAAGGAGGTGCCTAGTCTTACTACAATTTGATATGCCAGTTGGTATCCATGGGAGACCTGCCCTTTTCTGCAAAGAAACCATGGTGCCTGGGGGCAGGCAGTGGGAAGGCAAAGTAGGGAGGAGGAACTGGGAGAAAAGAGGAAGCAGAAACTGCATCTGGATGTGAGGGGGCAGGGAAGGAGGGATGAATGGAGGGAGGGATGGAAAGAAAGAGACTATATATCCTTCCTGATGCAACCTTACCCACCCCCAGTTCAACACATGTAATTAAAAATGAAATAAATAATTTAAAACTATGTAGCTAAAGAGTCTTACTATGTTCTATTCTCTCTGCTTAATAACTCAATGATTTTAGACCCAATAATGTATTTTTCATAAAATAGTATCTTTTTCAAATAGTTCTGTTCATTTAAGTGTTTCTAAGGACAGTAAGTATAAGCTAGTAAGTAACATTTTTGTACAAAGTAGCTTTATATGAACTTTACTAAAATTATTTCCAATTGTGAAGTATACATGTATACCATGTCTACAGGGTACTGTCACTGACTTGATTTTTCCATTTATATCCTATCGTGGTCCAGTATTCTTTGCTAGTGATTTTTCAAGTTCCAGTCTTCCCCTGGGTAATAGTAGATAGTATAGTAATGAAATTATCTTTGTCTCTGTGTTTATAACACTGTTTAAAGAATGCAGACAAGAAATAGAAAATGCTATACATTGTATCACAATAAATATAGCTCAATTGGTTTTTATATATTATATAAATCATCGGTATATTGGTTTCTACTTTATATGAGTGTGTAACTTTCTGCTGTGTTAACAGACTGAGAAAGTTCATCAGGTTATTTTCACATGGTATAATCTGCATTGCAGAACTTAGAAATCTAACTTTAGCTACTATCTTATACTCTTATTTGAGTGATATTTCGAGTTTCTGGTGTTTTCAAAATGAGTTAATCCTTCATTTGCTAATTAAATCATTTACTTTTATAATGCAAAACAGAACAGAAACACTTGTGTTTCTCCTCCATCTCACAGCAATATGAATGGCTGTGGAGCTGCATTGCACTGAGATTCTTTTCTTTGCATATACCTCACAACTAACTCAACTAATGATGTTGAAGTCTCTATGTGTTTATTGGCGTTTTGGCTGAGTCCATTTACAGAACTGCTTACGCACATCATCTATTGTGTTAAAAGTAAGTTACCTGTTATTGAATATGTAGGAGTGTGTGTGTGTGTGTGTGTGTATACACACGCCCCAATTGTAAGTCTATTATCGTATATGTACTTTGTAAATTATCATATCATATAGTTTCTTGTAAATACTTTCATCTATTTTAGGAGCTAGTCTTCAATTTCTTGATGGTATTTTTGTGCCATAATTGGCACAGATTACTGGTATAATTTCACATATTTTTGTTATTGCTTGTGATTTTGGTGTCTATAAAAATTATTACATAACACATGGTCATGAAAATTTATTTTCTTCTGAAAGTTCAGTTGTTTACCTGTTGCATTCAGGACTTCTGTCTATTTCAAGTTGCTTTTTGCTATTGTATAAGGAAGGGTTGAACTCGCTTTTCCACAAACAGTTCACGTTATCTAATCATTCTGTCATTACTAAAAAAAACTGTATTTTATGACAAAATCAGTGCTGCTGAGGGTGATATGGCCAAAGACAAAACGATTTATTTTTCATGAATTTTTCTGACATCTTTGTGAAAACACCAAATAATCACACACACACACACACACACACACACACACACACACACAGACACACACACACACACACACACACACACACACACTTTCTGGATTCTTAATTCTATCCCCTGATCCACATGTCTGTGGCATCTCCCTACCACAGAATCTTGACTACTTAAGCTTTTTTTTTGTGTGGCTTTACGTTTTTTTTTTAACTTCCTTTAGAAAGTGTTTACTCACATATTTTATCATTTTCAGACAATGATGCAAATGGAATTGTTTTCATATTTTAATTCTCACGATGTCTTCATGAGTGTATAAAATCTATTTCTGCATATGGGTATCTTTTCCTGCCTTGTGCTAAACTTGGATTTTAAACTCTAATAGTGTTTGTGAACATGCATATGTGATCTAGAAGTCTCTACACAGAAGTTCATGCCATCTGCACACAGGCAGTTACTTGTACCTTTTCTTTCTAACATAGATTGCTTTTTTTTTTTAAAAAAAAATGAATTACTATGGGTAGAACATCAACTATAATTTTTGAAGACTGTGAGTATCATTGCTTTACTATTACTAATTCTGAAGAAAAATATTTAGATTTTCATCATAAAGTACGACATCAATAGTGTAAATCTGTGTGTACATTTTATTATAATAGGAAAGCTAACCTTCATTCTTTTTAAAATTAGAATTTTTAAAAAATTTTTGTCGGTCTTCTGCATCATCTAATATCATATCGCTTGATTTTTGGATGCTAAAGATAAGACTACTTTTTTTTGGAAGAATTTCTGAATGATTGGCATTAACTATTCATTGAATATTTGGTAAAACTCAGCCACTGTCATTGTCCTTTTTCTATGGAGGGATTCTAAACGACTCATTCAGTCTCTTTACTTGGGATAAGTCCATTTCAACCTTCTTTTTATACTTAGCATATAACATTAATTTTCATCTTTCTAGGAATTTTGCTCACTTCATTTAATCTGTTGACATGAAATTGCCCATAGAGCTCTTTTATAATGTTTTCTTTGTTCACGTAAGTGTGATAATTATGTTTCCTTTACCTTCCCAGTTTTAGTAACTTAAGACGTTATTTCCTGTGATAAATGTAGTTACAGGTTCACAAGCCTTGTTGGTCTTTGTATATAACCATCTTGGTTTTAGTGGTTTCCCTTGAGTTATTTCATTTTGTTCTACTCCAGTGCTTGTATTTTCCTTTCCTTTCTTTTATTTCTCTTTTTAAAACTTGTTTTGCGTTCAACAAATTCTTCTTTTTTTTTATTTTTATTTTTTTTATTAATTTATTCTTGTTACATCTCAATGTTTATCCCATCCCTTGTATCCTCCCATTCCTCCCCCCCCCCATTTTCCCATTATTCCCCTCCCCTATGACTGCTCCTGAGGGGGATTACGTCCCCCTATATATTCTCATAGGGTATCAAGTCTCTTCTTGGCTACTTGCTGTCCTTCCTCTGAGTGCCACCAGGTCTCCCCCTCCAGGGGACATGGTCAAATGTGAGGCACCAGAGTACATGAGAAAGTCATATTACACTCTCCACTCAACTGTGGAGAATATTCTGACCATTGGCTAGATCTGGGAAAGGGTTTAAAGTTTACCTCCTGTATTGTCCTTGGCTGGTGCCTTAGTTTGAGCGGGACCCCTGGGCCCAAATCTGCCTATCATATTGTTCTACTTGTAGATTTCTAGGACCCTCTGTATCCTTTTATTTTGCTATTCTCCCATGCGTCTCTCATTTAGAGTCCCTATTGGGACTCTAAACAAATTCTTCTTTTTTGAATATTTTAAGGAGGAAAGCTAAGGTTGTTGGCTTCAGATGAGTTTTACACTATAATATTTTTATTAATTCTCTGAGAATTTTACACAATATTTTGATCATATTCACCCTCCATTCTTAGCCTAGCTACTCCCAGATCCACCTTTGTCTCCATACTATGCCTAAATTTATGCCTATTATTAAAAATAACCCTCTGAGTCTAATTTGCGCTTCTCATATACTTATTGATGTGAGGATGTCCACGGGAGCACCTGCCAGGAGCCACTGACTCTCACGGCCCTAGAACCCTCAGCTGTTCATACATCCTTGGTAAAAGCTTATGAGTCCCCTGTTTACATTAGAATGTTGAGTGGACTGTTCTTGTGCAGGTAACCACTGCTGCTGTGAGTTTATGAGTCACAAAATTAACATACCAAAATCAGTAGCCTTTCTATATACTAAAGACAAGCAGACTGCAAAAGACATCAGGGAAACATTCAAAATAGCGTCAATAAAATAAAATAAATAAAACCAAAGAAAATCCTTTTTGTGGCCTCCCTTTTTTCACAGTTCTTCAGAGTTTCTTTCTGAGTACTGATTAAGCTACAGTTCAGCTAAACTTCCCTTCTGATTTCTCGTTCAATGTAATGTTTACTTAGAAGGATCCTACTTAATTTCCATGTGTTTATTATTTCCCCCCAAAATTTTGTTTGACTGCTAACTCCGTTCCAGCAATGTTGCATTATTTTATTCCTTTAAAATTTATCAAGACTATGTTATGGTCTAGTGGTCTAGCATGTTCTTCACCATGGAGGGTGGTCATATGTACTAAAAAGAATGTGCATTCTGTTGGTATTAAGTAGAGTATTATATAGATAGAGGCCAGTTAGCTCTTTGTGGTTTCCAGGATCTTGCCAAATTCCTAATTAATTGCTAGCTTTCAGTTGCTACTTCTTGAACTGGAAGTAGATACCTCTAGTTATTACTGCTGATGTGTCAGATCCCTCCTTTCTTTCCTTTAGTCTATTGAATTCACTGTCACTAGGAACATAGATATTTATATTGTTATATCTTCCTGAATACTGCCCTTTTTTGTTATTTTGAAATACCTCTTTTCAACTTGGGTATTTTTGCTTCATTTAATTCTATTTTGTCAGATAATATAGATTCAAGCTCCTTTATAATTGATGTTGCAAATTTTTATCTATTAATATCACTAAATCTGATGTGTGTGGGCCTGGAGAAGTTTGACAATTATATATCAATTTTACTGTGATTGTTCCTGAATGGGTGCAGCCTAGTACATGTGCACAGACTTCTTAACTTTAAGGCTTGTCTGTAACTGAATTGACATTTGTGTACTTTTAGACATACACAGGGTTCATATCTGTAGATCCTTTGCATGGAAACATCTGTCTTTGTTAGACATAGGATGCTCTAAGATCAACTCAGTGAGGCTTAAGGGGAGAAAAGACAGCCTGAATAGTCACTGAGACATATATGAAAGGGGCACAGGAGAGTAGGGAACGCCAAATATAAATTTAAATAATTACCAATGGCTGTTAATGTTCCTATTAAGTGTATCCTCCCATTCCTCTCTTCCTCCCTCTTTCACCCTGTTCCCCTCTCCTAGATTTGTGACAGAAGGGGACCTCCTTCCTCACCATATGGTCACAGTCTATGAAGTCACATCCTGCTAACCTGCTTATCCTTTCTCTGAGTGCCACCAGGCCTCCCCACAAAGGGGAAGTGGTCAAATGGAGGGCACCAGAGTTCATGTCAGAGTCAGTCCCGCTCTACACACAACTGTGGAGAATGTGCTGTCCATTGGCTAGACTTGAGTAGGGGTTCAACGTTTACTGCATGCATCATCCTTGGTTGGTGCAGTAGGTTGAGCAGACACCCCCTGGGTCCAGATCTGCCAATCATGATGTTCTTCTTGTAGGTTTCTAGGACCCTCTGGATCCTTCTTTTTTTCCATTCTCCCATATTTCTCTCACCGAGAGTCCCAATAGGAGGTCCTCGCATCTATCCCAATCTCCTGTTAAGTGAAGACTTTCATGGGACATCCCCTTTTGGGCTAGTGTTCAATTATAACTAAGTATATACCATGTGAGTATTTCTGGGTCTGGGTTAACTTACTCAGGAGGATCATTTCTAGTTCCCTGCTTTTGTCCACAAATTTAAGGCTTTCCTTGATTTTAATAGCTAAGTAGTATTCCGTAGTGTGAATGTACCACAATTACTTAATCCATTGTTCGACTGAGGGACATTTAGGTTGTTTCCAGGTTCTGGCTATTATGAATAAGGCTACTATGAACATGGATGAGCACATGACCCTGTTGTGTGGTGGAGCATCTTCTGGGTATATTCCAAGCTGGGTCTTGAGGTATCCCTATTCCCAGTTTTCTGAGAAAGCACCAGGTCAACAATTAATAAATGGGACCTCATGAGGCTGAGAAGCTTCTGTAAGGCAGAAGACACTGTCAACAGAACAAAGTGACAGCCTACAGACTGGGAAAAGATCTTCACCAACCCTACATCTGACAAAGGTCTAATATCCAAAATATATAAAGAGCTCATGAAATTAAACACCCACAAACCAAATAACTCAATTAAGAAATGGGGCTCAGAATGAAATGGAGGAATATCAAATGGCTGAGAAACACTTAAAGAAATGCTCAATGTCCTTAGTCATCAGAGAAATGAAAATCAAAACAACTCTGAGATTCTATCTTAGACCCATCAGAATGGCTAAGATCAAACTCTCCAGTAACAGCACATGCAGGCGAGGATGTGTAGAGAGAGGAACACTCCTTCACTGCTGGTGGGAAAGCAAACTTGTACAATCACTTTGGAAATCAATCAGGTTTATTTCTTTCTCCTCAAAGTTACCCTCTTCCACAATGTCCAATCTTTGGAAAGGACATGAAGAAGTAGCTAATTTGTCTCGTGTCTGACTCATTACTATCTAGTTAAAATTTGGACTTGCTGAAATCTTAACTACAAGGATGTATTTATAAGTAAAATTAACAAAAATATCATAAATGCACTATTTTTTCATTAGCAACAGTTTAAGGAAAGTAAAAATCTGTGTGGTTGTTTTTGAAACTGAGAACATTTCTCCTATAAATCATCAGATCTCTCTGAGCTTCAATTTCTTGTCACTGTCACAACATCTTCACAGAATCACCACAATAACCAAACCATCACGATCCTGGCAGTAGTATGTAGGAATAATCTTTTGCAATGCCTTATAGCAAACTAGCTCATGATACCTCTTCATTTGGGAAACATAGAGAACCAGACACTAAGGTTATATTTGCTAGACATTTGGTGCTAAGATCAGTGCAAACAGTTAAGTCAGTGCAGACTACTTAGCTTTTGACAAAGACATTATTGGATACTTGATTCCCAGTGGACTGAAGGAATATTACATTGGCTGCAGCATGAAATCAGAAAAGTTTCTCACTAGTCTCGGTGGAAAGATGCTGCACATACAGAACGCATATACTACCTGCATTATCGTTATTTTGATTTCTTCTGTGAAGGTCTATTATAAATCAAAATGACTAACGCATGGAGGAAAACATCATATGATCAGATTTATTACAAAGGTCACAAATAAATGAGGAACATAATTGTTTGGGTTTTGTCTTTATTAGTAAAACATTTGTGATTTTTATACTTTATGGGAGGTGGAGAAGAGAATAGATTTTTTTTTTTGTTTGTCTGTTTGGTCTTGTATAGTCCATGTACATATGGAACTTGCTAGACTAGCCTCGAAACCACAGTAGTCTTCCCTCTTCTGTCTCTTGAATGCCAGGATTAAAAACATGAGCCAATGGGCCAGGTTCAAGAGCGGGAATGACTTTATTTCCTGTGGCATACACATAGCATAATCTTTTAACCCATTCTGATTGGTTCACATATGCTCATGTGATTAACTTTAATGTATCACAATAAAAAATTACCTTCCAAATATAATGTGTAGGCAGAATCAGTCTAGAGATATGTATTATTTGCGCAGCATGGCACTTTGAAGGTTAGAAGGTGGATGTAACTTTAGAAAATGACCCTGCTCCACTCACTATCCCAAGGGTCCACTTCTACACACTCTGTCTTAAGTCATACCCCTCTGGCCTCATATATCTCTGGGTGGCCACTGGAATTTAAGGTTTCTGGTTAAAGGGAATAAACAAATAACATGGCTATTTATTTTTGCAAAACCAAATTGTACAGTGCACAGCACGCACTCTTTTGTATTACAAGTAAATGCCAGCGACGCTGGTGCTGCAGTTTGGGATTTCGGAACATTCTGTCAGCGTAAATGGAAAAGGGGCTGACTTTACACAACAATTCCTTCAAATGCTTAAACAAGCAGCACAAAAAGAAGAAGGGGAAAAAAGAGTAAAGGACCACAGGATACTTAATTAGGCAGAAAAAATTTCTGTCACCCTGGCGGAAGGAAGGGAAAGGGCCACCCTGGCAGGAGGAAGACTCTGTACTCACTGGCCGTGTGATTTCCCAGAATGCCTCTGTGATTTGGAGCTGGCAGCAACAGCAGCAGCAGCAGCAGCAGCACATCTCCCCATTTGCACATGCATGGGAACACTTTTTGTTGAAGCTCCTTGACAACACTTAGTGTTTATTGTTTACCTGTCATTCTGCGAAGCCACACACAGACCGTTTAGGTTACACCTAATGACAGTTTCTCATTCGCTTCATAGTTTAACATTTCTTTTTATTTAGCTCTTGTTGTGGTTTAACAGCTCCTTTCCTTTACTGGAATTGTAGACAAGTTTGAAATGCGAGTGCACTGGTAAGACAAACACACATCATTACCTTTCCTCTCCTGGTGTGCAGCCCTTTGTGAAATCTGCCAGCGAACAGCAGATGCTTGCTGAAGCTCAGGAGGCAGGGAGAGGGGAATACAGCTTCAGAGTGCCCATGGACTGTACCGGTATTCCTTTGAAAGCATCTCCTAGTGGAACGAGGACCATCAGATGGAGCCCTAGGTGGTCCATCAACTGACATGGTGATAATGGGATCTTCAGCAAGAGTGTTCTTGAGAATTTAAAGTCCCTAGGGAAGTAGAGGCTCTGTCTCTTCTCCTCTCTCTTTGCATGGCTACACAGTTTTAATCTTGTGAACTCTAAGAAGGCCCTCTGTAATTTACTCAACTAAAACAAGGAGCTAGAGCAACGCCCATTCCAGGCTTACTCTCCCTATAGGACATGGCTGCAAGGAAAATTTTAAAACAAAAATTGTGTGTGGCTGCCTCCAGAAAAGTTTGACATTTTGATCCTATATTATAATTCATTATGCCTGAGGATTAAAATGGATGGGGTGGGGGACGAGGTGCCATATGTTTGGTGTCCAGAAAGAGGTTGTGGCTTTACGTAGTTTGGCATATATAATAAAGTTTTATTATATATTTCTCCTTTTCATGTGTGTGTGTGCATGTGTATGTACATGTATGTGTGTCTGTGTCTGTGTGTGTGCATGTCTGTCCATGAGTATGTATGTGTGTGTCTCTGTGTGTGTGTATGTGTGTGTGTCTGTACATGTGTATGGATGTGTGTGTGTGTGGGTGTGCATGTGTATGGATGTGTGTGTGTTTGTGTGTGTGTGTGTGTGTGTGTGTGTGTGTATGTGAACATTTGTAGATCTGGTGTGTGCTTCTGTATGTGAATACATGTGGAGGCCAGAGGTCAACCTCAGGTGAAACTCTTCACTCACTATACACCTTTGAAAATTTTTGTTTGTTCATTTGCTGATCTTTCACCCACCTGGAATACATGAAGTAGGCTAGCCCAGCTGGCCAGCACATTGCAGGGATCTGCCTGCCTCCACCTCTCCAACTTTGAGATTACAAACACACACCCTTTCCATTCAGTTTCTTTGCATGGGTTCTTGAGGTAAGGTTTGAACTTATGTCATTAGGCTCAAAAGAGAAACACTTTAGTAACTAAGTTATCTCTTCCTAATAGCCCTGTTTTTGCTGTTGTTGTTTGTCTGTTTTTGATTTTTTTTTTTTTAAAAAATGTTTGCTTGTCATTTCAAGGAGATTGCATGCCACATAGACATGCTTAGGTGTTTAAATGTTTTCATGATTTTTTGAAGATTAAAAAATCAAGTCTAAATAAAGACTCTCTAATAAACGCTTATGTTATTTCAAATCTGCATACTTGAGGGTGCTTGTAGAAAACAGACAGTATATCTGATGAATTCAGTATAGTTACCAGCACATAATGAAGGAATCCCAACAGTGGATTACTCATTGTGGTGAAGATGACCAATGAGAAAAAAATGCTGATGGAGGAGCACGAAGTGTGAACCAAATAACTCCCACCTCCTTATGTCAGAGAAGCTGTGTCAAAGAGAAGCTTAACATGACTTTCTAGAGAGTCCACTGATGTATCTCCAGATGAGTCAAACAGAACATCTGTAAAGCCCATAGACTGGGAATCCAGAATACTGGACTAGTAGGTACCAGTCAAACAAAAGCCATTCTCTTCAGCACTTTGACATTTTATCTTTAGTTGCCAGTGACTTGAAAGAGATGGGCAATGGTCGAGAGTGAGGTGAGTACTGAAGGCGTGTGGTGTGCTAACTGCAAGCTGACTAGGAGAAGTCTTCCTTTAGAATGAAAACTCAATGACTGCTTACTGTCTTCAACCTTTGAGGCTGTGTGATTTTCTAATGTGACCAAACATCATAACTTAAAATAAGCATGAAATGCTTTTGTTGTTCTGATGAGAATGACTTCCACACATATCCCTTGATAAAAAAAAAAAAAAAAATTGTAAGCAACATAAATTACATTTCATTACATATCATGTTTCTTTAGCATATTAATCACAAAAGAAACTAAAAGAAAATTCTCTAGACATTTACTTAAACAAAGGACATCTAAAGAGCACCCAAATGATCTAGGGGATGACATATTGACATCAGGGGACCTGGTGAATTAAACAATCTGTAGGTTCCCATATGGTCCAACGCTGGTTGTCAAAAATACTCAATTTACATATCTTGTCTAACTGGAAAGAGTTTCTTTGTCCTGGCATATTCGACAGGAACCCCAAGGTCCAGCATTCCACCTGTGAAATTATGGACAGGAACATAGACTGACTGCTGAGCTTTGCTCAGATGTCCAAGAGTAGCATGTTTCCCTTGAGCCAGTGCAGGCCCTAAATGGAAATCATTAAACTGGAAAAAAGGAAATGATTAATGAATTCCAGATATATAGCATCAATGCCTGCACAGATATTCAGTTTTTACAGAAGGCTTGGGAATGAGGTAATAGCACCCTCTTTTTCATATGAGAAAAATTTTCCCGAGACAGTTTGCATGTAATGATTTGATGTTCAAATCCAAAGCCGTTCTAACTGCATTTTATTTTACTACATGGCCAGATAAACACAAGGTTATCTGATCTACTCCACGAACACATTTTAGGCTTTCTGGTCCATATTATTTGGGTTGTAGAAGTGAGGCGTAAGTCCTCAAAAGGATGGATAAATTACTCCATCTTCCAGGAACTGAAACTCTTATCAAACATAGATGAAAAGAGTTTTTATCAGAAATGTGGAAACTTTCACAAGGTTCTTTTATTCTTGCTTGTGGAAAACTCAGAAGAAAAACACAGACCTCTGGGGCCAAGCTCCTGTTGGTTTTAGTCAAAATTGTCTAATAATCCCAATGGTCAGATGGGACAGTTATATATACTTTATTATTTACTTCCGTTTGGACTGCACGTGGCAAGGTGTACAGCTTGAGATATCAAAGAAGACAGAGTTTCCTAAACTGCGAAATAGACTAGAGGATTTCTTCGCATCATGAATGGAAGCTATTATTTGAAAAAATATTGCTGCAGGAAGTTTATACTAGAACATTAAAACAAATCGTTGTCTTGGGCATTGGAGTTAAATAGGAGTGTAGCTAACGGAGTTCGGCTGTTCAGATAGATATTCCAGGGTGAGGAGCTCACGAACACTCGCTGCTGCAGGACTGTACCTTTATGAGACTCCTTTGGGGGGAAGGTAACGGAACAAATTAAGCTCGTGGTATATTGGCATATCTTCTAACCCACTTCTTATTTTAGAAATGCTTAAAATTATTAATTTGCCTAAATGCCACTGGAGACAGATGCTCAAAGTTTCGCTAATTGCCCAAAGTGTTGTATTCTAAAACTGGAAACCCCAGGTGGTCCCACCTCAATTCTGAATGGCAAGAGAAGTCCTATGGCTGTTCCCATCCATTATCCAGCAGAGAGCAGAGAAACTGAGAGAAGCTTGGTCACACCTCTCTCTCCCTCTCTCTCTCTCCCTCTCTTTCCTTCTCTCTCTCTCTCTCTCTTCTCTCCCTCCCTCCCTCCCTTCTTCCCCTTCTTTCCCTCTGGTTCTTCAGGAATCCTGTCAGACAAGATTCAAATTGACTGGCTGAACAATGTCAGCAGGGGTTTCATAAAAAAAAAAAAAAATAGAATTGATTCTTTTATATTTAACAATCTCCTTGAAGCTACGTTTCTAAATTGACACTAAGTCAGGGTGTGGGGGCCTATCAAATAAATAGAATTTGAAGGCTTATTTTAGTCTAATATCTTTCAAGTGGAGTCGCATTTTTTACTTTTTACATTCATCTTTCCTTCCTAATAAGAAAGATTAGGAAGGAAGAGGCATGCACGGCTGTTGTGTTAACATCTATATAAATGTTATTATATTGTTCGTTTAGATCTGGAAAACTTGTAAAAATAAAACATTTTAAACTCTGCAGAAAATATAGATTTTTCATCCTGCATCTTCAGGCAAGCTGCAACCACCTTGAAATATAAAAGTCTTCAGGAACTCAAAGTCTTTGGGGCCTCTAAAACTAATATCCTTTTATGGACACCGACATATTTACTGAGAAATCTAACACCGAGAATAAAGTTCTCTGCCTTGCTTTACACCCTGGAGTGTGATAAATTTCGTGGTCTGTGGAATAAGCCGGTCCTCAGTTCCTGAGAGGATTTAGCTCAGCACCAAATGTCACTGCAATTTTAGTACTCAATCTTTTGGCCTTTGGAGTGACCATTTGTTTTGTAGAGTACATGATGTAAACTCCTGTGAAATGTTATTTATGCTTTTAACCACTTCCTATAATTATTTCAGTCATTTAAAGGAACATTCTTGTTTTTAATGATTGCCATTCTGGTAAGGGACAATTTACAGCCAATGTGTAACTCAACAGGAAGTCAAGAGAGCAATCACCAAGAGGAATGAGATACTCAGGCTTCTTCCAACCACCACATAAAAGGATTTCTTGGGAGCTAAATTCAGCAACAAAAGGACATAGGATTAGTCATACTGGATTGGACGCCTCAGCCCACTATTCTTTCCTTGGAAGGAAATGCCTAATATTCTATAGGAAAATAGGGAGGGAGATCTTGCCATATACTCAGGGATATATTTCACCAGTTTTTTTTTCTTAAAGGGAAAAGGTTGTTTGTAACATTTCTGTGTAAAGAAAATATAAAAAGCACGTGCACTGAATTCAGAGGCTTCCAACATTAAGTAACATTTAGGTTCTATAGCTGTGAATATTAACACAAGAAACAATCAGGTCACCCATTACTTTTAGATGTAAGAACCAGTTCTTTTTTGTTCTTTCATCTTGGGATATGAAAAGAGAAGATATCTCCTCATTTTCATCATCTGCTGTAAACTATCAAGTGTGATGATGAACCTTCTCTTGTTTTTATAGTCTGTGCTATCTCAGAGAGAAAGAGTTGGCCTTTTTTCGATTTCATTGTCTCCCCAGTTTACAAACCTCCACGGTAACCACTGGATTCCAATTCCGTGTAGATCCTGGGATGTGTCTCATGGAACAAAAAAAGAGGCTGAATACGCCCACATAGAAAATTTAAAATAAAGTTAGATACTGCATACATCGCAAATGCAGATAGTTTCCTGTGCTTATTTTACTCTTTGGGAAATGATGAGGAAATCTATCATAATGGAACCCTCTTTATATAAAAAAAAAATTCAATCTCCATCATCCTGAGTGGCTGAGATGCTATGCCTGTGGTTGGCCTGCTGTTGAGGTGACAACAATTGGAATGTAAGAGAAATAAATTATAATAAATACATTAAAAAGGACTCTGATACAGCCAGAGAAATGACTCAGTAGTTAGAAGTAAACACTGATCTTTCTAAGTAAGGTTCTCAAAACTGGTGTAGGAAGCTCATAACTGCTTGTAATTCCAGATCGAGCTAATCCAACCTGCGGGTATTTGAGGTTAGCTGCGCTCATATGCATGTACTCACAAACAGGCATAAGTAAAAGAAATATACATATTAGAAAAACAATTTTAAGATTTTGATCATCTATATACCCTTTGCTCTTAACGTCTTTCTCTGCCTCTTTATCCAGGCCTCCACAGTCTCATCTTTCTTCTACAGTAGGTGGAGATAAATATGTCCTTTACTCTCTGTGTTCTGTACCTTGCTATTCCTTGCTGTAATCTGTTGTGTTGATTTTCAATGCATGCTAATAGACCCATTCTTTAAAATGTCCTAAAATAATAATCATTTCTTCAGCAAAATTTCCAGTTATTTTGAGTTTTTCAGAGCACTCCTTACTTTTCACCATTACCATTTCTTTTTTAAAAAGAGATTTTTTAAAAACTTTTTTTCCTATGCCATCTAATTACTCGAACTGTGTACCTACTTGGCATGGTTATATCTTAGGCAAAGTTTTGTAGGCAAGAAGGATATTCACCCAGTGTCCAGAAAGAACAAGAAAGACAGATACTGATCTACATTGCAGCATTTGGAAGCTGACAGACCTGCCAGAGAATAGATACACTTATTCATTGGCCCCTAAATGAAACCTGATGAGTGATGTAGGAAAAGACAAAGAAGAAAATGGAATAAAAAAATCCTAAGCTTAAGGATCTTAAAACCAATAGGAATTGAATGAACCATCCAGAGTCCTATGGTATTCAAGTTTTCACAGATCAAAAGGATTCCCATAATATCACAAAATTTCTGACATTTTTCATGTGAATATAATGAAATTTGACCAATTAGAATGCAATGTCTCTTTGGAAATGGTGGAGTCAGATATACTAGAAAATTAACTTACTAACTAATCTCAGATGAAACCATCACCATTATCAACTATCACATATTGTGAATTAAGAGGCACATGCTAATCAGGACTGAGTTTGCTGTGCTATTGCTGGTGGAGTACTAGAGTCAGAAATTAACATCTTAGTGGTCATTCTGCAAGTCAGAATGATCTCTAAGACACTGAAATGAGACCCCGTAAGTACATGGGTACTGATAGACTAGACAGAAATGATCTCTTCATTGGAACCTAGATGTTTAACTCTCTTCAAGCCATAGACACTGTCATTCAATATGTGAATAAACTAAGAAAGAGACTAATTTTTCCAAGGTCAGAGTAACTTAGCTCAGACTGGAAATAACGTCTTTTACAACTCGTTCTAATGAAATCAAAATCAAAAGAAACTTGGTTTTAAGGGCACTAAGTCTCTTAGGCTGGCCTCATTCAAAAATCAGAGCCTGACATAAAGGGTTTCAGAATTTATTTAAGATGGTTCCAGAGATTAGCCATTGGGGTCAAGGAAAGTGAATCAAGAAAGGAGAGAAAGCCAATGCACAACAGTCATTAAGTGCCCATCCAAGCTTGTACTGGTAGACCAGATGGCTGGAGCCTGGGCTCTCTGAAATTAGAGAATCTTATGTACCATACCTACCTAAAAACCTAGAAAGCCATTAGCCTTGGCCTCTTGTTTGTGGATCATTAGCATCCATTGCTTAGATTCCGTGTTATACATACTAGAGAATGGAATAGATTCCCACCCTGTGCTGTCCAAGAAATCCATGCAAGTGGAGTGGGAAGCTTGAGTTTTAGGTAAGGTTACAATGGGATGTTCCTTCAGGAAAACATGCAGAGATGCCTAAGAATAGTGGCCATCGAATATGTGCCCCAAATGTCTGTTGAGAAGGAAGCTGAAAACAGGGTAAAGGAAGCGGGAGGGAGGGAGGAATGGGAGGATACAAGGGATGGGCTAACAACTGAGATGTAATATGAACAAATTAATAATTAAAAAAAGGGAAAAATTAAAAAAAGAGTTCTTATGGGTCTCCAGGGATGAGGGAAGCTTCATGCACTGAGAAAAAAAGAAAATTTGCTTGTGATCCCCCTTTCATTGGCCCCTGCCCACTGCTTGCAAAGCAAACGCTTCAGTGGAATCAGTGTTGTCAGACTATGTCTGCACTCTGTATAGCAGTGCCACCCTTCATCTCTACAGGAGGTAAACATGGCTGCTAAGACATCTCTAAGTCTTCTCTTTCACTTTCACCTCTAGATCAAAAAAGGGCGTGGGATACATGCTTGGAGGAGAGAAGAAGAAATGTAAAATATGGGAGGTGAGCAAAATAGGAGCCCTCATTAAGCTGGCTCTGCATTTTGTATCTTATTTTATTTTTATTAATTTATTCAGATTACAACACAATTGTTCTCCTATCACTCGTATCCTTCCATTCCTCCTACCATCCCACCCTCACCCTATTACCCTCCCTTAGGTCCATGTCCGAGGGGGATCTTCTCCCCCATTTTATGGTCCCAGGCTAACAAGTCTTATCTTGGTAGTCTGCCTATTCTTTCTTTGAGTGCCACCAGAGCTCCCCTCCAAGGGGAGGTCAACAAATATGGCGCACCAGTAGCTCTGCATTTTGACTTTTGAGCATTTACCATTACTATGAGACTACTTGGAGAGATGTAACACTGAACTAACAGTGTAGTAGGTGTTCCAGACGTTTAGGTGGTCGCTAAAACAATAGAATGGCACTATAGTAGAGCTAAGACTCTTTTCCTGTTTTACAATTAACCATATGTTACCCTTATTTGATTTTATTAAAAACGAGGAAGGTATGGACAACATGAAGTGATGTTAGGTTATGAATGTTTTTTAACTCTTGTTTTTTGTTTTGTTTTGTTTGCTTGTTTGTCTTGCAGCAGTATTTTTATTTACTGAAGCTATTTGCTTCATAAAGTAGAACTCACATAGAAATGACAAAAGGTAATTAAGTTTTCAGACATGAAAAGCATGTTGGTGTATGTTTTCTCTCTCATCAGGAAACTGATCAAGAGGAGATTTCAACACTTTATGCATCTGTGTGAATTGCTGTCAACATAGTTCATCACCAGAGAAGGGCATTCTTATGCACACCCAAGTGTGTGTGTGTGTGTGTGTGTGTGTGTGTGTGTGTGTGTGCACTTTTACTGTGCTGCAGGTCTCCTGCTCCAAGCTCATTCTCACAGCCTCAGAATGACCCTATGGTCTGGAGCTGTTCTCCCTCTGTCCAACTGCAGAAATGCAAGCACATGTGTGCTGGTTTTCAGCAGCTCATAAGTAGTACATCTGATATCCAGTTCCAGGCAGTCTGGTTACAGAACTGCTTCTCAAACCAATTTACTACAGTGCCTTTGTGGTGACTTGTCAGATGAGTTGTAATGACACTGATCTGACCCACGATGGTGGATGGGAAAATGTTCTTCAAACGAGAGTTTGATTGCACATTTCCCTTTGTTTTACCAGAGTTGTCCTGACTTCTGCCTTTGATATTTACCGGATTGACTTCGGTTAGGAATATCAGATTGGCACGAGCCCTTTCCAGACTTTGAGAACTATTGTGGTATTGTCATTCCTGGTATTTTTCACAGAGATGAATACTACAAGGCAGACTTTTGACAAAGTAAGCAAGCAAGAAACAACATAAACAATGGTAAACCTGATCGTCAGTAATTAAAACAAACAAACAAACAAACAACAACAAAAACCAAGAGTGACTTCATATATCTGCTTCCTGGGCAAAACAAGGTAGGAATAAGAGTTTTATTCATATTTTCTATTCTCATAACAATTTCTCTGTAATTTGTTAGATTTGAAGTACCTTTTGATCTTAGATTCTCTAGATTAAATTCGAGTATGTCTACTAAATTGAGGACAATGATTTAGAAATGTCCAGAGGAAATTAACTTTAATTTAAATAGTGGTATACCAGAAAAATCTATGTAAAATCAATGTAAAAAGATATGGACATGTGCTTATGAGTGGTGTTTTTAGTGGGGAAAGGTGTTCTCTTTTACAATTTCATCTGTAACTCTGTTTCTTGGAAACACTGGGCCTACATGAGATGAGACATGTTACCTACGGATCATCATGAGTGCAGCCCGTTCACGTACACTGCAGCCATGCAGTGCAGCTACGGGGCCACAAAGTGGGCTCCATATGATTGGAAGTCTTACACATTTAATGGGAGGACTGAGCTGCATACATCATTAATCACGTACTTCATATCAAACAGGCAAGGAAACGTCATGGATAGGCCGGTGGTTGAAATTGAGAAAGTGAAGTTAGGTGTTGCAGTGTGATGGTAGCAACAGAAACAGGCAGCTGCACTTTACATCTCTAATGACTAAGGCCTTCCTCACTATAGGAATATTTTCCCTGAAAAAAAAAATGGGGGGGGGGCATTTTAAATGTCCTCTGTCACGCAGTATCTTGGGATGAAGTTTAAATTATCATAGTTTGGCACCAAAATTGTTATTGTCACAGTTGAAATGAAAGTATTTGATTTAAAAAATAATCTTTTATTTTTGGTCATGAAGTGGGAGCAACTCATCACAGGTTGTTCTTTGCAATACAGCTCAGGAAGAACAAAAAGAAAAAAAAGCCCTGTATCTAATGAAGCAAAAATATCCTTTACTGGTTAGTGTTTTAAGAGTGAAATGACAAACTATAGCTCTTCATAGTCAGGGCAAGAGACTGAGAATCAGAAATTGGGAAACGTCACTTTGCTATGGAGACTGAGTGATGAAACAGAATCCAACAGTGCTGCTAATTACATATGTTGGATGATAATGTATTGTCTACTGGATCAACACTAATCACATGTCAGTCCTTCAATGTTGCCTGTTTTATAACTTGTGTAGACATGGAGACTGATGACTAGAAATAAGATTCGGACATCCTAACAGCTGCCAAAGTGCAGTTGAGGAATTTGCTGGGTATTATTATAAATTATTCAAAAAAAAAGAAAGTCTACGTGTTTATGGATTACATTATTAACATTTCTCAGAACACTGGGTACTAATAAGAGTAGATTTTCATAACAAAAAGATAGCAAACAATTTTAAAGAAGTAGATTATTTTGTTATAATGCAGGTAAACATTTTAGAATGTACAAAAAAGAGAATTAGTGCTGCATCGACTTCTCTGGATTTGTGTTTTTTGTACTGTCACCATCATTTGCACAGTTGAAGCCTGGGTTGACTGATGAATCATCTTGCTTAAAGCCATACTAACCCATGTCAAGAGAAGCACATTGTCTTCATGTTGGAGATGACTCAGAATTTAAAGAAATCATTTCTACTTACCCCATCAGCTCCAACTGGGCTACATGGCACTTCTATGTACAACCAAATGTATTTTCTAACTAGAAATTTACATAAAAGTTATAAAATTATTTCTGGCACTTAAACTCTCCAAATTATTATTTTACCACTATTACCAGTATTGTAAATATTTGAATTTCAATTTGTATTTCACAGGAAATTGACCCTATAAGAATTGTGGTTTTGTTCAAGCCTGGATAACTGACCTTACCTTTTATATCTGTGACTACTGTCTTCACAATTTTCCTCCTATCTATTTAACTTATTATCTATTAGCTATTTAACTGCATGGTCATCTCTTATTTCAACTCTTTATGCTGTGACTCTAACACACTAAAAAATACCATCTAACTTTAAGTTTATTCAAACCCTACCCACCAGTCTAATAGCTATTTCAACACTGTTGTCTGTATCTAAGCCTCCAACATCTCTTGCCTCATCCTCATCTCTCATTTATCTCAGAACAATTTCTACCCATACAAAGGATGGAAAGTATGTTTATTTATTTCTTACTTATCTATCTACTTATTTAATTTAATGTGTATGTCCATGTGCCTGCCTTAGTCTATATGTATTACATGTGTGCAGGTGCCTGGAGAAGCCAGAAGAAAGTGTCAAATCATCTGGAACTATAGTCCTAGGTAGCTGTGTTCCACAATGTGGAAGAACTTTACTCAGGTACTGTTCAAGATCACTGAGTGCTCTCAGCCACTGAGTCATATCTGTAGCTTTGAAAGCATGTGTCTTTAAACAGACACGAGGTAGAACTGCAGATTTCTCATGGTGTCACATGACATGCCAAAAATTATTGTATGTCTTGGTGACGAGAGAAAGGGTTGGTAAGATAATGAATGAACCATCAGAGGCTCAGGGCTCAGAAAAATTGGTCATGAAGATTTTAGAATTTAAAATCAGAACAGTTGAAGAGTAACTGACTACACACCATAGGACTATGTCTCATTAACCCGCCAATATAGACCAGACTTTCTTAGAACTGTCACCTTTCAGCCAAATCTTTCTAACACCCAGATTATAGAACAAGAAATCAGAACATTCTTCTCCCTTTCTTAATCTCCACAAAATATCACAAATCTACCTTTTCCTATATACGATAGCCTTATTTTGGGATACTTCAAGGTAAAATAACTATAAAGGGCATTGTGTGCCTGATTCAGACCACTTTGAAATGAAAGGAAATCTTAAATCTGAAGATAATAAAATACTGTTTCTTTATAAGATATCTATCTTATAAAGTAGATCTTTAGGAAGTATGATTAATATATTGAAAACGACCACCAATTTGGGCTAATAGGCACCTTCAGATATCAAATAAAAATTTAGCTTTTGTGTATTCGTAAATTGTAATTAACTAGCTACAGAGTAAGAGCACTGATCTAGGATGAGGATAGGTAAGCCAGCCTTGCTTGGGAAGTAGTAAGCCCTTAAGCCAGCACATAGCTGCTACCCTTCCTACTTCCTTTCTGCTCCTGGAAAAGCAAGAAGAGAGGGAGAAAGCACAACACATAAATGTAGTTTTACAAAATGATATGGTTTTACTTTTACTCTTGGTTTGTTTCAAATCAGCATTTGACTAAAACCAAAACAGAAGTTGAGACTGCAATTTGGGATTTCAGCCACAAATCTAAGCCAAGGAAATCTGCAGAAATAGGATGTTAGATTGTTGATTATACCACACAGAGTGGAATCAGGAGTAAATTATGTAGTAGATGTGTTCTTCCTGGCTGAGGTATCGACTTTGTGACCGCTCATCAAATAATATATATTTGGGTTAATAAGTAAATTTTTTCATTGTAGAAGTTTACGGGAGCACTGCAGGTGCTCAGGAACAACTGTGATTAGGTGGGGCTGCAGCAAGTGGTGAGTGTTGCACTGAGCTGCTCACCAAGTCATCAGCGATGAATGGCCACTTGTCACTAATGGGACTTGGGCAATAGGAGAGGCTTTAAGGCAGACGAACTACATCAAAGCAATCATAACTGCTCTGTGTGTAAGGACCAAACTAATAATGCCTAATGCCACGTACTGCTGTAAACTGCACCTGCCAGCAGTCCCCAGAAACTCCACTGGAGCAATTAGATATGATCAGCTCCCAACGTTCCTCGGAGATGGAAAAACTTTCCCTCAAGACTCAGCCTCCACTCAATCCGCCTGAAGGTCAACATTCTTGTGACCTACAACTTCCCCTTGAGATCCAGCCTCCACCCAACCTGCCTAAAGGTCTACATCCCTGTGACCCACAACCCTGCTTATGACTTTTCTCCTTTATATAAACCCATTGACCTTGAATCTAGACACCACTCTCCTATCCTGTTACATCAGGAAGGTCTGTGGTTCGAGCTTGAGCCCTTAATACAGGATTCTGTGTATGTTGCATCGGTATCGAGTCTTGGTGGTCTTTTTGGGTGGTCTCACGATCTAGGTGATCTGGGTATTACACGTGGTTTTCCAGCTCTTCCTCTGTTTATGCATTTTGGGGCCACAGGAAACGTATTTGTAATTGTGAAGACTATCTAGAGAAAGAGTTTTTTCAGCTCCCCTATAGTCAGGAATCATAGAAATAAGTAAGCCCTTTGCCTTATAAATTATCTATAACGAAAACTAAACGAGGTCTTTAAAACCGACATCACCAATGATGCAACACTGTTGGGTACCACCCCAAAGGCATCCTTGAGGACCAGCGAAGCAACTGGAGAGAAGCTTGTTTCAAGAATATGAGGAGGAATTCGCAGAAGGCTTTGGAGTTGAACTCAAAATGCTATATGAGACTAGATCTGGACAGTAATGGCTCAATTGATTGTATGAATCTGTGAAAAGCCAATGGTAAGAGCTGCACTTTCTCTACTGGGATTTTATGTTTAAGGTAGCAGGCCCAGTCTGTTAAAAAGTAGAAAACAAAATAAAAAGTGTATAACAGAGCAAGTTCCTCAGTAAGTAGGAGCAAAATATTTCATTTAATTACTCATCCATTTTCTTTTTTTTTTTTCCACTGAAACACCCACCGTGAAATTATACTGCTTTCTCAACCAATCAACTTAAAATTATGGAGTCTAATTTAGGTGTTTTCTTTTCCCTGTGTACAAGATTAACATTTGACATGCACAGGTTGAGTATTGACTTGTGTTGGCCATTTTCACTTCTGTTGTCACTATCCTGCTGTGTCTTTATTGAATGCTAGGAAATGTCAATGCTGCCTTTGAAATGGTCATGATACCAGAGAAAGGGAGAGAGGGAGAGGGAGAAGAGATAGATAGATAGATAGATAGATAGATAGATAGATAGATAGATGATAGATGATAGCTAGGTAACATGTGTGTATGAGTTTCTGTCTGTCTGTCTCTGTCTCTCTGTCTGTCTGTCTGTCTCCCCCCCACCCCGTGTGTGTGTGTGTGTGTGTGTGTGTGTGTGTGTGTGTGTGTGTGTGTGTGTGTGTTGTTTAGAGAAAAAAAATATACACAAGCCCTCTGTGCTTAGGTGAAATGTCCCATGACTCATCATCTGTATTTACTTTACCCCACAAGGATACAAGGGAATCAAAAAAATCCTAGAAATCTGAGTTTAAGATTTATCCCTAACTCCCTGTTTACCTTCTTAGATACAGCACTCCTCTTTCAGAAACAAATCGTTTTCCATTATAATTCAGAAATACCCAGGTCCCTAAACGAACCTGAGCTTTTAGCAATTCAGCAAAAATTTTATTTGCAAAGCACATGCCTGCTAGCTTGTGAGATTGCAGTTGCTACTCATATGAATGCTGGCAACATTCCATTGTAGGGGTCAATTATGGTCATTTACCATGATGACATAATAACAACTGCAAAAAATGTGAAAGCTAAAGTAGGGTTATTATTACTGTTTGTAAAGTCTGTGTCCCCGATGTTCCTGCCAGGAGAGAGAAAAGCTGGAGGACAGAGATAGCTGACAACACAGCTAACATTCAAATCACCACCGGATTGATCAATTTGCAAGACAGGGATGTAACAAGAGGCTGAAGCCAGCATTTCGGTGGCGTGCTGCTTCCATCACCTTGAACTGCAAGCTTTTTCCTTCTCGGAATGTCACACAGAAACACCCCTGCACCCTATCCCTGAGACTAAAGAAAAAGAAATACAGGCAGTGCATTTACCCAGAGAGATGGGCCAACAGCCAGTGTCATTCTCTGATATATAGCCAACGAGGAATTTATTTCCAACTAGTAGAGGGTGGGGGGCCCATAAAACTGTACAGCTTCAAGCCGGTGAAATAAGGTTAGTAAAATACATAAACTCGGAAACAGCAGTGTGAGGCATGTTTGCAGTCACCTGCAATTCACCAATGGCTTTGTGACAGATATTCCTGAACCTGGCTGTGGTTTTGTCAGCTGTGACCTGTGTGGGCCTTTCAGCAAAGTTTGCCCTCCCCACCCAGCCCTTCTCTTTTCCCACCTGGACAGGGGTTTTGTGCTAGGACAGCAGTGAGTTTGCTGATTGCGGAGCTGCTACGGTAGACCTCTTTAGTGGTAACAGTCTGGTAGCCAGCACCAGCATAAGACAAAAGCATGGTGCTTGTCCAATGGAAAATACAGCCACAGTTGAATAGAGCAAAAAGTAATAAAAAAAATCCAGCTTAAAAAAAAATCAGCTTTGATGATGCCTATTTTTTATAAATGGAGAAAAAAAAATCACCGTAGGCAGAAACTCCCCTCTTTTTTTTTTCTTTTAACACGGCATAGTCCTGTCAGTGTGATGCTGAACAAGTGCCATTAATCAAGAGCGCTGTTATTCATTAGGCACAGTGATTCACTTGAATTGTTGCTTTAGTATCATTGTTCAAAGCCTAAGGAACAGCTTTAAAGAAGAAGGGAAGGATTTATAGTTACAGTTTGCTGCTAGGGTTGTGAAAGAACGTTCCTACTATTAGCCGAATGCTAAACATGGTGATAATAGTAATAATACCTTGTATTTATACAGGGACTGTCTCTGAGAAACCCAGAGTACTCAACAAACAGTAGTGTTTTCACTGTCAACAGCATCCTCGGAAGAAAGCTGGAGGGAGGTATCATTATCCTGCCTTGCCATCAGGCCAATGATACCTTCCTTGTGTTTACAGTTATCACTGATGGATGCTGCGGGGGTTGGTGCAGGGTGGCAGACAAGCAGGAGGGTGGAGAAACTGTGCCAAGGGAGTGAAGAGCTTTGTATCTCCTTTGAAGAACTGAGCTAACACGAATTCTTTGCTTCTAGAGTGAGTGGCATGTTTCGAGAGATTTAGAACAACTGCAAATCATCAACTGGTTTCTCTGAACATCAGAAATAAATCACAGCACAGTGTAATCAGAAGTATACCCAAGGAAATGAAATTGGCAGATTAATGCATTGTCTGCTGAAGGAGGAAGGATCCCTAAGCTTTGCTAGGTTCTCCGGCCATCTTGCAGGCTAAATTGCTGCCAGGTTGAGTGTTTTGTTTTGCTTTGGGTTTTTTGTTTGTTTGTTTGTTTGTTTTTCCTCCTGCCTACCTTCTCATAGCTGATTGGGCAAGGATGGAGCCTATCAGTTGCCTTCTCCTAGACCTTTAGAAATGACTTGTGGAGAGTCTAGTGACCATGATTTTTCTGAAGAAGCAGATTTAGGATACCTCTGTTTGGACTATGTGAAAACAAAAAAGGAAAAGATGAGAGGGGGAAAAGTGCTTTTGTTTCCTGTAATGAGAGCCACTTCAGCCTTTGTAGCCCATGCTGGGATTTGTCTAGTGAGTAACCATAAAGCCAAAGTGTTGCTCCTTCATTCATGACTACATGGTCTCTAGCCAAGGTGGGGGATGACCTAGGTAACTGAACCCTAAATACGTTGCCAGCCAAGGGCTCAGTCTTCTTGCATGATCTGATCTTTGGGGGCTCTTTTCATTTATTTTTGAAGAGCCTTGGGACCCTGCATAGCTAGTAGCTGTCATAGGTTCTTGCCCCAAGAAAGGACCTTTAGTTAAATTTATAACTCAACTTCAAAAAGAATATATTATGTTTTATTTGGCCTCCCCTCCCCCCATACAGTATATGACATTTAAAGATGTTTTTATTATTTTAAAAATTCATTGACAAGGAGATTTGTTAATTCCTGGAAACACCCACCCTACCTCAAAGAATATGATGAGCATTAAAGAACCTCCTTATGAGGATAGCTTCAAATGTGGCAAACAAACTACTGGGGAAAAAATTTCCTCATTTTGGCCACAGACAGAATTCTGCCAAAAAATGATCAAGCTTGGATGCAGGCAGAGTCAAAGGCCAAACTCTGCCAAGACAGGGTAAACAAATCCTTAATATTTCCTGGCTCACAAACATGTCTGTCAGATATATTGAGCCAAAAGGCTGAAGATGATGTTCCAATGTTATAGAACATTTTGGGTGACTGTTTAGGTAGCAAATTGTCTTTCATCTTCTATTTTGGGAAGCTGCTAACCTGCACTCCATGCATACTCGGGTAATCAAGTTTATACCTTCTCGAGTCTCTGATGGGGTTGAAGATCAGATAGATTAGTTTTACAATTAAGAGTTTTGTTTAAGGAGTAAGATGTTTTTAGGTCTAGATAGATGTTTTAAGTTGATAATGAGGAGATATGATAGATATTGACTTACATTCAGAATTTTAGAGGTACCAAGAAAGGAAAGATGTTTTCTTCAAGGCTGCCAAATACAAATATCCAAAACACTATGAATGTAACATCGGTATAACTCCTGATTATTTCATGGTTCTTCTTCCTATAGGTAGTTTATTGTATATATGTGTAATAACATAAATGTATATGTAAAAACCATAAAATAGAAGTTACAGTAGCTACTCTGTAGGATGATGTAACATAGAAATAACACATCAGTTGGTTGTCAGGTGTCTAGTCAGTTCTGAAGACATGCATAGAAATATCAGTATATGGATTGAACAGGTTGTATTCAGGAATATAACATATGTATATATATATATATATATGCATATATACATATATATGCAATAATTAGTGAAAAGAGGAGCCATTAATTTGGAGAAGTATATGGGAGAATTTGGAGGGAGAAAATGAAATGACGAAATGCTGTAATTATATTATAACCTCAAAAATTAAAGTATCAAGTTCTGTGATAAAGAAAAAGTAGCATTCTGTATTCTCTGAGATGGGTTTGCAATGTTTCATGCTGAATATCATAATGTGGATGTCTGGGAGTAAATGAGGATATGAAACTTTGACAATACTTAATTTTTTTCAATACTTAAATTTCAATAATTAAGTCTAAAAATAAATCTAAATAAGATGAGATGCCCCTGAGCATTCCGTTGCTAAAATAACAAATGTCTCCAATCACTTCAAACTGAAATCCCCCTACACAAAAACCAAAACTGAGCACACTGAAGATAACAGGGCTTGGGTGGCAGTGGAGGGACTGCCTAAACACTTTTGTTTAAGAGTTCTATGGCCAGTACATGGAATTCATACCTTAGGCTGTACCACTGCTGAGCAAGGCAGCTACATCCCCAATGGCTTCAGCAGCTTACTTGTGTCAACTGGCAACAAGTAAACCCAGAAGTGTTCGCCCACATTCTCACACAGCGTCACAGGGCCTCACCCAGGCTCTTATCCAAAGAACCCAAGACACAAAATGAAATTCCTACATTGCACATGGCATAACTCTTTAGCATGGGACTGAATTTACTCATATTTCTCAAATTTTGCTGTGTATTTAGAGTCCAATTCCTTTAGTATATCTCTTTAAAATTGGAATGGAATGTTGTTATTTATGTATTTATTCATTAATTCATTCACTCTCTGACTCATTCAATTGAGATGAGTCCTGCTGAAATGGAGCACCTCCTGTGTCTTGCTGAGGTGGAGCACCTCTTGTATCCCGCTGAGGTGTAGTACCTATCTGTGTCCTGGTAAAGTGGGGCACCTCCCTGCGTCCTGCTGAGGTGGAGCACTTTCTGTGTCCTGCTTAGGTGGAACATCCCCCTGTGTCCTGCTGAGGTGCAGCACCTCCCTGTGTTCTGCTGAAGTGGAGCACCTCCTGTATCCTACTGAGGTGGAGGACCTCCTGTATCCTGCTGAGGTAGAGCATCTCCCTGTGTCCTGCTGAGGTGGAGCACCTCCCTGTGTCCTGCTGAGGTGGAGCACCTCCCTGTGTTCTGCTGAGGTGGAGCACCTCCCTGTGTCCTCCTGAGGTGGAGCACCTCCTGTGTCCTGCTGAGGTGGAGCACCTCCTGTGTCCTGCTGAGGTGGAGCATTTTCTGTGTCCTGCTTAGGTGGAACATCTCCCTGTGTCCTGCTGAGGTGTAGCACCTCCCTGTGTTCTGCTGAAGTGGAGCACCTCCTGTATCTTACTGAGGTGGAGGACCTCCTGTATCCTGCTGAGGTGGAGCATCTCCCTGTGTCCTGCTGAGGTGGAGCACCTCCCTGTGTTCTGCTAAGGTGGAACATCTCCCTGTGTCCTGCTGAGGTGGAGCACTTCCCTGTGTCCTGCTGAAGTAGAGCACCTCCTGTGTCCTGCTGAGGTGGAGCACCTCCCTGTCCCTGTCACTTCATACTGTTTAATCTCTGTTAATAACTCATAGTTGTGCTGCCTAATGCATACTTTTCCTTCTGTGCTAGGACATGACATTTCTGGTCAGGAATCATGGTATTTGGGACTAAATCTAACCTCAGTAACAAAGCACAGCATGATCCCAACTGAAACCACATATCTATCTCATTTTATTGTATTTATTTTTAAATTCACCTATTATGTTGCAATTTCATTCATATTTATAAAATATTGTGATCATATTCTTCCTTATTATCCTTTCATCTTCCTCCCCTCCTTATTTTGCTTTAAAGTCTTCCTCTGAATTGATATCCTTTTTGTGTGGCCCACTGCCTTTAATTGGCCTTTTTTTTTAGCTTGAGCACAGGCAACTTATCAGTGTCTACACTACTGATTAATATATATATATATATATATATATATATATGTATATATATATATGTATATATTATATAATATATTATTATACAATAATATATTATGTAGCTGTAGGTTTCAATGCTATTCAGTATGTTCTAATGTGTTACACATGAAAGTTATCTGATATTAAGTCAGTGTGCCTATACAAAGATTACCTTGGAGTTAAATGACTATTTTTGAAACATTTGAAGTCAACTACCCAGAAAAGAAAACAAGAAGACATTCATGCATCTAAGGTTTCAGTCTTGTCATCAACAGCAAAGACAGGCATGAGTTTGTCAGAGAAGATGGCTTAATTTCCCCCAAATTAACTATTAGGCATAGTCCCATTAGAGCAGTAAAGTCATCCAAGTCAGAAGTGATGAGATTATGCACCCATAAATTCATATGAATCTTTGAACCACTCTCTTATTGCTATGCAATTGAAAGATATTTTCTGAACATATATCATTGGGGAAAAGAAAGAAGAAAAAGCCTCCACACCTGCACAGTGATACCTTCCAACAGCCTTTGCCTACTGTTCAATAATGAAAGACCTAGTTATGGTAAATGGGCAGACATTTTGAACAGATCTGCACTAAGTGAAAATGGCACATGCATTAATCTCAGCATTCAGGAGACAGGCCACAAAATATCTTTGTGTTCAAGGCCCACCTGGTCTATGTAGCGAGTTCCAGGACAACCAGCACTATTGAGTGAGACCCTGCCAGCAACAACAACAAACATAGCAGCAATGGAACATAGGGGACAGAAAGTGACTTGCAATGTTTCCTGAGTCACAGTAATTAGTTTGTCCTGACTATGCTCTATATTCTAGTCTATTAGTTTAGGTTAAGCTTGTGCTCTGTAGCATTGTTTTTCCTTCCTTCTCAGATTCTGACAATGCTTTACACAGAGTAAGCTCTCAGTAATCATGAACCAGGATGCATTCATGCCATTGGTAGATTAACTTTGGCTCTCCAAGTTGAAGAAGTTCGCTTGAAAGAAAGCAGGTGGTAACCAGTGCCATCAGAATGGTTAGAAAGTTCAGGAGGAGATAGACTTCTACCCTAAGAGAAGCTCAGTTGTGAAGTGTACTGGATATACACATGTTTTTGTTTGATTCCCAAATGTGGGAAACAAATTTCTACTAAAAGAGCAGCCATCCCTTTTGTGGGCTTGGTCTTTGCCACCTAAACGAAAAACATTTTAGTACTGACTCTGAGAGGAGATATATATGAGGCCAAAACAAGAGGCTGGGGCCTTTTAGTTTTAGTATCATTTCCTATTTTCTGCCTGTTCATCACTTCACTTTGAGATGCTCCTAGTGGGAACCGCTCCTGAGTCCAGGTTCTGGATTCTGGATGCTGCTCTGAGTTCTGGCTTCCATGGTTGCCGTCACCTTTGCTGAATTCCTGGCTTTCTGGTTAACTGGTCTACTGAAATCCTGGCAACTACACCAGTGGGATTGCTCCCAGGAACTAAGTGTCAGAAGGTCTACGTCTCCTGTTCCCATTAACCCTTTTTTCTCTCCTATCTAGGACAAGTACAAGCATTAAAGAACTTCAAATAAAGTTGGTTTGAAAAAGTTCAAAGCCTGCTGTGAGGACTGGCTTGAAGAACAAAACAGATCTGGGCAGGACACAGAGTCACAACTGGGAGGATAGAGATGAAAATACGATCATCCTGTCAAGATATGGCAGTCATATGTTAGACCTTTGGATATGGAGTTTTCTTGGCCTAAGAAATGAGTTGTCAATGGGAAAAGGCAGGATACACACTTAATGAAAACATTTTAAATAATTAAAGAACAGAGTAAAGAAATGAGGATAGTCCTAAGGAAATTCTAGATGGCTTCTATTTGATCTGCCAAGGAGTGCTTTCTTAAAAAATTAAGAAAGTAAATGCATATACATCTTAATTATTTTTATATTGCTGTGAAGGGAAAACATAGCCAAGAAAAATTATAGAATAAATAGTTTATTGGAGCCTAACAGTTTTAGAGAGTTAGAGTCCATGGCTATCATGGTATGGAAACATGACCTCAGGTAGGCAGGCAGGGTGCTAGAACAATACTTAGGATTTGCATCCTTATATGAAAGTAGTAGTAGAAAAGAGACAACTGGGAATGCTTTTGAAATCTCAAAGCCCCAAGACACCTCTTCCAACAAGGCCACACCTCATTATTCCTCCCAAATAGTTTCACCCACCGGAAACAAACATTTAAATATATATACCTATGAGACTTTTATCATTCAAATCATCACAATATGTGAATTTAATATTTTAAAAAGTTAAATGAAGGAAAATATAGATAAAATGCAGTAACATATTCAGAGTCCATTATGTAGCCAAGTACTAATAAAAATAAGTGAGAAACATTAAAAGTATCTTATATATAAAGTACTATGTGGTAAGGAAGCTGTGTGTGCTTCCCTGTCAAGTATCCATTACTTGTCATTGAACCGTTAACTTCATCACAATTTAATTCATAATAATAGAAAATGTCAGTGGTTTTATTGAATAGCTATTGAACTTCAAGATGTACAAACTGCTGTACATGACATCAAATAAGACATTGCTCTTCCTGTGTGGTTCAAAACGTAACTTAGAAGGACTTTTCTTTTCTTTTCTTTAACTTAATGTGTGTCCATGATTCATCAAGGATTTTAATATCCCAAAGGCCAAAGATGCACTGCACATTGATATGCAGGTTCTGATATTTATATATTGTAATGTGCTAGGATCCATATTACTTTCAGTAACATCACCTAGTTCGAAAGGGCAAAGTACATAGAATTCAGAATAAGTTCATCTCCTTTTTCCTACCTTTTCCCTGAAGGAAAAAGTGAAAAAGTGTTAATAGTCTTAAGAATTTTACAGTAGAGGAAGAGTGCATTGCTCTACTATTCATTGTTGCTGACACTAACCACTTGATATTAAGAACTCTTATTTTCATTATTTCAATAATTATTTCTTAATTTGAAATGAATCCTACTTTAGTCTAATCAGCAGCAGCTGTGATCATTAGGGACTGATTACAAGTGGCCTAGAATCTTCGTTCTTTTTCATTGCCTTTACAGATTCACAAATCTTTAGAATCAGAAGGAATAGGAAGGATTGTTTATTCCAATAAATCTCAATGCTTATCCTCAGACTTGTTGACACAAAACAACAAAACCACGCAGAATATTATAAATATCTATTTCTAAGACTTGCACACCTTAGCATCGGTAAGCCAGATCGCATAAAATGAGGGTTGGAGTTCTGGGACAAAGCAGGTTTCAAGAAGGAGCTATACTGCAAAACCCACATGTTTCCCCACCCCCCACACCTCTGCTCCCCATTGTCCCACCACCTACACACACACACGCACACACGCGCGCGCGCGCGTGCACGCACTCCTGCAAAGTAATAATCAAAACAAAATATACAGAACTAAGAAAAAATAATGAAAGCTGCAAATGAAACAGGCAAGTAACATGTAAAAGAAGAACTATTAGAATTACACCCAACTACTCAACAGAGACTGTAAAAGCCATAAGAGCTGGCAGATGTCTTGCAGACACTAAGAGACTACAGATGACATCCCTGACTACTAAGCAAAACTTTCAATCACTGTAAATGGAGTAAATAAGATAAACCCATGACAACATCAGATTTAAACAATATCTAGCCAAAAGCCCAGCCCTACAGAAGGTAGTAGAAGGACAATTCCAACTCAAGGAGGTTAACTACATTCATGAAAGCACAGGCAATAAATAATCTCAAACCAACATAATCCAAACATACACACACACACACACACACACACACACACACACACACACACTCACTCTCTCTCTCTCTCTCTCTCTCTCTCTCTCTCTCTCTCTCTCTCTCTCTCTCTCTCTGTCTCGCTCTCTCTCACCAAAAACTGCAACAAAATAACAAGAATTAATAATCGTTGGTCATTGATGGCTCTCAGTGTCAATGGACTAAATTGTCCAATAAAAAGACAAAGAATAACAGAATGGACGCAAAAACAGAATCTATCATTTTTAGACACACAAAAAATAAGAAATACACCTCAACATTCAATGTAGATAATACCTTAGAGTAAAAGGTTGGAAAAAGATTTTCCAAGCAATTAGACCCAAGAAACAACCTATTATAGCTATCCTAATATAAAACAACATAGACTTCAAGCCAAAATTAGTCAAAATAAATGAGAAAAGACAAAATACTCAACAAAGAAAAAAAAAACAGCAAGATGATGTCTCAATTCTTAGCATATATGCCCCAGTGCAATGGCACCCACATTTGTAAAAGAAACATTACTAAAGCTTAAATTACACATCGATAATCACACACACACAAACACACACACTTCAATACCTCACTCTCATCAATGGACAGGTTACCCCGACTTAAACTAAACAGAGAAATAATGGAGCAAACAAATATAAACCAAATGGACCTAACAAATACCTACAGAACATTTCACCCAAACACACTCAACATTTCATGGAACACCCCCTAACCCCTGACAGATGACTACATACTTGGTCACACAGAGGTCTCAAGAGATATAAGAAAATTAAAATCACACCCTGAATCCTATCAGACCACCATGGATTAAAGTTGAATTTCAAATATGACAGAAACAAAAACAATGACAGAAAGCCTACAAACTCAAGGAAACTAACTATATTGAATGACTACTGGGTCAAGGCAGAAATGAAGAAAACAAACAAACAAAAAAAGACCTCTTAGAATTCAACAGAAATGACTGTACATCACAGCCAAACTTATGGGACACAGTGAAAGCTGTGCCAAGAGGAAAGTTCATAGCACTAAGTGCCTTCATAAAGAAATTGAAGAGCTCTCATGCTAGCAACTTAATAGCACACCTGAAAGCTCTAGTACAAAAAGAAGCAAATGTTGTGCTCAGATCATGAGACCTGGAAAGACCATCAGGAGACAAAACTGATACAAGCACAAGAGGATCTTTGATTTTAGACTTGAGCCAGGCTCTGGCTGTCAACAACAGCAGTGTTATCTGGAAAGATCCCCAAACTCTGAGCTGAGTGTAAATTTATAGGTTCCTTTCCCTCCAAGCATTCCCAAAGCAGGGGAGTTCCAGCCTGGCAAGTGCTTATTGGTTGAGATAAGAAAAGGAGATTGTGCTTTTAAAATGATTGTTTGTGAGAGGGCTCCAAAATGACAAATGGTTCTGGTTTGGTTTCCTAGCAACCAAATCTCCCTGCAGCTGGCCAGATTATCTCCTGTAGGTCTATTTCTTAAACTTTGCCGCAGTGACCCTGAAATCCAATTTTAGTTCTTCTGGTCTCTCATTCCTCCCTCTGACAGGTTCACTGATGGCCCAATCATGGATCTTCCTGAAACTTATTTTTGAGTCGGCCTAATGTAGGGCAAGGTACTGCACCCTCACGGCCTTTAGCTGGATAACACCCAACCTTTGCTTCATATAAGGGGAGCCTATTTTCTTGTAGCCGTTTGTCCCTCATGCCAGAGAGTTGCCCTTGATTTACTATTTCAGCCTATAAAGTGGGACAATGGGCAAAGTCATTTTTTTTTCTGTAACGTCTTCCTCCTGACATTAGGGGCACTGTTATTGGGGCCTAGAAAGGCTGAAAAACTAATCAAAGACTGGGTAATGGGGCACTTATCAAAAGCATTTGTTTAGCTCATCAAAGACCAAGGAGACTTCATCTAACAACTGATGGGAACAGATGCAGTCTCACAGCCAAATATTAGGTGGAGCTTGGGGAGCCCTGTGAAGAAGGGGGAGCAAGGATTAAAAGAGCCAGAGGGATTGAAGATATCATTAAAACAAGACCCACAGAATTATCTACTCTGGACTCAAGTGGGCTCATAGAGATCATGGGCTTGTATGAGTCTGACCTAAGTCCTTGTCATGGTTATGAAGGTTGGTGCTCTTGTGTTACTCCCAACAGTGGGAGCAGAGGATATCTCTGACTCTTTCATCTGCCTTTGTGACTCTTTTCCTCCTACTGGATTGCCTCATTCAGTCTTTATGTGTCTGGTCTTGTTGCAGCTTGTTATGAAGTATTTGCTTGATGTCCCTGAAAATCCTGCTCTTTTCTGAAGGGAGGTGGGGGGTTGCTTGTGGATCCAGAGGGGAAAGAAGAGAGGATGGGAAGTAACTGAGGGCAGGGGGAGGGAGGAGAAACTACAATCTGGATGTAAAATATGGGAAAAGAATAAATTAAAAGGAAAATGTATATATTTTTTACAAATGAATAGATGGATTCACAGTTTATAGTCTTGGATTGAAAAAATTGAATATGAGCATTCTCTGGATTTGTTTATAGCATCACTGCCATCCCAATCAAATAATTAGGACTGTTTGTGTTGTTTGTAAAAGTGCGATTGGTGGACTGTTTTCTGCAATGAGAGCAACTTATCTGGACTACAGCACTAAAGAAATTGTGTCTCCCTCCCCTGATTGCTATTAACTACCAGTACCACCTTAGGGCCTCATAAACACCCATGAGTGAATGCTGTTGAAGATCCTAAACTTGAACAAATCTTGTGTAGTAAGCACAGCTATTGCATGCTTATGACTGCAACATAAAATGGTATTTTATATTATTCATCCCCATCCTCTTGCTCTTCATTTTTTAAACTCCCTCTTCCACAACGTTTCTTGGCCTAAGAGGGGATGATATGGATATCCCACTTAGGACTAAACACCTAACAGTCATTTATTTTCAGCCTTTGGATGAGTTATGAGTCATTAATCACAAGTAAAAAGAGTTTTGGTTTTGTTGTTGTTGTTTTGACCAAGGCTCAATAGAAGCATAAACAAAAATATTTAGAAAAAAGTTTACTACATGTCCATTTATCAAAATAATGTTATCAAATTCCTCTCTAGGACAGGCAGCCTCCCAGTTACAGGTTTTTGACTAGGATTATACTCTCAAGTATGTTTTTAAATATTTTATTAATTTATTCATATTACATCTCAATTGTTATTCCATCCCTTCTATCCTCCCATTCCACCCTCCCTTTTCCCCCTTACTCCCCTCCCCTATGACTGAGACTGAGGGGGACCTCCTTCCCTGTATATGCTCATAGGGTATCAAGTCTCTTCTTGGTAGCCTGCTATCCTTCCTCTGAATGCCACCAGGCCTCCCTTCCAGGGGACGTGTTCCAATATGGGGCACCAGAGTTCATGTGAAAGTCAGTCCCCACTCCTCACTCAACTGTGGATAATGCCCTGTCCATTGGCTAGATTGGGGTAGGGGTTCGAAGTTTATTGCACGGATTGTCCTTGGTTGGTGCCATAGTGTGACCAGGAGCCCTGGGCCCAGATCTGCCCATCATACTGTTCTTCTTGTAGGTTTCTAGGACCTTCTGGATCCTTCTATTTCCCCCATTTTCCCATGCTTCTCTCACCTAAAGTCCCAATAGGATGTCTTCCCCTCTGTCCCACTTTCCTGGTAAGTGAAGACTTTCATGAGACATGCCCCTTGGGCTAGCGTCCAGATATAAGTGCTTCTGGGTTAACTCACTCATTATGCTCAATGCCGTTAGTCATCAGAGAAATGCAAATCAAAACAACTCTGAGATTCTATCTTACACCTATCAGAATGGCTAAGATCAAAAATTCAAGTGACACCACATGCTGGCGAGGATGTGGAGAGAGAGGAACACTCCTTCATTGCTGGTGGGAATGCAAAGTGGTATACCACTTTGGAAATGTGTCTGGCACTTTCTCAGAAAACTGGGAATAGGGCTCCTTCAAGACTCAGCTATTCCACCCCTTGGAATATACCCAGAAAATGTTCCACCACACAACAGGGACATGTGCTCAACCATGTTCATAGCAACCGTATTCATAATAGCCAGAACATGGAAACAGCCTAAGTGTCCCTCAGTAGAAGAATGGATAAAGAAACTGTGATACACTTACACTATGGAATACTACTTAGCTATTAAAAACAAGGAATTTCCAAAATTTGTGGACAAATGGATTAAATTAGAAATGATCAAGTATGTTTTTACTCCATAGAATATGCCTCAAAACTCCAATCAGATAGTTGATGGCTACGCATTGCAATTGCACAAGTAGGCAAATGTGTTTTCTTTCTATATTTTTAAAATATTCCTCTAATTCTAAAATGTGTAATGAAATCCAAAGAATTTTGTTTATTAAAAGTGTTTAAAAACATAATATATACTAATTTCAAGCCTTTTATTAAGCTATAGTAACAAAATAATCATACAAAGCAAAGAAAACAAATAGAATCAACTGTCATTTATTTGCATCAAAGGTTCTGAAGCATTTCAGTGTGAGAAATATACTCAACAAATCAACCTAGAGTACCTGAACAACTGGATATGCAAAATATCACCTCAAACTTTACTTCGCATGTGGCACAAATTAACTAAAAATGCCTTTTATAACAAAAATCTTAAGCACAAACATCTAGAAGAAAATGTAAAAAGGGGCTCAGTGATGATTCCTTATACATTGCATACAATATGCACAAAAATTAAAATGTGGGCTGATGTAACTGAGTGCTGGAGTGCTTATTCAGCAAACACAGGACCTGAGATTCAGCCGACAACAGTTCAAAAACAAAATAAAGTTATTTTTGTTACACAAATAATGTTTTTCATTTTCTAAAGATATTGCTTTTTGATTTGGAGAAGACCAAGAGAATTTCTAAGTGTGTAGAGACGCTGTATATTTTAATTGTAGTAATAATCAACTGATTGGAAATAAAGTGAAAAATCTATCCACAGACTAGAAGAACACTTGTAAAATGCATCTTATTTTATATAGACTGTATAAGAATTCTCATTATTATAAAGACCAGTGTGTGCATGTATTCACGTGTGTGTGTGTGTGTGTGTGTGTGTGTGTGTGTGTGTGTGTGTGTGTGTAGGAGAAAAGACACACACTGAACACATCCTTCATCAAATAAAAGATAAGTGAGGCATCAGCAAAAAAAAAAAAAAAAAAAAAGTTGTAGAAGGAATCTCTTACATATTGTATGGATGCAACACCTATCCATGTGTGTTTGTGTGTGTGGATATATATCCTGTTGCTGAGGCAGGAAATAGAAGATGGGCATCCAGCAAGGAGAAGGGATTCTGGAAGAGAACAAGGCATGGTAGTTTCTGTGGCCAAGATGTAAAGAGGATGGATGTATGGTACCTAAGCTCAGGTAACCAGTCATGTGACAGAATGTAAATTGGTACAAATAGGTTATTTTAATTAGGAGCTAGTCAGAGAAGAGCCTAGCTAGGTAATTGTAAATAATTGAGTCTCATAAGTCATTAATCTGGGAGCTTGGACCAGAGGAAAAGTTTCCTTCTACAGCTATGAGTTAACAGCTGATATCTGGGAATTGCAAATGAAAACTATAAGGTACTCTATACTTCCACCAGAATGTGCAAAATTAAAATAAATTATGTTAAAAAGTGTTGGTGAAGGTGTAGAACAACTAGAACTCTCATATATTGCTGATGTTATAGTGCAGACATTTTGAAACACTAACTTAAAGATATTACTCATTTAAAAATATTTAAATTAAACAAACAACAATAATCCTACACCTATCTTCATCAAATGGAAAATTTTTAAGTGATCAAAGGAAAATTTTATATCAGAGACTTTGGGTTTTAGCTTCATTAATACTTATGCCTGACTGCTAAAATTTTTTTCATGAAATATACAATTTTGAAAGAAGAAATTTGTGGTAATAGATTACTAGCCATTTTTAAAAGTAAACTAAAATGCAAGGAAAAGGCATTTGTGCTATCAGTATCTGAGACAAATAGCTATTTAAAATCAGTAAGAAAAAATATAGCTAAAACAAACATTTTTATAGAGAAAAACAGTCAAGTGAGGTGCATATCTAATATACCACCCCAATTTTTATGAACCAAAAGATAAATCCAAGTAGTATTCAGATAAAACCATTTAAAGTGATACCATTTCTCAGTAGAAAGATGACAAGCATTTAAAAGACAAAAGCATACATAATGCTCAGATTTATGAGTCCTTCCAAGAGGCCTTTTCATACACTTCTAGAGAGAATTTTAAATTATATACCCAGAGAGACAGCTTAAAATATTTAAACACATTCTGCCCAGAAGTGGAAGGTAAATCCCCATTGCTAGAGAGACACCTTTCACTTCAGAAACAGGCTCTGAGCTGGAACTGACATGAATGTACCATCTGTAAGCTTTGAACTTTTTCAAACCTACTTTAATTGGGGCTCTTTAAGGGAGGTATAAGCATTCCTCCCTTCCAACCTACCTACCCTAGATAGGAGAGAGAAAAGATTCATTAGAACAGGAGAAGTAGATCTTTTTAAACTCAGTTGGCAAGATTCCCATAGACAGCCAGCAATTCAGCAAAGGTGATTGCAACTGCAGCCATTGGATCTCAGAGCAGCAGCTGGAGCCCAAAACAGCAGCTAGAACCCAGAGCAGCAGCTGGAACCCAGAGTCCCAGAGCATTCACTGGAGCAGTTCTCACTAAGACCATCTTGAAGGGGAGTGATGAACATGCAAGATCAAAAACTCTGCCTCTTGTTTGGGGCAAATATATATCCTCTCAGAGTCCATACTAGGGTGGTTTATCAGTTGGGAAAGACTATATCCTACAAGAGAGGGTTCCTCTTCCAGTGTATAAACATCACCTGTTCTCCCACAAGGCTGTTTTCAGTGGAAAAACACCTCACACCCTTACATGAGTCTGTTTCACATCCCACACTTGGGATCAAAATAGAAACATGTTTATACCCACTACACCCGTCCCTGAAGATTAGCTTTCATGGCACCAGAAGAAGCCATTTAAGCTTCCAAAGGAGTAAGGCAACAAGTAATCCTACACAACCAAGGCACCTGTGAACCAAAACGGTGACAGCATGATGGGACAAGTCTATGGGGCAGTGGTAGTACACATGCCTTGGAAGTAATCAACAGCTTTCTAATTGGACTTAAGAACCACACAACAAAAGGGAGGCCATGCCTCTTACTGGAAAACCAGCTGCCTAATCAGTGATAGTGAGATTCTGGTTATTATAGGAGAATCTGCAAGCACTAATTTACTAAAACAGCATAATCCCTGACAACAATCTGTAAACATTCATTGTTATGCTCAATATTCTCGCACCAAGGAAATTTCTCTTTGCAAGAGACAGAGAACAGAAAAATAATATGAAGAGTTGTGTAGCTCCATCCCAATGAATATATCTACAAAACAGTCCCACACATAAGGCTCAGGGAACATTGCAGAAAAGCTATAAAGCAAGAAGATCAGGGACTTTGCTGTGAGACTGCATCTCCTATAGAAGTTATATCTGTAGTCTCACCATCATAACTGCCCAATTATGGGATGAACAAAGATCACATCAATGAATATGCCAATATGGATGAGAAGAAGCCCACAAGGATGCATATGTACTCAAAAATTATAGGCAGCTGAGTAAATCTGGGAGTGGGGAAGAGGTAGTCTTACCTAGGGAAGTGAACACCAATTGGCTGCCCAGTGATAAAAGCGTACATACAAATAACATTATATGAACTAAACAGGTTATGTTTAGAAATGTGTACATGCATGCAAATGCATATATGCATGGAATAATATTTGATGAAAAAGAGAATGTGAAGAAGAGTAAGGAGGAGAGTATGGGAAGGTTTGGAAGGAGAAAAGAGTAGAGAAGAAATGTTGTAGTTAAGGTAAAACCTTAAAAATAAACAACAATGATTTTAAAAGATGATAAACATATTTTTGGAATATGAACCAGGAATTTCCTTTTGAGAAAGTTATCTGAGCCACACCCATAAAATAACAACATGGCTGCCTAAACATGATCTCAAGTATGCCAGCATCACTTTCCATTCCCAGCACAGATGGAGGAAATATCACACCCAGATGAAGAAGTACAAGCAGTAAACAATTTCTGAGAGAGGAAGAATTAGTCTTCCCAGGCATCAGTCTCCTGATTGATTATCCAATCAGCTCTAGCAATGTGTGCGTGCACTGAAGAGGAGACAACAAAGAGGAGGCCATGAGTTTGGGACCGGAACTCAAACATGGGGGCAGGTTAGAAGGCAGACAAAAAAGAGGGGTCAATGATTTAATATTTTTAATTAAATTAAGATGAAAGAATTCATCCTAAAGAAACAAGTAGGGAAACAGTAAGGTGTGTGATTTATCAACAGTTTCTTTTCTTTTCTTTTATTAATTTATTCATATTACAGTTGAGTGGAGAGTCAGGTCTGACTTTCACACGTACTCTGGTGCCTCATATTTGACCATGTCCCCTGGATGGGGAGACCTGGTGACACTCAGAGGAAGGATAGCAGGTTACCAACAGTTTCAATCACAGGATTTTAGAAATAACAGAAATATTCAAAAATAGAAAAGAATCTGTGTTAAATGGTGAGATTCTATACACTTCCCACAAATATAGACTTCAGCATACACTTTAGAAAACATGTAAATATAGGCATATATTTAACTTTGTTCTTTGTAAAATAATTTATGCAGCAAAAGTGATTAATAGGCACAGATGAAAAAGTTTACAGGGCTGATGTCTGGCCTATAAGACTCTGACTGGCCTTTTTTTTTCTTAGTATTCTATATCTAAATACTTAGTGATATAATATATTATACCAATACTACTTTTAGAATTAGAAAGAAAGTTAGAAAGTGAGAGACTCATCTTCCTCAGCAATACTTTATTTACAAGAGCTTACAATATAACATTGTGCATCTGTGCTTGCTACAAGGCTTCATCAACTTGAAGTCTACATGAAGTATTTAACTTCTGAATGTGCATATTGTGCACACCAACTTTTTCAATAAGATTGAATGTGGCTCTAATGAAGTTCTTTCTCTACAATTTGGCTCTTAAGTCCTGCAGAAGAAAGAGGAGAAGAAAAACAAAATATGAGTGAGGAGCTTCTTATAGCAGCAACAATAACTCCTTCTAAGTGGTTTACCTGGTCTCTGCTTCCTCCAGTTGCTTGGGCTTCTTTGGGAGTCTTTTTTGGAGCTTGGTTTGTCTAATCATAACTCTCATCTGTCTTTTACTGTTCTAAACTCTTGGGGATGGAGAAGCTTATGAATGTGGTCAGTTTCAGGGACTTCCTGAAACAATCCTAAGGTATTTATTTACTTTCTGTTTTAGTGAGCTTCCCTGTAGATGGAGTGCTTTGATTGCATAGCTACACAGAATTAGGACTTGTTTGTTGCAATAAATTTAAATATAAGTTTCTAGTATCTTTTCTAGACATTGTGTTATATAATGTCATATTTTTAGTGATACTTGTAATTAATGAGTTTAAAGGGCTTAAATGTTTTATCTAAATTGTTCATAATAGTCTCTTTCTAGACAGATGACAGATGATATGTAGATATATGATAGATAGAAAAAATTTGTAGTGATAGCACTATCTTGGTAATTTTTATCCTTTTTATATTTATCCAAAATTCTGAGAAGTGATTTATCAATTTTATTCACCCATTCCAAGAACCAGATGTCAGTGCTTATATTTTCCTTGATTCATTTGCATATTTTTACATTTACTTCTCTCTGATCTTAAAAAAAAAAAGTCACCTTAAACTTTATTTATTGGGCATTTATAATATCCAAAGCATCCTCATTAATTGGAAAGCTTTCCTATTTTCCTAATGTAAAAAACAAGTAGTAAAGCTGGTAAGCATTGCACTCCCTACAGTATCAAATGCAATTACTAACACTGTGGCTCTGTTGTCCCATAAGTGAGTGTGGAAGTGTTTAGTGAAATTTCTTTACAAAAACTGCAAGTCAATCAGACTTGTTGACTCCAATTTCAAACATGGATTTAGCTGATGTGTTTACATTTTTGTTCAGTTAGAAATATTTGCTTCTCCCTTGGGTTTGTTTTCAGTGTATGGTTTTGATATTTAATTTCAGTGTTTATAGTTATATTTTACATATTAATATCTAATTTTATTCTACTATGGCCAGGGGATATATTTTTAAAACTAATTAATTTAAATTTGTTGAGACTTGATTTATATCATAGGAAATGGCCTAGCAAATCTTCTAGTCTAATTCAGAACTAATGTATTCTGCTGTTGTGGAGTGGGCTGTTCTAAATCTCTCCTAGTTGCTATTGGGTGAAGATGTTTTCACTCACTATTTAATTGACAATCTTGAAGAAAGAAGAGCTAAATCTCTAATATTGTGAACTGCTGTGTTTTTCTTGCAGTTTTGGAGAGTCTTGTTTATGTACCCTGAACTCCCTTTACATCATCTGAAAGATTTGCTTCAACTTTTTTCTTCCCATTCACATCTCTTGTGCTGATGGTTGTTGCCAGCTTCTGTGTGTTTGAAAATGCTCTGTGCTCTCCTTCACCTCTGAAAGACAGTTTCTCTTAGTGAAGACTCTCAGATTGACAGTAAAAATTCTCTCAACACTTGCGAGACATCTCTCCATTTTTTTAATCTGCCTTGTATTTGACAAGAGATCTATCACTGTTTCTGTTCTGTGTGTAAAGTGTCCCGTCTCTCTGCCTCTTTTTCACTGATTTTGTTCACTTTGATTACGATTGCCCTGAGGTGGTTTTTCTTTGTGTTTCTCATGGTATATTAAGGGTTCTGAAATTTCCAGCTTTGTAGTTCTTATACAAATTTGAACATTTATGGTTGCAATTTCTTTTGGTAATAACAGATCTGAGAAGGTTCAAATTAGAAGACTTCTAATTTTTCCAATGCTTACTGGGAATCCCAGTGCATTGTCTCACAATTCTGCAAAAATGCCTCAGGTGAATGTAGGTTGAAAGTACCTAAAAGCTCATGTGGGATCACAAGATTTCTGCCAAGTCAAGCTGTACTTTCTTCTTATAATGTGCCAGGTAATATAGGTCAGTAATTGGAGTGGGAAAATTTCATGATGACCTAAAAATCAGATCAAGACAAATGGCAAAACTGTCTAACAGTGAAAGTGTCTGCTGTAACCTCTTATCACAAAGAAAGAACTCTCTTTTATATCTTTATGGTTATCCTGTAATTTGTGTATCTGGTGACTGATTCATTTTCAGTGTCTCCTCCTTCAGAATGCATTAACACCTTAGAAGGTATGATTCAGCACTTTATAATGAGATGTCTAAAACATACAATAAGTTGAAAAGCAAACTCAAAGCTTAAAATTCTTTGGCAGTGGCTTAAGCCTATTCCATGTAAGCATATAAAGATATTGATTCCTTGTCTGACATATAAAAAATTTCTGGCTATTACAAATAAGGCTGCTATGAACATAGTTGAGCGAGTGTCCCTGTAGTATGCTGTAGCATCATTTCAGTGAATGCCCAGGGTGTTATAGATGGGTATTGAGGTAGATAAGTTCTCAATTTTCTGAGCAACCTCCAGATTGATTTTCAAAGTGGTTGTATGAGTTTTCACTCCCACCAGCAATGGAGGAGTGTTCCACTTGCTTCACATACTTACCAGCATGTGCTGTTACTTGAGTTTTTTATTTTAGCCGTTCTAAAAGGTATAGGATGGAATCTCAAAGTCATTTTGACTTGTATTTCCCTAATGCCTAAGGATGTTGAACATTTCTTTAAGTGCTTCTCAGCCATTAGAGATTGATCTGTTGAGAATTCTCTGTTTAGCTCTGTACCCTATTTTTTACTTGGATTATTTAGTTTGTTATTGTTTAATTTCTTGAGTTCTTTATGTATTTTGTATATCAGCCCTCTGTTGTATATAGGGTTGGTAAAGCTCTTTAATCGTTCTTCAGGCTGCCATTTTGTCCTATTGATGGTGTCCTTTGCCTTATAGAAGCTTTCAGTTTCATGAGGTCCCAAGAGCCAGACACTGGAAACAACTTAGATGTCCCTCATACAAAGAATGGATAAAGATCTCATTTAATTCTCATGGTACTGTAGACTACACTGCCCTCTTTTTATAGACATTCATTTCCAGTAAGAAATTAAGAACCAGAAAAGAGACTGGCTCCAGCATTAAAAGTCAACTTACATGGATGACTACTCCTTAGCTATTAAAAAGTACAAACATGATGTAATTTGCAGGCAAATGATTGAAACTAGAAAAGATCATCCTGAGCAAGGTAACCCAGACGCAGAAAGACATTCATGTTCTTTCTATAGACACACTTATAAGTGGATATTAGCCAGAAATTACAGGATAACCATGCTAAAATCCACAGACACAAAGAGGCCAAGGAGGGTTCAAGGTAGGATGCTTGAATCTCACCCAGAGGAGGAAATAAAATAGACATCTGAAGTAGATGGAGGAAAAGAACTGGGTAGGAGAGGGGCCGGGCAGGGTCACAGGGCTGGGAATCAGGTATGGGGAGAACAAGGAGGTTGGGAGGGTGGATGAACAAAAAAGAGAATGGAAATTGGTTAGGGGGCATCTCTCGGACAGGGGAGGTTCCCAGGAGTCTATCGGGGTGACCCTAGCTGAGACTCGTAGCAGCGTAGGTTAAGGAGCCTGATGTCACCACCTCCTATAGCCATTTAGGATTCCCAGTAGACAGGGTAAGACACCAACCCATCTGCAAAACCTTCAACCCAAAATTTGTCTCGTCTACAAGAAATGTAGGGATAAAGATGGAGCAGAGATTGAGGGAATGGCAAACCAACCACAATGGGAAAACAATGAGACACACCCCATGGGAGAGAGCCAACCCTTGACATTATTAATGATCCTCTGCTATGCTTACAGACAGAAGCCTAGCATAATTGTCTTTCAAGAGGCTTCATCCAGCAACTGAAGGAAACAGATCCAGAGACCCATAGCCAAGCAATAGAGGGAGCTCAGGGAGTTTTGTGGAAGAGTGGGAGGAGCTATAGGAGCTGGAGGGGTCAAAGACACTATAAGAAGACCTACAGAGTAAAATAACTTGAGCCCAGAGATCACAGAGACTGAATCACCAACCAAATAACATGCCTGGGCTGGACTTAAAACTCCTACACATATGTCAAAGATGTGCAGCATGGTCAACTTGTTGGTCTCCTAACATTGGAAGTAGGGACTGTCTCTGACTCTTTTGCCTGCCTTTGATTCCATTTCCACTAGCTAGGCTGTTTTCTTTGGCTTCAGTGGGAAAGGATGTGCTTAGTCCTTCTGCAACTTGAGGTGCCAGGGGTGGCTTGGTACCCCTTAGAGGCCTCCTCTTCTCTAAGAAGGAGGAGATGGGTAATGGGTGAAGGGGGCATGAGGGTGGAACTGGGAGGAGATGAGGGAGAGGCTAGTATCAGGCTATAAAGTGATTAAATAAATAAGTAAATAAAGGAAAATTTCTATATTCAATATGCATTATTAAGTTACGCAAAGGATGTGATGTTTAAAATTGAAAACAATAATTTATGTTTACAATAAAAGTATCTGTTGATCTTCTCAGACAGACACATATCAACCTTGTGCTATTGTACAGTGAGATGTATGGGCTTGATTAATAACATGTAGAATCAAGTGTTCTATGTCCAAATTTGAAGCTATATAATTAAAGAAAAATGTCATCTGATGGAACTGAGTCACCAAAAGGACACTTACTTTGTAAATTATGCACAGGTATGGAATGGACAGGAAAACGTTTTCTGGAAATAAAGGTAAGCACATGATTGCATTAGCTAGAAAAAGAGGAATGTGTTTCATTTTCAAAACAACTTTCATTCTAATAAGTAATGTTATGTATTTTCTTCACCATTTACCTAGTTCTTTATTTATAAATAAAGTTATAAATAAAATAGCATTTAGTTTACTAAGGGATGGGTAGCACCAGTTGTTAAACTAAAAAAAATGATTTATAGAATGCCAAAACTTCTGTGTCATATATTTAATTAATTATATTTATAGCAAACTGCAAATACGTCTTCTAAGTATATTTTAGCTATGATACAAAAAACAGTTGATTTAAATATCACAGATACAAAGGGCATTGTTAATAAAAAGAATGTGTAACAAACCATGTGTCTTCATGGAAAAAAAAATGTAGAAACACAAGCATTTTGTGTTAAGTTATATATACCTGCTCCAACTTTACCCAATAAGTAAGAATCTACCTTAAAAAATTATTCACTTTTCTTTTGGAGAAATGATATTTTTAGAAGATTATTTATCCTGTTTCATAGGTTCAGGGAGTGATAGGTTACTAAATGTTAATGGTAGGATTAAGGCAAGAACAAATACCAATTGCAGCTCTTGAGTGGATGTATGTTTCCCCCTGGAGAGGTGGTTCTGTGCACCTCAAACATGTTTGACGTCAGACCTGTGGAGACTTCTTCACTTTACAAGGTATGGATTTGACAGTTGTGTCCTCATAGGGCTGTGTTTAACTGGATGGCAGAGTAGAAGGAACAGTAAAAGCTAAAGAGGAAGTCAGGCTTAACTGTAGTGTAGTTTTTACCATGCCAACAATTACTAGTAACAAAGTGAATACAGAATTGGCTGTAGCATTTTCTGCTTTTTGAAGAACTGAAATTTTATAATCCACCTGGTTGGTTATACTAAAATTTAGGTTCCCAAAACATTTTGCCAGTGGTAAAACTATTACAGTTTTTGGGGTTCATGTCAATGAAACCCAATTGAAAACTAGACAGAATGCTCAGGTCTTGGAGACACTGGATGCAAATAAGATTATTCTAACTCCAGCTTTCGGTTCATATTTTTAATTTATAACTGAGGTCCTGGAAATCCACATATGTGCTTATTTGGACCAGGACACTACACATTTCTTTCAACTTTAGGTGAAACTCTTTAGTTCTAGAAATATACACACTCAAGACAGTGCTTTCATACATGTGGACATTTTAGAAAATATTCATTACAAATATGTTTATCTTACATATTATCTTAAAACATTTAAATAATTTTTTTTTTTTTTTAATTTTTATTAATTTATTCTTGTTACATCTCAATGTTTATCCCATCCCTTGTATCCTCCCATTCCTCCCCCCCCCCCCATTTTCCCATTATTCCCCTCCCCTATGACTGTTCCTGAGGGGGATTACGTCCCCCTATATATTCTCATAGGGTATCAAGTCTCTTCTTGGCTACTTGCTGTCCTTCCTCTGAGTGCCACCAGGTCTCCCCCTCCAGGGGACATGGTCAAATGTGAGGCACCAGAGTATGTGAGAAAGTCGTATCACACTCTCCACTCAACTGTGGAGAATATTCTGACCATTGGCTAGATCTGGGAAGGGGTTTAAAGTTTACCTCCTGTATTGTCCTTGGCTGGTGCCTTAGTTTGAGCGGGACCCCTGGGCCCAAATCTGCCTATCATATTGTTCTACTTGTAGATTTCTAGGACCCTCTGGATCCTTTTATTTTGCTGTTCTCCCATGCGTCTCTCATTTAGAGTCCCAATAGGATGCCTTCCCCTCTGTCCCAGTTTCCTGGTAAGTGAAGGCTTTCGTGGGACATGCCCCTTGGGCTAGTATGCAGATATAAGTGAGTATATACCATTTGATTCTTTCTGCTTCTGGGTTAACTCACTCATTATGATCATTTCTAGCTCAATCCATTTATCCACAAATTTCGGGAATTCCTTGTTTTTAATAGCTGAGTAGTATTCCATAGTGTATATGTACCACAGTTTCTTTATCCACTCTTCTACTGAGGGACACTTAGGCTGTTTCCATGTTCTGGCTATTATGAATAAGGCTGCTATGAACATGGTTGAGCAAATTTTCTTGTTGTGTGCTGGAGCATCTTCTGGGTATATTCCAAGGAGTGGAATAGCTGGGTCTTGAGGAAGCCCTATTCCCATTTTTCTGAGATAGCACCAGATAGATTTCCAAAGTGGCTGTACTAGTTTGCATTCCCACCAGCAATGAAGGAGTGTTCCTCTCTCCCCACATCCTCGCCAGCATGTGGTGTCGCTTGAATTTTTGATCTTAGCCATTCTGATGGGTGTAAGATGGAATCTCAGAGTTGTTTTGATTTGCATTTCCCTGATGACTAAGGAGGTTGAGCATTTCTTTAAGTGTTTCTCAGCCATTTGATACTCCTCTGTTGAGAATTCTCTGTTTAGTTCCAAGCCCCATTTCTCAATTGGGTTATTCGGTTTGGTGGTGTTTAATTTCTTGAGTTCTTTATATATTTTGGATATTAGACCTTTGTCAGATGTAGGGTTGGTGAAGATTTTTTCCCAGTCTGTAGGCTGTCGCTTTGTTCTCTTGACAGTGTCTCCTGCCTTACAGAAGCTTCTCAGCCTCATGAGGTCCCATTTATTAATGGTTGACATTAAGGCCTGGGCCGTTGGTGTTCTGTTCAGGAAGTTGTCTCCTGTGCCAATATGTTCCAGACTCTTTCCCACTTTTTCTTCTAAGTGAGTTAGTGTCTCTGGTTTTATGTTGAGGTCTTTAATCCACTTGGATTTGAGTTTTGTGCAAGGTGACAAATATGGGTCCAGTTTCATTTTTTTACACATAGACCTCCAGTTAGACCAGCACCATTTGTTGAAGATGCTATCCTTTTTCCATTGAATGGACTTGGCTTCTTTGTCAAAAATCAAGTGACCATATGTGTGTGGATTCATATCTGGGTCTTCGATTCGATTCCACTGATCAACCAGCCTGTTGCTGTGCCAGTACCATGCTGTTTTAATTACTATTGCTTTATAGTACAGTTTGAGATCAGGTATGGAGATTCCTCCGGAGCATCTTTTATTGTACAAGATTGTTTTAGCTATTCTGGGTTTTTTGTTTTTCCATATGAAGTTCAGAATTGAACTTTCAATGTCTTTAAAAAATTGTGTAGTTATTTTGATAGGGATTGCATTGAATCTGTAGATTGCTTTTGGTAGGATGGCCATTTTTACTATGTTAATTCTCCCGATCCATGAGCAAGGAAGATCACGCCATCTTCTCAGGTCATCTTCAATCTCTTTCTTCAGAGTTTTGAAATTTTTTTCATACAAGTCCTTCACTTGCTTAGTTAGGGTAACTCCTAGATATTTTATATTGCTTGTGGCTAATGTGAAGGGTGTGGTTTTCCTAATTTCTTCCTCTGTAAGCTTGTCATTTGTGTATAGGAAGGCTACAGACTTTTTTGAGTTAATTTTGTATCCAGCCAATTTGCTGAAGGTGTTTATCAGCTTTAGGAGTTCTCTGGTGGAGTTTTGAGGGTCACTTATGTACACTATCATATCATCTGCAAAGAGGGATAATTTGACTTCCTCCTTTCCCATTTGGATACCCTTGATCTCCTTTTGTTGTCTTATTGCTCTGGCTAGAACTTCGAGTACTATATTGAAGAGATATGGAGAGACTGGGCAGCCTTGCCTTGTTCCCGATTTGAGAGGAATTTCCTTGAGTATCTCACCATTTACTTTGATTTTGGCTATTGGCTTGCTGTATATAGCCTTTATTATGTTGAGGAAAGTGCCTTGTATCCCCGATCTCTCTAAAACTTTAAACATGAATGGGTGTTGAATTTTATCAAATGCTTTCTCTGCATCCAAGGAGATGATCATGTGGTTTTTTATTTTCAGTTTGTTTATATGATGGATTACATTGATGGATTTCCGTATATTAAACCATCCCTGCATGCCTGGAATGAAGCCTACTTGGTCATGATGAATGATATCTTTGATGTGCTCCTGTATTCGTTTTGCAAGTATTTTATTTAGTATTTTTGCATCTATGTTCATAAGAGAAATTGGTCTGAAATTCTCTTTCTTTGTTGAGTCTTTGTGAGGTTTAGGTATCAATGAGACTATGGCCTCATAGAATGAATTTGGTAATTTTCCATCCATTTCTATCTTTTGGAGTAGCTTGAAGAGTATCGGTATTAGCTCGCCCTTAAAGGTCTGGTAGAATTCTGCACTGAAACCATCTGGCCCTGGGCTTTTTTTGGTTGGGAGACCATCGATGATTGCTTCTATTTCTGTAGGGGAAATGGGACTATTTAACTTGTTTATCTGTTCTTCACTCAACTTTGGCAAGTGAACTTGATCAAGAAAATCGTCCATTTCCCTTAGATTTTCAAATTTTGTGGCGTATATGCCTTCAAAGTAGGATCTTATGATTCTTTGAATTTCTTCAGTGTCTGTTGTTATGTCTCCCTTTTCATTTCTGATTTTGTTCATTTCAATACTGTCTCTCTGCCTTTTAGTTAGTTTGGCTAATGGTCTGTCTATCTTGTTGATTTTCTCAAAGAACCAGCTTTTGGTTTTGTTGATTCTTTGGACTGTTTTCTTAGTTTCTAATTTGTTAATTTCAGCCCTGAGTTTGATAATTTCCAGGCGTCTACTCCTCTTGGGTGTTTCTGCTTCTTTTTTTTCTAGGGCTTCCAGTTGTGTTGTTAAGATGCTTATGTGCGATGTTTCCAATTTCTTTTTAAAGGCACTTAGTGCTATGAATTTTCCTCTTAGCACTGCTTTCAATGTATCCCACAAATTTGGGTATGTTGTTTCTTCATTTTCATTGAATTTCAGAAACTCCTTGATTTCTTTCTTTATTTCTTCCCTGACCCAGGTGTCATTTAGCAGAGAGTTGTTTAGTTTCCACAAACGTGTAGGCTTTTTGTTATTTCTGTTGTTGTTGAATTGCAGCCTAAGAGCATGGTGATCTGATAGGATACAAGGTATTATTTCAATCCTCTTGTATCTGTTGAGGCTTGCTTTGTGACCTACGATGTGATCAATTTTGGAGAAGGTTCCATGGGGTGCAGAGAAGAAGGTGTATTCTTTCTTGTTTGGGTGAAAGGTTCTATAGATATCTGTTAGATCCATTTGACCCATGGCATTGGTTAATGATGTTATTTCTCGGCTTAGTTTCTGTTTCAATGACTTATCCTTCAGTGAGAGTGGGGTGTTGAAGTCTCCCACTATTATTGTGTGGGGATCGATGTGTGGTTTAAGCTTTTTTAGGAGATCTTTTATATATGTGGGTGCCCTTGTATTGGGAGCATAGATGTTCAGAATTGTGATGTCATCTTGGTTGACTTTACCTTTGATGAGTATGAAGTGTCCTTCCTCATCCCTTTTGATTAATTTTGGTTGAAAGTCTATTTTGTTCGATACTAAAATGGCTACACCTGCTTGCTTCTTGTGACCATTTGCTTGGAATATTTTTTTCCAACCTTTTACCCTGAGGTAATGCCTTTCATTATGGGTGAGATGTGTTTCTTGGATGCAGAAGAATGTTGGGTCTTGTTTATGTACCCATTCGGTTAGTCTGTGTCTTTTTATTGGAGAATTGAGGCCATTGATGTTGAGAGATATTAATGACCAGTGACTGTTAAGAGTCTTAATTTTGATGTTGTTTCCAGTCGAGCGTTTGTGTAGTTGTGTTTTTGCCATGGGATAGTTATCTATTTCCTGGGTAGTTTTGGTTGTAGCTTGACCCTTTGGGATGGAGTTTTCCTTCTAGTACCTTCTGTAAAGCTGGGTTTGTGGATAGGTACTGTTTGAATTTGTTTTTGTCATGGAATATTTTGTTTTCTCCATCAATGGTTATTGATAATTTTGCTGGGTAAAGTAGTCTGGCCTGGCATCTGTGTTCTCTTAGGGTTTGCAGGATCTCTGTCCAGGCCCTTCTGGCTTTTATGGTCTCTGCTGAGAAGTCAGGTGTAATTCTGATAGGTTTACCATTAAATGTTATTTGGCCCTTTTCCCTTGCAGCTTTTAATATTTTTTCTTTGTTCTGCATGTTTTGTGTTTTGATTATTATGTGGCGGGCAGTTTTTCTTTTCTGGTCAATTCTATTTGGTGTTCTGTAGGCCTCTTGTATGTTTATAGGCATCTCTTTCTTTAGATTGGGGAAATTTTCTTCTATGATTTTGTTGAGAATAGTTTCTGGGCCCTGGAGTCTGATGTCTTCTCTTTCTTCAATGCCTATTATCCGCAAATTTCTTCTTTTCATGGTTGTCCTTAATTTCTTGGATGTTTTGTGTCAGGAGTTTTCCAGATTTGGCATTTTCTTTAATGGTTGATTCAATATCTGTGATTGTATCTTCTAGCCCTGAGATTCGTTCTTCCATCTCTTGGATTCTGTTAGAAAAGCTCACCTCTGTGTTGCTCGCCTTCTTCTCTGAGGTCTCACGTTCTCGTTTTTCTTCTGTCTGTGTGTTTATCATTGAATCCATTTTCATTTTCAGATCTTGAACTGATTTTTTGATTTCTTTCATCTGATTTTTTGTATATTCCTGAGTTTCTTCCATTGCCTCTTTATAGGTCTTCAGAGCTTGAACCGTTTTAGTTATTTCTTTCATCTGGTTGTTCGCATTTTCCTGCAATTTTTCCAGTTCCACTCTATGTGCTTCTTTTATGTCTCTCACCTGTTTGTCTGCGTCTTCCTGCATTTGATTACGAATTTTATTTGTTTCCTCCATTATCATCCTCATTACTAAGGATTTGAGGTCATTTTCTGTATTTCCGTTGTATTTGAGTTCTCTGGGTGGTTTTCTTTGGATAGCTGGAAACTGGAGACGCCATGTTGTTTTGGGGTTTTTGCGTATGCTTTTTCGTTGTCCTTTAGACATCTTGCCGTCTTTGTTTTTGTTGGGTAGCTTCCAGAGTTGAATGGAGGGTTGTCTGACGATAGATTCACTTGTTTTCTTACGATTTCCCTAGGCTGCGAGCTCAAAGCTTCACTGGTGTGGATGTTAGGAGGTTAGCCCTGTTGTTCTGGTCTCTCACAGCCAGTGATCCTCAGTCCCTCTCTGCTGTGGATCCTGCAATTGTTCTGGGTCTCTGAATGAGCGTTGGGTCAGGCCAAGGTATCCACAGCCTTCTGTGTTCCCTGCCAAGTCCAGCCAGGAGCACTGGGACCGAACCACGGGCAGAACTCAGCTAGATTCTCAGGGCCAGAACCGTCTGCCAAGCTCAGCTAGGGATTTTGGGCCCAAAATGCACACAGGGCCCAGCCAGAATTTTTGGGCTGGGACTACGCACCAAGCTCCACTAGGGCCTTTTGGCCCAAAGTGCGTGCTGTGGTCAGTTATTGACTCAGGGCCCGAACTGACCACCAATCTCAGCCAGGAATTCTGGATTCAAACTGTACACTGTGTCCAACCAGAGTCTTAGAGCTGGTGGAACCGAGAGCTCTGTCCAGCCTGCGCCACAGCAGGAGAACTGCGGCTGCTCTGAGTTAGCGCCAGTGGTGGAACAAGTGCTCCGCCCGGACTGTGTCACCGCAGGGGAGCTGCCGCTGAGCTGAGGTGGTGCCTAGGATGGCACCGAGCACGTCACCAAGCCTGCGCCACAGCAGGAGAACTGCGGCTGCTCTGAGTTAGCGCCAGTGGTGGACAAGTGCTCCGCCCGCACTGTGTCCCCGCAGGGGAGCTGCCGCTGAGCTGAGGTGGTGCCTAGGATGGAACCGAGCACGTCACCAAGCCTGCGCCACAGCAGGAGAACTGCGGCTGCTCTGAGTTAGCGCCAGTGGTGGGACAAGTGCTCCGCCCGCACTGTGTCCCCGCAGGGGAGCTGCCGCTGAGCTGAGGTGGTGCCTAGGATGGAACCGAGCACGTCACCAAGCCTGCGCCACAGCAGGAGAACTGTGGCTGCTCTGAGTTAGCGCCAGTGGTGGGACAAGTGCTCCGCCCGCACTGTGTCCCCGCAGGGGAGCTGCCGCTGAGCTGAGGTGGTGCCTAGGATGGAACCGAGCACGTCACCAAGCCTGCGCCACAGCAGGAGAACTGCGGCTGCTCTGAGTTAGCGCCAGTGGTGGAACAAGTGCTCCGCCCGCACTGTGTCCCCGCAGGGGAGCTGCCGCTGAGCTGAGGTGGTGCCTAGGATGGAACGAGCACGTCACCAAGCCTGCGCCACAGCAGGAGAACTGCGGCTGCTCTGAGTTAGCGCCAGTGGTGGGACAAGTGCTCCGCCCGGACTGTGTCACCGCAGGGGAGCTGCCGCTGAGCTGAGGTGGTGCCTAGGATGGAACCGAGCACGTCACCAAGCCTGCGCCACAGCAGGAGAACTGTGGCTGCTCTGAGTTAGCGCCAGTGGTGGAACAAGTGCTCCGCCCGCACTGTGTCCCCGCAGGGGAGCTGCCGCTGAGCTGAGGTGGTGCCTAGGATGGAACCGAGCACGTCACCAAGCCTGCGCCACAGCAGGAGAACTGTGGCTGCTCTGAGTTAGCGCCAGTGGTGGAACAAGTGCTCCGCCCGCACTGTGTCCCCGCAGGGGAGCTGCCGCTGAGCTGAGGTGGTGCCTAGGATGGAACCGAGCACGTCACCAAGCCTGCGCCACAGCAGGAGAACTGCGGCTGCTCTGAGTTAGCGCCAGTGGTGGAACAAGTGCTCCGCCCGCACTGTGTCCCGCAGGAGAGCTGCCGCTGAGCTGAGGTGGTGCCTAGGATGGAACCGAGCACGTCACCAAGCCTGCGCCACAGCAGGAGAACTGCGGCTGCTCTGAGTTAGCGCCAGTGGTGGGACAAGTGCTCCGCCCGGACTGTGTCCCCGCAGGGGAGCTGCTGCTGAGCTGAGGTGGTGCCTAGGATGGAAACCGAGCACGTCACCAAGCCTGCGCCACAGCAGGAGAACTGTGGCTGCTCTGAGTTAGCGCCAGTGGTGGAACAAGTGCTCCGCCCGCACTGTGTCCCCGCAGGGGAGCTGCCGCTGAGCTGAGGTGGTGCCTAGGATGGAACCGAGCACGTCACCAAGCCTGCGCCACAGCAGGAGAACTGTGGCTGCTCTGAGTTAGCGCCAGTGGTGGAACAAGTGCTCCGCCCGCACTGTGTCCCCGCAGGGGAGCTGCCGCTGAGCTGAGGTGGTGCCTAGGATGGAACCGAGCACGTCACCAAGCCTGCGCCACAGCAGGAGAACTGCGGCTGCTCTGAGTTAGCGCCTGTGGTGAAACCAAGTGCTCCGCCCAGACTGTGTCACCGCAGGGGAGCTGCCGCTGAGCTGAGGTAGTGCCTAGTGTGGAGCAGCGTGCCCAACTAAGCCTGTGCCACAGCAGGGGAGCTATGGCCACGCTGAGTTAGTGCCTCAGGCAGAATTGTTTGCTGGGCCGGGCCAATACCCGGGACTCTGGGGCCGAACTGTCCGCCGAGTCCAATCTGGGTCCAAAGGCTCCACGCGACCCAAATCCTGCCCCGAGTCCCCTCTCCCGCAGCAATTCCCACCAGCCACCACACCAATCGCCTCCACCGGAAGGCTATGAGCTGCAAACCTCAGCCGCCGCTGCTGGTGCCGCTGGTGCTGCCGCCTCTACCGCTGCCGCTCCAATCAGAGAAAAACCACGCTCCTCCCGTGTGCAGGGGCACGCAGGTCCTCCGCACCCTGGTCCCTTCGAACCGTGGAGCACTCCTGCTGCCGTGATGTTCGGACCTCGGTGTTCCTGGCTCAGAAATCTGTGCAATTCCCTGAATTGTTCACTGGAGCCTCCAAACGCGGTCCACACTGCTCGCCGCCATCTTGGATCTCCCCATTTAAATATTTTTTAATCAATGTCCTTAAACTTGCTACCAAAATTACTGTAATAACAAAACTTTATTGAAGAATTAAATCACACTGCCTGCCAATTAATGCATTATATATGGCTACTTCAGTAACAGTGGAAGAAGTTTTGCTGAATTTGGAATCTATTTTAGTCTCCTAGGACATATAATTTCTCTTACTTTTTTAAAGAAGAAAACCAGGAGAAAATTATTTTGAAAAAAAAAAGTACGCCAAAGATTTTTAGGATTCTTGAATGTAAAACAGATTACAAAACTCAATTTTTGAGTCATTGCTATAGTTAGTTTAAAAAAAATAGGAACTGGAGAGATGGCTCAGAGGTTAAGAGCACTGACTGCCCTTCTAAAGGAAGGCAAGTAGCAAGTGGGGGAAAGCACTCTTTAACCCAAATAATAATTATAGGTTGAATTGTATTAACTGTACTTTAATATGGCCAAAAGATACAAGTGAGTGGCTTACTCTGTAACTCTGTATACCTGTTGGGAGATGTGTTAGTCCCATCAGCCATGAGCTTTCTGCAATTGGAGCCTTTGGCTTTTTGTCTAATATGAAGTCTTGAAAGCCGTTTTGGCTAAAAAGTCTGTAATATGAGGCTCAAAACTCACTCAAGACAGTTAATTAAAAGTCCTTCTAGAAAACTCCATCCCAAAGGGTCAAGCTACAACCAAAACTACCCAGGAAATAGATAACTATTCCATGGCAAAAACACAACTACACAAACGCTCGACTGGAAACAACATCAAAATTAAGACTCTTAACAGTCACTGGTCATTAATATCTCTCAACATCAATGGCCTCAATTCTCCAATAAAAAGACACAGACTAACTGAATGGGTACATAAACAAGACCCAACATTCTTCTGCATCCAAGAAACACATCTCACCCATAATGAAAGGCATTACCTCAGGGTAAAAGGTTGGAAAAAAATATTCCAAGCAAATGGTCACAAGAAGCAAGCAGGTGTGTAGCCATTTTAGTATCGAACAAAATAGACTTTCAACCAAATTAATCAAAAGGGATGAGGAAGGACACTTCATACTCATCAAAGGTAAAGTCTCAACAAGATGACATCACTAATTCTTAACATCTATGCTCCCCAATACAATGGCACCCACATATGTAAAAGATCTCCTAAAAAAGCTTAAAAACACACATCGATCCCCACACAATAATAGTGGGAGACTTCAACACCCCACTCTCACTGAAGGATAAGTCATTGAAACAGAAACTAAGCCGAGAAATAACATCATTAACCAATGCCATGGGTCAAATGGATCTAACAGATATCTATAGAACCTTTCACCCAAACAAGAAAGAATACACCTTCTTCTCTGCACCCCATGGAACCTTCTCCAAAATTGATCACATCGTAGGTCACAAAGCAAGCTCAACAGATACAAGAGGATTGAAATAATACCTTGTATCTATCAGATCACCATGCTCTTAGGCTTGCAATTCAACAACAACAGAAATAACAAAAAGCCTACACGTTTGTGGAAACTAAACAACTCTCTGCTAAAGACACCTGGGTCAGGGAAGAAGAATAAAGAAAGAAATCAAGGAGTTTCTGAAATTCAATGAAAATGAAGAAACAACATACCCAAACTTTGTGGGATACATTGAAAGCAGTGCTAAGAGGAAAATTCATAGCACTAAGTGCCTTTAAAAAGAAATTGGAAACATCGCACATAAGCATCTTAACAACACAACTGGAAGCCCTAGAAAAAAAAAGAAGCAGAAGAAACACCCAAGAGGAGTAGACGCCTGGAAATAATCAAATTCAGGGCTGAACTTAACAAATTAGAAACTAAGAAAACAGTCCAAAGAATCAACAAAACAAAAAGCTGGTTCTTTGAGAAAATCAACAAGATAGACAGACCATTAGCCAAACTAACTAAAGGCAGAGAGACAGTATTGAAATCAACAAAATCAGAAATGAAAAGGGAGACATAACAACAGACACTGAGAGAAATTCAAGAATCATAAGATCCTACTTTGAAGGCATATACGCCACAAAATTTGAAAATCTAAGGGAAATGACGATTTTTTCTTGATCAAGTTCACTTGCCAAAGTTGAATGAAGAATAGATAAACAAGGTTAAATAGTGCCATTTCCCCTACAGAAATAGAAGCAATCATCGATGGTCTCCCAACCAAAAAAAGCCCAGGGCCAGATGGTTTCAGTGCAGAATTCTACCAGACCTTTAAGGGCGAGCTAATACCGATACTCTTCATAGCTACTCCAAAAGATAGAAATGGATGGAAAATTACCAAATTCATTCTATGAGGCCATAGTCTCATTGATACCTAAACCTCACAAAGACTCAACAAAGAAGAGAATTTCAGACCAATTTCTCTTATGAACATAGATGCAAAATACTAAATAAAATACTTGCAAAACGAATACAGGAGCACATCAAAGATATCATTCATCATGACCAAGTAGGCTTCATTCCAGGCATGCAGGGATGGTTTAATATATGGAAATCCATCAATGTAATCCACCATATAAACAAACTGAAAATAAAAAACCACATGATCATCTCCTTGGATGCAGAGGAAAGCATTTGATAAAATCCAAACACCCATTCATGTTTAAAGTTTTAGAGAGATCGGGGATACAAGGCACTTTCCTCAACATAATAAAGGCTATATACAGCAAGCCAATAGCCAAAATCAAGTAAATGGTGAGATACTCAAGGAAATTCCTCTCAAATCGGGAACAAGGCAAGGCTGCCCAGTCTCTCCATATCTCTTCAATATAGTACTCGAAGTTCTAGCCAGAGCAATAAGACAACAAAAGGAGATCAAGGGTATCCAAATGGGAAAGGAGGAAGTCAAATGATCCCTCTTTGCAGATGATATGATAGTGTACATAAGTGACCCTCAAAACTCCACCAGAGAACTCCTAAAGCTGATAAACACCTTCAGCAAATGGCGGGATACAAAAATTAACTCAAAAAAGTCTGTAGCCTTCCTATACACAAATGACAAGCTTGCAGAGGAAAGAAATTAGGAAAACCACACCCTTCACATTAGCCACAAGCAATATAAAATAACTAGGAGTTACCCTAACTAAGCAAGCTTCAAAACTCTGAAGAAAGAGATTGAAGATGACCTGAGAAGATGGCGTGATCTTCCTTGCTCATGGATCGGGAGAATTAACATAGTAAAAATGGCCATCCTACCAAAAGCAATCTACAGATTCAATGCAATCCCTATTAAATACATACACAATTTTTTTAAAAGACATTGAAAGTTCAATTCTGAACTTCATATGGAAAAACAAAAAACCCAGAATAGCTAAAACATCTTGTACAATAAAGATGCTCCGGAGGAATCTCCATACCTGATCTCAAACTGTACTATAAAGCAATAGTACTTAAAACAGCATGGTACTGGCCCAGCAACAGGCTGGTTGATCAGTGGAATCGAATCGAAGACCCAGATATGAATCCACACACACTATGGTCACTTGATTTTTGACAAAGAAGCCAAATCCATTCAATGAAAAAGGATAGCATCTTCAACAATGGTGCTGGTCTAACTGGAGGTCTATGTGTAAAAAAATGAACTGGACCCATATTTGTCACCTTGCACAAAACTCAATCCAAGTGGATTAAAGACCTCAACATAAAACCAGAGACACTAAGCCACTTAGAAGAAAAAGTGGGAAAGAGCCTGGAACATATTGGCACAGGAGACAACTTCCTGAACAGAACACCAACGGACCAGGCCTTAATGTCAACCATTAATAAATGGGACCTCATGAGGCTGAGAAGCTTCTGTAAGGCAGGAGACACTGTCAAGAGAACAAAGCGACAGCCTACAGACTGGGAAAAAATCTTCACCAACCCTACATCTGACAAAGGTCTAATATCCAAATATATAAAGAACTCAAGAAATTAAACACCACCAAACCAAATAACCCAATTGAGAAATGGGGCTTGGAACTAAACAGAGAATTCTCAACAGAGGAGTATCAAATGGCTGAGAAACACTTAAAGAAATGCTCAACTCCTTAGTCATCAGGGAAATGCAAATCAAAACAACTCTGAGATTCCATCTTACACCCATCAGAATGGCTAAGATCAACAACTCAAGCGACACCACATGCTGGTGAGGATGTGGGGAGAGAGGAACATTCCTTCATTGCTGGTGGGAATGCAAACTAGTACAGCCACTTTGGAAATCTATCTAGTGCTATCTCAGAAAAATGGGAATAGGGCTCCTCAAGACCCAGCTATTCCACTCCTTGGAATATACCCAGAAGATGCTCCAGCACACAACAAGAAAATTTGCTCAACCATGTTCATAGCAGCCTTATTCATAATAGCCAGAACATGGAAACAGCCTAAGTGCCCCTCAATAGAAGAGTGGATAAAGAAACTGTGGTACATATACACTATGGAATATTACTCAGCTATTAAAAACAAGGAATTCCCGAAATTTGTGGATAAATGGATTGAGCTAGAAATGATCATAATGAGTGAGTTAACCAGAAGCAGAAAGAATCAATGGTATATACTCACTTATATCTGCATACTAGCCAAGGGGCATGTCCCACGGAAGCCTCACTTACCAGGAAACTGGGACAGAGGGGAAGGCATCCTATTGGGACTCTAAATGAGAGACGCATGGGAGAACAGCAAAATAAAAGGATCCAGAGGGTCCTAGAAATCTACAAGTAGAACAATATGATAGGCAGATTTGGGCCCAGGGGTCCCGCTCAAACTAAGGCACCAGCCAAGGACAATACAGGAGGTAAACTTTAAACCCCTTCCCAGATCTAGCCAATGGTCAGAATATTCTCCACAGTTTGAGTGGAGAGTGTGATACGACTTTCTCACGTACTCTGGTGCCTCACATTTGACCATGTCCCCTGGAGGGGGAGACCTGGTGGCACTCAGAGGAAGGACAGCAAGTAGCCAAGAAGAGACTTGATACCCTATGAGAATATATAGGGGGAGGTAATCCCCCCTCAGGAACAGTCATAGGGGAGGGAATAATGGGAAATGGGGGGGGGAATGGGAGGATAAACAAGGGATGGGAGAAACATGAGATGTTACAAGAATAAATTAATAAAAAAAAAAAAAGTCCTTCTAGGAATCACCCAGTCTCATTGCCAGTCCTCAAATAGACCACCTTTAGGGCCCTGCTCTCCTTCTCTGACTCTTCTCCTTGGCGAATCTTCAAATTCTTGTGTGAGACCCAGCGGTCCTCCTTCTCATGGATGCTCCCAACTCCCCCTGGCCTCAGCCCATTCCTATTCCTTCTTCTAAGCAACAACCCAGAAACATGTTTTACCAGAGATTTTCAGTGGCCAGATCAGGCAGAGACTCAGGAGCATTCATTCCCTGCCAAACAACCCACACCCACCACACTCTTTGAAGATTCAGACAGAGCAACAGAAACTAAAGAACAATACACTCACCCACCAAACACCTGACCAAATTTTAACCAGTAGAATTACAATATCCCAAATCTAGATACCTAGACACCAGCATAAAAACAAAATGAACAACAAACAAACCAAGTAATAACAGGTGGGACAAAATGTCCCCACCAGAACCTAGCTACCCTACGCTAAAGTCCCTAAGAAATTGAATATAGCTGAAGTACAAGATATGGACTTCAAAATGTTTTCTATTATGAATATGTTCCAAGACATTAAAGAGGATATGAACAATATGAAGGAAATGAAGAAAACAATTCGACAAGAAATAGAATCACTATACATATATACATGTATAGTACTATGTAGTGTCCTATGTAATATATGTATGTATAAGCTATATATACCTATATATATGGATATGTAGTATTTTGTATATTTATATATACACATATAATACACTATATAGTATTATACTATATATTACACAAAACTATTCCCTCTTGTCAACAACTAATACCTAAAAACACATTTTGCTAGAAACCTTAGTGGATCTTCAATAGATACATATATATATTTTTAACTTTTTTATTAATTTATTCTTGTTACATCTCAATGTTTATCCCATCCCTTGTATCCTCCCATTCTTCCCTCCCTCCCATTTTCCCATTGTTCCCCTCCCCTATGACTGTTCCTGAGGGAGATTACCTCCCCCTGTATATGCTTATAGGGTATCAAGTCTCTTCTTGGTAACCTGATGTCCTTCCTATGAGTGCTACCAGGTCTCCCCCTCCAGGGGACATGGTCAAATGTGAGGCACCAGAGTACGTGAGAAAGTCATATCCCACTCTGACCCAAGTGTGGAGAATGTTCTGACCATTGGCTAGATCTGGGTAGGGGTTTAAAGTTTACTGCCTGTATTGTCCTTGGCTGGTGCCTTAGTTTGAGCGGGACCCCTCGGCCCAAATCTGCCTATCATAATGTTCTACTTGTAGGTTTCTAGGACCCTCTGGATCCTTCTACTTTGCTATTCCCCCTTGCTTCTCTCATTTGGAGTCCCAGTAGGATGTCCTCCCCTCTGTCCCAGTTTCCTGGTAAGTGAAGGCTTTCGTGGGACATGCCCCTTGGGCTAGTATGCAGATATAAGTGAATATATACCATTTGATTCTTTCTGCTTCTGGGTTAACTCACTCATTATGATCATTTCTAGCTCAATCCATTTATCCACAAATTTTGGGAATTCCTTGTTTTTAATAGCTGAGTAGTATTCCATAGTGTATATGTACCACAGTTTCTTTATCCCCTCTTCTACTGAGGGACACTTAGGCTGTTTCCATGTTCTGGCTATTATGAATAAGGCTGCTATGAACATGGTTGAGCAAAGTTTCTTGTTGTATGCTGGAGCATCTTCTGGGTATATTCCAAGGAGTGGAATAGCTGGGTCTTGAGGAAGCCCTATTCCCATTTTTCTGAGATAGCACTAGATAGATTTCCAAAGTGGCTGTACTAGTTTGCATTCCCACCAGCAATGAAGGAGTGTTCCTCTCTCCCCACATCCTCACCAGCATGTGGTGTCCCTTGAGTTTTTGATCTTAGCCATTCTGATGGGTGTAAGATGGAATCTCAGAGTTGTTTTGATTTGCATTTCCCTGATGACTAAGGAGGTTGAGCATTTCTTTAAGTGTTTCTCAGCCATTTGACATTCCTCTGTTGAGAATTCTCTGTTTAGTTCCAAGCCCCATTTCTTAATTGGGTTATTTGGTTTGGTGGTGTTTAATTTCTTGATTTCTTTATATATTTTGGATATTAGACCTTGGTCAGATATAGGGTTGGTGAAGATCTTTTCCCAGTCTATAGTCTGTCGCTTTGTTCTGTTGACAGTGTTTCCTGCCTTACAGAAGCTTCTCAGCCTCATGAGGTCCCATTTATTAATGGTTGACATTAAGGCCTGGGCCGTTGGTGTTCTGTTCAGGAAGTTGTCTCCTGTGCCAATATGTTCCAGGCTCTTTCCCACTTTTTCTTCTAAGTGGCTTAGTGTCTCTGGTTTTATGTTGAGGTCTTTAATCCACTTGGATTTCAGTTTTGTGCAAGGTGACAAATATGGATCCAGTTGCATTTTTGTGCATATAGACCTCCAGTTAGACCAGCACCATTTGTTGAAAATGCTATCCTTTTTCCATTGAATGGATTTGGCTTCTTTGTCAAAAATCAAGTGACCATATGTGTGTGGATTCATATCTGGGTCTTCGATTCGATTCCACTGATCAACCAGCCTGTTGCTGTGCCAGTACCATGCTGTTTTAATTACTATTACTCTATAGTACAGTATGAGATCAGGTATGGAGATTCCTCCGTAGCACCTTTTATTGCACAAGATTGTTTTAGCTATTCTGGGTTTTTGTTTTTCCATATGAAGTTCAGAATTGAACTTTCAATGTCTTTAAAAAATTGTGTAGGTATTTTGATAGGGATTGCGTTGAATCTGTAGATTGCTTTTGGCAGGATGGCCATTTTTACTATGTTAATTCTCCAGATCCATGATCAAGGAAGATCATTCCATCTTCTCTTGTCATCTTCAATCTCTTTCTTCAGAGTTTTTAAATTTTTCTCAAACAAGTCCTTCAGTGGCTTACTTAGAGTAACTCCTAGATATTTTATATTGCTTGTGGCTAATGTGAAGGGTGTGGTTTTCCTCATTTCCTCCTCTGCAAGCTTGTCATTTGTGTATAGGAAGGCTACAGACTTTTTTGAGTTAATTTTGTATCCAGCTAATTTGCTGAAGGTGTTTATCAGCTGTAGGAGTTCTCTGGTGGAATTTTGAGGGTCACTTACCTACACTATCATATCATCTGCAAATAGGGATAATTTGACTTCCTCCTTTCCCATTTGGATACCCTTGATCTCCTATTGTTGTCTTATTGCTCTGGCTAGGACTTTGAGTACTATATTGAAGAGATATGGAGAGAGTGGGCAGCCTTGCCTTGTTCCCGATTTTAGAGGAATTTCTTTGAGTATCTCATCATTTACTTTGATTTTGGCTATTGGCTTGCTGTATATAGCCTTTATTATGTTGAGGGAAGTGCCTTGTATCCCCGATCTCTCTAAAACTTTAAACATGAATGGGTGTTGGATTTTATCAAATGCTTTCTCTGCATCTAAAGAGATGAACATGTGGTTTTTTTATTTTCAGTTTGTTTATATGGTGGATTACATTGATGGATTTCCATATATTAAACCATCCCTGCATGCCTGGAATGAAGCCTACTTGGTCAGGATGGATGATATCTTTGATTTCTTCTTGTGTTCCTTTTGCAAATATTTTATTTAGTATTTTTACATCGATGTTCATGAGAGAAATTGGTCTGAAATTCTCTTTCTTTGTTGAGTCTTTGTGAGGTTTCAGTATCAATGAGACTATGGCCTCATAGAATGAATTTGGTAATTTTCCATCCATTTCTATCTTTTGGAGTAGCTTGAAGAGTATCGGTATTAGCTTGCCCTTGAAGGTCTGGTAGAATTCTGCACTGAAACCATCTGGCCCTGGGCCTTTTTTGGTTGGGAGACTCTCGATGATTGCTTCTATTTCTGTAGGGGAAATTGGACTATTTAGCTTGTTTATCTGTTCTTCACTCAACTTTGGCAAGTGAAATTGATCAAGAAAATTGTCCATTTCCCTTAGATTTTCAAATTTTGTGGCATATATGCCTTCAAAGTAGGATCTTATGATTCTTTGTATTTCTTCAGTGTCTGTTGTTATGTCTCCCTTTTCATTTCTGATTTTGTTGATTTCAATACTGTCCCTTTGCCTTTTAGTTAGTTTAGCTAACGGTCTGTCTATCTTTTTGATTTTCTCAAAGAACCAGCTCTTTGGTTTTGTTCATTCTTTGGACTGTTTTCTTAGTTTTTAATTTGTTAATTTCAGCCCTGAGTTTGATCATTTCCAGACGTCTACTCCTCTTGGGTGTTTCTGCTTCTTTTTTTCTAGGGCTTCCAGTTGTGTTGTTAAGATGCTTATGTGAGATGTTTCCAGTTTCTTTTTAAAGGCACTTAGTGCTATGAATTTTCCTCTTAGCACTGCTTTCAATGTATCCCACAAATTGGGTATGTTGTTCCTTCATTTTCATTGAATTTCAGAAACTCCTTGATTTCTTTCTTTATTTCTTCCCTGACCCAGTTGTCATTTAGCATAGAGTTGTTTAGTTTCCACGTACGTGTAGATTTTTGTTATTTCTGTTGTTGTTGAATTGCAGCCTAAGAGCATGGTGATCTGATAGGATACAAGGTATTATTTCAATCCTCTTGTATCTATTGAGGCTTGCTTTGTGACCTACGATTTGATCAATTTTGGAGAAGGTTCCATGGGGTGCAGAGAAGAAGGTATATTCTTTCTTGTTTGGGTGAAAGATTCTATAGATATCTGTTAGATCCAGTTGACCTATGGCATTGGTTAATGATGTTATTTTTCGGCTTAGTTTCTGTTTCAATGACTTGTCCTTCAGTGAGAGTGGGGTGTTGAAGTCTCCCACTATTATTGTGTGGGGATCAATGTGTGGTTTAAGCTTTTTTAGCAGATCTTTTACAAATGTGGTTACCCTTCTACTGGGAGTATAGATTTCAGAATTGTGATGTCATCTTGGTTGCCTTTCCCTTTGATGAGTATGAAGTGTCCTTCCTCATCCCTTTTGATTAATTTTGGTTGAAAGTCTATTTTGTTCAATATTAAAATGGCTATGCCTGCTTGATTCTTGTGACCATTTGCTTGGAATTTTTTTTCCAACCTTTTACCCTGAGGTAATGACTATCATTATGGGTGAGATGTGTTTCTTGGATGCAGAAGAATGTTGGATCTTGTTTATGCACCCATTCAGTTAGTCTGTGTCTTTTTATTGGAGAATTGAGGCCATTGATGTTGAGAGACATTAATGACCAGTGACTGTTAAGAGTCTTAATTTTGATGTTGTTTCCTGTCGAGCGTTTGTGTAGTTGTGTTTTTGCCATGGGATAGTTATCTATTTCCTGGGTAGTTTTGGTTGTAGCTTGACCCTTTGGGATGGAATTTTCCTTCTAGTACCTTCTGTAAAGCTGGATTTGTGGATAGGTACTGTTTGAATTTGTTTTTGTCCTGGAATATTTTGTTTTCTCCATCAATGGTTATTGATAATTTTGCTGGGTAAAGTAGTCTGGCCTGGCATCTGTGGTGTCTTAGGGTTTGCAGGATCTCTGCCCAGGCTCTTCTGGCTTTTATGGTCTCTGCTGAGAACTTGGGTGTAATTCTGATAGGTTTACCATTAAATGTTATTTGGCCCTTTTCCCTTGCAGCTTTTAATATTTTTTCTTTGTTCTGCATATTTTGTGTTTTGATTATTATGTGGCCAGCAGTTTTTCTTTTCTGGTCAATTCTATTTGGTGTTCTGTAGGCCTCTTGTATGTTTATAGGCATCTCTTTCTTTAGATTGGTGAAATTTTCTTGTATGATTTTGATGAGAATAGTTTCTGGGCCTTGGAGTCCTATATCTTCTCTTTCTTCAATGCCTATTATCCTCAGATTTCTTCTTTTCATGGTGTCCTTAATTTCTTGGATGTTTTGTGTCAGGAGTTTTCCAGATTTGGCATTTTCTTTAATGGTTGCTTCAAGGTCTGTGATTGTATCTTTGAGACCTGAGATTCGTTCTTCCATCTCTTGGATTCGGTTAGAAAAGCTCACCTCTGTGTTGCTTGCCTTCTTCTCTGAGGTCTCAGGTTCTCATTTTTCTTCTGTCTGTGTGTTTATCATTGACTCCATTTTCATTTTCAGATCTGGAACTGACTTTTTGATTTCTTTCATCTGATTGTTTGTATATTCCTGAGTTTCTTCCATTGCCTCTTTATAGGTCTTCAGAGCTTGAACCATTTTATTTATTTCTTTCATCTGGTTGTTTGTATTTTCCTGCAATTTTTTCTGTTCCACTGTATGTGCTTCTTTTATGTCTCTCAGCTGTTTGGCTGCGTCTTCCTGCATTTGATTACGAATTTTATTTGTTTCCCCCATTATCATCCTCATTACTAAGGATTTGAGGTCACTTACTTGTATTTCCCTTGGATTTGAGTTCTGTGGGTTGTTTTCTTGGGGATAGCTGGAAACTGGAGACGCCATGTTGTTTTGGGGTTTTTTGCGTATGCTTTTTTGCTGTCCTTTAGACATCTTGCCGTCTTTGTTTTTATTTGGTAGCTTCCAGATTTGGATGGAGGGAGTCTGATGATAGATTCACTTGTTTTCTCAAGATTTCCCTAGGCCGGAAGCTCTAATGCTTCACTGGTGTGGATGTTAGGAGGTTAGCCCTGTTGTTTTGGACTCTCACAGCCAGTGATCCTCAGCTCCCCTGTGCTGTGGGCACTGCAATTGTTCTGGGTCTCTGAATGAGCTTTGGGTCAGGCCAAGGTATCCACAGCCTTTTGTGTCCCCTGCCAAGTCCAGCCAGGAACACTGGGACCGAACCACAGGCCGAACTCAACTAGATTCTCAGGGCCTGAACCGTTTCCTGAGCTCAGCTAGGGATTCTGGGCTCAAAATGCACACAGAGTCCAGCCAGAATTTTTGGGCTGGGACTGAGCACCAAGCTCAGCTAGGGGCTTTGGCCCAAAGTGCATGCTGTGGTGAGTTATTGACTCAGGGCCCAAACTGTCCACCAAGCTCAGCCAGGAATTCTGGATTCAAACTGCACACTGTGTCCAACCAGAGTCTTAGAGCCGGTCGAGCTGAGTGCTCTGCCCAGCCTGCATCAGAGCAGGAGAAATGCGGCTGCGCTGAGCTAGCGCCGGTGGTGGAACTGAGTGCTCTGCCCAGACTGCATCACCGCAGGGGAGCTGTGGCTGTGCTGAGTTAGTGCCTTGGGCAGAATTGCTTGCTGAGCTAAGCCAGAACCTGGAACTCTGGGGTGGAACTGTCCGCTGAGTCCAGTCTGGGTTCCAAGGTACCACTCAACCCAAATCCTGCCCAGAGTCCCCTCTCCCACAGCAACTCCCACCGGGCACCACACCATTCGCCCCCACTGGAAGGCTCTGAGCTGCAAACCTCAGCCACTGCCACTGCTGCTGCTGGTGCCGCTGGTGCCGCTGGTGCTACTGCCTCTGCTGCTGTTTCTCCGAACCGCGAAAATTCAGGCTCTTCCCGTGTGCAGGGGCATGCAGGTCCTCCACACCCTGGTCCCTCTGAACTGTGGAGCACTCCCGCTGCCGTGGTGTGGGGAACCTCAGTGTTCCTGGCTCAGAAATCTGTGAAATTCCCTGAATTGTTCACTGGAGCCTTCAAACACGGTCCACACTGCTCGCTGCCATCTTGGATCAATCGATGTGTTGATACATATATTAAAATGGTATATAGTGTATATAATATATTTACATATATGTAGCACAATATAGAGTACTATATACAGCAGAACATTCAATTACAATAGATAGGGAAATAAAAGCATTGCCTGATAAAACCAAATCTTAACAGTATCTGTCTACATATCCAGCTCTACAGGAGGCGCTAGAAGAAAAAGAAGAAAAACTTGAACCTGAAGGGGTTAATCACAGCCAAGAAAAGACAAAGAATAAATAGTCCCAGATCATCAAATCAAAAGATGGAGACAACTTCATGGGAAGTACACAGAAGCCCTCAATCTGTAAACCCAGAAGCCTTCTCCAGTTGATAACCACACATTAAGGAAAACTCAGATTTGTATACTGGGTATACAAACCATACTTATAGGGTCACACACACTGACCAGTAGAGGGCAAACAAACTCAGGGGTATTTTTTGGAGGTTGTTTTGCATCACAGTGCTTTGTCTGGGCATTTTTTTAAAACTTTGTGACACACACACACACACTGATTTCCCATTTTGTGTTTATGAGTTTTCTGTATGTATGAATGTGTGTGTCTCAGTTTCTGTGTTTCTTGTGCTTTTTCTTTGGCTCTTTTTTTCCTTGTTTGCTTCTTTTGTCCTATTCTTTATTGATTATTATTATTATTATTATTATTATTATTATTATTATTGTTATTATTATTATTATTATTATTGATGCCTGTTTGTATTTTAATGAAGGAAAGGGTTTTGCTTTTTGTTTTTGGATTTGTGTGGAGGACGTGAGAGGAGTAAAGGGAGGGAAACCAATAATCAAAATATATTATATGAAAAAAAATTAAGGTGAAAAAGAAAGACAAAGCTCTTTCTCAGCTGGGGAAATAATGGTCTATCAATGGTCCATCAAGACATAGAGATTCAAGGAAAGATTTGAACAGTTTTGCCAGACAAATTCTTTAGTTGAAAAACAGTACTGGGGTAAAAGATATTCTAAACACAGCGCTTATTAGATGCAAGCAGATTACTTGCCCTACCCAGCTAGAAGTGAGCCGTGACCTCAGAATCAATGTAAGCAGCTGGTGTGTGTCTCTAGTCACCCTCTTTCATGTACAAGGTAGTCAGCTTGCTTCTGTATTGGATATAATTACATGACTTCCCAGGGTGATGATGGAAGACAAACACATGAACCTTTTTGAGTATCATTGGTTAAATGTAAATACCCTCTCCATTTAAAAAAAATTATAAACTTCTGGCTCTTACAGAGCTTCTGAAGACCAGTTTAGGATGCTTTTCAGCAGCCTGTCTGTTACATTACTGGAAAAGCCATGCATGGTCCCCAGCAGTCTGTGAGGTCTTTTAGAAATGAAATAATTTTTGTTGTGGAAAGTGTGGCTGCAGCTTAACTTGTCACCCTATTCCTCAGCTTCCGAAATGCTGAAAGACTGTTTAAATTGTCTCCGAACTATGGGAAAAAAATTGACTTTTAATGCTGGAGCCAGTCTCTTTTCTGGTTCTTAATTTCTTACTGGAAGTGAAATATCTCATTTAATTCTCATGGTACTATGGACTACACTGCCCCTTTTTTATAGATGAAGCTTAATAATTTTGCTCAAGGTGACACAGCTAGAGTGGGAAAGATAGGCTTAGAAGTGGTGGGGTCTGTCCAATCCCTGTGTAGTCTCTGCTATGTAAGGGATTTTATTTCTTGATTTTTTTTTTTTTTTTTTTTTGGTGGTTGTTGTTGTACTAATCCATTCCTCACCTTTCAGGTGACTAGGGCCACTTAAAGATGGCCGACCTTCCAGCTGAGCATGGAGCTGCACATCTAGGCCCCACTTCTCTAGCAATTGAGACCCAGACACTCTTAAGTATGTTCTGTAAATTCTAGCCCTGGCTGGACAACCTGTAAGAACAAGAAAAGGGGGAAGAGAGAGAAAAAAGCAGTGGGGGTGGGGTGGGGGAGAGAGAGAGACAGACAGAGAGAGACACAGAGACAGAGACAGAGAGACAGAGACAGAGACAGAGAGACAGAGACAGAGACAGAGAGACGGAGACAGAGACAGAGACAGAGACACAGAGACAGAGACAGAGACAGAGATAAATAGACTTGTACTTCAATTCTCTGCTTTCTTTCATTTTCATAATTTTTTGTTTTAAGGTCACATTTTTAAAAATTCTTTTTCTTCTCTAACTTTGAATAAAAGTCAAAGAGGAGGAAATGGTCCAGTGATTAAGACTGCGTACTTCTCTTTCGGTGGGACCAGCATTTAGGCCCCAGCACCTGCAACCAGGCAGCTGTCTCTAACTCCAGATCCAGGAAGACCCAAGCATCTGAGCCTCTTACGGCACCTGTACTCATATGTATAAACCCACACACTGACATATGCATATGCGTATAATTTCTTTAATTAGAAAAAAAAAATACCGGAGAAAATGAACTAAGAAAGCAGCTTGTGCTGTTTTGATGACCCAGTCAGTGCTGGTAGGATGGACACTGAGTGATGTTTCAAAAGTATAAGAATTATCCTAGGCCTTTGTTGAGGAGATAATGTAGAACTTCTATTGAGTAGCTGCTCTGTGATAACGTTTAATAAAGGAAGGGTAAGGGTAGATGAGTTTAAACTTGAAAACCTTGAACGTAGAACAGGAAAACGGAAAATATACAACTGCCACTAGATTAGACTTCCCTAGCAAGGACTACTATCTTTGATGTTTTTCTTGAGTTTTGTTTCACACTTTAATATTTGTACATTGTAATTTAATGAACTTTTTATTAAAATGGAATAAAAATTTGAAATTAGAAAGCTAGGTTACTTCCTGCAAGTGTAATAGGACCATAGTATTTCTATTACATTACAAAGCCAAATGACAGTTACTTGAACTTCATAGCTAATAAGTCATCATGAACCCTTAATCTTTTTTCAAAAACAGAACAAATAATTGAAAGGCTAGACTAATGCATGATTTGAAGTACAAAGCAATTGATATTTTAATATCTTTATTTCAGAAAACTGCCTTAGTTTAATTAAAATAATTTAACATCATTAACATTTTGTTCCTCAAAATAGTCTATGTAAGTGCTGTCTTTACTTAGAGATTAAGAAAATAAAACAGGCTATGTTTTATTCAGGATCTCAAAGTAAACCAATGGGGGAAAATCCAGTTATTCACTAAGAAATTAAATGAAAATCGAGACAATCATCCATATAATAAAATCTCAAACTGCCAATTTTTGCATTGATTGCATTTTGTTCAAATGAAGGCTCTTTTTTCTTAAGAGCAAATTCCTGAAGTAGGTAGTTTTCTCTCCTTAAGAATGGCATTATTTAATTACAGAACAAGCAAGACAGCTTGAGATTGACTCACACAACATTTCTTTTGCTACGTCTATTTAAAGAAAGTCATCAAGGAGAAAAAAATCTCAGCATGGCAGCTGTGTTAATGACTGATAAAAATATAAAGTAGAAGACTTTTTTTTCTGTACACAATTAATACTTAGAGAAACGCATTAAATAACTTGATTTGATAACTATATTGTATAGGGTTATTCTAAAATGAATTCTAATGCCCAGTGATTAAATCTATACTCCAAGGCAGTTTTAAGATGGAATAAAATCATCCTAACTTCTATTTACTAATAAATTGATTTTCTAAGAAATAAAAATTTCTAGACAGAGAAATATAGAAATTAGATGTAAACTGTAAAAACAAGAATGTTAGCCGTCTTTAACAAGCCTCAACTCCTTGTTTGCAATATGCAATTCAAAAACACAATAGTACATGATTTTTCTATGGGAACTATTTCTTCTCCCTAAGTCACTAAGTAATCTGAGGATCCTCACTATTCTTACCTCCCTATTTGGGCATATCAGCTACTCGGGGCACAGTGTCTCTCTGTCTCCCTGTCTTTCTCTCTCTCTCTCCTCTCTCCTTCTGCTTCTCTCTATTTATTTCTCCCTTCCTCTGCCCCTTCTTTCTTTTCCACGAGGAAAGACTGGTTTGAGAGTCCACAGTGACTCTGAGCACATCATGGCAGTCAGGACGCAGTGAAAAGCTGTGCTGATCCCTACCAGCTGCCACTAGTGGAGCGCAGGTGCCAGACATGCAACAATGACAACTGGCACCTTTGTGAATAGGACATAAAACATAAACAGGTGAGATGAGGATAAAGGCAACTTTTATTAAGGCTTATACGCTGAGCTTTTTTTTACCCATGGGACCCACAAGGTGGAAGGAGAAAACTCACCTCCACAAGCATGCGGTGGCATGCATGTGTGTGCAACACATACACACACACACACCAACATGCACACACATGCACACACCAACATATACACCAAAATACACACATGCACGCACATGTGCACACACATGCACACACACCAACATATACACACATACATGCACACACCAACATACACACAAGCACACACATGCACACATACTAACATACAGGCACACACACATGCACACATACTAACATACAGGCACACACACATGCACACATACTAACATACAGGCACACACACATGCACACATACTAACATACAGGCACACACACATGCACACACGTACACACACACACCGACATACACACACATGCACTCACACACACACCTCATAATTTTTATGTAAAAAGGAGAACATAAATCAAACAGGTTAATTGTTTAAAATGTAAATCCATTGAACTGAATTAGCTGAGAAGTGAAGCAAGTGGGCACTGGCTTCCAGTTCTTTTCCTCACCACATCAAAAAATGTATTTTTGAAAGGAAGAAGCCTGGCTGGGACTATGGATGCAAGGCTTGTCTTCACTCCCCATCTCAAAAGATATCCGTATGGAGCCTAACACCACAGCATGCTCTAAATTTGTCCAGGATAGTGTGGTAGATGCCAGCTCAGACGCCACATATAGGCACACAGAGGCAAATATAACTAGTGCTTAGTCAATAAAAATTACTATTTGAGCCATTAATGATTTAATATTTAGTTGTTTATAGACTAAATATAATTTATTTGATGCCTTTACTCAAATATTGTTTCAGGTCTATATTAGATTGAGTGAAACGTTCATTTGAGAAAGATGTATTGTGGTTGAGAGCATTTGAAGCCATAGAAAATCAAAAGCACATAGTTTTGTTTCCAAACAGAAACAATAAAGTACACAATTGCTCTTTTTTTTTTTTTATTAATTTATTCTTGTTACATCTCAATGTTTATCCCATCCCTTGTATCCTCCCATTCCTCCCCCTCCCCCATTTTCCCATTATTCCCCTCCCCTATGACTGTTCCTGAGGGGGATTACGTCCCCCTATATATTCTCATAGGGTATCAAGTCTCTTCTTGGCTACTTGCTGTCCTTCCTCTGAGTGCCACCAGGTCTCCCCCTCCAGGGGACATGGTCAAATGTGAGGCACCAGAGTACATGAGAAAGTCGTATCACACTCTCCACTCAACTGTGGAGAATATTCTGACCATTGGCTAGATCTGGGAAGGGGTTTAAAGTTTACCTCCTGTATTGTCCTTGGCTGGTGCCTTAGTTTGAGCGGGAGCCCTGGGCCCAAATCTGCCTATCATATACAGAGGGTCCTAGAAATCCACAATTGCTCTTGCTGCCAATTATAAGTAGGAGAATGCTCCATTCTGTATTGATCACTTCAAAAGAGCACACAGTAATGGCAACACTATTCATATATGATCAAGAAAGGGGCCTTTTACAAAAATATCTTTTTCTTCATCCTTAAGTTGCTCATATATGAGCTAGTATTAACTGGAAACATCATTCTATATTCTGCAGATGGAGACTGATTCTGTACAACAGAACCAGGCACTGTAACTTGCTCTTAAGTGTGCAGGTACCTAGGCTATTGTTGGTAATATAAACAAATATAAACAAATGCTCTTTGTCTCAGTTTTTCAAAAACTATAGCATCCATTCTTCCAACCCCATTTTATAGTGTCAGACATGGAAATATAAGGATATGGGAGCCCAGTACTTGTTTCACTCAGAAAGGATACAACATACTTAGAAATCATGCCTAGATAACTGAGAATAATTCTAGAGTCTGCCTGTAGAATTATGGTCCCAGGTTATTCTTCTTAAGAGAAGAAGACTTTTCATCTGTGTCCTCTTGGTCCCTTTGTGCCTGTCACTGAATTTTCTAGGCTGAAGTTTTTATTAATGTCTTAAATTTAACACAAACAGCCAACAATTCACCATCTTGGTAGGTACAGGGGAACACTGTAAGTACAATTGTATCAATAGCAGATATGGGGTCGGAGAGCTCATAGTGACTGAGATACAAATATGGATGCTTCCTCCTTTGGAAATGTGGCCATCAAGTGAAAATGGATGTCTGCCAATGAAGGAGAGCATAGCGAAGATTTCAGCAGTGCGATCAGGTGATTGTGGTCTCTGACAGCACAGAGAGATGTCTGCTAGACGTTTCTGCCACTTGACACTTAGCCAGCACGTGTATTCATTCCATCTGCACTAGGTTTGACACTTAGTCAAAGACTAAGTTCAGTACCAAATAGCTTTAATAAGAACAAGAGAGAGAATCATTCTGGCAGAGCTACGCTATGGACAAAGACAATAACGGTTGACCAGGCCCAAGAAGCAAGGTAGAAATCACTTGATTAAGCACAGGTAAAGGATCAGGGCTAATGGGATGAAAGTGATTTCATGGAGGAGAGTGCCTAGGCCTCATACATTAAATCCTTCTTATGTCTCCTGGTCCAGATAGGACCCACAGTGTAGGTCAAGAAGAATGGGCACGGTCCAGTAACACTTTACTGACAGAGGGACAATTCAGACACTTAATATTATGTTCCAAAACACACTGCTGATGGAGAGAGTTTTTACCAGCTTACTACTAGAAAGAAACATGTGTCCAACTAACTGACATTTCTCAGACTACTCAAGTTTTACTTCCTAAAAAGTTTTAGTGTCAAACAAGTTTCCCAATAGAGTTCATACTTTGTCCCAAAGAAATTTCATTAGAAATAAGTGACAGTTAAAAGGAAACACAAATGCAAGGGTCATTACTTTATAGAATCGGCAAGTTAATCATAGACATTAGATTTTTAAGCTAAAAACGTCTCTTAGGAGGGACCATTGTGATAGCCCCGCTGATAAAGGAGCTTGCTACTAAGTCTGATGACTCGAGGTTATTCCCTTGAGCCTAAATGGTGGAATGAGAGAGCATATTCCCTCATGACCTACACAGACACACAAATGAAAAAGATTTTTTTGCAAATCTCTATAGCACCACAAATAATAATGTGCAATTCTATTATCAGAAGGAAAATCTTACTTGGTCCTTTGGAGAGCTCCTTGAACACTTGTGTATAATATACAATAGGCCACATTTGATTTCATCTTACAGGCAGATGTCAAAGGACAACTTGCAGGAGCCAATGCCTTCTTTTTATCATGCGGGTTCTGTGTACCCAACTCAGGTTGTCAGGTCTGGCATGGCTTTGTCACATTGTGTCACCCTCTAGCCCTGAAGCTGTACTTTAATACTTTAAATACAGTAATGACAACCAGTTGCTAAGTTGTTGTAAAAATAAACAAGCAAATAAGAAGGAAAAGGAAAGAAAGAACAAAAGGAAGAAATCTGAAAAATTTTAAGACTGTCCCGATGAGATGCACAGGGAATTTATGGGGCTGGTAAAGGGAGCCGGAGTGGGCAAGCTGCCATTGGCAAGGCTAGGTAACCGCCCTGTGCACTAATCTTAGAAAGATACGTATCCTACACTAGGTCCTTCTGCAAACCATCTCTTTGTATCCTCAGATTTTTCTCCTAACCACCAAGTGTGTCAGTTGCTTCAACATATTAGTAAAGAAAGTGTAGAACACTCTGTGTGCTGCTTAAAACTTCCTCAGTGCTCCAGCTTCCTTTCCTAAGTGTGTGTAGGCACAGAAGCCATCCATTGTAGTGATTAGAAATGAAAGTTTTATGGGTTGTTTTCTGCCATGGGCCATTCAAATAATTCAGCAATTGTTTCTTTTTCTTTTTTTAGATGTATTTCTTTTTCTTTTTTGTTTAAAAATTTCTTTTTCATTTTTTAAGTATTTAAAATTTTTTTTTATTAATTTATATTTGTTACATTTCAACGGTTATCCCATCCCTTGTATCCTCCCATTCTTCCCTCCCTCCCATTTTCCCCTTACTCCCCTCCCCTATGACTGTGCCTGAGGGGACTTCCTCCCCCTGTATATGCTCATAGGGTATCAAGTCTCTTCTTGGTAGCCTGCTATCCTTCCTCTGAGTGCCACCAGGCCTTCCTATCCAGGGGACATGGTCAAATATGAGGCACCAGAGTACGTGAGAAAGTCATACCCCACTCTCCACTCAACTGTGGAGAATGTTCTGACCATTGGCTAGATCTGGGTAGGGGTTTGAAGTTTACGGCCTGTATTGTCCTTGGCTGGTGCCATAGTTTGAGCAGGACCCCTGGGCCCAAATCTGCCTATTATAATGTTCTTCTTGTAGGTTTCTAGGACCCTCTGGATCCTTCTATTTCCCCATTCTCCTATGCTTCTCTCACCTAGAGTCCCAATAGGATATCCTCCCCTCTGTCCCAGTTTCCTGGTAAGTGAAGACTTTCATGGGACATGCCCCTTGGCTAGTGTGAAGATATAAGTGAGTATATACCATTTGAGTCTTTCTGTTTCTGGGTTAATTCACTCATTATGATCATTTCTAGCTCAATCCATTTGTCCACAAATTTCTGGAATTCCTTGTTTTCAATAGCTGAATAGTATTCCATAATGTAAGTGTACCACAGTTTCTTTATTCATTCTTCTTATATGAGAATGTAGGTGTAGCTGGCATTGGATCTGAAGTTACACATGGTTGTGAAATACCCTGTGGGTGCTGGGAACAGTTCAAGTGTTTTAACTGAGCCATCTATACAGCCCCTATTGGAGCTTAAAAAGTAACAGCAAAAAACAAACAAACAAAAAAACAAAAATAAAAAGGACCCTTTTAAATTTATTCTTCTTTCATGTATTAAGTCCTGACTATAATTTCTTCTCCCTCCTCTCCTCCCACTACGCCTCCCCCAAACCCTATGCCTATATCCAGCCTTCCTCCATTTCCTTTCAGGTCTCTTCCCAGGGATCTTAATTAAACATGGCATATCAACTTTCACTAAGACTAGACACTTCCCCTCATATTGAGGCTGGCTTTAGGCATCCCAGTAGGAGGAAAAGGGCCCCAAAAGCAGGCAAAAGAGTCAGAAACAGCCCCAGTGGACTGGGGATTAAAGTCAACACAGGGCCTCGGATTAGTTTCTTCAATAAAAGTTTGAGGAAGAACTCATTAAAGAAAGCTTTTTTTTTTTAATTTAAGAGGCAAAGCTGGAGAAATTTAATCTCTAAGATCTAAGCCATAATATATACATATACAGAGACTGACCAAAGAGCAATCACAAACAAAAGCTTCAGAGCAGCAAAAATTAATTTTTCCTGTTAGAGAAACACAAGCAGTTGAGTGGGACTCCACAGTTGATCTTAAAAACCTTTAGTGACACAATGTGACACATAAGTGAAAACTCAGCTGCCACACAGAAGACAATGCATCCATCCATCATCCAGAAAGTCATGTGGCTCCTGGCAGGTGTTCAGCACAGCCTCGTGGACATGGTGTTTATGATTTCGCTTAGGGCATCTTCTGATCTTTAGGAAAGTTAAGAAATTGTACTCAGGCTAAGGCTGTAAGAATTACCCCTGCTCAATTAAGACAGAGAAATGCCTTCCATCTTTCCTCGTCTAATAAGATCTCCGAGATCAGTCTCACTGTGGTTGGTATATGCACAAAAATCCCCAAGTCCACAGGCTTCCGTTGCCAGTTCTCATTAGGAAATATACATACCAAATTTATCTAAAATCTATCTCACTGTGACACAGTACGCCCAGCAAACTAAAACAGAGTTCTGGAAAGCAAAATATATTCCATGACCCTTTGGTCTCTGTTCATAATAAGTAAACTTATTGGAAAGAATGAGGAAACCAGGTACAAACTTTGAAAAGTACATAATTCTACACTGGTATAAGTGCTACCCAATCTCAGAGAAAGATATTTATATAAACTATTATAAAAACTAACTGGTGACTGATCTTACTAATCTATTTTAAGATATGATTTTCTGACCAAGGCTGATAACTAGTATGGACACATATTTCTTTCTGTTCAGTATTTACTTATTTAGGTATCGGGTGTATGTGTGTCAGAATCAGACTTCGCTCATGTTATGTGAGTGCTCCTTCACTGAACTATGCCTCCAGACCATATAGTTTGATTTTTGGTTTTGTTTTGTTTGAAGATTCTGAATTTGGGATGTGCATATGTATGTTCATTATATTTCTTGGTTTTGTCATGTAAATTTGTATACTTTGAGATGCAACATTTCTCTGACTTGAGATAATCTAAATTAACAATATGATTTATGTGTGTTCACTCATCGTCATCTGAAGAATGTTAACTATTGTTTGCCTGCTAATCTTGATAAAAAAAATTTTGCTTGTGCATATAAACAAAGAGGATTTATTTTCAGCACCCCTTAACCCAAAGGGAGTGTGGCTACTTATTACAAGATTCCAAGTTTTGATTCATGTAGAGTCACAGAAGACAGACTGTGACCTTAGAAAGGACTCTCATCATGTGACAACACAGCAGTGTGTGTGAGTGTAACAGATTATAATAATTAAGTAAAACACAGAAATCACCCAAATAAAATGCTTCCATTGGCCATCTTACTATGCCTCACATACTCATTTCAAAGACATTACCATTGCTAAAACCAGGCTTGGATGTCCTCTTCTGAGAGCTGTCCACTGAAGCTACCACCCATTCTTCGGAACATTTTCATAGCCATAAAATCTTTGTCCATCAGAGGAAAATATGATTTAGGGGAATATAAAGTTTGGTGAATACAAATATTTCAGCCCTAGATCTCAAAGCTACATATAGTAAAATGGCTTTGAACGCAATTTTGAAAGATTTTGACAATTTGGGGCCATAAAATAAGGATAAGACACAAAACTAAACAAAACACACATAGATTCTCAGAATGATTTTTAAAAATCGTGGATGTGGGGTCAATTTGTAAAAGGTGACAGTACAGATGTTGGTGACTAGATTTACTATCAGATCCCTCAGTGGGACCTAGGCCTTTAGCATACAAAGTTAAAGGCTCAAATGGTTTTTTAAAGCAAAGGACTACACCTCAGTATTTCCCTAATAGATATTTCCTATTTACCTGTGCTTAATGAAGAAATTAATACATATGTTTTGTAAATATACTTTGATCATGAAATACAAGGTATTATATGAGGTCAAAAGAAACCCTTTAGCTTCTATGCAAGCAGTTCTTAGGCATTCTGAGGAAACTATCCAAGTCCCACCCATAGCTTATTCTCATCCCAGTGAAGCTTTGAGATACTCTAGCTGTTCATCCAAATATTTTCATCAGAAGACTCCAAAAAAGAAGTCAAACGATCTTCAAATCTAAGGGAAGTAGACTATTACATATTCTTTCCTAGATACTAAATTTTCTTAACTGTTTCAGAGTAAGATAGAGAGTAAAGGCAAATTTGGGAAGAAAACTTTCACATAAAGACAGCTCGATGTTGGGCATCTATCAACTTCATAAATGACACTCAAAACCTAAAGATGTTTTGCACTGCCTCTATCAGAAATAAACAAACATCCTTTTGAGTTAGAAATGATTGAAAAGAGTGAAAAGAGATGAGTGAAATGTTACAACTAAAAAAAATCCAATGTTTACCTCATTTAACCAAAATTTGTCTTTATAACACTATTGCTTTAAAGTAAGTGAGAATTAGTTTTCCCATGCTCTGATAACACGAACTCAACAATTACCACAGGGGAAAAATCATATTTAATTCAACAGACACTCTTTGTGGACAAAATGCTAACAACAACTAGAGATTTATTATTTTATTATTCAATTTGAAACAATTATTCAATTTTTAAATTCATGTCATGTGCACAGCAGACTTTACAGTGATGTCTTCCTAAGAGAAGAGAGTAATGCTTTATAAACAGACATCACTAAACCCTACAAGTTGGCCTTCTAAAAGAGATTAGCAAAGTAGAGAAAACCTATTTTTTAACACTTTGATGGTTGAGTCATATAAGCAAAAAAAAAAAAGGTTCATATGGCCATGGAAAGAGAAAGAAACAATAAAATGGGCTGATTTCTGTGTTTGCTTCAGTTTAAAATAGCTGAGTAAAATAAGAAGCTGGTTTCAGTTTTGTCACTATAGTTCTAATTCAGGCTGGAATAATTTTGTAGTGTGCTTAAAAAGCGAAAAGTAAGTTACAGTTTAGGCAGAGTGGACAGCTGTTATGATATAAAAGCATGGAGTTTCAGCTGAAGACCAGAACTGACTAGCAGATCTGTTTTCTACTGTATGTAATTTGATCACAAAAGTCTATATAGCACAATGCCAAGGCAGAATTAAGTTTCAATATTAAGGATTAATAGGGACTGGAATTTTCATTATTATTCAGTGCTGAAACCAACATAATTTCTGACATCTCTGAAGTTTTAAAATGCAATAGATGAAAATGTATTCAGGAGTGACCTCTTAACATATACAAGAGCATGTGTACAACGTACATGTAAATAAAGTTAGTAATTCTCATGTACAAGGAAGGGCACTAAAAGTGCTAATAAGTTTGTTACTGGGATAGATACTCCTTAAATTGAATTATTTTAACTTAGTTTCCCCTACTAAACTTAGAAGAATTAAAATTATAGTATTTCTTGAAGTGGAAAAATAGAAAACTTATTATAAGGAGATTTAATTAAAAACACTTGTTTCAAGTTAAATTCTTGGTTATTTTACATTGTACCTTTTTGCCAGATACAAGGCAGTCTAAATGTGTAATCTGATGAGGGATTTTAAAATAGACGGTTCATTTTAAAGAGTAGCTCCTGAGTTTCTTTTAGGAAACACAAGTCAACAAAGAAACTAAATGAATCAGGACAGTATAAAAAATGTATTTGAATGCATTAAATAGAATGAAAATAAGATTAGTAAAACATTTTACACCTAACTATATGTAGCCTGTATCAAGTAACTTAGGAAAGCTTGAGAGACTTTGAGCTGGCTGGCAGCATTTACAGAAATGTACACAAGCAGTCATACTTCAATAAATAATTACCATCTAACACATGGCTTGGAAACTGCTTCACAAGTCAAAATGTTTTAATATAAAAATTGGATATACTGACTTAAATGCTATAGCTTTAACTTTAAAAATGCTTACTTTTCACTTATAGTATTAGGAAGATGTGAGAATAAAAACAGGAAAGTAAGAGTTATAAATCATAATATTAATGCCAAATGTATCAAGCTGTTAAAATACATAACTCCTAACTTCAAAAGTTCAACTCACAATTCCAGGAAACCCATGAGTGGAAAATATTGATAAACAGTAAGACAGCTTTTAGTAAGTAATTAAATAACAAAATATAATACATACATGCAATGAAAGCCTTGTTGAGGCCAAAGAATATGAAGAAAGGACAATTTATCTAAAACCAACTAGTTTTGTACTTTTCTTCCTCTCTGTAGTTACTGTACTCAAGTTAAAAAACTTTCGCTTTCTGTGTATATTTAGGAGACTTGAAATTCTGAGCCAGATCTTAAATATAATACAACAGAGCTTTCATGTTTATGCTTTACAAATTTTCTAGGAAATATTTTTATTAAAAATGAAGTGGTTACTAACATCCTTTCTACAGAGTAAAACTGAGTCTGCCCAGTGATTTGATATTTGAAGTTGTATTTTCATTCCGTGCAGGCTTTGTTTCTATAGCCTTTTAGTACAATTAGAGTTGCTGTAACATTAGCTGCAGCTTACAGAGGTAAGTGCCATGAAGCTACCGCAAATCACTGTTTTTTGATTGAATATTATTTCTATTTGAGATTAAACTATAAAGCTTTTACATTGGAAAGCTTTTCACCTAAGATGGTTTTTCAGTTGTGACACTGCCTTTTTTACTTTCTACTTTCTTTTTTCTTCCTTTTTTTTTTTTTTTTTTTGTTTCCTTTTTTGTTTGTTTTGATTGGGTGGTTATAACCATATAATGACAAGTTCTGGCACAAAAGATGGTTTTTTTATATGAATATTTTCTCTTCTTTCCTTTCCCTCTTTTCTTCATCTTCCCTTTCTTTGTCTTCTTTGCTTTGGGAAGGAGTATAAAATTTTTGAATCAAGTAGCTATGCAGAAGGCGGAGCAAATATTCTTACCTGCAGTCAATAAAAATGAAAACCTTTATCACATGCCATGGATTTAAAGTAAACAGTTTTAATATGGCTAAGGCCTGTCGGCAAGGAGCAGAAGTTATAGCCTGGCACAGAAGTTTAATTCTTGTTTGGAAATTTTTGGGTACAGTGTTTTTCTAAAATGCAGTCTGCTGGCTTTTTTTTTTTTTTTTTTTTTTTTTTTTTTTTTAAGGCTGACAGTTAATTAGCACTGAGTCTTATTACAGAAGTCTTCTCTAAAGCAGACATATTCAAGTTCTACTGAAGTGATTGTCATCAAGGGGTTGTTTGCTGTGGTGCTCACAGATGGCAGAAAAGACAGCCTAGGAACGCAAACAGCCTGATAATCAAGATAGCCTTAAAATATGGGTGAGTTTTCAACTCTGATTCTGGCAGCAATCGCTTTTCAAATATCTTGGGTTGTTATGTCCAAGTGGTTTACTTTAAAGCAGTCTTGTCATCAAAGGGGTCCCAGAGTCAAGAATAATTATGATAATTACCTAGAATTGCACCCCCCCCCAAATAATCACCATAATACTGAATCTTAACCAAGTACAATATTGTTTGTGCAATACACTGCTACATTCAAAAAGATGAAGTGCTGGACAGCTAAGATCTATTCTTGACTGACAAAGCAACTATAATTGTATGACTTTCTGGGATAATGGTTTAAACAAAAGTAAATAGTAAAAAAAAAAAAAAAAATCACCCCCCCCAAAAAAAAGGGATTGGAAAGCTTAGCTGTGTTTAGTGCCCATTGATGAAAGCAGTGTTCTCTGATCCATGCTGCTATTGTTGGGTTTAGTTTAGCCCCCCTCTCAATCAATATCTAACAGGGCATGATTTAATAAGGTTTTATAATCTCCAAAAGTGGGGGTGGGGGGCAGGGTGGTTGTAGTATTGTCATTCATCAAAGGGGGCCTTTCAGGTTTCTTTGCTTTCACCTGCTGGGACCCATTTGGTCTCTTTCAAAGAGAATGCGATGACAAAATGAATGAGAAATGCTAGAATAAGAGTCCCTTCTTCTGCCCAATAGTATAATCAATGGGTACTTGTAATCCCCATTGTACTGCACAGAGGTAGTTGTAAGACAATTAAATCTCGCTTCTCAGGCAAATGATTTTTGGTAGTTAACCTGAAACAGCCAACAATATTGAAGAGAATGAATGCATTTGAAGCAATGATGTAATGGGATCCTGCCTGGCCAGCAAAGCATGTGTTCAGATTGACATGTGCATGCGTATGTGTGTGCGAGTGCTTATCCCAGTTGCCCCATGAGCACAGGGCTCATGATTCATAGTCCTCTAAGTATGACATGGTAAGTGGAAATGATCTTTAACAGTTTCAGAATCCGTCTTTTCAAATTTCTATTTTCAATAATGTGGAAAATATTCTTACGTTGTAGTATTATACACTTTAAAACGGAGTTTTATAAACAGAAAACATTTACGTAGTTAACATCAGTTTGATGTGACAACCAATTTAGTTTTAATTTCATTTGCATCAGCTGAATTCAACTTCTCTTTCCCTCTGTGCACTCACTGCTTAAACGTTGTATTCTTCTGAAGGGATGCTCGTTCGGGCTCGCATTATCTGTCTACTTCCAATCCGATGGAGTTCATATTTTATTTCCAGTGTTAATGAATCAAGAAATCTTGTAGGTTAGCCTTTTAAGGAGAGGAAAAATATGGACCGTGATAAAATTGTCAAGCACAAATTCTAAGAGATTTGTAAAGAAAATTATCCCATTACTGAGAAATGCAATGACTATTAAAAGATATAAATGCAAAATATAGGGAGTGGAGACTACTGTATCAGATATCAAAGAAGAATTTAGTTCAGAATATTTAAAAATGTACATACTTAGTCTTTTAAATATATTTTATTTCTCTTACACTTATGTTGAAGTTGTTATGTCAATAACCTATTACTAAAGTTTTTCCAGGAGCCTCAATTAGCCTGTGTTTAAAGTAACACAAAAGTCATTCAGAGTACAGTCGCTTTTTCACTACACACACACACACACACACACACACACACACACACACACACTTTTATACACAGAGGTGCATATTTCCTCTTCTAAAGGAATTTTTATGCTGAGCTGTTAATTTGTGATATCTGTAATCACAAAATATTTTGACCTAGAAACTGAAATATCATTGATGCAAATCTGGGCATGTGTGTATGTGCACTTTCACTGTGTTATGGAGGGGTGTAGCCACCTAATATGTAAATAAAACTCTCTGTGTATGCTATTCCATACACTTTCCTCAATAATCTGGAAACACTGAAAGGCAATTCTAACTCTCAATGAACTAGCAATGTAGCATCAAATGACTCCTAAGTCGTAATACTTGGTATGTCTACATCCTGGTAGATTAATTTTTAAGCCTGCCTTTTTTTTTTTCTTGTGTCCCAATCATAGGGAAATAAAGAAATCCCCTTAAAAAAAAATAAGATTGGCCTGAATAAAACGATGTATTCACACATAATGCCGCTTTTACTGAGGAGCAAAGCACCTGACTCCTCTGGGTACTTCCAAATGAGTCCAACTAATTGGGGTAACCCAAGCCAATGGCCATTTGAAAGACTGGAGGTCAGGTGTTTTATTGCTGGGATAGTATTCAAAATCATGACTGTCAGGGGCGAAGGAAGAATTATGTCAAGAGCATTCAGCATTGCTGCCACTAAAGAGAGAGGAGGGGGAAAACATTGTGAAGAAAAACATGTCATTTTCTAAATGAGTGAGGGAGAAGCAGGGGCGGGGGCGGGAATACTGTGGCCTTCAGCTGTTGCTTTATTAGGTTTCCATTCCCATGGTCCACATCAGCCTTAGGCAGAAAAAGTTTGACTTTTAATACAGTTGCACTCAACTACGTTGCTTTCTTGTAGGGTGAAAAACATGCAGATGAGGGTTATTCTTTGGGGCTGTTTGTTTCCCTATCTCCTGTGCTATTTTTCCTGGTTCTATAGCAAATCTGAGCATTGTTGTCTGATTCGCCATGGAACAGTGAACATTGCTTTTCCTAGCCAAATCAGCCAGTGTTAAGTGCTATGTGATACAGATCAATAGGGCATCTACAGCTGTACAAAGAGGGCAAAGCTGTTTCTATTACCCATTCTCAATAAGAGTGTTTCCTAGTGGTTAAAGGATTAAAGTGGGTGTTCAGGTTTTTAATGTCTTGAACTCTATTTGTACCTAAAGGCACTGGACTCTTGAGGATGCTGTTAGGAGATTTCTTTTTCTTTCTTTTTGCCCTACAGGAATATACTACTCACGAGTTATGGACGTGCTCATGTGATCGCTCAATGAATGTTGAAATCAGGAAGACTGATAAGAGAATTGGAAGCACATTTGATGACATCTAAATCATGTTGTTTCAACTATTCAATCCAGTTAATTGCTCATACTATATTTCACATCTTGTTTATGTTTCACCCTGTTCTTCCATCATGGTTTCTGTGCCTGAGCCCATTTGCAACATTTTATATTCATATGTGCATGAGCACACACATGCATGCACACACAGACACACACACAGACACACATACATACACATACACACACACATGCACAGACACACAGGCATGCATGCACATGTGAAACTGAGGCAAGAGGTTCTCTTTCCATCCAGCACAGGGCATATTTTGTTTCATGTGAACCTACTGTATGGGGTATTTTTATCATCGACTGTTAGGCAGAATGCAGCCGAGGGAAAATGGGTGGGGTCTGTTGTCATTACCAGTGCCAGGTGAAAATGGTCCTTCCTAAGGACTAGTCACACACGTTAACCTTTCACTGCAGGTGGGAGCACAGTCCTGTGTGAGCATATTTGTATGAAGTTACTTGCAGAAAGGGAAAGGCATAGAAAAAAATGTATAGAGTTGAATTACTATTAACTCCGGCTGACCTTTAAAAGTAGGATGGACCTCCATTCCATGTTTCCTGCCAGATTTCTGGATTCCAGTTTGTCATTTCCTGTTTCTCCCCCTTCTTCCTCCCTCCCATCTCCTGGCCTCTTCTTTCTTCCCTGGTCTTTTCTGGAGAATATTACAGATTTATAAACCATTCACTCAAAGTGAAAATTAGAAAAGAAAACTAGCCTCCTGTGTTGAGATAACCAATAGTGGGGAGACAGATACTCACTCTCCCCCAGTGTTTGTGGCCTGGTTAGACATGGTCACACACTGGTCTCCACAAGAATGGAAAGGCATTCCTGTAGTTTCTGGGAAGCTGTATGGTCCCAAGCTGAAAGGACTGCTGAGGAAGGTGTGTGTGTGTGTGTGTGTGTATGTGTGTGTGTGTGTGTGTGCATGTGCACATGTGTGTGCATGCACGCTTGTGTGTGTGAGTACGTGCAAGCATGTGTGTGTGCATGTATTTGTGTGTGTATGTGTGTGTGTGTGTGTGTGTGTGTGTGTGTGTGTTGAGCATGCTTTGTTGGTCACTCAGTTTGACCCAGATGATAATGAAATGCCTGGGCTGTGCAGCATAAGAAGACACTTTGTGAGGAAATTTGGAAAGCAGAATTCACATATTGATAACTTTCTTAATTTAGGAATTTAATCTAAATTTCTTAATTTAAGTTTATGTGAAGAAATTGTGAATAGTGTTACCAACAAAAAGTTAGAATTGCTACCGTAAGTCAATGATGAAATCTTTTTAAAAGGTCTTCCTTTTGTATTTCACAAACTAAAGATAACCATTTCAGTCATCCAAAACTGTCATCTGTGTTTCCTGTTGCACATATGCTTTCTATGGCCTTCTTTAAAAATGTATTCCTAACTTTTTCCAACAGAAGATCCTTATTGTAAAATTGTAATTCAAATTTATTGAAAGGGTAATGTATAGTTGTTTTTCAAAGAAGCACATTGTTTTTATAAATAGTTACAAAATTATTGTTAGGTTCCTGTTAGTCAAGCATAATGACCTATAATGGTTCCCTAGGGTTTCCCTTGTGGGCTATAATAAAAACCAAATGTCAGAAGTTTGGGAAGTAAGGTCTGTGCAATCATGATTCTGCTATTTATTGTTTGCTATTTAAAGTCATGGAGACAACTATGATACTCATTTTAAAACTTCAATTAATAAATGACATATATATCCACCTAATTGTTTGCTCAAAAAGCCAAACGTATTTAAAGAGACAAAAAAAAGCATGTTTCAGAAAAGTGAAATAAAAAATAGATTGAAAACCAAATTCTTGTTAGTCAAGGGAAAGCCTAGCTAATAGATTTTAAGGATGCATTTGTATAATCACCTGTTAATGTTACAGAAAATGAACTGATGAGGACAGAATGCACAGCCTGCTTATGGCTGCCCAATGATCCTCCAAATCGATTTGAATTTGAACTTCTCTGCATTTAGATATGAAAACACTTAGGAAATTGCTTTCATATATTTATCTCTGATTGTTTTGCATAAGTAAGATCGTAAGTTATGTCCAACTCTAATGCCAAAAGAAAAAAACCAAAGTGTGTTATATTACCTCTCATCTACAAACACTTCAAAATGTCCCTGTTTTCCACTTGGTGGAATATTTATAACCAGTCATTCACATAGGAGTTTTAAAAAAAAAACAACAAAAAACTTTTTTTTTTTTTTTTTCTTGATTTTTCTTTACAGGGCTGAAATCAAGCCCAGAGCCCAGAGATTGGTAGTCAAGGAACCCAGCACCTCACTACATGCCCAGGTGGAGTTTAAGTAATTTTTGAAATGTTTTCTAAAAGGTTTCCTTTAGAACAATTTCAATCTATTGTGGAGCATTGTCACCCTCAAAACCTGTAAGAAGCAGTTATTTTCCTGCAAAGGCTCAGACAGAACTGTGTGTGAGTAGCTCTGCAGGGCCTATGCTCTCTCAGCGCCTCCCAGCACACAGTAACCTTATCTTCATCACCACCATCGACGTTGCAACAATTAGAAGCGAAGCCAAACAGAACTAAACAGAAGCGACACTAACAGAAACCCATAGCCTTATAAAAGAAGCTGTAGTCCCACATTGAGACATTGCTTTGTTCTTTCATGTCCCCCAAATTCACAGAATCTAAGAGGGGAAACGCAGTTGTGTGTGCACAGAAGTCCTGTTTCCAGATTTTCCTCATCCTAGCTATCTTTCTATCGATCGGTTGCAACTCACCATCTTATAACAATCATAAGGACTTGAGGGTTATAACCGAAGTAAAAATTACATAATCAAATACAGGAAAACCAAAGACATAACTTATTAACACCACATATTAACTGATATTTTCTCAAACCAGAGCCACACGGAGTGGAAACTACACAACGCTGCTCGTAAAGCAAGTTTTACTACCATAATGACCTGTAATTTCTTAACATTTGCATTTTAAAGAGGTATGATTACATCATTGGACCCCTGTGTTACTAAATGTTGGTTGTCTTGACAGAATCTATAGTTTTGATAAATTTATGAATCAGAGCTAGGAAAATACTTCAAACAATACATATTACTCTGAGATAGCGTGCAAGGAAAAAAAAGCTTTACAAAGCTGGATTAAAAAAACTGTCAGAAATCCTTAAGTGTTTGAACTGGTATGATTTCATATCTATCAAAACTATAAAGCCTATTATATGCATATACATAGCTATATCAGTAGTATGTGAAGTAAATTATGTAGTTCAGTTTGCCAATGTGTAATACCATTTTGATCAGAGGTAAAGCTGCTATGAGACTTTGAAAGGAATATTAAAAATATCCTTCAACTACAACAGATTTGTCATTCATGCACTGCTGAGCATGGAGGCCCAATTTACCCTTTTGCCACTATTTCAAATTAAGGCACTTATCCAAAGATCAAAATATTATTTACAAAGGACATGTGTGAAGGCATATAGTGACGGGATACGGTACTTGTTCCTGTTGTGGAGGTACAAGGAGAAATATGCCTGAAATATACCTTGGGAAACAGGAAATGCACCGCGTCCAAAAGCGTGTCCGCAGACATGGAGGGGCAAACTAGAAAATGCCCAGTGACCAAGCAAAAACTTTAAACACTGCATTTGAGAAGCAAGAACAAAGACAGGAGCTTTGCTCGGCTGGCAGAGGACGTTAAAGAGGGATTGTCTCCTTTGTGACAGCAGTTTAAAATCCAGCATTTCATATTGCAGTCCTTAATGAGAGACTTCAACAAATGAGGTGAAGAAAAACAAAGAGAATTTTCGATGAAGAAAGAATCAAGGGGAGGATAGGAGGAGGAGACTCTGCAAACTTTGTCTGCAGTTGTTTGAGTGCCTGCACAGTGCTGCAGGACTGTCCAGCTATTAAGGAAGACGGCATAACAAATAGCAGATATCCCCCAAAGAGAAGAGAGCAAAGTTCTCAGGAAACCCCAGCAAACACTGATGTGATTTTTACTATTCCAAATTTAATCCGACATTTTCTGACTCTGTGTGTGTGTGTGTGTGTGTGTGTGTGTGTGTGTGTGTGTGTGTGTGTGTGTGTGTGTGTGTGTGTGTAGGAAAGCCAGAATACTCCCTTTGTGCCCTGGAAAGAGTCGTGCGACACAGAAAGATCTTTCTCAAAGGAAAGGCATCTTACTTGACTAACACTGAGCTCCCAGCTTGAGAAGAATAAACCCTTCAAAGTCGCGCTGTGCGATGCAGCTAAGCAGGTCCAATACAGTGCTTTTACGCCATCTAGTGGTCGTCTGAGAAGTCTCCCCTACACCCGGGCAAATCAAGCAGCTGTTCGGTGTTTGGATTTAGTTTCTGGGGCAAGTAAGTGGCAGAGAGGAGTAGCCACTCTTATTACAAAAAATAAAAAATAAAATAAAATAATAAAAAAATAACTAGAAACACGATGTTTATATTGCTTGAAAAAAATGAATATTTTTAGGGTAAAATAGCTCATCAGTTTCAATAACCTGACTAAAATTTTGGTACCGATTTCGTTTGAGTGGACTTAGTCTTTCTCTGGCCCTCTCTTTCCTTCCTTCAGCTCTTTCCTCTTCTTTTTCTTCCCTCAACTGCTTTCCAAGTTTCTTTTGGTTTTCTATTTCCTCTCCTTTAGTTTGCACTACTGCTTCTTTTACAAATCCATATTTTGCTTTGATGTTCAGTTTCCAAAAGACTTAAACCTTGGCTTGTTTTCACACTTTTCTTTGGCTATTTTAAGACATTTGTTTAAGAAATGCACTGTCTCCCCAGCACCCAAATGAGATGTTGAAAAGCAATGCAGTAAAATAACTAATTTTCTGCTTCTTGGAAGCACACAGTACCTAAAATAATTGTGCTCTCAGAGTCTCTTCTGACGTTGGTCCTCAGACCCGCTGCCTCGTAAGCAGCACTCGGAGTATCAAACTATGAATTGTTTAAAAGCTAAAGTGGGTTTTTTTTTCCACTTTGAAAAATAGCTTTCAAATGTCATTGTATGCACCATGTGTACAGGTGTGCTGCTTATTCTTGGTCTAATGAGTCATCCTCAACTACTGTCACACACTTGGTTTTTTGTTTTTTTTTTTTTCTAGTTGAGATTTATTTTAAAAGCTCAGAGATTCTTTTCTATGTCATTTATTTATACATTTTAATATTATATTTATTGTTTCTAGGACTATGGCTTCTTGTACAATGTGGACACTTACATCTGTTTTACCAAGGTGTCTTTTAAGGGCACAAAAAGTTGATGTCTACTTTTGTAAACTAAATTATTGCATAGTTTCAGTCAGCAACTAGTGTTTTTATGCTACGAGATAGGGGAGATGCTACTGGGACAAGCCTCAGCTTTTTCCCCCAGGAAACAGAAATTTTGAATGCCTCATAGCATAAGAACTATGCAAGTTTTATTATAGTCAGAGATCAGTAAGAAATACAAGCTGGAGCAGTGCTCAGATGCTTATTCAGGCTTTGAATCAAAACAAAAATGTTTACTTAAAAGAATTTAATAAACTAACACACTACTTTCAAATATTTCAAGTAATATTGCAAGAGGAAATAATTTCATTTGTTTTTTTCCCCTCACTTTTTGTGTGCCCCCCCCCCCATGCACCCCTACGCACACGCACACACCCACACATCAGGACACTCAATATCAGTGGTTTCATAATAGACAGAAATGTAAACCACGAACTGAACATTGATCTTACGCGTTTGTCTTGGTTGTATTCTTTTTGAATGTGTATGTTTTCATATTGTAACTTAGACAAAGGCACACATATTTGATAGTAAGTGCATTTCAAAACTATTTTTTTTTTTTTGCTTCTCAAACTGTGTACCAAATTTATTAGAAGTGTGAATATAGTGCAAATATGCATAAAGATGCCAAGTCTAAATTTTCACTTTTTAAAAGACTATAGAAAAAAAAAATCATGAAAAATGCTGCTTTCCTCTTTTACTGCTTCCTAAATGGTAACATAACCATCTTAACCACAAAATATTTACTGATTATATTTACAACTATATATTCCATATCTATACATACTCAAGAAATGTTTAGTGATTATTATTATTTCAAGTGGTTGGTTTTTTAAAGCTTACTTTTAAATATAACTCTCTCATGGAAACTGGTAATTTAAAAACTATATTTCTTTTTTTATATTTAAAAATAATTGGTACATATGCACTTCTACTTTATTTCCATATGTAAAAAGAACTCACTCCTAACAGCAGATAACTAGAAAGAAAGTGAAGAGGTATATGGGAGGGCAGTGGGTGAGTGGTGTGATATGTGTGCAAGAAAATGTCACAAGGAGACACATTAGTTTGTACACTAAGATTAATGAAAATGGTAAGGTTTATTTCTGTGTAATAACTACTGACTTAATGTAAGCATATTTCAAACCTAGCAGTTTTGGAGAAAATAATATTTCAGTAATAATATATAAATCAAACATAACAAAGATTCTTAAATAATAACTTTAAAAAAAAAACATGGAAGGTCAGAAACTTCTTTGTTGAGTAGAATAATAGTACTTTTTTTTTTTTTCATTTCCTCCAAGTGGGTTCATATAAGTAGAAAGCAAAAATAGAGTTCCAAAAGCTTGAAATTTTATATAAATAAAACGCTACTTTCTGAACAAGACAAATTCGAGACAACTATCCTTATGCATTGCTTAAAGAAAAAGCGGAACATGCAGGCGGTTGCAGTGCAGAGCAGAGGCGTATGGGCGTCACACCCGTCGCTGGCTGGGAACCGGGCTGAATTTTGATTAGAACAGGAGGCTATAATTGGAGTGATAATCTTTTTGCACTGTTTTTAATTGTAATCAGTGCAGATGTTTGCAGCTTTCTGATAGGAAAAATAGTGATGGAAAATACGTATAGCCAAAAATTTTCAATGCAGTAAGTTTGCAACTCAATTCATTTTAAAAGATATATTTGATACTCAGAATTACTGAGAAGCAGGAAATTCACAAGTATTAAAAAGCAAATAAAAATCAACCACTTACAACCCAGAGTCTATACATTTCAGAAGTACTAAGCTTATGTACGCAGTTTCCTTTTCCCCTTTGTTTTCTTTCTGTATGAAGTGAAGTCAACAAAGAATCTTCTACCATACTGAAGAAATGGATACTTTGAACAACGATTGAAGTGGCTTTGATAAAGAAAATAAATATTGAAATATTAATATTTAACCTTGCCTTTTCATAGATGAGATTTTAAATTTATTCTTTACATGCTAGAATTAAAATTCAGATTAAAAAATTTATGTAAATGTTGCATTTTAATATCTCTTTCTTTTAACCCAACTTATATAAAGAAGATTATATTATATTATATTATATTATATTATATTATATTATATTATATAAAGAAGCTTATATAAAGAAGATAGATGAATAGAATAGATGCTAGTTGTGAATTTTTGAGTTTTTAATCTGGAGTTTTTAAAGCAATTAATTGACTTTTGGTGTTCATATTACACACTGGAGGGAGGACCTTCTGTATTTTATGGAAGAATGACTTGCAATTTCATAAACACAAATCAAGGGTGCCCTTGCCTCCCTTTCTTGAGTAGGAGTGTGTTTGGTGAATAGAAGTCTCCTAATGACCTTGGTCCAGTGTACTTGGGCTAAAGCTGCACTTAGAGGGAGGCATTCCAGGTAGCGGCCCCTTCCTTTCAGTTTCCCTGGGCTGAGTTCCCTTCTTAGGCTTCACAGCAAGGCTCAAGCATCACCCTGTTCTGTCTCTACAGGGAAGCTGAGGGTGAAGAGCCATGATGCACACAGCAGCAGCTACCGTAAACGACACACATACCCAAGATGCAAGAAGGCATTCTTAAATAACAGTGAGGTTCAAACTCTAGAAGTTTAATTTTCTCCAAGAATCCTGAGGGAAATGGTCTAATTTCTTTTTATTTTTATAAATACGGTAATTTAAATTATTTGGTATATTTGTTTACATACATACATACATACATGCATGTACATACACACACACACACATATACATTGGCAATTAAGATTCTACTAGTCAATGTCTAAATTAAGACTAAAGGTAAATAAACTTGAGAAATACCTCTTCTTACAACTCTAGATCCCATATTCCTAATAAAAAATATTCTGGTTACATGAGAATTGATTCATTGGAAGTATGTTTATGAATTTTGCAAGGGAAGGCTATAATTGTCATCGGACTGATTATGATCATTTTAATAATAGCTGCTGCTACTTAATGATACCTACTCTTGCTCACATTTTATTATTGCTGATACTTAGAAAATATCCACAAGACATGAGCCATGCACAGTTCACATGTAAAGAAACTGAGACTGATAACATTTGGACCGCTTGCCAATGTCACTTGCTCTGGATACTGGATGATCGAACGGCAAAAGGTAAATGTGGATCAGTGTCTTGCTGTTTCATAAGCATCTCTTCTTCGTGTCTCACTAATCCTAACAGTAATCAAAACTCACTCTGTGCTCTCTACCTGTGCTGTTTGATTGTTGAGACTGTAATTTTTCTCCTGAGTGTTTCTTTTATTAGGTGGCACGTTAGATTGTTAATAGTGATGACGTACTTAAGGCATTTAACAAGATATGTAAATAAAACACAAGTTTTGGCCAAAATAAGGTTTATAAATCTAACACTCCAGATCAAATATAATATTAAAACAGACTCGAATGGATGCTCCTGGTAAACTTTATTTTTCCCTGTTGTGTATGATTATTCCATTTTATGAATTGTGAGGCTGTCCCGTTTCCCTTGCTCACATCTGTCGTCATTAATCTTGTTTACCGGGATATTCTTGGATTATCCCTTTCGTTCATCTTGGTACCTCAACAGCAAGATCGAGATGCGTGGCAGAGCTTGTTTATTTCTGCTTGTCCGGCATCAGACTTTCAAGGTCTGGTACAACATTCACACCCACGTCCTCAGCCTGGGTTTGTGGGCCTCACTTGACTTGGTGCTTCTCTGTCTCAGTACAGTTCAGCATGAATTCCTACACACCAGCCTCTATGAGGAGCTGCGTTTCATTTCATATACTTGCTTCTTATCTTCCCTCACATCAAAGGCTTTAAAGTGGAACCTTCTCATTTCTTTGTATTTCTATAATCCCCTTCCATATCTATTAACATTTATATAAAGTTCTTGCAGGGTATTTGGTGGATGTCCCTAAGCTTAGAGCCCCTGTCCAAGATCCAGGAACCAGCCTGGTTGGCAATTAATCGAGTTAATTTTTCAGTCTTAAGAGAGGAACCGTAACACTCTGTTACTAATCACCAGAGCATTGCTGAAGATGATCAGGCCAGCACTAAAGTTTTACAAAACGCTGTTTAACATTTTCTGGATTGGCCCAGAGTCTGGAACTCTTATCTCTAATTATGGCTTTATATCCACATGGGCATTCATTTACATCTTCAGTCCACATGCTAGGCCTTTACAGTCAACAACAGCAACACCAACAATTTATTTTTAAAAAGTTAACTGAAGACAAACACACATGAAAGGTCTTTTATGTAGAGTCGTAGGATTGTTTCTACACTGTATCTTATTTCTTGTGTTCTAGATTTCCAAGGACTGACCTATGGCTTTTCTCTTCATACAGGCCATATTTTCTCCAGTTTAGCCCAGTACACAAGTCCTTTGTACTTCTCAGAATGAGTCCCACCAAGCCCACATCAGGCATTGCCACGTCGTTATCTGCCTTGTCTCTGCAAGCATTTAAGTGTTCCTGACTCAGTCTAAGCCCTTTAGGCTTATTTTTTATTATTTCATTTTAAGCCATTAAAAGGAAAGCTGAGTCATTTATAACCACGCACCTAAGCCCTGGTTGTTAGCCACCGAGCAATGAGATGCTCTGAAGTAAGTTATTTTTAGATATTTCAAAGCAGTTTTTAAGATTGTAAAAGCTTTCCATTACAAATTGCGGGCACATACGCAATGATATAATTATTCAGAATGGCCACAGCATGGTCTCTTATGAAAAACATTTTCCATATTACATTTTTTTCCTAATACATAGACAGAGAACTCATGCTTTTTATGAAATGCACAAGGTGTTCTGTGTATGTGAGAGACAAACCAGGTTTTCCATGTGGATGGTTCTGACTGGCTGAGAGGACTGGTTTCTCAAGAGCTTCCTAGAGCTTTTTACCTCTTGTTATCTTTCAGTCTGGTGGTATTGGGGTGTCTGATATGAGAGAGAGGCAGCCCCTGAGAGAAAGCAGATGGGTCTATCAGGCAGTAGGCCAAACGAGTAGGGACCTGATGAAGGAGGAAAAGAAAGAAAGGATCTTACCATGTCCAAAAACTGACACATAGCTGGGAGCCATGGAGCCCGGGAACTTACCTTTGACCAAAATCAGACTCTGGACCTAGAAGCATTTCTTCAGTAAATAGATCCTTTTCTTGAAAATGAACTTGTGAGGGTCAGACAAAGGCCAGACAAGCCTTTGCTCCTAGCTCTGAGGTGGTAAGGGCAGGTAGACCTTTATGAGTTTCTGGCCAGCCTGCTCTACATAATGAGTTCCAGAAGAGCCAGGACTACATAGCAAGGCCACACCTAAAACAAATAAACAAATAAATGTGGAGCAGAGGCTTGGAAGAAGGCTCTGTCTGTCAAGTTCTAGCCTTGCAAGCTTAATGGAAAACCTGATTAATGGAGCCAGAGAGGTGACTCGATGATTAAGAGCACTTTCTTCTCCTGCAGAGGACCTGGGTTTGGCTCCAAACATCTGCACATGATGGTTCACAATGGTCTGTAACTTCAGTTCAGGAGAGTTACAGTGAATCCCTCTTCTGGCTTCCAAGATCACGGGAGATACAGGAAGAGCACATGTCTACCACGCAGGCAATAACTTAAGCACATAAATAAAAGATAAAGACAAATAGTTTTTTAGTTTTTGCTTCTTTTGGGTTTCTGTTGTTGTTCTTGTTGCTGCTGCTGCTGCTGCTGCTATTATTGTTTGAGACAATGTTTCTCCATGTAGCCTTGCCTGTGCTAGATTTGCTTTATAGACCAGGCTGGCCTTGAACTCTCAGAGTTCCACCTGCCTCTGCCTCCCTGAGTGCTGGGATTTAAAGGCATGCACCTCCATGCTGGTTGACAATAGTTTTATAAAAGCCAGGTACAGGGAGGAGCTCAGAGAATAATCCCAGTCCTGGGGAAACAGGAGGATCTCTGGGGCTTGCTGAGCAGCAAATCTAGCCAACTGGGAGCTCCATATTTATCAAGAGATGTTGTCTCAAGGAACAAAGTAATTGAGGAAGATACCCGTGTCTACCTTTGAACTACATGTGCACATATGCACACATGCATGTGTACGCGCATGTGAACACACACACACACTCAGGCACATACACACACACATGAGTCAACACATACTGAAATTTACTTAAAAGAATGGCAACACATTTCTAATAGGTTTTTAAATCTTTCAAAACAAAGTTTTTCGCTGTGCATAATCATATTCTCTCTCTCTCACACACACACACACACACACACACACACACAAACACACACACACCTTCTTGTTGTCTGTCAGATTTACCTCTAGAAAACTGATGAAACATAGAGATTCAGTTTCAGTAAGGGTACAATATCGCACAAGCCCACCTGCCACCATCTACAGAAGCTTTTAACAAGACATAATAGAATGCTCGAGAACTAATTATGGTATCATTTCTCAAACATGACACTCTGCAGAGCTCATGTTAATTTATTCCCTCAGTAAGTATTTTATGAATGCAAACTTGATGAAAGTCACTGAACTCTGTGTTAAAGATGAGAGAACGAAAGTGTAGGATGAAAGCCCTGCCCACCAGTGTCTTCCTGTCCAATTAAAGAATCACAGCGCAAAACTCTATCTGAGTAACACAGGGGTGTGATTGAGTGAACGCTGTTTGTCTTAGGGTTCCAAGAGAGAAGAGCTAATGAATAGATCACAAAAGAGGTGAGATTGTAGTCAACCTCAGAGAAATGGGAAGAATGGAGTGGGAAATAAACTTGGAATCAGAAAGGTGTTTTGTTTCAAAGTGGGACGGCCAGCCTCTAAGGAAGGAAGGATGTCTCTACCTGCAGGAAATGCCCAGCCCTCTAAGGAAGGATGTCTACACCGGCAGGAAATGCATCGAGCAGGTGGAGGCAGCAGCATCATAGCTGGAGATACTAGCAGGGGTAAGTCTCATAGACTTAAGTCCTAAGTTGACCCTTAGAGGCTTTCTACATTGAATCAGATCTCCTAACCCTCAAGTCTCAATGCAATAATACACTTCGTTTATGATGGTGACAAGACAGATCTTACAGGGACATTTGGTAGAGTAAGTGAGGAGTCTTTTTTTTTTTTTTTAACTTAGCACAGTTCCTGACATACTTCTGTCACTATAAATGCAGGAGTTATCAGCAACAGAATCCAGGAAGATGCATTTTAATGCTGAGACGAGGAGTCTGAACTTGACCCTGAAGTGCAGTGAAAATCATGAGGTTCGCGTTTGCTAGTGGTTTTAAAATGTGATAAAGACTTTTTCATGGCTAGTCTAACAGTTGCTAAGATTTGCTGTGCAGAGCGAGGGGGAGGGGAATGAAGGGAAGAGAGCTGGGAGGTGACTTACATAATATGGCTAAGGTGTGGACCGCTGAATGTCTTCATGAAGAAAGATTTTAAAGAGAAGTTTCCTTGGGGAGTTGTTATCAATTTGCTAGGACATACTGAATCATAACCCTGAGAGGCATGAGTGTCTTTGTTTATTTGAGAGAAGTTATGCAGTATCCTACAGATATACGTGTTCAGTTGCAAAACTGAATGCGCTTTCAGGGGTTCCTCAAAGCTTTGCCTTGGAAAGGCAGGGGATAAACACAATAATGAAAACAGAGCAAGGCATAAAAACTGAATTGTGACTCTGTCTTATTAAGAATTTGTAAAATTCGCCGTTTTAGTTTAACCCCTTAGAATAATGGAATCATCTGTCATTTGACCTACATTGTTTTTTCCTGCGAAAAGTCTGACTTCGTTTAACCAGTGTGCCCATGCTCCCTTTAGGTGTGGCGGCTAAGTGCAGGATATCACTTTCGGCTCTGCGCTGCCAAAGCACAATCTGCTGTCCTCTTCTGAAACTTGTTGTGTGGGTCTCCTGTAGTTAACTTTAAAGGACCCTTAATAAAAACTGCTTACGATTTGTTTTTCCGGTTTGAAAATGTAAGCTAAATTGGTTTGGGAGTTATACGTCTCTGCTTCTCACACCACCAAAATCTAAAGACTGGGGAAGGGAGCATAGGGTCCACGAGATCAATCTTGCCTTCACCCAGCACAGGCTCAGCCCAGCTATTCCGATATCATGTCATGAAGTTGCTACCTGAGAAACTGGGCACCCCCACACTGAAGGTTCAATCCCTTCCATAAGAAGCAGTGAGGAAATAGAAGCAGAGACTCTGTATTTTCCTTCTGTTGCCCTTCATTTCCAGTGGTTGCTCCAGATATCCCCCGCCATGGTCCCGTCATCAAGCCCACATGTTTGGGCAAGCTGTTTTATGCGTACTTTTGTGACAGACACCAAGTGGATGTTGTTTTCATCTTTACTTAAAACTGTTTATATAACACACAATATGAACCTAAGTTTCTCTTGGTAATAAACCATTTTCTCTGCTTCTGATTAGTCCTTTAAGGAACCTCAAATAAGATTCTGTGATGACTTACCAAGTCTGAAAAGCAACAGTTTGAGAGGCTTTTGAGGTCCTGAATTACGTGGATGTGCCTTTTAAGTTGTAGCAGTTCTCACTGTGAATTTAATTCCTCCAAAGATAAACAGATACAAACATTAGAATGTGGCAGTGCAGTATCTCAGAGCCTCCAGAAAATCCTAGTCTCATCACAAAACTATGTGATTGTTCCAAGATACCGATTTATATGCTACTATAATGATTTGTCTAAGATTGGAATTGTTAGTATCAACAGTTTCCTCAACTTCTATAGAGATTTTAATTGGAGCATTTTAAAATGTTTTTCCTTTGTGGATGCAGTTTTATTTCAATAATGATTCATGATATGCTCATTTGAGTTCAAAGATAACAAAGAACTTGGCCAAGACACAATTTAATTGAACAAAACAGTTTACGTTTAAAAATAATAATTGAGTTTAGGATAGAGCAAGACTAAGGACAGCACCAAAGAGGTTTTATTTGGGGTGTTTGTGTGTGTGTGTTTGTGTTGTGTGTGTGTGGTGTGCGTGTGTGTGGTGTGTGCACAGCCTGCAGTGACCAATACATCCTGGCTGACTGGGAATCCTGAGGAAGCTGTCTGTGGATGTGGTATTCCCTCACTCAACACCACTGATGTCATTTTATTCTGTAAAATTAGAATTGAAGTGTCTCTCTAATTTTCAGGGTAATTGTAAGGGCCAAATAAAATAAGGAGTAAAAACTATTTCTAATGAATAAGGAATTCTTATTATTGACATTAAGGAACTGGTATCACTTAATTGTTAGTATTCTAATGTAGAAAAAAAATGTATAATGAATCAGTTCTTTTTCACCTACTCACTTTTCCTCTCAATGGTTATTTTTCCCTTAGATTTTCACTGATGTTCTCTGTCATCTCTTCTGGATAAAGCTTTGGAACTATTCCTTTTTTGAAACTGGTTAAAATTAGACAGAATTCTATATCAAATAGCAAGAAGCCTTAACGATTATATATAAAATTCTAAAGAAAACCCTTTGGGCAAGTGGGCTCCACCCAGAGACTTGTGTTTTATACATGGTGTTGATGGAAGCCTGTGAGTAGAAGTATACGAATTAACATTTAACATTTACACAAACTAAGCAAATACGGTGGTGTTAAAGAGAGCCCATGTCTGCCTTCCACTTCTCCTTTCCAGGCATACAAAGGAGGCTTTACTCTACTAAAATCCTAATGTCACAATAGTAGCCATGCAAACCTTGTGCATCTTTTAACTCCTAGGCCTGGGCATGAACTGGACAGCATGAAGTTCAGGAAGTAGGGAACTAGAAGGAGAGTTATGATTGGGCTCTTCCCCAAGTTAGAGGCAAGGTGTGTGTGTGTGTGTGTGTGTGTGTGTGTGTGTGTGTGTGTGTGTGTGTGTGTGTTGGGAGAGGGGAACATCTGTTTTCCTTTCCTAGTGATTCCTGGGCTGATCTGCTTTGTTTAAGCCATCACATGAGCTAATTAGGCCAGTTTACCTGGACTGCTGTGATTTACTACACTAGATTTTTTGTTTCCTCTGCTACATCTTAAGCTTAGTCTTCTGCTCCCCAGGGTTGGGTAGCATGCATAACTGAACATGCAAGAGCACACTTTCATCTGAGTTAATGAAGATAAGTATTACAAACCAACAAACTAATTAAGGATAATGATGGACTGTCTTGATCAGCAATTATTATTATTTTTTTAATATCAAACTTGGTTACTAGCAAGAATGGTGTGGAGGAAGCCATCTTCTTGGTTTCTCCAAAAGATTGCAGAGACATTTATTCCATTTATTTTCTCACTAATTATTTTAAACGAATTGAACTGGTGCTTTGATTTCAAAAGAAAAATAATTATAGAGTTGGTTGTTATCATTTTCTGTAGAGAAGACATTCTGTGTGGATGTGTTTCATCTATGCCCTAGGAGGAGAAGGCAGCTTGGACCAATACCCATAATTGTTGGTTGGTCGGCAAAGTAATTCATTGGACAAATGCATCTAGAGCTGGTGAATCTGCATGTACAGTAACTGGGTAATAGAACCATGCATACTCTTTTCCTGAGAATCACTCATCACCAGTATGATGTACCTGAGTGTTGTGTACAGTATCATTCCCCCGCTCCCCCCCGCCCTTGAGTTTTTCCATTCCAGATGATTTTTCTAATATTCATGAATTTTTCTGAAAAGAAAGTATCTATCACAAAAGATTGAGAGACTGTCGATTTTGGTCTTTGTGTCTACTTTCAAAGTAACAGAGTTCTTTCTTATCCCTTTGAATGACAAGTTTTTGAGAGCTTGGGGAGAAAAGAGAAACCGAGGGAGGGGGCATCTCCAAGAGAAGCTGGAGACCTACGACAAGGTAGTTAGTCTCCTGGTGATTTTACCGAGGACTCCTAGTAACAGAGGTCATCGTGACTAAAGAGGTCACCTTCTAGCCAGGCAGGACTTCTAGCGGAGGGAGGGGAACAAGAACCCACCAAGAAAAACTTCTATCCAAAATTTATACTGCCTACAAGATGTGCAGTGGTAAAAGTAGAGCGGAGGTTGAGTGAACGTCCAACCAACGCCTGGCCACAAAACAAAGGATTGAAACAGATGCTGAGGCTCATAGCCAAACATTAGGCGGAGCGTAGGGAGCCTTGTGGAAGAATTAGGAGGAAGGATAGAAGGACCCAAAGGGGATGAGAACTCCACAAAAGACCAACAGAGTCAAACACCCTGGCCCCACGGTGTCTTGCAGAGACTGAAGCACCAACAATAGGTCATGCATGGACTGGACTTAGGCCCCTCACACACGTGTAGCTGATGGGCAGCTTAGTCTTCATGTGGGTCCCCTAGTAAGGGGAGTAGAGGCTGTCTCTAACAAGGGCTCCGTTGCCCGCATTTTTCTCACGTTGTTTTCCCTGATGGGGCTGCCTCGCCAGGCCACAGGGGAAGAGGATTCCTTGAATCTTGACGTGGCTTGACGAGCTGGTGTGGCTTGGTGGTAGAGGGCTCCCTTTTTCTGGAGAGTAAGAGAGTGGGGATAGGGGAAAGAGGCACACAGGGTGGGACTGGGAGGAGAGGAGGGAGGGGACTATGATCTGATGTGAAGTGAATAATAAAAAAAAATAATAATAATCACACCAAATGGTGTAAGTCAGCATAAGGAAAATGTCCTTTTAGAAAGACAAATTCTAAGTGGTTTATTCATTAAACAGCTATCCGTGCCTTCTAATCATTGAACAATATTAACATAATAATTTAATTTTGATTGTAAATGTAATAAACGGAAACAAAGTAAGATAGCACTTGTTTTCAATAAAGTGGTGAATATTAGATGGTCATCCTCTTATAACAGTTCATTATAAAATGCAGAAAATAAAAGGTTGTTACTGTTTACTTGAACATCAAAGAAGAAATGTGTATTTAAGGCAGAAGTATTTGTTCTAATTACTGTTTTATAAGGTAACTATTACAGCGGCTAAGTCTATGCCTAGAAAGAGCTTAGGTTTTAATTTAAACAGAACTCAGTCTCCCAGTATCTGAACTTCTCAAAGGCTAAACAATGATGACGTTGATGATGTTTGCCCTGATCATATTTTAATCCAGATGACAGGATTCGTTTTCCTAATTCAGGCTTTCTGGTAAGGCTCAGCTTGTCACAACGTATAGCTTTCTTTCCTTTGATAAGGTCAGTTTGCCAAAAAGAACAAAGTACATATGAGTAATACATTACTCAACCACTTGTGTACTTATATATATTTTTCTTACAGGTCTCACTATTCAGAAGGGTACAGACATGGCACCATGATAAAAAGGGTCATTTGAAAGACTTCACAGAGGCTCTGTACTGTGAAGGATTGAATTTTCACTTGAATGCCTACATTTTCACATCTTTTTCTTTGCAGAAATATTCCTTTTGAATGGCAGACTGCAATTGGGTAAGGTTTTTTTTTTTTTAAGTCACTGACCAAGAATATAGAAAATATTAGAAGGCATTTGTCCCAGTGGAAGAACACAGCTCACTGAAAGGTACGAGATGGTTATTAAAGAAGTTATACAACTTTGTCTCTTCACATTGGAGGACTGCTTTCAACAAAAGCCTCAAGTTCACTCAAGGTGGAACATGAAGGTGTATGACTTGCAAAGAATAGACAGTTTAAATAACTTGGGAAATCATTAGCCCCCAAAGCCATCCACTTGGCACTTTTTCACAATCATTTTGAATGTGTACTCTTATCAGCACACAGTATTGACTCCACTTTTGTTCATCTCTCTGACTCCTTCAGCCTTTGATCCCGATCATTTGAAATGTGGTCATGGGTAATTATTAAAACCTCTGCTTGGTAACCTGCTGTCCTTCCTCTGAGTGCCACCAGGTCTCCCCCTCCAGGGGACATGGTCAAATGTGAGGCACCAGAGTACGTGAGAAAGTCATATCCCACTCTCTACTCAACTGTGGAGAATGTTCTGACCATTGGATAGATCTGGGTAGGGGTTTAAAGTTTACCTGATACCCTATGAGCATATGCAGGGGAGGTAATCCCCCTCAGGAACAGTCATAGGGGAGGGATAGAATGGGGGAGGGAGAGGGAAAGAATGGAGGATACAAGGGATGGGATAACCATTGAGATGTAACAAGAATAAATTAATAAAAAAAAAAAAAACCTCTGAACTTTTCTTAGTAGTTTTGTGTTTCCCCAAATCCACTTCAAAGTGAAGAAGACAGAAGTCTATTAAATACAGTAAAACATTTAACCTTGGTTATTAGATTCCCTGTGGAGTTAATGTTATTTTAGTTCAGCTGAGTGCACCAAATATTTCTTGATCTCCCACTGTTAGAAAGAAATTACACCAGGATTAGGAAATGTATAAAGAATAAAACGTCTTCTTTATCTTTAAGATTTAAGATTTCTACCATCTTGGGGGAAAACATAAGAATCCCAGCCATAATTAAGAGGTAGAAAAGGGTGAGATAGATCAGGAAGGTCCAACCTTTTTGTCAAAATGTATTAGTGAGATTTCTTTGGCATGGCTTAAGGAAGACCATGGATAAGAACACAACTAAATACCACATGAAAAGGAAGAAGCATTTGGGGATAGCAGTCAAAGAAGAGCAGGAATGATCTGATAGAAGTGATTCCTTCTAGACAGGAAAATGTCAAGAGAAAAACATGAAGGTAGGAAAACTGGGGGCTTTTGTCTGTGAGAATGGGTTGCTGGACTGGGTATAACCTAGCATGCTTGAGAAAGATGTGGAAAACAAACATATGTGCCAATGCCGATACTTGATGGTTTTGCTAGTAGTTTGGTTGTGACTCTACAGGCTACAGCAAATTTCTGAGCAAGAGAGTGTCTATCAGAATTTTGATCTGTATGGCTTATAAAATATTGCTCCTTTCTTCTCATGTATAATTTATCTGGTTTTTCCTATACTACTAAATGTTTTTCTTGAACTTTAATTCTAGTTTTTTTTTCTCTCCTGTCAGAACTAAATCAGAAGAATACAGAAATCACTGACAATACATTGTACACATAATTATTTATGTCCATTTGGGAACTGGTCTAAATTGTTAAGAAACTCCATAGTAACTAAAATGATTCTGTGCCTCTAAGTTTACTGGAAATTGCGTAATGTTATATTATAAAAATTCTTAGAATTACTTCTTAGCTCTATGGGAATCAGAAGAAATTTGCCTTCACCTGAAAGCAGAATGGTATCTTGTTCATAATCTACAGCAAAAGTAGAAAATATTTCTTCTTTGGGGAAGATATTTCTTGGGCTTTTGCAAGCCTACCCAAAGTGAGAATGACTTATTTCAAAATGTTGATATTTGGAAATGCTCTAAGGACTAAAATAATTTGATCAGTTGATAAAGAATAAATAGTTCTCAAATGAAGCATTCTGTGGGTTTCACTGACCAATTCGAATTTATTTCCTCTCTAACATACAGCGAACCAAAAGGCACCTGCACTTTACAAATGGAAACTGTGATTAATGAAAACAAAGATAAATGTGACAGCTTTTAAGTTTTACTATTTGTTACAGACAAAAGAATTTCTAATTTTTAAATGACACTTTTGAAACAGAGGGTAAAAACAACACCAACAGTGATGCTAATCTCAAAGTGTGTTTTTAAAAACATATTTTTTGTGCACAATAGTAATACAATTGGAAAATGTGCCCAAATTATTCTGATGGATAAACATATCAGTTGTATGTAGTGTATACAGGTGAATAATATTTCAAATTCATTCTATCCACTTATTTCCACATACATATTATTCAATAAATTGCCAATTAGTTGACCATTATGACAGTTACAACAAACAATTTGACATGAAACAACTGAATCATGTCCATGATCAGTCTTAGAGTAGGCAGACACAATGGAGAAGAGGGAAGACACCAGGGTGATAAATTTATATTTATATCTTCCATTCATATCTACCAGCAGAGATGCTTCCATATACAAGAATATATAGCAGCAGTCTTTGTCATTTTAAGACTAGGAAAACACTTTAGTTTTATTAAACGAGAGAGTAATATCATTCGTTTAGATGTTGCACCTTGGCTTCCGACTCTTGACTTCATCACACAAAAATATCGTTTCTATTGTATTGAAATGGCTACAAGAAAAATGCGATTGACCAAAGGAAAATATTTGAGACCCTTGTGAATGTAATATGACAGATATTGCAACCAGCCAAAAAGTTAGATAATTCCCTATGCTTCAGATCTCATGGTCTGCTTTATTCTGGTGTTCAGCATTCTTAAGTCTAAACTAAGCATTCTTAAACCTAAGTAAAATATAAATTATTTCTGTTTTCTAAGAAATATAGTTCATCTTTACTTAAATCTCCAAAACATGTGGTCAGGCTGGGAATTCTTAGTGTATAGTCACTCTTCTTTTAAAAAAAATTGTGACTTTAAATTTTTCTTTTCACTCATAAATTTATGGAATTTAAACCATGTCCTAGTCTATTTTCTCACTAGATAATGGTTGATGCAACTCATAATTGTCCTGGTGTCTCCTGCATCATAGGATAGCCCTCAGTGTCCCAATTTTTAACAAGGTTCCTGCCTCTTACTCTTTCCTGGCTTTTGCTTTGTTTTGTATTGTTTTCTATCCTTTTCCACGTTTTCTCTCTTTTTGAGTAGGTTGTTGTCTTATTGGAATGCTGAGACAGAAGTTGTTACTTTCTGGTAGTGTGTGTGTGTGTGTGTGTGTGTGTGTGTGTGTGTGTGTGTGTGTGTGTGTACACATGTGTGCATGTATGACTGAACTCACTGGGAAGCATGGCAAAATTGGGGTTCTTGTTGGTTTGAATTTTAGTCCATTGTTGGCTTACAGTATCATCTCCTCCATGTTCCTTAGATATTCACAGCTTCACTCTGGATCTCTGAAAATAAATGACTGGGTATGGTGCTCCTTGGTAGAAGTTTAGATATAGCCTTCAAATTTAGGTAAATTCATGTAAAATCACTTCAAGTCTAGTTGCAAAACATATGGTCTAGAATATGCAAATGTGATAACAAATACTACTTACTGATCAAATAGATATTGTGAACAATGTTCTTTGTCTCACGATGTATGAAATGTATAACAGGAGGCTACTGCCATTTATGTAGGTACTAAGGTTTGTATAAATAAAAAAAATGATATAAAGGCACATATGTATTGAAAGTGTCATAATAAACTAACTTAAAAATTATTTTTAAAATGAAGATATTGTATGCAAGACACTCTTTATAAATAGTTGGCCTTAAATGAATGTTAAAGCCTGTTGCGAGAGTCTACAGATGCAAGGGCATGAGTTTGAAAGCAACTGAGTATCTGAGTATCCACAATAAACTGCCCCTGGAAAACCTTGGTCCATGAGAAACAACGTCAATAAGGAAAATATGCTTTGCATAGCTGGAAGTGGTCCAGTTTCTTCTTGCTTACAGAGCAAAAAGGAGAAATCTTGGGAAGAGTTTGTCTCTTAATGGCAGGGGAAAGTCCTGGGTCAGGAATGGGATGGGTAGGACCAGCCTTCTCCACATTGCATGCTGCAATCTGAGAGGCTGCAGAAACAATGCCAAGGGATGCAGTTTGGGTCTCTAACTTGAAACTGTGCTGAATAAAAAAAAAATGCAACACGTTAGTGAAAGAGGGAGAATAGTGAATGAAGGGGCCTTCCGGAGTTACCTGGGGAGGGGAGGGAAGTAGGAAGCGAGCAGGGCAGCTCCTTGGCTGAGGCTCCCACTCCATGAATCAGTTGCACTTGATTTAATCTCTTTGACAGCAGAAAGCAAAGCATAGGATATCTCAATGTAGAACTTCCAAGTTGACACATAACATCCATTCTAGAATGTTCAATGGGCATTGAAAGATGAAACACACTGCAGGGGAAAACACACTCTATTTTAGTCCATGTGACATCACCACATTCTAGCATCCTGGTTGAATTCAATTTGATAAGTTAATAGAAGAATAATTTGTCCTAGTCTTAATTACATACAAATTTCCTAATCACACGTTCCAAGGAAACGGCCAACTCCTTCCTTTCTTCAGGAACTTGTCAAATCTGCGGTATTTCAAAAGAAAGCCTTTACTCAGTGCTTGAGCAGGGAAACATGCAGTCTTTTAGGAGTGGTAGGCTTTCCTTTCCATAAGGAGAAGATCCGTCAAGGACTAGAAGGTTCTAAAACACACCCTTCAGAAAACTGACAGTGGTTTGGAGAGTGGTTTGGGAGCAATATTGGGAAATGAAAGGATCGGTTTACATAAATGACAAGCTCAAACCCTGATGGCAGCATCACTGTGGTGGACTACACCAGCATGAAACCTAGAGGATGCTCTCTCTGAAGATATAGACTGGGTAAGAAAGTCTTATGCAGACTGAAAAGGAGAGATTTCTAAATCTCCAGGGTTGATTTGCCCTCCATCCAACTAAGGAGTACCTGGAAGCAGTCTTTTCTTTTTCTAGAAGATAATAAATTATGAAGTTGCAAGTTCCAGCATGGTAATATGGCTCAGTAGGTAAGGTCTTGCTGCAATGCTCAACAGCCTGAGACTGACTCCAAAACCCACAGGGTAGAAAGAGAAGGGGATTCTTCAAGCTGTACTATGCACATGCTCAATTGCACATGTGCACACACACACTTACAAATAAATATAAAAATGAATTCTCATATATAGAAGTTAAAGGACTAGTGTCATAAGGAGATTAAATTGTTTAGTACCTACCTAGAATATAGCAGTCATAGAGTAGGCAAAGGCCTATATTTTCTAAATACTTCAATAAGATGGGTATTTCTACAATGATGCTTCAGATAAGAATAATGAAACTCAAAAAAAAAAAAAAGATGGTATTTGATCATAAGCATCTTGATACATAAACCATGGAATCATGATCTAATCCTCAGTATCACCTTGAAGTGTTCACTTAACAATACAGGGTCTTATTAACTGTAATCCTCCCCTAAGAACAGTTTTAGGAGAAAGGAACAAAAGGGAAGCCACTCATTCATTCGTTCAGTCAGGCATCCATTCATTCATTCAACAGCTATATTTTCAGAACCAACTAAGATGATAGGAGTGTTTATGTCAAGACTGAAGAAACAGCAGCAAGCAAAACTAGCCCTTACTGGTCTTTGCATTTAAGTGGTAGTACGTAGAAGGATACATATTAAAAAAAAATCATTGTAGAGAAGTGGTAGAAAGAAAAACAAGGCAGTGGGATAGGGAGGCAGAGAGTGGTATGGGTACTCTTTTACAAGTGACCGGGAAAGACACCTGTGATACAATGATGTCTAGCTAAAACTGCAAAGTCACCCATGGTAGGAAGACAGGACAACAGCAACTACACGGGCCCCAGACAAGAACCAATGTGGTTGAGGACCAGGAAGGATAGAGAGGGTTGAAGGGAAGAGAAATGTACAGAGAGGGCCAGAGGAGGAGGCAGAGGGGCAGCACTGTTGAACTGGGCCACCTAGACTGCAACCAAAGCCTAGGATAATTCAGACACCGAGAACTCTGCCTTGAACAGAAGGCCTCAGATCTTTGAAAAATTAGTTTGTAATATTTTCATCCAGTTTTGGCTCTGGTTATCTGGGTACAAAAGGCTTGATGTGGTTTTGTAAGTATTTTGTAAGCATTGCCTCTGAGGCATATTTTCCGTTAAAGATCCAAGAAGAATCACTGTACAATGATTTTTTAATATCTCCATATAAAATAAAATTAATAGTCCCTCTAGATTAGTGCTGGTTTGGGGGGCATTATCTTACAGAGCAAGAGACTCTCGTTTATTATGACTAAGCGAAGCATAGTTACCAAAGATAAGTAACAGGTGTTTTGAATGTGATATTTAAATGAAACAAAGCCAGACAAGTGTGGCTTGGCCTCCTGATTTTAAACTTGAAAATCTGGAGACTTAAAAGAGTAAGTCTTATTTTTTTTTTCATATTTGACACCCTTAAGTTTCCTTCTACTTGGGTCTACCATGCTTTATGGTGCAGAGCAAAATTTTCAATGGGGTGAAAGAGATTTAAATAATATTCCATTCTGACAGTATAATGTTAATTAGGAAAATGACAAATAGAAAAGTTAATTTCAATTTCCCATGACCTGCTGTGTGTCTTAGCTTCTAGTTCACCCAGAGTGTGTCTTCTACTTCTGCAGCATATCAGGTACTCCACTTGGGGATGTCAACTGAATAGAAATTAAATGAACCGCTCAACCACAAGTGCCCGAGGAATTGCAGAGGTAACTTTCATTAACCTTGATCTTATAGTAGAAAGCCCTTGAATGTCAACAGGGGACTAGACTCCATTGAGCTGATATTCTTTAGCAGTCTGTGCCTAATCAAAAATGGCAATAAAACATTTATCATCAGAGACTTACACAGAAGTATCTTAAAACTTCTAATGGGACAAACACATTGCGTCGGGATCAAAGGTGATTGTTACTAGCATCTTTAAAATTGACTGGTCTTTAAAAAGGATATTTCAACACAGCAATGTTTCTGATATCCTTACTCAGAAACTATCAGATTTATGTTATGTTCCTTTCTATGCTTTTGAGATTTTTTGTACATGTATACGACGAACTGTGACCATATTTATCCCCAATTTTCCCTCAATCCCCCTCGTATCCCTACTCATCACACTCCTCTCTCTCTCTCTCTCTCTCTCTCTCTCTCTCTCTCTCTCTCTCTCTCTCTCTCTCTCTCTCTCTCTCTCTCTCTCCCTTCTCTCTCTCTCCTCTCTCTCCCTCCCCCCTCTCTCTCCCTTGATTTTTCAAGTTAGGGTTTCTCTGTGTATCCTTGACTGTTCTGGACTCACTTTGTAGGCCAGGCTGGCCTTGAACTCACCAAGTTTCACCTGCCTCTACCTCTACCTCTGTCTCCTAGAGTGCTAGGATTACAGGCATGTGCTACTGTGCCTAGCTCTTTCTTTTTCTTTTAAACCTACAAAACTCTGTGTTGTTCATATACAGGTGGCATTGTCTAATGGAACTCAGGAAATCTGCCAGCTTCCATTTTCTTTATAGACGTCACTGGCGACAATTCAGAGCCTCCAGCCTCTAACCTTTATATAGTGCCTAACTCATTTTACCGTTATGTGTCTGAAAGTAGCTATGGGATTCTGTACTTCACTGTAAGTTCTTTGACTCGATGCCCATCGCAGCACTAGGAAGGCAAATATGAAGTATGTTAAGAGGAATTTCAGAGTGCCCTGGTCTCTCACTTCTTCACTTATGCACTATTCAAGCACAGGAGCTCACTGACCAGACTGCCAGGTAAGGCCACCAAGAACTCTGTCCCCTGTAGGCTATTCAGCAATGCACAGTTGATAAGCATCATGATAAGGCCTTATATCAAAATGTATCAGAGGAGCAGTGGGACAAGAAATGTGACTGTGAGGCTTCAACTCCGAGGAACAAATACATAAGAGAGAATCTAGCAGGAGTGAACAAAGAAAGAAAATTCCCAGAATTGGCCAAGGGTAGCCTGATGATCATCAGCCAAACCAGGCAGTTTTAGCTGAGAACAAGTGATTTGATTTTAAAAGATCAGCCAGTTCATATACAATAAAATGTGAGAATTTTATTGTCAATGGGTTTGGCCACTTTGTGTGGTAAGGAGATAAATGAGGGGAAAGAATTGAGACGTCAGAGTAGACAAAGTTACTCATTCAACTATTACCATTTCTGTATTTGACAGAGAATTGTGACTTATAGGCATGGCCTTAACAGGTGACAATGTGCACATACATGCGCACATATATACATTTGTGAGTAAGACAGAGGAGGAGAGTCGCACCCTGTGGCAGGCAGGTCTCAGGTGATGAAATCTGGCCTCTAATTTTCACAAAGTGTTATCTCTAACCTGAGGTTAGGATCTCTGTTCAGAAAACAATAATTAGACACCAAGAGGGTTAAATTGTTTTAGATTATGATGTCTTATTTCTAAAATATGGCACTCTAATGTATGGTGTTTTGGTATTGAAAAGATTCTTTTATACAGACAGACACCAAAGACTGTGTTTTCCTTGTGCACATCTTACATAAAACCGACAAAGGCAGATTACTGGAGCTTTGCCATCAAATATTTTCCAAACAAAATTTGAGCTATCACGGGGATAACTTTCCTAATGTTGGCCCCTCCCCTTGCATTCTTCTATAAGCCACCTGAGGAAGGAACTGACACTGCCTGCGGGACCCAGTAAGAAGCAAAGATGGCCATGTAGTATTTTGTCCCTCCAAGGCTGAGAACTGGGGCATCTTGATGATTGTTGTGAATCGCAGCCACGTTAAAAACAACTGGTGTCAATAGTGATTTTAAAAAAACACACAAAACACCCACAAACATGTTGAGATTAGCTAGCAATTACTTTAAATGTCCTACCAATGCTGATTTATTCAACATAATATGTAATTCAAAGTCACTGTTAGTCTTAACTGATTAGATGTTATGCATTCTTTAACAAAACACAGAACAACTGGGAGGGATTTAACCTTGTTAGTTAATCAGTGTTGATGGATTGCGGTTTGGTGTTGGCTGGTTTAGTAAGGGTTCTCTGTAATCAATCCTAGCTTCACTTTGGGCATGAAAGGGTGCCAGATCCATACTCTGGTGGCCTTGGATGGGCAAAGCATCCTCACTGTCAGACTTACCCTTTCTTCCTGGACAGGCCAAGTGCTTCATGGGTGCAGAGTGGGTATCCATACTAGAACAAACTTCAGAACTGCAGAACCGCTCAGCTCCTGTCCACCTGGGAGACTCTGGGCAAGGAATTTCAATACTCAGTGCTTCTGTTCTGGGATCTGTAAAATGGAGATGAAGCTAACAGGGCATGCTTCCTGGAGTTGCTGAGAAAAATGAGCTATCAGTGATATATTGAGTAGGATGGGGATAGATAGCATATAGTTCTCCATACCGGTATTTCTACAAACAAATGTCCTCACCAGACATTGGTGTTATAGGGCTGTAATTCCTAGAGATAATTGTACCAATCTTCTCTTGAGGAAATATCAGTGGACAGAATGAAGTCCAAACTCCTCTGCTCTGGCTTTCTTCTGTTCCATTTCAGACCACAGGGAAGGTGAATGCCCTAGCGCTTCTCCAAACTAGAAGGGAACAGCTATGTTGCCACCACAAATCATCTAGTCAATTAAGACTAGAATCACTATGTAAGCAGATCTACATAGCCTGACACCTTACATGTTCTAAACTAAGACAAAAAAAGGGGACGGGGGAAACAAAGGTGAAGTCATTCATGTCCAGATTTCTGCATCACCTCATCCGGGTCCTCTCTGTATGCATCTGGTTAGTGTCGATGGAGAGCAGACCTCCTTCAGGCTGAGAGACTGTCTTTTTTTTTTTTTTCTTTTTTTATTAATTTATTCTTGTTACATCTCAATGGCTATCCCATCCCTTGTATCCTCCCATTCTTCCCTTCCTCCCATTTTCTCTTTACTCCCCTCCCCTATGACTGTGCCTGAGGGGGACCTCCTCCCCCTGTATATGCTCACAGGGTATCAAGTCTCTTCTTGGTAGCCTGCTGTCCTTCCTCTGAGTGCCACCAGGCCTCCCCCTCCAGGGGACATGGTCAAATATGAGGCACCAGGATACGTGTCAAAGTCATACTCCATTCTCCGCAGCAACACATGTAAAGGACAAGAGTGGAGCTGACTCTACCTCCTGCAGCCAGGTGGTGGCTGAGGCTGCAGAACATGGAGAGGAACCTCATTCCCACAGGAAGTTCAAGCTTAGCCATAGCACAGTGTATTTAATCTAACTGTAAAGCCATCCTATAATTTCTTGTGGGCGAGTAAAAATATATCTTAGGTAAAACTTACTTACTACACTAAAAATCATGTATGATATAAATAGAGCTGTTAGGGAAAGAAAATTAATTCATGGACCCATCAAAACCATGTAACACATAAAAAATATTCTCTGTGAAAAAAAGAGTTATATGGCATTATAACTAATGTTTTTATATTTCAAGGAACTATTGTATGAACACTGTCTCAAATTATTTGTTATTTCAAGCGAGATTTAAAAAAAATTATGAGAGAATGTTGAAAGAAAAATGCTTATATAATATGGAAATATTTTCCAAGAAATTTTCAGTAAGAGAAAAATGTGTATTTATATGGAGATGTTTTTCAGTTAACATTTAGAATTTAAATTTTGATATCTGTATTTATTAAAAGTCAACATGTAGGTCCTTTCTAATAAAGCCAATTGGACATACCTGTCTCTCACGTACTGTTCATGAGAGAGGATAAATAAGGGAGCAATGCAGGAAATCAACAGCACTAAGGGCTCAACAGACGGTCTCCTCCTCAGCTGCCCAGAGCATCAATGAGTTGGGCAAAGGGAAAAGGAGGTAGTCTTTCCCCTGATCAGGACCAAAGAACACTCTGTCTTTTAGCATAGCAGAAAGGAGGTCCTGGGTGTATTGTTTGTGTGTCCACCATTCAGTCATTTCTGCAGGCAGCATGTTTTCAAATGTTTTACACACGTCAAGTCATTTACAGCCATCTCCCATTTTACAAAAAGGAAAGAGTCCTTTGGCAGTCAAACGATTTCCTCAAGGTCACATAAATAGTAGAACAGGCTGGGAAGGAAAAATGTGCTATTTAAGTCTCTAAGCTGCTTATTTTAAAAAGCAGTGACATGAAATATACACACTTATGGAACAGCTGGGAGGGTCAGAGTGAGTCTTCAACGTCTACATCTTCTCTGCTTGTCCAAACTAAGCACTTTAGTGATATACTTCAGAAAGGATTAAAACATAAAAAGCATATTGTGCTTTTTATAACACTTGTGATTTCTGGTCTATAAAAGACAATAAATGATAATAATAATAATACCTCTAGCTCTACATTCTACAATGACTTCTCCTGCCCTTTATTGGGCATCTTATTTTACCTTTAAAAAAAAAAAAAAAGGAGCCACAAATCTTACTATATAAAACTCAGATGCAATTGAAATTGAAGCACATGTTCTATTTTCAAAAATGAAGATATGGACACTATTTTCTGTTTCTTTCATTTTGCTCCTTATTCCAAGAAGACAGATTTCCTATTGTCCAAAGCCTGGTTCACCCAGGTCCAAAGTGACCCTACAACAAAGAGCGTGCAGAAGGTGATGGAATCGGTGAGCAAGGCTCAGCTAAGTGAGAAGCACAGAGATCATCTGAGAACTAACTGCAATCCAATTCACTCCTGTTGTTTTGCTTTTCACCTGCTTGCACCAGGTGGCAAAAGCTGAATGCTGTATACCTCACCATATTTCTCTCAGCACTCCAGCAAGCTGGCAGGCCAGCACACAGTTACCCTGGACTAACAGGGAAAGTAATTCTGCCATTCCCATTGCTACAACATTAAGGGAAATGAATCTCATTCTGCTCATATTGGGGAAGTAATTTATCAGATGATTTATTTACAGTGCAGTCTACATGACAAGTAAACAAATATGTTATTTTTGCCCACTGTAGTCGGATTTTTTAAACAAGAGAAAGAGACAGAGCGGAGTATATTTCTAAGATATTAGAGTAGCTCTGACAACAGCTTTGAGAAATAAAGGGACTCCATTACAAGGAGTTTAGCAAGAACTGATTTACATACTAGAGTAGATCTTTCATGAATGCTGTCAGCATAGAGTGGAAAAGAGGAGGGGAAGAAAGGCTCCAATTGCATGCTACCACTGGGCATGTTGATGAGTCCCCAAGCACATGTTAATTAATGCCCTATTGTGTTTGGCAGACTACCAGGGACTGCAATTGTACAGGGGCTGATCCTTTAAATGGAGAGTGGCTTACTCTATATTGAAAAGGAGAAAAAAAAAATCGTATTTGTATAAGGCACAACTATTCCTTAGGAAGAAGTGTTTTGCTTTTAGTGCATTTAGGAGAAGAGACCTGCCATCTATCACAATATTTTATCATTACATTCTAAAAAAATGCTCAACTCCAGGAAAGTAAGAAAGCACATAAATGCCATTGTTTGTAAGGAGAAAATATAATCGATTCCATTGTCTTATATGAATCGAGGTCTAGATTTCACTTGAAAATACTGATAATTAATACTGGTGTCTGCCCATCTTCTGTGCCTGAAGAAGAGGGCTGTACACCAGCGATTAAAGGGAAATCTCATAATAAACACATGGAATAAGGTGTGGGGAGAGGAAATGTCATCTGCCTACAAAGGTGCATGAAACGCTGGGTGGAGGGCAGAGGCACAGATTCCCTGGAATAAAAACCTGTAGAAAACTAATGTCATATTGTAGTTTTAATTTTGGTCGCGGGATGGGGTGGGGCGTGGGGGAGACAATACTTTCTCAGCTCTCATTTCTTATTTGTTTTAATGTGCTTTTTACTACTTGTACTGTGAAGAGATGATAAATATTGGATGTCTGAAAGGGTAAGTGGCTTGAAAAAATAAATTGCCTCATATTATTGCTTCTTGTGAATAAAATTGACATATCTGAGAAGCTGCTGCTGCTGCACTCTCATCCGAAAAGATATTGCAGCCAAACAATTAACTGCATCATTTTAAATAATAACAAATTTTGCCTCCAGCTGATTAAGGACCCACCTTTTCCCCTAATCTACACTGCTTTTGCCAAAATAGGCTCATATCCTTTCCCACTCATGTTCTTGCCTTAACGATTTCAGTCTTTTGGGCTTCCCCCTAAGCCGAACTCCCTACAGATTTCCTTAGTATATGTAAGCATCATTTAAACTACTGAGCGGTGGGCTACAAGGACAGCCTACCCGCGAATCATGCGGGCAGCTTTCCTTTACAAGTGCAAAGTTTAGGTCTAGTGTCTAGCTGGCTTCCCTGGCTTGGAATTCATCCAGTCTAGGCTGGTCTCACTCCTTTGCTTTAACCAGGAGGCAAGCCTGCCTTTCTAATCTTAAACGGGCTTCCCTTTCTTTTCTAATCAGCTAGTCTCTGTGCCTCTGGTGTTTTAAATAAAACTTCAATTCAAAGAGCATTTGCTGTCTTTGGGACAGCTTCCAGCTACTATTCCTGTGTTCCGCCTTCTTCAAGATGAGAACAAATGGATGAAGCCCCACCTGTGGGCTTCCCTGCCATTGCTGTCAGAACTTCTGCACAATGGTGACACTCTCAGGGCGAACGTAAGGGAGGTCCTGCAGGTCTATTTCAGAGCTCAGTGCTCTGACAGAAGCTCACTGTTACATTATCCCACAACACAGTTACAATAGATGAAGTCACTTTTAAGAGAAGCCAGAGCCTGTATCCCGCCAGTACTTTGTTTAATGAGCCCAAGACAAAAATAACCACATCTAATGGGCAGGGAGGCTGAGGAGACACAAGCCTGTCTTTACAAGAGGGTAACTCTGAAATACAACTGAAGTCACACCGCAACGTGATCTTCAAGTTCTCAGTGTGATCCAAATCATCTTGCTTTGCACAAAAGATTTGCTTTCTTGACCGAATCCCAAATTTCTTCAAAAGAGCGGGACCATTTTTCATCACGCTTTTCCACATCTGCCGCCTCCCTCGCTTAGTCTCCTGCGGAATCCTCCCCCAAGCGCTACAGGGCTGGGGTAGCGAGTTGAGATGAGGAGTACTGTGGTGGGAAATATCCCTGCATTCCTTTAGATGTATAGCGAAGCAAGGACACACAGGCGGATCCCAGGTCTTTTTCTCTAAATCCATGGCTCTTGATGCCTTACCTTGCTTCTCTAGCTCCTCATCTGACTGCTTTCGTTTGCTTTAATTTTTTCCATCCACTTTAACTTCTCTGACGCCACAGTTCTTTCCCAGATTGCCATAGCTCTCTGTTCCTGGACTGGGTAGCTGCTGTTACCGTTGCATCATCCTGTAAGCGCTAGATTTACTTTTCTTTCTTTCTTTCTTTCTTTCTTCCTTCCTTCCTTCCTTTTTTTTTACTTGATAATTTTTATTTTTATAATTCTGCTAATTATTCACACATGATTTCCTTTGGTCCTCTGAACATAATTATGACATAATCCCATAAGTTTTGGGTCCTAAATAAAATATAAGAATGTCTTCAAAAATAGTATATACGACTCCATATCTTTTTGTGTAGGAATCATATGATTTTTAAAATTTTATTAATTTATTCATATTACATCTCAATGGTTATCCCATCCCTTGTATCCTCCCATTCCTCCCTCCCTCCCATTTTCCCCTTATTCCCCTCCCCTATGACTCTAGATGAGAGAAGCATGGGAGAATGGCAAAGTAGAAGGACCCAGAGGGTCCAAGAAACCTATAAGAAGAACATTATAATAGGCAGATTTGGGCCCAGGGGTCCTGCTCAAACAAAGGCATCAGCCAAGGACAATACGTGCAGTAAACTTCGAACCCCTACCCAGATCTAGCCAATGGACAGGACATTCTCCATAGTTGAGTGAAGAGTGATTTCTGACTTTCACATGAACTCTGGGCCCCCGTATTTGACCATGTCCCCTGCATGGGGAGGGCTGGTGGTACTCAGAGGAAGGATAGCAGGCTACCAAGAAGAGACTTGATACCCTATGAGCATATAGAGGGGGAGGAGGTCCCCCTCAGTCACAGTCATAGATTTACTTTTCTTTGACACTCAGCTTGTGGCTATTATGTACCTTGAGAACTATGAACTCACAGTAAACCTCAACCCAAACTTCACCTCATGGTCTCAGAGACTTTCTTCTCCCCTGCTCTTGACCTAGATTGCCTCTCAGTTCTCATACTGCCCACTGTAGCTACGTGTGTACATTTCTCCAAGGAAACATATGCTTCTTGCTGTTAGGGAGAAGGTCTCATTTTTTTCTATTGTCCACTATGCTTTGAATTAATTAGCACATGATAATGACAGTAATAGTAGTTAACATTTAGTGGATGCACGTGCTCCAGGTTCTGTGCCACAAGGTTTCACAGTGTTTATCTCAATCCTTTCAGGAATCCTGTTAAGTAGGCATTGCTACCCATGTGTAATCCATAAGGATGCCCAATCTTAGAAGAGTCAGAAATTTGCCTACGTTTACATGGTTCATATTTGTAAAAACAAGATTCTAAATTAGGGCTGTCTAACTTTTGAACTTCTTAATCACTACTTGGAGCTTTTAGTGATTAGGTTGAATGACTAAATTGAAGTAAGTACCTAAAATATTAAGCCATAGTCAATAGCTCATATAAAGGTATTACATATCCAATGTTTTTAAGTATCAAAGTGATCATAGAAAAAAATCATTTCCTCTGCTTGTGTGATATTTAGGGATTTTCTCACACTTAGCCTTGGCATATAAACAACATTAAATTAAAGATGAAAATAAAATTAGATTCTATCACCCAAGTTGGACAGAAAATAGAAAATGTAATAGAAGAAATATCAGTGCCTTATACCTAGGAAGCCACAATCACTGAATGAGAAAGACTGAATTGATGAACCATCCAGTCAATGAACATTGAAAATCAGCCCTTCTAGTAGCTACTTTAGAATAATATACAATAACTCTCTCAAAATATTTGTTTTCTAACAGAATATAAACCACTGTAAGCATGCAAATGTACGCAAAACACAATCATGAAAATTCCTACTATGGAATCAGGATTGATAGGAATCTGAAAGCCAATTCTCAGACATTATCATTTGTTTATGGTGGAGATGATTAATTTGTCTCCACTGCTATTATGAGGCTGAATGAAATGTATCTTGTGGGCATAGGTAACTTGACATACTTGCTCCCTAACTTATTCTTTGAAGAGATGTCTTCTCCTAATAAAAACATTTTTGAGCCTATACTTTCTCTAAGGTCTTCAGTCCCGTAATAGATCACAAACGCTTGAAATTACATGTAATTTCCTGAGAAATCCTCAGTTCCATTAGAGGGGACAATGAAGGGTTACAATGTTTATAATAATCCTTGCCTTATCTCCAGGGAAATCTCTGTTAATTAAATACAGATACAAGATAATATGAAATGAAATGAGCTTTATTTGGCTTATAATTTTGAAGGTCCAAGAGCTTACATTGACTCTGGCTTTGGGCTTCCTACAATAGTATGGGAGAATAGCAGAAGTGACTGACTGCAGAAGCCAGCTCTGCTTTGCACCAACTGCTCTTTCAAGAATTAATTCACTTCTTGGTGCTACATTAACTGCAAACCAATGCTTCCTTGTCCCCCGAGCTTGCACTAGGAACTACTCTTACAGGTTCAACTGCTTTTCCATATCATCACAGCAGGGACCAGCCTTCTGTCACAGGAAACTTGGAGGGACTTTCTCAAACTATATTCAAACCATTAAAAGATATTTTCAAAGGAGGGGGTTGTGTATGCTTCCCCCAAGTTTCATAATTCTCAGGGTTGAAATGGGGGATTGCAGATCCTAGTGACACTTAGAAGTCTGAATGTGACCTACAGGACTTGACAAGGTACAGGCCATGACTTTGAATTGTGACCATCTTCAGGGATCAAAGAAGCCTAAGAGCTCAATCTCTAGACCCTTAACCTTTTCTCTAAATACTTTTTATCATTTTACTCTGATGGGAGCCTGGCATTTCCTGTTAGGGATGCTTTCTGTCAGTGTCTCTCTGGGAGTTTCTGGGCTTTGTTGCTATTTGTTTGTTTCTTTCTTCATAATCTTCATTCTAGGCCAGGGAAAGGCAGCTATCCTAATCTTGCTTTGCCCCTACAGATGACCCTGTTATGTACCATAATCGCCTTGTTACTAAATTCATGTCTTATTAATGCATTAACATGTTGTTAACTTTGTTCTCCATCTGACTCCCAGTGCATGGGCATCTCCTGATTTTCTTTCATGTCAAGTGGTTGTTCTTCCTTCATGTTCTCTGCTGGTCCCCCTACAAGTTTAACAAACTAAATAGCAGCACTGCCCACAGATCAGTTTGTTGTTTTGTTTAAGTCCATGAGATTTATCTTTTCTAAAGTCTACCCCTTAAATGCTATAACACGTTGGTCCTCTGTCCTCCAAACTTAGATTTCTAAACTCTTTTGAGATCCACATCACACAGTTAATTTTTACAGCTAATTGATTACTCAACATTTCCAGTTGGAGGTGTAGTAGAGGTCTTAAATTTAGTACATCCAAATCTTGGTCTTCCATGCCCTAAATTCACACGCTCCCCCCAAGGAATCAAGTCCTAAACCTTCAAGTCATCTTGGCTTATCTTGTTTTCTATCCTCCATATTTAATACACTAGTAAGTCCTACCTACTGTCCTATGAGATATGACTGCTTCTAAGTACTCAATATTGCTCTTTTTCTGAACCAAGTTATAATTCTTAGTAATATTACTATTACCATTTTCTGCCTGGTTTTGTTTTGTGCATTCATTGCAATTTCACTCTGTTTTTAGAACAACAATTTAAAATTTTTTCAAGCCCTGCCATGAGGACAAGGGAGCAGGTGAGCCGGCCCTGCCCTGATGATGGGGGAGCAGTAGAATGGGCCCTGCCCTGATGACATGGGAGCAGGTGAGCTGCCCCTGCCATGAGGACAATGGAGTGGCCCTGATCCAGGGTTCTGAGTGAGCCTCACCCCAACATCTACCCCAAGTATGACCTGCTGGGACACATGAAGGGGCCAGTCTTGCAGATTCAAAGATTAAGAATCTCCTTGACACTCAGCAACAATGGGATATCCAAAAGCAGTCCCAATGAGGATCCAGTAGTGATAGTGTAGGCCTCCAACCAGACCCATGACTCTTAGCAATGAACACTTGAAAGTAAACATATTTGGACAAAAGGCTATACTGTGTGATACACTACAGCTTCTGTGACAAGATTTTTTATTTATCTGTTTGTTTTATTTTACTGGAGGCGAGGAGAGGGATTTTGGTGCATGACAAGTAAATCATAGACATTCAATAAAAGTAAAAAAAATAATAATAAAAAGTTTTCAAAATAAGAGTCAAAACATGCAACTTCCATGTCTAAACCCTATTATGTTTTTGTAGCTTAGGACTGTCCCTTGGACTTGCAGCACTCTCCTAGGCATGACTTTGCTGTATTTCAGTTATTGTTCAAGTATCACCCCTCACAAAAGAGAGCAGCCCTATCCTGGCATCCCTGGTTCACTTCCCAGTGCTCTTCCCATCTGCAGTATTTTTACCGAGCTCTATTTTTTCATTACCTTTATCCATGTTAGCATACGATAGGGACATTTATGTTTACTTCTTTTTGTCTATGGCTTGTTACTCCATTGCTGAGGGTTCTGGAAGATTCATTAAAATACAGTCTGCTTTTGCTTTTTTTAAACTTTAAACACTGTTTTAGATTTAATTTGTGTTGTTTTATTTTATGCGTATGTTTGTATCCCTGGGAGGAAGTGTATGCACAGCATGGGTGCAGGAGCCAGTAGAGGTCAGAAGATGCCAAATCCTCTGGGACTGGAGTTACAGTTTTGGGAAGCTGCCAGGAGAGATCTGGGGAGTCAATCTGGATCCTGTGCAAAAGTGGAAGTGCACTTGATGACTGATCCATCTCTACAGCCTCAAGAGCACAGACTTCTTTTTCCTCCTCTTTGATTTACTCAAGAAGCCCCCAAAGTGCTTGTAACATTGTGTGCTTATGATAATAATTGTTCAATAAATATTTGATCTCTTTAGTGTCTTAGAAGATGCATCATGCATTAGGCAAATCATTCCCTTATTGCTATCCTTCTACATCTACCAGATAATAATTAATTTGTATTATTTAAAACTAGGATTCTAAGGCCAGACAACTTCTGATGCATCTTGAATTAATTTAATTATATAGTAATAATAATAATAATAATAATAATGATTATTATTGATTATTTTTGCTTCATCTTTGAAACCTGTTCACTGTTATCAGAGCTTTTGGTTAATCTGTAGCCTAAAACATTTACTGAGTTGCCAATATTGCTTGTTGATGATGGGGCACAAGCACAAAATATAGATTGTCAGAATCTGGGAAACCAGTTGTTACACAAGAAAGACTCATAAAAGGCAAAAATACTTTTTTCTTTAGCAGCAAAGTCCCATAGTGACATGGCCTTATGCCAGTCCATTCTTTTGACTCACAGCCACTTGCATCTTGCAATTGGTTTGACACATTCAGATTGGGCCTTTAATCTCAGTATAACTCAGAGATGACACCTTGCAAGGTGACTAATATAATTTTATTAGGTTCTGATTTTGGTAATTTGCCAGCATTTACACACTTGACTGGGATAGCAAAGGTCTTTTGGTGTTTCTGATCATAAGATTTAGTAATGTGATGATCGCCGATTGCAATTAAATGTGGTAAGCATATTTTAAGACCAGCTCTGTGGTTAGTGACCAAAGGTAACCTTAGAGTTAGCTGCCAAGCCTAGCCTATCTTGGAAAAAACTCTCATTAGAAAGTTGGAGCCTTCCTTCTCTAAGCTCTAGCCAGAACCTCACCCTTGACTTCCTTCAGGAAAATATTCCTGCTCTATGAAGTTTGCTTACTCCATACCAAGGAGGATTGCTCAGATCACACATAGCCTTCATATTTTTAAGAAATGATATTCGTGTTTCTGGCCTGCTGTTGATTTCTCAACTTCCTGTAAGTCATTAATTTAAATATTCTTTGTTAAGAACCTTTTATTTTAACTGGAGAAAACAGGTACATTGATCCCAGTAATCAAGGAGACTGTGGTAAATGTGTTAAAGATTTTTGTAATTGTTGGTAGCTGTTGGAAAGAGTGTGGAAAGGCTTGCGTACGTACAGGGATATCAGTACTCAACAGGCCACAGTTCTGTTGGGTCTTAGAGCAATCTTTGTGTATTCTGAACAACACCTGGAAAGAACTGTGCTCAAGGGAATTTTGCAGACCAAGAGAGATCAAATAGGTCTGGTAAGGTCTCTGAGCTAGGTAATGAAAGGTGAGCCAGGATCTGAAAGAGATTGCCTCAAAGCTCTTGGGAAAAATGTGTTGAGCTCTTTTCTTTAGAATTATAACCACTTAACATGTAGCCACATAAAACTCAGCAAAACAAGACAAAAGCACAAATAAAAACAAGATTAAGATGAGACTACTTCACATATGAAAAAATGACTGGGAATATCCTGAGCCAATTACGATGGGTCTATGGGGGTCAGGAAGATGAGTGATTAGCAATCAGGAAAACAACTTAGCTTGTGGAAGTTAGAACAAATGGGCATGCTGGATGAGAGCATGTAGGCAAGAGGACAAGTCACCACCTGCTTTGATCACCACCTTGTGCAGAATGCTAACCAACTTTATCTTCCATATGTGTCTGTTATATCTGTGGTAACATAATACAATGAGAAACAAAATCAAACAAGACAACAAGAAACAAACGCAAAGCATGTTCTTTTGTCTCAACTATGTCCTTTGTCTCTTTATTTTCTGACTCTGGTCATCAGTTCTTCCACTCAAGTACCTACACTGAGATGTGGAAAGCCTTTGAAACTAGAATTGTTCTCCCAGAGACTTCATTGTTAGGATTTTTTATTATTATTATTAGAGCCAAAGGTCAAGACATGACCACCAGTGTCCCAAATTCCTTTTCCTTTGTTCAGAAAGTGTCACATCTCTTCCCTGGGAGACTCATGATGTCTGAGTGAATTTTCGTCACTGTCTATTTGGTCCTAGTCCTCCCGAACTTCTCAAAGTATTTTGTTTCTATGACTATCCCACAGTGAAAGAAGAAACACAGCTCCAAATCACTTGTGTGAATCTGACATCTTCATTGGCTTATGAGAATTCTACAATTTCTCTCTTTAATTTGATTACTGTGGGTTTTTTTTAAATGATTGTTTCCAGTAAGGATTTAGATAAAGCACATGCTGTTCCAATAGGCAGGATCCTAACATTGCTCGGTTTCTTAGTTTGTGACCCCACACAATTAATACTTTCTCAGGCCCTGAAAGCATTTTGATTTGCAATTCTTATTTAAGATAAAATCAATACAAATAAAATTTAATGGTAGTTTAAGATGCCTCTAGGGATATGTACTAACTTCGTTATATAATATATTTAATTCTAAATCTTCTATCTTTACTTTAAGATCATGTGCCAATAGTCTTATTCATGGACACTTGAAAAGCTCGTTGAAAATTTAACAGTTTTTTTTTCTAAAATTTTTATAAACTTCACAGCATCTTTTCATAGAAGAGGTTATTCTAGTAAATAGACCTGGACATTAATCTAACTGTCAATATTGAGGGACTGTATATGAAGCATAAGCCATAACTCATTAAAAGGATTTGGCAGTTGAAACTGAAATTCATGTGACCAATATAAGTATATATACTATCTCTCCTACTAGGCTCTTCTGTAATGGAGGGAACTGACACCACATTAAGATCAGAGCCTAGTGAGCACTTAGGAAAGGAAAATAGTTTGAAATTGAAAATATAAGTTGAGATTCTCTTTTAAACAATACTGAAACAAACATCGCAGTTAGGCTTATTTATTGCAGACACATTTTGAGTAGGAAAAGAACACATAGTACTCTTAACCCAAGGGAAATCTGTGTGGGTAAATAATTATTGTCCCACTGAGGTCTTTTAAAATTCATTTCTTGTTGTTTTCCTTAGTCAAATTACTAAGATGTAGATTTGAATATTAACAAGAAAGTCATATTTTATCATTTTAATGGCTTTTATGCTACAAAATGGGAAGGCCTAGTTCTTCATGTAGATCAATTTGTTTGTCCTTGAAAAAATATAAATTAATTCTAAGTACCTTTCATACAGACACCAGAGGAAAAGCTAGTCTAGTTACTAGCAAAGTCAGAGATATGCTAGAACTGTTGTAATAAACTTCTGAAAACTACCAAGTTTATTAAAACCTTTTAATGAAAGGACATTTGTATATTAGGTGAGAAAAAACTAGCATCATATTCTTGAACATATCAAAACTGAAAACTTAGGGCTGGAAGGAGCATGGGCTAATGACAGGGCAGCGTGTAGGTAGACTCCCCAAGCCCCCCAAGACACAAATCATCATCAATAGTTTTCACTGTCATCTACCTTTATAGAGCTTAATATAACCTAAACAACTGGCTGGTTTTTTGTTGTTGTTGCTTTTTGGTGAGGTTTTTTTTTTTTTTTTTTTTTTTTTTTTTTTTTTTTTTTTTTTCCTATTTCGTAGGAAGCATAGAAACTTTTCCTTGTTTTATTGTTCAGCTATCCTTCAGTATAGAGACCTATGTCTCTATTCTCCTGATAAGTCAATTATTAATTTCTGTCTTGAGATGGAATCATTTGCCCCATACCACTCTACAAAGTCAATAATATAGTACAAAGTCTTTCTTCTTAGAGCTGAACTAGTCATTTAATTGGAGGAATCATAAGCACTCCACAGAGCTGAATACAAAAGGAAAATGTACTGGTTGGCTTTGATCCTTGCAGTTTCACTATTCTGTAGATAAATCTCAATATTTATGTAAAATTTAGCCAGTGTCTATCATGGGAATTTTTATCTAGAGGAAACCCAGGAATAACTAATTCACTTCATTCAGTTATAAATGAGAAAATTAAGAGCAGAGGGTCGAACACTTTTCACAGAGGGATAGTTGTAAAATTAGTATAGAGCCAAGGGTCTACCTTGAACTCAAGAGCTTCTACTCTTTGACATGGATTTTGGAGGAGAAATACGGAGAAGGGTAGCATGCTGTGAGAGTCAGCCTACCACAGAGGGATCTAAGCATTCATACTGTTAAGGACAGCAGATTTTAAAGTAGGACTATTGGATTGTGCCTGACTTTCAAAGGGCTCATAATATTTCCAGTTTTCCAATGAGTCTTCAAGAGACAAATCATGAAAATGTGGCCCCTTTATTCTGCTGCAGGATCAGGTACTTTTTGTATTTTGTTGTGTCCTGCAAGTGGAATGTACATTTTGTTAGGCAAAATGGGGAGCAAAACAATTGGGAGTTACCATCACCAGTTACTTTTACTTTTTCTTCTTTGTGAGTCTTTTCACTGAATTATTTTAGGAGAAACTGTCTAAGCAAACAGAACTCCGTCTACAGCATATTTAGCCATTTCCACATATCGAGTTTAACTTATTTTCCTGGAGAGAATGAGGTGGCTATAAATACCTTTACCACTTGATCCTGTAACCTCAAATGAGGGCAAAACTCCCCTCGGCGCTAACAAGAATTTTGCCTATGAATAGTTACAGAAGAATTGAGTCCTGGACGATTAAGAAGCAATTTGATTCTTTCCCAAGAGATAGAAAATCCTGCACAATTTCAGATGGAATACACACACTAGCACCTTGTCCATATTCCTAATAATAACAAGAATGGAAGGGGAGGAAAGCCAGGAATCCTTGCAGCCTTTAGCAGACTTGCTTCAAAAAGCCTGTCAGCTAAACAAATAAGTGAAGTGCTGGGAGGGAGAGGCAGGAAAGCAACTGCTGTAGGCCATAGCTAATGAGTGATCTGCTGCAAAGGAAGTTAAGGCCACAGAGTGTATACATGGAATGAAAAAAAAAATTAACATTATCAAAAAGAGGTATCCTGCACAAATTAGATTCTTATTTATTTCTGAAGTTTATTGCTTTTTGGTGGGATCTGCCTGCAGAGAGCTGCTGAAGTTCTCCCCCCATCTCTGCGCCCACGCCCCCAAACAAGATGAGTGAGATCAATCAAAGGATGGGAACTTTGAAGCATGGTTAGGCTGCTGGGTAAAAGCATGCAAAGATATGTCTGAGACTTCATTAAAAAGTGCCTCTGCGACACCTTGGGTAAAATCCACAGTAGCCTGCATGGCCGCCTCATTAGTAGCAAAATGAAGTGGTCATTCCCTGAAGAGTACCCTGCTACACTCTGACCATTCCCACGAGTGGTTTTCTCACACTCGGTGACTCAAAGCCTTGCACCTAGAGGTCCTCTCAGCCCCAGCTATGCAAGGATCCGCTTGCTTTAGGCAGTGTGGCTCAGACCAGGGCAATGTGTCAATCCAAGGCTCCTTTTAATTGACAACCCTAATTACAGGCTCTCTATGAATAACTTTCTGTTTTGTTTTTTCAAAAACTTGGAAACAAATGAATAATCAGCAATTTATCTGAAAAACAAAACAAAAACAAACAAACAAAATCCTAAACTACTCTTCCAAATAAATGCATCCCTAGCTGTCTTGATTGTTGAGGACAGTACATAGAGCAAGGCATTCTTAACACACACCACAGTAAGTTAAAAACTCCAAAGCTCCAAGGACTGTGTAAGCCTTTTGGCCTGTGTGCTCTTGATAATTGCACTTATCAAAAAAGTGAAATTTGAGGCTGATCCCAAAACCTATGCATCAGATTTTGCACTTTAACAAAATTTAACAAAAACACCTTGGGTGAAAACCCATGGAAGTTTGAGTGTTGCTCTTATCAAGTGTTCACAATGGAGGACAAAGCCATGGTAAAAAAAAAAACAAAAACAAAAAACAAACAAACAAAACAAAAAAACAACTTCTATGAATTTCATTCTATTTGAACATTTGCCCTTCAGTCTTCTCTTTGCCATTATGGTCCCAAGTAGCTAACGATGCTGTTTCAAAATTACTCTGAGTAAAGGGCGTAGAGACCGTGAGACTCTGCAGTAGACTGGAGTACCATGAATAGTCACAGTTCTGAGATCTCTGTCACTGACCCCCATGAAATACTTGATGTTAGATAAAGACAAAGTGCTACAAGTAAAACTTAAGATGCTTACGTTTGCTTGTTGCCCAAAAGTAAGCCTTTAGAAAATACAGTTCATCCTGAAAAAATCATAGGGGACCTAGACCAAAGGGCCTCAGCTTATACTGTGAATTTCCTGTCAAATCTTCTCACAGTAAGCACAGAGCTATCAAGGACAAATTCAACATCAGAACCATGTCAGTGCAGGCAGGGGGATTGTCAGATTATATGCTGGTGAAGAATGTACGGTTATCTATTTCCTATAGATATTGTTAGTAGTTATGTATTAATAATTTCTTCTTGTGTGTATGTCTTTGTTGTGATTTTATAAAAGGTACAATAAAACCATCACCTAGGTTAAATGCCCAAGAAGACAGTCATTACTAAGAACCATGCATAGACAAGTTAGATGGGCCAACTACATTCTTGATTGTCATCCCAAAATTTATATTTTCCAAAATAGACCAAGTCTTCACTTTTTAAATTTCAGTTTGCTATTTCATTCTAGTCCTATGATTTGTGGGTGTTTTTAAAGCTAGGGTTTTCTAAATGAAATGAATTCAATTTCTAAAAAAAAAACAATAAAGGTCCTATGGTTAATTAAATGTATAAAATAATTCACTGAACAAAATAATGCAATTTCTTGCTTGACTCCTTAGAACCCCTAGCATGTTAAAAATGTGCTAATATCTAATACTAGGGACATAATCAAAAGACGTAATACATAGTATGAGGCACAATATTTTGTCCTAAAACAAAAAGACATATCAAGTTGCATTCTCTGTGAACAGTATCTTGAGGTGCACATGTTGAGACTCCTTAACTAACCTAAATCTCAGTGCTGCTTTAGATTTTCTTTCCTCTCAGTCCCACATTATATCCTTCAGAGTAAAAACAGTGCATGGGATGCTCTCATTCTGTGCCATCTGATGGAGGTTGGTCTGGCTGATACCCAAATGCACTGACTCACGTATTCCCAAAATGTTTATACCCTTACCTAAAACCTTGTTTCTGTTTGACCAATAAAAAGCCACACACCCAGGTGGGGCAAGTGGGATAGGCATGGCTGATGTTCCCAGACTTTTGAGAGAGACTGGAAAAGAAGAGAAGAGGAGAAGAGGGAAAAGAAGGAAGGCACCATGGCTTAGGTGGAGTAAGAACACATGGTCAGTGTGGGTGGAGGGTTCAGCCAAGATGAGGAACATTACCAAGTATTTGGGATTATGGATGGGAGATAGCTTGATGGAAGTTATTAGAAGTAGATGGCATGGATTGGGGCCTGATTAGGGGATTATTATCTGTCCTGCTCCTGGTGAGGCTATTTTAAAATATAACAAAGGGTTTGTGCCCTCATTGACTGCTAGTGGGGCTAGCAAATACCATTGTAATAATAATTAATATTTATTAGGCCCTACACATAACATGATCACAACAACTATTTAAGCTTTTTCTGCATTTTATGTTGTTTTACCTTTCATCGTGCACCCTGGCTGGACTATTGTGCTTGACTTTGTGTATCACATCTTGTACTGTCTGATGTGACATGCCATCTAGAGCCCTGCGGGACACAGTGGATAATAACACTCTGCTATGCCAATACAGCCTGAAATTAACTTCTTCACAATTTAATGACATGGGATTGTTCTCTTATATCAGAATCTGATGAGATAACCAGTTTATGTTCACTATAACATTCTCTGGTAGGATTCTATATCAAATATACCTTTACTTCTATGAATAATTAATATAAATACTGTATGTATACCACTTTCATAGTGACACTAAGATTTGAAATTTTCAAAATAAAACAAAATCCGTATTATCTTTTATTCCAGATATTGGTTGCTCATATCCCAGAAGCCAGTATACAAAAAAAGTCCAAATGCAGGTGGACCCTTAATTAGGTCCTATCTTATTTCTGCCATTACCAGTGAGGTTCTTAATGAGACCCAGCAATTGTTTGTTTTTGACCCTGCAAGTAAATGTTGAAATTGTTGAGTTATAAAGTATCCAAGCCCCTACTCAAACAATTGATGCAGGAACTTAGAGGAGAGGTGCCAGTTTCCCAGCTTTCCATACTGTGTATTCCTAGCATGCAGCCCTGACTCCATCATTTCTCGCTATTAGAATAATAGTCACATGCTCTTGTTTAATGTGCGGCTTACTTGCTGCTTTTCTTCACTTTTACCTGAACAATGTGTACCTACTTGCATCCCATGTTTTTATTTTCAAAATTAAAAAAAAAAAAGAAAAAAATACCCGCAGCACGGGGTGGTAAATGGGGGTGGGCGTGGGGAATGCCGCCACCATGACTACTAGGCTACTTCAAGTTCCTGTTTTGGAGTTTGGTGCTTATGCCTGTGTTCCTGGTTAGTCAGAAGACCCAGGCAGGAGAACTACTCACATCCAAGTGTTTGAAACAATCCCAAGCAACGTAGCTAGCCGATTAAACACAGCAACACCTTCTCACCCACAAACAAGAAAAACCCGTAGTGCTGTGTCTTCCGGTTGCCCGGTGAGGAAACCGCCCAGATACAAGCAAAATTCTTTAGGGTGATTAGTTTTGTGCTGAACTTTAAGGAAATATATCAATCTGTCACCTGCCTAGAAGCATGAGAATTTAATAAACTGTGTTTTATTCATTTCCTTGGAGTCTACTACCACTATGCAGCCAAACTAATTTATTTAGGGGGACCTGGAAATAAGTTAGTATTTTAAATGGTAGCTAGATGAACAGGGGGAGCAAGTTTCCTCTTTTTCTGCTCAGAACACAAGGATCTTAGACTGTTGTAAACACCTGCCTTACGTGATTGGGCCAAGTACCCTCGTAAAGGCAGAACACAGGATAGAATTATTTACAAATATCCTTTATTATGTTGACTTAATTATAACTTATGTTATTTTATCTGAGTATGCTTTAAAAAAAAATAAGCTATGTATTACAAGACTCAAGAAAAGTCACCTCTCCCTATAGGATTTGTGACCATCGAGAGACATTTTGTTCTCAAGAACAGAGGTCAAAAAAGAGTAGGAAACAGATTTCAAAGTCAAGGAGATGCCCAGACACACCTATCAAGGTTTTGGCTTCCACCCTGTCCTCTCCTGGACATCATTAGGAGACCCTTCAAATTTGAATTCAATTGTTATGTATTATGCATAAGTGCACTGTTTGCTGCCCACATCCCTCTGTGCCATTCAGTTCACCTGAGATGAAATCAGGCAAAGGAGGTAAATTAAGTCTACCTTCAGAATGCCAGAGTGCTGACTCTTATGAAAATTGATTTACTAGTTTATCTAATGTTTTAAAAAACTCATTTTATTAAGCTGTAAATCATATCACTCAGTACTGCTACATCAGAAGGTAAAATTAATGATCAAGATAAGGACATTAGAAAAAACCACAGCATGGTTACATGACAACATGGAAAAATTGATGAATTGCATCTTAAGAGCAGAGACACAGGGTTCAGATTGAATTTGAATGGTGAAGGGCATCATCTCATGGAGCAGACCGGATAAGGGTAAGTTCACAGTGGCACATGGCTTGATGTCATCACAGGCGATGAGGAACAGAGGTACAATGAGAAAAATGTCATGTGGAATTTCAAAGACCTGAGAAATGAAAAATGTGAGGTTATCCCTGAAAAAAAAAGGGGGTTCATTCCTGTTGCCAGATAGAAAAACCAAACCAAATAAAACATAACACTGTTTAGTAAAGTTGTTTTTCTTTCTTTCTTTCTTTCTTTCTTTCTTTCTTTCTTTCTTTCTTTCTCCTGAGAGGAAAGCAAATTTGCTGGCAAGGATATGGGGTCATGTTAGCTACAGAAATTAGGTGACAAGCTTGTGACTAGAAATTTAATGTCAGTAGGATTTTACCAGAATGAAAGAAAAGCCATTATAATGACATAAGATCTTCATTGGGAATTCTAGTTCCTTTCAAATAAGCAAATGCTTCCTGCACTTCATTATACCCAAGAAAGGCAACTCAAGAAAGGCATGGCTTACACACGAGACCAAAGGATTTTTAACTTTATGTGATCGGAAACTTGAGAAATTTCACTTCCTATGTGAAACCCTAAGATGGGACTGACGAGGCTACCTCAACAGACTGACTAAAGCATATCATATGCTCTCAGAACCATGTATTGATGCCATCCAGTCTAAGGCAGCAACTTCCAGCCACTGAGCTCTTCAGCCATTGGCTTGGCCTGCTATTCTCTGTGCCAGGAGAGGAGTTCCACCATGACCGCCTAAGCACACCCACCACTCCAGAGGCTGAAGACAAAGCCCGTGGGGGAAAGCCTTGGACTGGTGACAGTTTGAAAGCCTTACTTACTGCGTCTCTGCGTTAAAGTGTGCTGATAAAGATTGCAACATACACTTCTGCAAGGGTGGAAAATAATAAAGAAAGAAAAATTGTTCCTCTCTAATCACTGATGACAAGTCTAGGAAGTGAACTCTGGCTTTTGCCCTGTTTTTAATAAGCCTGATGACAACAAAGAAAAGCCAGCTGCCTTATTTCGCTTTCAAGGAAGGAATAGTGTCAGTATTTCAAGAAAGGAAAACATCTCTTTTCAAATGGAAAGGTGACACAGTGTAAATTTGTATTCTATTAGTTCACTAAACTAAAATTCAAAAGATAATATATCTTAATAACATGAAAATCAGCAAAAACAAATCCTTAAAAGGAACATAATATTGAACCCATCACAGTGTCAGAAACAGAAGCAATCTACATGTGCATTAGTAACGACGGAGAGATGCTAATCTTGAAACTTGTGTATGTGAGTCAGGCCTCCTGCTTGATTTGAAATGAACACATTTAAGGCCCCGTGCATGTGACTCTCTCCTGGCTTATGAGTGAGATTGAGGCAAGTGTACACTTGCCCAAGAAAAGTAGACCTCTCCAGAACTCTCTTTCTGACCTTTGAAGAATCACACCCACAGCGTGAAATAATCAGGTCTCTGCTCAGAACATAACCAGTGTCTTATTTCTTTATTTACTTAGGATTAAAAATGGGTTCTTAATGATGAGCAAGCATTTTTACCTCCAAAATGAAAATGGGGTTTATAAACCTTTTGTTCCTTTGCACCATACATTGTGGCTCTTCCTGACTATTTCCGCAATTATATTTGAGGTGCTCAGAACTTTAGCACTCAAGTATTTAATACAAGGCAAAGGAGCATGCTCAAATCCTGAAACTGTCTCAAGAGGGGTAGGCAATGGCGAACATGCCCCAACTGTAACTTAACTTTTCTTCAATGCAAGAACTAGGGCACACACTGGGAGCAGAGCTGTAGAAAATAAAAAATAGAAAATAATACAGGGCTGTTGGCATCATGGGCTCATAAATGCAATTCTAGACTTGGGAGTCTGGGGCAGGCAGGAAGATCACAAGTTTGAAACCAACTTGGCCAAGATAAAGACACCCTGTCTCAAAATAAAACAAAACAAAGAACAACAACAAACAAAATAGAGGATCTTAAATAAAATGTCAAATTATAATAAAGTATACACTAAAAAAAATGGCTGTGCAGGGACAGGGACCTGTGACAGCATGGTGATGCTGCATTAGCCTTGCATATTATCTTTACTTCTGCATTAAGGTTTTTACTAATTGACCACTTCTGAATTCATTCTGTGTCTCATTATTTACAGGTTGGCCTTAGATGATAAATTCATGCATCTGGGTATATTTAAAGTTCTTCTTTCATCTTTAAGAACCTCATAAGTAACGAAACACAAAAGTTGAAGCAGCTTTGCGGTCTCCCTCGCTTGTTCTCAACAAATATTTGTTGATGCCTACCATGCAAACGGAAACAGTGACTGGAATATTACTTCAAGGGGGCACAGAGAGAAACAAATTCAGAAACAGGGACGATGCATAAGTAAAGACAGTGGGACTGTAGCTGGCTTCCTGAAGATTGGGGTCACTGACTAGGTTATCATAGATACGATCCTGTGTACATCTAGTGAGTTGTAAGAAAGATTTGAGAAAACTCGTGGGACTTTGTAGGAGCATGGCTTTTTAGCAGGAGCTGATCCTCTAGTATACTTTACATTATAAGGAAGAATAAACAATAGGAATTAGTGCTTTTCATAGCTTTAGCAATACAAAATGTTTAACAAAAATATAAGATAAAAGAAAGTTATACATTGATGCAGAATTTCTTCACTTTACTTCTTTCTTCCTGTCAGTATAGTGTCAATCTCTGGTCAGTCTAGCTTAAATTTGTGATCAACATACTTCTCAGAACGTGGCTGTCTTCTTTCGATCTAAAAGACCCTCCTCGCAGAGTGACAGCACTGTCTTAGCTGCTCTTTCAGCTACATATTTTCCTAAATATGCATGAATAAAAATTAGTTGTTTATAAGTATTTATCATAATTTGGCTCTATGGACAGCAAAGATAATGGTTACACACAGAAGACATGCTTTAGTAGAGACTCTGCTGGCACAGTTGCTGCTGCTTGCTACTCTTTCCTCAGTTTCCAGTTATCTCAAGGGCAGACGGTTTACAAAAGTGCCAGGCCACTCAACATTCCTTCACAGGCTAGAAGATGCGGAGGGGAAATCCACAAGGTCATAACAACTTGTGCACCAGAATTCAACTCTCCAGAGTCTGGCTGTATGTAAAGCTGCCTATTAGCACAGACAAAGGTCCTCAGTTTTCACCCTGCAGGACTGGGCAACCTAAGTGCCTTCAGACCCTTCTTACATAATATGTTAGTGAATGGATTCTTAAAGACAAAAGACATCCCTGCAATCTTTAATAAAGGCAGGGTTCTCAATAAGTGTATGAATGCAGGATAATGAATGAGTGAGCTCTTTATAAAAGGAAATCAAAGTACCTTCAGCTGCTCTGAAATGCAGCATAAATAGTCTGTTTGGCTTTGTATTATGGTAAATGTTGTGCTAAGCCCTACAAAGAAAATAAAAATGGCCTTGTTTTCTCATGGATGAACACCATTTTCCTAGTTATAGTGCAGCAATACAGTGACTATAAGGGTCACATAAGCAGAGACTGGGCTGCAGGGACAAGGCACTCCCTTTTCCTTTCATTGTTTGCCTCATCCACAAAAGCATATTATGCAGTCCTCTTTCCTTAAGTAAAATAGTAATTCACTTTGTTTATATATTGTTTATCTTATTTAAGAAATCCTAATATCTAAGAACTTACCAAATTAATATTAAATAGAAAAAAGTAAATATTTTTCTCAAGAATCTAATCTTTTATTAATTTGCATACATGTTATCCCCAATATATACATGTAGATCGCCACATATATATGTGCATAGAATGTATAAATGCATATATATTGTACATGAATGATTTATTACAGAAATATCAGTGTTTCTAGATTACACTGCATACTTGATGAGCTGTCATTAGTGCAGAAACGATACATAGCTTTTCAACAAAAGAAAAGAATGAGGCTGCCAGAGTATTGCAGTGGTTTAGGCTTTTTTTTTTTCTTTCTTTCTTTTTTCTTTTTTTTTCTTTTTTCTTTTTTTTTCAGCATCCATCCCTGCCAATCTCTGCACTGCCAGTAGGGAAAACCATATCCATGGCAACCAACCGTACCATTCCAACCCACATCAATGACGCCTCCAATCTAAACTGTCAAATATTCTATGCACATCATGTAAAATAGGTCTCTTTCCCCTTATACCTCTGTGCATCTCGTTTCCGTGGCTACATGTTTATGCAAATGAGAATTGTCCTTTCTCTCTCAGGTTGATTGAACACTGAATTTGTTTTGCACCTTGGCAATGCAAAGCCATGCTGTCTTGCCACCTGGTCTACCACATAATTGCAAAAAATTACATTATAATGATAACTGTCCCCAAATTAGCCTGATAACACCATCTACCTGCCTTGTAAGCAAAAGAAACTGTATGCAATAAAGAAGGATGTTAAAACAGAGTCGAGATAGGGGAATAATGTTTAATTGGCTCTCCAGAGTCTACTAATTTTCAGAATTGGAGACCCAGTGTTTGATTTGTTCTTTTTAGTCAGTGAGAAGAAAAAATATCCTTCATAAATTCTGAATGACAAATTTGCCCATCCTTTTTTGCATGTGGTTTCAGCATCCCTGGGAGTCTAAAGTGTCATTTCCTCCCTGGAAGAAAGGAAGCACAAACATGCTAGCCATGTACTCTAAATTTTCACTCAGAATCAGCTTCAGCCATAAATTTCTCCCAATTTCTATGTCTCCTTCCATCTTTTTCCCCAGTCCATTCTAAATCTTGCATCAATACCATTTTTTTTTAAAGTTAAGATACAGATTTTTACAAGATGACACATATTAAAATAAAATAAATCTGAAAATCAACAAAGGCCCTCTATTCCCACCCCCCCATCTTCTGCTTCCTACACGATGATGTGTAGGAGTGATTCTCTGGTGGTGTTGACAGTGTTCAATTTCAATTTCAGAAAAAGACCAAACAAGTGCAAATGTGAAAAACAATTAATTACATTTTATTTAGTCAATTCATTCATACTTTACAAAAATATGATGACCTTAAGGACTATTTTCATGTTAATTTTTTCTTATAAAAAGTAAAATAATAGCAGGTAAAAGAGTAGAATACAGTCATTTTTTTTTCTAGAGTGTAACTGAAAAAATAGAAAATACTAGCATCTGTTATAATAAATATTGTTTATATGTTTTAATTTTTCCATATTTACTACCTCTCTTCTCAAAAAATAAAATCCTTCAATTTTGAAAAGAAGAAACAATTGTAAAATGTCATGAGCTGTTTGCCTCAAACTCCTACCCGAAAGTTCGTCTACAAAGGGCTGGAGTCACTTTTGACAAGACTAGAGAGAAACAAAGATTGCAGACATAGCTAATATCCTTGTCCAGTGAACAGAGGATCTGCAAATGTGTCCAGACCCAGATTCGCCATAAACTGTCTTCACATCTCCCCTTGTAAAAGTCTCCACACCTTTCTGGATTCAAATGCTTAAAAAGGTATCCAAGTTCAGCTTCCTTCCTGACTTCCTGGCACGCTCAGTGAGGTTGGAGCACTCCATTAAATGTCATTTCCTGCTTGTATGACTTGCACTGACACTATTATAAACCTTAGGGCAGAGTCAAGGGAAGATTGTGTCATATCACTCTTTTATGTTTTATCCTTTTAAAAAAGTATTTTGTTCAGTTAAATTGAATATCAAGTCTTGGTTGCTCTTGAATTTTGGGAGGAGTAATTTTAGACAGAGAACAGCTAATAAATATGCTAGGGTCATGGCAGAAAAGAAATCACCTCTGGGTAAATGTTCCTTGTACACAAGGCATCACATCCAGTAATTTATATAGAAAAATGGTAATCTCTTCTTAATTAAAATTAACTTTTAAGAAACAGACTGTATATTTTTTAAAAATATTTGAAAAGGAGATGACATTCTGAGTAATCTTGTTTCATTGTTGCATCTACATATATACACATGCACATATTCTCACATGAACACACAAAGGCACACATACATATACACAAATAGATATGCACACACACACAGGTGTATATAAGTGTTAGCTGAGCACTGTTCTTGCCCTGCCAGGGAATTACTAAATTCTGGGAAGCCTAATTGTGTGACAATCACAATCAAATAGGATAATGAACAAATCACATCCAGGCAGAAATAGTTAAAGTTGTGATGCCAAGCATCACATCACTTATTATCACTCCAGTGGTTTTTTTTGTTTTGTTTTGTTTTTGTTTGTTTTTATTTTTTTTTTGGTTTTTTAAAATTAATTTATTCTTGTTACATCTCAATGGTTATCCCATCGCTGTATCCTCCCATTCTTCTCTCCCTCCCATTATCCCATTATTCCCCTCCCCTATGACTGTTCCTGAGGGGGATTTCCTCCCCCTGTATATGCTCATAAGGTATCAAGTCTCTTCTTGGCAACCTACTGTCCTTCCTCTGAGTGCCACCAGGTCTCCCCCTCCAGGGGACATGGTCAAATGTGAGGCACCATAGTACGTGAGAAAGTCATATCCCACTCTCCACTCAACTGTGGAGAATGTTCTGACCATTGGCTAGATCTGGGTAGGGGTTTAAAGTTTACCGCCTATATGGTCCTTGGCTGGTGCCTTAGTTTGAGCGGGACCCCTGGGCCCAAATCTGCCTATCATAATTTTCTACTTGTAGGTTTCTAGGACCCTCTGGATCTTTCTACTTTGCTATTCTCCCATGCTTCTCTCGTTTAGAGTCCCAATAAGATGTCCTCCCCTCTGTCCCAGTTTCCTGGTAAGTGAAGGCTTTCGTGGGACATGCCCCTTGGGCTAGTATGCAGATATAAGTGAGTATATACCATTTGAGTCTTTCTGCTTCTGGGTTAACTCACTCAGTATGATCATTTCTAGCTCAATCCATTTATCCACAAATTTTGGTAATTCCTTGTTTTTAATAGCTGAGTAGTATTCCATAGTGTATATGTACCACAGTTTCTTTATCCATTCTTCTACTGATGGACACTTAGGCTGTTTCCATGATCTGGCTATTATGAATAAGGCTGTTATGAACATGGTTGAGCAAATTTTCTTGTTGTGTGCTGGAGCATCTTCTGGGTATATTCCAAGGAGTGGAATAGCTGGGTCTTGAGGAAGCACTATTCCCAGTTTTCTGAGATAACACCAGATAGATTTCCAAAGTGGCTGTACTAGTTTCCATTCCCACCAGAAATGAAGGAGTGTTCCTCTTTCCCCACATCCTCGCCAGCATGTGGTGTCACTTGAATTTTTGATCTCAGCCATTCTGATGAGTGTAAGATGGAATCTCAGAGTTGTTTTGATTTGCATTTCCCTGATGACTAAGGAGGTTGAGCATTTCTCTAAGTGTTTCTCAGCCATTTGATATTCCTCTGTTGAGCATTCTCTGTTTAGTTCCAAGCCCCATTTCTCAATTGGGTTATTTGGTTTGGTGGTGCTTAATTTCTTGAGTTCTTTATATATTTTGGATATTAGATCTTTGTCAGACGTAGGGTTGGTGAAGATCTTTTCCCAGTCTGTAGGCTGTCACTTTGTTCTCTTGACAGTGCCTCCTGCCTTACAGAAGCTTCTCAGCCTCATGAGGTCCCATTTATTAATAGTTCACATTAAGGCCAGGGCCGTTGGTGTTCTGTTCAGGAAGTTGTCTCCTGTGCCAATATGTTCCAGGCTCTTCCCCACTTTTTCCTCTAAGTGGCTTAGTGTCTCTGGTTTTATGTTGAGGTCTTTAATCACTTGGATTTGAATTTTGTGCAAGGTGACAAATATGGGTCCAGTTGCATTTTTTTACACATAGACCTCCAGTTAGACCAGCACCATTTGTTGAGACGCTATCCTTTTTCCATTAAATGGATTTGGCTTCTTTGTCAAAAATCAAGTGACCATATGTGTGTGGATTCATATCTGGGTCTTCGATTCGATTCCACTGATCAACCAGCCTGTTGCTGTGCCAGTACCATGCTGTTTTATTTACTATTCCTTTATAGTACAGTTTGAGATCAGGTATGGAGATTCCTTGGAGCATCTTTTCTTGTACAAGATTGTTTTAGCTATTCTGGGTTTTTTGTTTTTCCATATGAAGTTCAGAATTGAATTTTCAATGTCTTTAAAAAATTGTGTAGGTATTTTGATAGGGATTGCATTGAATCTGTAGATTGCTTTTTGTAGGATGGCCATTTTTACTATGTTAATTCTCCAGATCCATGAGCAAGGAAGATTATTCCATCTTCTCATGTCATCTTCAATCTCTTTCTTCAGAGATTTGAAATTTTTTTCAAACAAGTCCTTCACTTGCTTAGTTAGAGTAACTCCTAGATATTTTATATTGCTTGTGGCTAATGTGAAGGGTATGGTTTTTCTCATTTCTTCCTCTGCAAGCTTGTCGTTTGTGTATAGGAAGGCTACAGACTTTTTTGAGTTAATTTTGTATCCAGCCAATTTGCTGAAGGTGTTTATCAGCTTTAGGAGCTCTCTGGTAGAATTTTGAAGGTCACTTATGTACACTATCATATCATCTGCAAAGAGGGATAATTGACTTCCTCCGTTCCCACTTGGATACCCTTGATCTCACTTTTGTTGTCTTATTGCTCTGGCTAGAACTTCTGAGTACTATATATGAAGAGATATGGAGAGAGTGGGCAGCCTTGCCTTGTTCCCGATTTTAGAGGAATTCCTTGAGTATCTCACCATTTACTTTGATTTTGGCTATGGCCTTTGCGTATATAGCCTTTATTATGTTGAAGGAAAGTGCCTTGCATCCCCGATCTCTCTAAACTTTAAACATAATGGGGTGTTGGATTTTATCAAATGCTTTCTCTGCATCTGAAGAGATGATCATGTGGTTTTTTATTTTCAGTTTGTTTATATGGTGGATTTACATGATGGATTTCTGTATATTAAACCATCCCTGCATGCCTGGAATGAAGCCTACTTGGTCAGGATGAATGATATTTTTGATGTGTTCTTTTATTCATTTTGCAAGTATTTTACTTAGTATTTTTGCATCGATGTTCATGAGAGAAATTGGTCTGAAATTCTCTTTATTGTTGAGTCTTTGTGAGGTTTCGGTATCAATGAGACTATGGCCTCATAGAATGAATTTGGTAATTTTCCATCCATTTCTATCTTTTTGGAGTAGCTTTAAGTGTTTCGGTATTAGCTCGCCCTTGAAGGTCTGGTAGAATTCTGCACTGAAACCATCTGGCCCTGGGCTTTTTTTGGTTGCGAGACTATCAATGATTGCTTCTATTTCTGTAGGGGAAATGGGACTATTTAGCTTGTTTATCTGTTCTTCATTCAACTTTGGCAAGTGAATTTGATCAAGAAAATGGTCCATTTCCCTTAGATTTTCAAATTTTGTGGCGTATATGCCTTCAAAGTAGGATCTTATGATTCTTTGTATTTCTTCAGTGTCTGTTGTTATGTCTCCCTTTTCATTTCTGATTTTGTTGATTTCAATACTGTCTCTCTGCCTTTTAGTTAGTTTGGCTGACGGTCTGTCTATCTTATTGATTTTGTCAAAGAACCAGCTCTTGGTTTTGTTGGTTCTTTGGACTGTTTTCTTAGTTTCTAATTTGTTAATTTCAGCCCTGAGTTTGATTATTTCCAAACATCTACTCCTTTTGGGTGTTTCTGCTTCTTTTTTTTCTATAGCTTCCAGGTGTGGCGTTAAGATGCTTATGTGCAATGTTTCCAATTTCTTTTTAAAGGCACTTAGTGCTATGAAATTTCCTCTTAGCATTGCTTTAAATGTATCCCACAAATTTGGGTACGTTGTTCCTTCATTTTCATTGAATTTCAGAAACTCCTTGATTTCTTTCTTTATTTCTTCCCTGACCCAGGTGTCATTTAGCAGAGAGTTGTTTAGTTTCCACGTCCGTGTAGGCTTTTTGTTATTTCTGTTGTTGTTGAATTGCAGCCTAAGAGCATGGTGATCTGATAGGATACCAGGTATTATTTCAATCCTTTTGTATCTATTGAGGCTTGCTTTGTGACCTACGATGTGATCCCTTTTGGAGAAGGTTCCATGGGGTGCAGAGAAGAAGGTATATTCTTTCTTGTTTGGGTGAAAGGTTCTATAGATATCTGTTAGATCCATTTGATCCATGGCATTGGTTAATGATGTTATTTCTCAGCTTAGTTTCTGTTTCAATGACTTATCCTTCAGTGAGAGTGGGGTGTTGAAGTCTCCCACTATTATTGTGTGGGGGTCAATGTGTGGTTTAAGCTTTTTTAGCAGATCTTTTACAAATGTGGGTGCCCTTGTATTGGGAGCCTAGATGTTCAGAATTGTGATGTCATCTGGTTGACTTTACCTTTGATGAGTATGAAGTGTCCTTCCTCATCCCTTTTAATTAATTTTGGTTGAAAGTCTATTTTGTTCGATACTAAAATGGCTACGCCTGCTTGCTTCTTGTGACCATTTGCTTGGAATATTTTTTTCCAAACTTTTACCCTGAGGTAATGCCTTTCATTATGGGTGAGATGTGTTTCTTGAATGCAGAAGAATGTTGGATCTTGTTTATGTACCCATTCAGTTAGTCTGTGTCTTTTTATTGGAGAATTGAGGCCATTGATGTTAAGAGATATTAATGACCAGTGACTGTTAAGAGTCTTAATTTTGATGTTGTTTTCAGTCTAGCGTTTGTGTAGTTGTGTTTTTTCCATGGGATAGTTATCTATTTCCTGAGTAGTTTTGGTTATAGCTTGACCCTTTGGGATGGATTTTTCCTTCTAGTACCTTCTCTAAAGCTGGATTTGTGCATAGGTAGTACTTGAATTTTTTTTGTCATGGAATATTCTGTTTTCTCCATCAATGGTTATTGATAGTTTTGCTGGGTAAAGTAGTCTGGCCTGGCAACTTTAGTCTCTTAGGGTTTGCAGGATCTCTGTCCAGGCCCTTCTTGCTTTTATGGTCTCTGCTGAAAAGTTGGGTGTAATTCTGATAAGTTTGCCATTAAATGTTATTTGGCCCTTTTCCCTTGCAGCTTTTAGTATTTTTCTTTGTTCTGTATATTTTGTGTTTTGATTATTACGTGACGGGCAGTTTTTTTCTTCTGGTCAATTCTATTTGGTGTTCTGTAGGCCTCTTGTATGTTTATAGGCATCTCTTTGTTTAGATTGCGGAAATTTTCTTGTATGATTTTGTTGAGAATAGTTTCTGGGCCTTGGAGTCTGATATCTTCTCTTTCTTCAATGCCTATTATCCTCAAATTTCTTCTTTTCATGGTGTCCTTAATCTCTTGGATGTTTTGTGTCAGGAGTTTTCCAGATTTGGCATTTTCTTTAATGGTTGCTTCAAGATCTGTGATTGTATCTTCTAGACCTGAGATTCATTCTGCCATCTCTTGGATTCTGTTAGTAAAGCTCACCCCTGTGTTGCTCACCTTCTTCTCTGAGGTCTCACATTCTCATTTTTCTTCTGTCTGTGTGTTTACCATTGACTCCATTTTCATTTTCAGATCTTGAACTGACTTTTTTATTTCTTTTATCTGATTGTTTGTATATTCCTCAGTTTCTTCCATTGCCTCTTTATAGGTCTTCAGAGCTTGAACCGTTTTATTTATTTCTTTCATCTGGTTGTTTGCCTTTTCCTGCAATTTTTCCAGTTCCACTCTATGTGCTTCTTTTATGTCTCTCACCTGTGTCTTCCTGCATTTGATTACGAATTTTATTTGTTTCCTCCATTATCATCCTCATTACTAAGGATTTGAGGTCATTTTCTTGTATTTCCATTGTATTTGAGTTCTCTGGGTTGTTTTCTTTGGGATGGCTGGAAACTGGAGACGCCATGTTTTTTTGGGGGTTTTCTGTTTTTTTGTTTGTTTGTTTGTTTTGTTTTTTGTTTTGTTTTGTTTTTTTTTTTTTTGCGTATGCTTTTTTGCTGTCCTTTAGACATCTTGCCGTCTTTGTTTTTGTTGGGTAGCTTCCAGAGTTGGATGGAGGGTGTCTGATGATAGATTCACCTGTTTTCTCTCGATTTCCCTAGGCTGGAAGCTCTAATGCTTCACTGGTGTGGATGTTAGGACGTTTGCCCTGTTGTTTTGGACTCTCACAGCCAGTGTTCCTCAGCTCCCCTGTGCTGTGGGTCCTGCAATCGTTCTGGGTCTCTGAATGAGCGTTGGGTCAGGCCAAGGTCTCCACAGCCTTCTGTGTCCCCTGCCAAGTCCAGCCAGGAACACTGGGACCGAACCACGGGCCAAACTCAGCTAGATTCTCAGGGCCTGAACCGTCTGCCGAGCTCAGCTAGAAATTCTGGGCCCAAAATGCACACAGGTTCCAGCCAGAAATTTTGGGCTGGGTCTGCGCACCAAGCTCAGCTAGGGGCTTTTGGCCCAAAGTGCGTGCTGTGGTCTGTTATTGACTCAGGGCCCGAACTATCCGCCAAGCTCAGCCAGGAATTCTGGATTCAAACTGCACACTGTGTCCAACCAGAGTCTTAGAGCCGGTAGAGCTGAGCGCTCTGCCCAGCCTGCGTCACAGCAGGGGAGCTGTGGCTGTGCTGAGTTAGTGCCTCGGGCAGAATTGCTTGCTCACCTGAGCCAGCGTAGCACTGTGCACTGAGCTGTACCCAGGACTCTGGGGCCGAACTGTCCACCGGGTCCAGTCTGGATCCGAAGGCACCACCGACCCAAATCCTGCCCAGAGTCCTCTCTCCCGCAGCAACTCCCATTGGCCACCACACCAATCGCCTCCACCAGAAGGCTATGAGCTGCAAACCTCAGCCACCGCTTCTGCTGACGCTGGTGCTGCTGGTACAGCTGCTGCTGCTGCTGACTCTGCCTCTGCTGCTCTGATCTGAGAAAATCTGTGCTCCTCCCATGTGCAGGGGCACGCAGGTACTCTGCACCCTGGTCTCTCCAAACCGTGGGGCACTCCGCTGCCACGGTCTGGGGACCTCGGTGTTCCTGGCGCAGAAATCTGTGCAATTCCCTTAATTGTTCACTGAAGCCTCCAAACAGGGTCCACACTGCTCGCCGCCATCTTGGATCCCCTGTTTGTTTGTTATGTACCAAATGTAGTATAGAAAATATACAAATGTTTTGAGGAAAAATTACTGAACTTAAATTTTTTTTTAATTATTCACTTCACATCTTGGTTGTAGACCCATCCCTCCTCTCCTCCAAGTCCTACTTTCCTGCCCTCTCCCTCTTCCCTCTCCCCTATTCCTCAGGAAAGGACTGAAGTTTGCTCTCATGAGGTCAGATCTCCACTCTTATATCTCTCTGAGCTCTCTCCCCTACCTTGTTTCCTCTCTTCAACTGCTACCTCTGTCTTTTGCTATTTCCCTTTCTGAGTAATATTTGAGCATCTTCCTTTGCATCCCTTTTCTTACTTATCTTGTTTGGGTCTGTGCATTGTGGTATGTTATGACTGTACTGTATGGCTAAGATCTGCTTATTAAGTGAGTATATATTATAGTTATGTCCATTATAAAAAGACAAGGATGGAGTGCAAATGAGATTTACCTGAGGGAGACAAACATTTATAGGCCCACTTTTTATTATTAACTCAATGTTTTACAAGCTGAGTATTTGTGCAATTGGATTTATTCTCAGATGGGTAGCCCCATTCTCTAAATAGCTTTACTCTGGGCATTAGAAACTTGTTTTCAGAACTTTGATCTCTCTAGGGATCCCATGCTTTATCATTCTCTTTTATCTTCAGCTTTGTTTGTTTGTTTCTTTCTTTCTTTGCATAATATGAAATAGAAAGAAATAAAGCATAACTTACAAACCTAAGGGCAGAAAATGGGAGTATGAAGTCCTCAAGGGAAGACGTATGATATGCGTATGAATAGCAGTTGCCTCAATTGTCTTACTTCAGACTAGTATTTACTCCAATGTACATGTGATATGAAAGGGTATATGCATGCCAATGATATTTAGCTAGAAAGAAGTAGCACTGGGACTCAAGCAGGAAATGAAGAGAATCTTGCAATAACATCTTCACAGTGTTTATTTTTCCAACTTTGTCTCACAGGCTCTTCCCTTTTAAATGTTTATATCCTCAATATTTTGAATAAAGTTTTAATGATAAAATGTAAGCCTTTAAAATTAAAACCCAAACTTGCATCTTTACAATTCAACTTCCTTTTCATTTTAATTGCTCAAAGAATTAAATCAAATCTTCTGAAATTCTTCAGAAATTGAAATTTTTACTGACTGTAATGTCAACAATGATGTAAATTGCCCATGGTATATTTGTACCTTAATATATACATTGACTTATTCAGAGAGCCAAATCTTATTGCACAGATAAGTGCCAGGCTCTATTTTGAGCTCTGAAGATCCAATGATGTTATAGTCTATATAGGAACTGTCTTTGTGGACTAATTTATTTACTTAATTCTTGATTCCCCCTGCTAGTGTAGCTATTCTGGAAGGTTTTAGAAACTTCCAGAGATGAACCTAGGTAGAAGAAGTAAGTCATTGGGGGTACCTTATCCCTGCCTCCTTTCTGTCCCCCCCCCTCTGTTTCTTTCTGCTATGAAGTAATGAATCTCCTCTGTCACATGATCCACACTCTACGCTATTCTGCCCAAATACACTGGCCAAAGGAACCATCAAGTGAAGCTCTGAAATCGTGAGCCAAAACAAATCTTTCCTTCCTCGTGATGCTTATTTCTGGTGTTTTGTTTCTATAACACAAAAATAACTAAAATCAGTGCCGAGTAAAATAACTCTGTTGCAATCCATGTGGAAATCATGGATAGAAGACGTGACTAAAAGATGGGGGAGGAAATAAGAAGGTGGAGGAGTGGGGAGATGGAATATGCAGGGAAGGAGAGGGAAAGGAGAAAAGAGGAAATGGGGGAGAAGTACCACAAAGAAGTACCAAGAAGAAAACTCACATGAGATAAAGAAAAGAGAGCTTCATGTAAGATTAGACCAGTTCAGTCTTTTAGAAAAACCCAAGTGTGAGCCAAGACTCTAAAAGGGTGAGGGAGATGCTAAGAAATAGAAATAAGAACTGACAAGTTATGTGGAATGACTCATAGGAAGGCTCAGTCTTAAATGTGATTTCTTCACCAAATCCCTCCCCTCAGGACTTGGGAATCTATATGGAAGAGAAGGCCAAAAGATCGTAAGATCCTAGGGACTTTCAAGATGACAGCAGCCAGGATGTACTGTTTTTGAGTCCCAGAAGACAAGAGATTGCAGTTATGGCGAGTAACCTAAGAGCTGGCCCAAAATACCAACATTGGTGCTTCTCAGAAGGGAGTGGATATACCAGAAGCTGAAGACACATGGTTACAAGACCCCTGCAGCTGTCTCCTGGGTTACCAGGAGTTGCACCATATCCTGCGGATCTCTCCAGCTTCCCTGAGGGCAGTACCTAGATGCTTTGGATCAGTATACCAACCTCCAATCCACAGTTCTACCCATCCCACTGTGGAGACCAGCTGGAAATTATGAGCCTACAGGGTGTGGGTCTAAGATGACAGATCCCAGACAAATCTGAGTCCTGGGAGCTAAGCACCTACTTAGCTACCAGACGACTATACGGTTGAACCCAAATCCATAAAGCCAGCACCTGTTCACTGCCTGCCTGACTTTGTAAAGCCATATCCAGCTCATAATCTCCATGATCTACCTGTCCCACAGGGAACAATCAGCTGAGACATGAACTGTAGACAGGACTCAACTCTCATTGTCTGCCATGCAACATTCATCTTAGAGCCCACTCTATTCCCAAAATGCCTGGATATCAGAGACCACCAGGCCTGCTTTCACCAGAGACAACCAGATGCTTAGAGCACACAAGCAAAAAAAAAAAAAAAAAAAAAAAAAAAAAACCAGGATCATATGACACAGCTTGAAACCAGCTATCCTACCACAGCAAGATCTGGAGATAGTAACACACCTGAAGTGCAAGAAAATATGATCTTAAATATGAGGTTATGAAAATGATCGAGGCCTTAAAGGAAGAAAATGAATTCTTCAAAGAAATACAGGAAAATACAAACAGATGAAGGAATTCAAAAAAACCCTTTAAATAAATACAGGAAAATACAATCAAATGGGAGAAAGAAAAGAATAAAACTGTTTAAGACCTAAAAATTGAGTTAAAATAAATAAAGAAAACACAATCTTGGGCAATCCTTGAGATGGGAAACCCAGAGAAGGGAACAGGAACTACAGACACAAGCATCAGCAACAGAACACAAGAGATGAAAGGGAGAATCTCGGGTATAAAAGAAATAGATACACCAGTCAAAGAAATGTTTGACATTAGTTAAAGAGAAGGTTAGAAATGAAAAAATTCCTGAAACAAAATATCCAAGAAATATGAAACGCAATGAAAGAAAAAAAAAAAAAAAACCTGATAATAATAGAAATAGAAGAAGACTCCCAGCATCAGGGCCCATAAAATATTTTCAGCAAAATCATAGAAGAAAACTTACTCAACCTACAGAAAAAGATCCCTATAAACATACAAGAAGCTTGCAGAACACCAAATAGATTTGGCCAGAAAAGAAAACCCTACTGCCAAGTGATAATCGAAACATTAAATGAACAGAAAAAGAGTATTAAAAGCTACTAGAGGAAAAGGCCAAGTCACACAATAAGGCAAACCTGTCAGAATTACACCTGACTTCTCCACAGAGACTATGAAAGCCAGAAGGATCTGGGAAGATGTCATGCATACAGTAAAAGACCACAGATGTCAGCCCACACTATATACCCAGCAAACTTTTCAATCTCCTTAGAGGGAGAAAACAAGCTATTCCATGATAAAACCAAATTTAAACAGTACTTAGCAGTTAATCCAGCCATACAGAAGTTACTAGAAGGAAAACTCCAACCCAAGGAGGTGAAATCCACCCAGGAAAACAGGAAATAAATAGCCCCACATCTGCAACACCAAAAGAAAGCATGTGTGTGCGCGCGCGCACACACACACACACACACACACACACACACACAATATTACCACCAATATCAAAATAACTGGAATTAACAACCACTGGTCATTAATATCTCTCAATATCAAATGCCTCAACTTGTCAATAAAAAGACACAGGCCAACAGAATGGATGTGTAAACAGGACCCATCATTCTGCTGCATGCAAGAGGCACACCTCAGCAATAAATATAGACATTATCTTAGAGTAAAGGATTGGAGGAAATGGTTTTCCAAGCAAATAAACCCAAGAAGCAACCTGGACTAGCCATTCTAGTATGTAATAAAATAGACATTCAACCAAAACTAATCAAAAGATATGGTGAAGGTCACATTATACTTATCAAAGGAAAAATACACCAAGACAATATTTCAATTCAGAACATCTACGTTCCAAACACAAGGGCAACAAAATCCATAATAGAAACATCACTAAAACCTAAATCGCATGTCAAGCCCCACACCACATTAATAGTGGAAGATGTCAACATACCACTCTAACCAACTGACAGATCATTGAGACAGAAACTAAATAGAGAAATAATGAGACTAATGGTCAGCATTATCAAATGAACATCACAGATATCTACAGAACAATTCACCCATACACAATTATTCCTTCATCTTATCACCTGCTGGAACCTTCTCCAAAATTGATGAGATACTCAGACCCCTCAAAACAACAACAACAAAAAACAACACCTTAGCCAAGACAAAAAGACTGAAATACCCCCATGATTTAAAATTGGAAATGTACAACAGAACCAACAGAAAGCCCACAAACTCACGGAAACTGAACAACTCAATGAACACAAGGTCAGAGAGGAAATAAAGAAAACAAAGACTTCCTAGAATTCAATGAAAATGAAGGCATATCATACCCAAATTTATGGGACACAATGAAAGCTTTGCTAACAGGAAAGTTCATAGCACTAAATTTCTTCATAAAGAAATTGGAGCTATTCCATTTTAGCAACTTAACATTGCACCTGAAAGCTCTAGAACAAAATGAAGCAAAAACACAAAAGAGGAGTGATGACAGAAAATCATCAAAATCAGGGCAGAAATAAATAAATTAGAAACAAAGAGTACAGCACAAAGAATTATTGAAACAAAGAGCTGATTCTTTGAAAAAAATCAACAAGATTCAAAAAACCCTTAGCCAAACTAACTAAAAGGCAGAGAAAGAGTATCAAAATTAATAAAATCAGAAAACAATAAATGCTGAGGAAATCCAAAATGCCTTTAGATCTTACTTCAAAAGCCTGCATTCCACAAAATTTAAAAATGTGAAAGAAATGGAAGATTTTCTTGATATATTTCACTTACCAAAGTTAAATCAAGATCAGGAAAACAGTTTGAACAAGCCTATAGTCCCAGGTATATAGAAGCAGTCATCAAAAGTCTTCCAAGCAAATGAAAAAAACCCAGGGCTAGATGGTTTTAGTGCAGAATTCTGCCATACTTTCAAAGAAGAGCTAATATCCATACTCTTCAAACTTTTCCACAAAATAGAAATAGAAGAAACATTATCAAACTCATTCTATGAAGCCACAGACATCCTGATACCTAAACCACACAAAAACTCAACAAAGAAAGAAAATTTCAGACAAATTTCACTCTTGAACATTGATGCAAAAATAATAAAATACCCATACACTGAATCCAAGAACACAGCAATTATATCATCCACCATGATCAAGTAGGCTTCATCTCAGTGATAAGGGGATGGTTCAACATATAAAAATTCATCAATGTAATCCACCATGTAAACAAACTGAAAAAAAAAAATCATCTCATTAGATGCAGAAAAATCCTTTGACAAAATAAAACATTCCTTCATGATAAAAGTTTTGGAGAGATCAGGGATACAGGCCTATACCTAGCCGTAACAAAGCTGATGCCCAACATCAAATTAAATGGAGTGAAACTCAAAGCATTCCCACTAAAATCAGGGATGAGACAAGGCTTTCCACTCTCTGCATTTCTCGTCAATATAATACTTGAAGTTGTAGCTAAAGCAATAAGACAACTAAAGGAAATCAAGGGGATACAAATTGAAAAGAAGATGTCAAAGTACTGCTATTCACCGATGATATGATAGTATACATAAGTGACCCCAAATATTCCTTCAGAAAACTCTTATAGCTGATAAACACCTTAGGCAAAGTGGGTGGATACAAGGTTAATTTTCAAAAAAAAAAAAATCAGTATCCCTCATGTATACAAAACACAAATGGGCTGAGAAAGAAATTAGGGAAACTATACCCTTCACAATAGCCACAAATAATATAAAACATCTTGGGGTAATTCTAACCAAACAAGTGAAAGGCCTGTATAACACTAACTTCAAGTCTCTGAAGAAATAAATTGATGGAAAGATGTCTCATGCTCATGGATCAGTAGTACTAACATAGTAAAAATGGCCAGATTCAGTGCAATCCCCATCAAAATTCCAACACAATTCTTTATAGACCTTGAAAGAACAATCCTAAGCTTCATATGGAAAAACAATAACAACAAAACCAAAAAGACCCAGAATAGCTAAAACAGCTGTACACACACACACACACACACACACACACACACACACACACACACACACACACACAATCTGTAAAGAATTGTGTAGGTATTTTGATAGGGACTGAATTGAATCTGTAGATTGTTTTTGGTAAGATGGCCACTTTTATTATGTTGATCCTCCCAATCCACAAGCATGGGAAATCTTTGAATCTTCTGAAAAATGACTGAGATTCCATCTTACACGAACAGAATGGATAAGATCAAAAATTCAGGTGACAGCACAAACTGGCAAGGAAGTAGAGAAAGGGAAACACTTCTCCATTGCTGGTGGGAGTGCAAACTTGTACAAACAATTTGTAAATCAACCTGGTGCTTTCTCAGAAAATTTGGAATAGTCCTACCTCAAGACCCAGCTATATCATTCCTGGGCACATACCCAAAATATGCTCCACCATACAACAAGGACATTTGTTCAACTATGTTCATAGCAGCTTTATTTGTAATAGGCAGAAACAGGAAACAACATAGAGGTCCCTCAAAATGAATAATGGATAAAGACATTGTGGTAATTTTACACAATTGAATACTACTCAGCTATTAAAATGAAGAAATCAAGAAATTTGCAGGCAAAAGGATGAAACTAGAAAAGATCATGCTGAGTGAGGTAAGGCAGAAAGACACACATGGTATATACTCACTTATAAATGGATTTTAGCCATATAGTACAGGATAAACATACTACAATGCGTAGACCCAAAGAAGTTAAGTAACAAGGAGGAGCCAAGGAATGATGCTTAATTCTCACTCAGAAGGGGAAATAGAATAGAGGAAGTGTTTGAAGAGACTGCTGACGCTGAACCCCCAAACAAGGACTTTACATGGACTGGACCTAGGCCCCCTACACAGGTACAGTCAATGTAAAGCTTAGGCTTCACTAGTAAGGGGAGAGGAACTCTCTCTGACATGGACTTTCTTATCAGATTTTTTAATCACTTTTGCCTGGCTGGACAACCTTGCCAGGCCACAGGGGAAGAGGACATGCTCAGTTCTGATGAGACTTGATGGGCTGGGGTGGGTGGGTGGGCTCCTTTTTTCTGAGGAATACGGGACAGGGAGGGGGAAGAGGGGAGTGGGACTGGGAGGAGAGAGGGAGGGGGCTACATCCAGGATGTAAAGTGAATAAAAATAAAGACTGTATTAGCTAAAGGTGATGGGTGACTCCAAGAAAACAGACACCATGGGACATGATGCACACATGAGAGACGACGGCAGCACACACAGGTTTAAGGGAAATGGATTCCCACATCATGGAGTCCCAGTGCTGAGAAGGAGAAGTGGACATGGGCTCCTACCCCTAACCAAGAAGCTAATGTGTAATGTTGTCTTCTGTCAAAGGAAGTATAAGTTTGTTTTTTATTCAGTCTCACTAGGTATATCATTTACACTTCAGGGCAGTCCCCATGCCCAAGAGTATCTGACCAAACCAAAGCAAACTTGGTATTTGAAGACTTTGATTTTTCTATTTTTTAATCTTATTTTGTTTGTCTTATTAATTCTTTTTTTGGCTTTTTTGTTTGTTTGTTTTTGTGGGTTTATATTGCTAAGTGTTTCTTGGCTTCTTTTTTGTTTTACTTTGTTCATTTTTAGAGAGGGGAGACAAAATAAGTTGGGTAAGTAGAGATGTGAGGAGTATCAGGGAGGAACTGGGGAGGGGAAATATAATTAAAGGATAGTATATAAAAATGTTTTCTAATGAAGAAGAGGAGGAGGAAGAGGTCTGGGTGGGAAGCCACTCATGGGCTTTCAGCAGAAAGCTGACAAGAACTGACTGACTTTGTTTAATGATCACTACATCTTGGAGTGAAATACTGAATGGGACAAAGTCAGGAAGCAAAATCAATGCTTAAGCAATAGACGATGAGGCCAGAAGATGAGGTCTGAAAGAGATTTTAAATGTAAAGATAATGGGATTGTATAATATATTACATATGGATTGAAAGAAAAAAGAATGATTGTATACTCATATGAAATAAGTTAATGGAAGGTCTGATGATAGAAAACACTGCTGTTATTTTCAATTATTAAATAGTTAAATTTCTTCTCAGGTATCTGAACTTGTTAGGTACATAACTTAACACAGTGATTATTTGATCATTATTTCTTTAATGTTTGTCAGTTTTAGTGCTCTCCAGATCTTCACTGAAGAGATAGTTCTGGGATCTGAGAGATGTCTCAGCAGTTAGGAGCACTGTCTGGTCTCTCACAGCATGGGGGTTTGATTCCCAGCACCCACAGAAATGTTCGCATCTTTAACTCCAGCTCTAGGCTACCTAGTGCTCTCCAAACACTCATAGACATAGAATAATATTTTAAAGAGACACACTTCTTTAAGATTAGAAACATTTCCTTATGCAAAAGCAACACCCCACACCTTCCAGCCCCACCTTCTGAAGATCTCTCCTTTTATCTTCTATTCTCTGAGATCCACCCTATATTAAACTGTAGTATAAGTTTATATTTTATATCTATCTATAGCTCTACCAGCACCAACTCCAGCAGCAAATCTTCAACTATTACATTGATACTGAGGACAAAAGTATCCTACCTATAAGGGTCCCAATAGCAAAGATATTAGTCACATATAGCTTTTGAGTACTTGGAATGTGGCTGGCATAAATTAAAGTTTCTATAGTCATAAATTATACTGAATTTACAAGACATACATGAAAGACTACAAATTATCTCAATCATCCTATATGTATTACATATTAAAATGATTTGAAATATTTGGTAAATAAAATACATTATTTAAAAATACTTTATTAAAATCAATTCCATGCTTCCTTTTTATCTTTAGGGTACCTAGTAGAGTTTCAATATAGCTCAGGTGGAATTTTTATTGGACATGGCTGCTTAGCTATTGATGGCTCTTGAGTACCAACTTAGCCCCAACACTACTATATAATATCAATTAGTGGATAAACAGTGCATGTACAAGGAAAAGCTCCCTACAAAGTGGAATAAACTGTATAAAAAGTACAGTTGGTGTGGTGTACAGTATTTTCTCAAGAGATATGTGTTTGTGTAGAAACAACCAGTATAGTTTTGAATGAACTCAGTTTACCCTTCCTTTTAGGTTTTTTGTCTGCTTTGTTTTCTGTTTTTCAGGACAGAATTTCTCTGTATAAATCTGGCTTTTCTGGAACTCACCTTATAGACCAGGCTAGCCTTGAAGTCATAGAGATCTGAGATCCACCTGTTTCTGCCTCCTGAGTTTTGGGATTAAAGGCATGTACCACCACTGCCTGTCCTTAAATCAATTTTTATAATTTGCATGTAACATAATGTATTTCATCTGACCTTTTCATACACACTGTTCTTATTCATGCTCCTTTCATCCTTTCTACCCCGTAATCCCTTCTACTGGACCCCTCCCTCCAACAGCCCCCTTTCAACTCTGTGTCCTTTATCTCCTTTCCCCTTTCTTCTTGTCGTGTGGCATCAAAGTCACCTATGTATCTAAGGGAACTACTGTCATTTTAAAATATTCTTTGAGTTTATTAAAATGGTCTTAGAATTCAACTAGCAAACTGAAAATGTGCCAATAAGTCAATGAACGTTTAAAACAAAGAATCATAACTTGTTAAACTATTAAAACAAATTATGATGTTTCAAAGACAAAACTACATTGAAGCTCTGCTAAAGTAGAAAGATGAATAGAAGAGAGCAGAAGGGTCAGTCTCAGATGAAATGCAGGAACAGTATCCAGAGTGCAATATATAATAAAGAGCATTTCTAACCAGTCAGGGAAATATGCACTTTAACATTTTTAAAGCAAATGATGAGACAATTATCTAAAACTGTCAAGAAAAAATTTAGATGTAAACCTATCTTAGTATAAAATAAGTTCTACAAATGAATTAAATATTAGTAAAATGAATGAAATAGATGGATAAAACTCTTTACATAAGGCAAAAATAAATTATGTAATAGAATAAATATGTAAAGACATTCATATGTGGAAAATATGCCGTCAAGTGGAAAAAACAAGTAAAAATATAAATGTGTGTGATAGAAACGGGTTAATGAATTCTGTAGAAATATTGTAAATTTTCAGTGATATAAACATAGTCAACTAGGCTTATGACATAAATAATCAAATTATTAAATTTTGTTGTGGTGATGGTTTGAATGAAAATGTTTCTTATAGGATCATGTTTGAAGGTTTGATCCTCAACTGGTATAATTGTTTGGGAAGAATTGGAGGAGCTGTGACTTTGAGGGAGGGAGGATATCACCAGAGGTAAGGTTTCAAAAGCTCATGCAAAACTATCTTTCCTTTTAAAGACAGGGTTTATTTGTATAACAGCCCTGGCTGTCCTCGAACTTGCTTTGTAGACCAGGCTGATCTCGAACTCACAGAGATCCACTGGTCTCTGCCTCCTAAGGGCTGGGATTAAAGACAGGTGCCACCGTGCCTGAGTTTTCTTTAATCAAATCAATCTATCTCAAGATCTAGCAATATCACTCTTGAGCATATATCCCAAGGATAGTTCATCCTATCACAGAGATACTTAGCCAGAAACTAGAAAGAACCTAAATGTCCCTCAACAGATGCATAGATATAAAAAAGTGGTACATTTACAAAACAGAGTACTACTTGTTCATTCAAATGCATGTAAATAGATGGAACTAGAAAAATATTATCCTGAGTGAGCTATCCAAGACTCAGAAAGTATATATTCACTTATATGTGAATATTTGCTGTTAAGTCAAAGTTAGCCTATCCATAGACCCAAAGAGGTTAGATATAAAGCAAGTGTCATGAAACACCATGACCAAAAGGCAAGTTGTGGAGGGAAGGATTTATTTGGCTTAAGTTTCCACAGCACTGTTCATCACCAAAGGACAGGAACTCAAACTGGGCAGGAACCTGCAGGCAGGAGCTAATACAGAGGCCATGGATGGGTGCTGTTTATTTGCTTGCTTCTTTTTTGTTTTCCTTTGGCTGCCTCTTCCAGATCAGGATGGAAGCTCTTTGCTACTGCTCCAGTGCCATTCTTGTCACCATACTCCCTGTCATAATAGTCATGTATAAACTCTCTCAAACTCTGAACAAGCCCCCAAGTAAATGCTTCTGTGGTGGCTTGGATAAGAATGGCCCTCATAGCCTCATATGTTTAAATGTTCAGTCATCAAAGAGTGGCACTACCTGAAAAGGATTAGGAGGCATGGCCTTGATAGATGTGTCACTGGAGGTGGACTTTGAGCTCTCTCTCTCTCTCTCTCTCTCTCTCTCTCTCTCTCTCTCTCTCTCTCTCTCTCTCTCTCTCTCTCTCTCTGTGTGTGTGTGTGTGTGTGTGTGTGTGTGTGTGTATGTGTGTGTGTCTCCCTTTCCTCCCTCTGACATTAAATCAAGATGTAACCTCTCAATTAATTTTCCAACACTGCCCATACCACCATGCTCTCTGCCATAATGACTATGGACAAAAGTTCTGAAACTGTAAGTAAACCTCTAATTAACTGTTTTCTTTTATAAGAATTGCTTTGATCATGGTGTCTCTTCACTGCAATAGAACAGTAAATGAGTCATTATACCTATGGTATATGAATAAGCAGCTTATATAATTAAGCAAGGTTTCATTAAAAAATCTATAAAACATGATAAAAGTATTTCATGCTGTTGATAATCATAGTCACAAGACTGTCATTTGCGATCTGATCAATTATAATCTATCAAAGATTTTAAGGGGGGCTGGAGAGACAGCTTACCGGTTAGTTAAGTAAGAGGGCCTACTGCTCTTTCTGAACTCTGAAGTTCTCAGCACCCATGGTTAGAAGCTCACAAAAGCCTGTAACTCCAGTCCATGTGACACTCTTTTCTGACACCCAAGGGTAATTCACACACAGAGAAACACACTACATAAAGAAACAAAGAGTTAAAAAAAGAAAAATGCCCAGCATGGTTGAGACTGAAATATGTTCTTATCATTGTTTTCAAGAAGGAGAAAGGTTCTGAATTTTAAAAGACAGTAGAACATTTTGTCTTAAAATTTCAGCTTTCAAGCATTTTCTTCATTTATCATATGGATTCCTAAAGATGAATATGGGAATGAACACTGGGATGGCAATCACAACATCTGAAAACCTAGGGACAAATGGGCAGCAAAATATCTATGAGTCATAGGATGATTTTCAATCAATGATGTGTCACCTTTGCATCACAGGGTCTCACACAGCTACTTCATCTAGTGACATCTTAGTTTGTGTGAATAGAGCTATGATGATCACATGACAACACGGCCGAATGACCCCTTTCCAAAAAATATCTACACTGAGACTGTAACTTTGAATCTATCCAATCATCAAAATCATGGGCTTAATCTATGCACGTCTTCATATGCAGGTGACACATTATGAAATGATGAAAGTTGTCATGTAAAAAAAATCCCCTCTGACCATGTTTTAAAGATACATATATTTCATTCATATCACTGGAAATAACATATAAAATATGCAAAATGCTGGTAGTAGTTATATTGGAAATATGGCCTATAGTGATACATATGGCTTAACTTTTGGAAGAAACTATTCACTGTCTTAGCTCAGTGCCTAAGCACAAATGAGTATTCTCTTTTCGAGAGAAAAAAAAACCCAAACCAAAAAACAGGGACAACCTTTATTTAGTGTATCCAATTAAACAGAGTGGTACATGGTGGTCCTGGGACAGATTTTGGTTTCAAGTTCGCTACTCTAATATAAAGACAAGAATAAAAAGTTTCCCTATTTAAATAAACATTTGTTTTCAAAAGAACCCTTCATTCTTGGTTGAAGGCCTTTTGTTTTCTAACCATGTGTTAGGAAAATCAACTTTAAATAATTTATGTGATTTTTCTAATGTAAAGATTTAAACTCAGAAATTTTTGTTTCAAGTCTTGGATTGTGTTTCAACTTGTCATGCAGATTTTGTGTCTATTACTAACAAGTAGAGCCTTAAAAATTCTCAAGAAAATGAAAATAAAAAGTTTTGACTATAAAATCTGATTCATAAGAAATAATGAATAACTACTTAACAAAATACTTCATCTCTTTGTTTTTATTTTCCAGTAAATAAAGGCAGAGGAAGCTGGACATGGTGGTGAGCATCTGAAATCTTGGCACCTGAAATAAATGGTGAGGGATCAGAACTGTAAGTTCAAACCCGGTATATATATATGTACATATATAAAGTGGGAGAGAGAGAAAGAGAGAGAGAAAAGAGACAGAGAAAGAGAGAGAGAGAGAGAGAGAGAGAGAGAGAGAGAGAGAGAGAGAGAGAGAGAGAGAGAGAGAGAAAGAGAGAGAACATTCTCAAAGCAGAGGACTTTTCTAAATTACTGCATGCCGACAAGACTCCTTTTCAATTACTGATCAAACAAAGCTAGAATAAATACACTGTAAACCCGAAGCATATGTACATATTCAACCTGTATGCATTACAGATGATATGCTAGAATGTACACATTGGATTACAGAAAAATATATATGATACCATTCCATAAAGTTTATTGCTCACCTGATTCAGTTTATATTCTCCAAGCATAATAGATATTGCCATATATCTGTTTCTAATGATGCTATGTCTCATATTTGAGGCTAAAAAGATGGTAGATTAAAGTTTTTGGGAAAAATATTTAATAAGATATAATTTGGTAGAATGTATTTTTTTTTTTATAATTTTATTTGATATTCCTGGAGTGTTGATAGCTGAGCATGCGGCAGAGTCATTCTCCACGAACATTGTCATCCAAGTGTCCAACCTATTTGCTATTGCGACATCGTGCTCTGTTCCTGCTGCCTCAAATATTATTTACTGTAGTCTGTGTTGAGTGTGTTAATTTATAATTCCTTTATGCAGCTTTGGCAGAAATAACAGACCAGCATTGTACATGGTCACATGACTTTTCCTGTTCAGAACTCCACTGTTTCACTTTGTAGGTTAATGCAACAACTTCCCTATTAGGAAACAAAAGGTTTCATCTGGCATGCGCTCTAGCCAGTAGCCATCCAACGTAAGGCTAATCTTGGCTTCATATATGTCTTTTAGCTATGAAGATGCTTAAGAGCTTTTTGAGAGGCTAGTCAACTTTAGTTTGTTTAGTTCAGTTTTTTTCCTATTTATAAAAGTTTATTCATATACAGACCCATTGTTTTAGATATCAATTTTTAATGAATTCTAAGCATCTGTTCTCAGTAAATTAATATAATTTAGAAAAACTTAAAGACAAAGGAAAAAACATTTAGCATAGCAATATAACAAATATTTATTAATCTACTCTTTTATAAATGAGTTTAAAACATATTTTATTTTATTTGTGGCACACATTTTATTTGTGGCCTTATTAAAGTTGAGCCTTACAGAAGTTGTGATTTTATGAAAGTTCTATTCTTGGACAATTAGTTTTCATTTAATAATGTTATCAGGAAGAGTTATTTCCAGTGTTGTTTATTACTCAATTCTATTTATTATGATTTTCATATAAAAAACTATACTTTGTTAATCTTTTCTCGTTTAAATGAACACTTAAATTGTTTTCATTGCATTCCTTGTAACTATTAATTTTAGTCATTTCATTACACTTCATTAATTTCCTTAATCAGTTATCTAATTGGAAAGTTTAGTTTTATATATTACTATGTTGTATTGATCAAAATTGGAATGAGATAAATTTTAATAATAGATATTTTAACTTATACATGAAAAAAACAGAATTACTATATCAAGTAATATGAATAAGACCGATACTCCCATTTATATTCAGAAAAATAAGAATATTTATGTACTCCCATTCAATGTTATTGTTATCATTTAAAAAATTGTATTTTGTTTTTTCAGGTCATATGATTTCAACTAACCAATCAATCAATAAGCATTGGCATTTAATTATAGAACATATGATATGGCACCTTTTATCTGGTTATTTTTTTTAATAGACACTAGGTAGAGGATGCAGAGTAAATTGATAGATATTAGCATAGCTTGAAATTCTAAATAGACTACAGTGCCAGTGAACATTGTTTATTCTCACTGATGTTGTTCTCAGCTTGCAAACAGAAAGCAGAAGCACAAAGGACAATGCCAGAGTTTCCTGACATTGCAGTTAATATTCCATCATAGTACCTTGCTTTCAAACCAATTAAATAGAAGATAAGCCAACAAAAACTTCTGTCTCATGCAAATTTGGAATACTCTTCTTAAATTCCTATAGGATTTACAATCCATGTACATTATGGTATCAAATATAAACATGCTTTTACTATAGTTTGAATTCTGTTATGGATAATGGTCTCTTTCTTTTTCTAGTCTCATCCCTTGGATTATCCCTCACAGTGTACTTTACCGTAGAGTTAGAACTCTGTCAGTACAGGCATGCTGAGCTGTACTGTCAGAATTCATACTTTCTTCTTCAGTAACACTGTCTTAATAATTCTCACCTATCTAAGTTCTATTAAATAGTTTTGATATCTTATTTTCAACATCCTTTTCTCCCAGTGTTCAATAATAACGTTTGTTACTCATATCACGTTGTGTGGAGTAATGTACGTTAGTATGTAATGCCATTTACATAAATTTCTGCCATAATTTTCATACCTAAGAATGACCCCATGACTTGTCCACTTGCCAGGCACACTCAACCCATAGCCACTCTTTTCTACATTATTATAACTGCATAGATAGTTGATGTTCAGGCTGACTTATCTTAAATAAACATACACACACAACACACATATTAAGTCTCAGTACGAAGCAGTGTGTTTCATCATGCTTTCTTCACACATATATGTGTCATTATGCTTGGCCTTGGTGACTAATGTAAATGATTTTATCCATCATAATTTCAATTTCCCAGACTCCTCTTGCGATCTTCAATCTCTATCTCACTTGCATAATGATTACTCTGCTAGGACTGTTCTGCCCACAGTTATAACCAGTTATCAACCACTGTAGACTTGGGTGAAAATCAGTCGTTTAGATGAGGTCATTCATTATGCACATAAACACCAGACATGTCTGTAAGACAAATTCACAATTTTACTTTTGACCTTTGTTTCTGACCTACCTCTGGACCTCCAGAACACTGATCTTTGCCTCCATTTTTTTTAAAATAACAATATGGCCCTAGGGCATCTTCCTGTTTCTCCATCAGAAAAAAATCACTTTGTTTGGCTATGGAGAGATTTATATCCACAGAATCATCACAGAAGAGAGTCTCACTCTTCTTCCTCAGCCACTGAATTCTGGCACACCATGTTTCCTTTAGCAAAACAGCTGATGTACATCCTTCTTTATAGCCTGAGCAGCATAGACATTTCCAGGAACATGCACTGGCTTTATGAGCACAAAAGATGGAAGATGAGCCCTTTAACACACCCTTCTCAATGAGAAGCCTACTTCGCACTGTAAAACATAATGCATTTTCTCAAGGACTTTTCTGTATTTTACAGACAAAAACTGAGGGCATTCAGTAGATAAGAAATTCGGCTGACAGAAAGCTGAAATAACCACACTGCCTGTCAACAAATGGGCAGTCCCTAGGCAGTTTCGCTCAGAACCTTGACTTTCTAATCTTTTTTTTTTCTCTAACATTATATAGAGTTTTAAAAACTCCAGGCAGAATGAAAGCTTTTCAGACATTTGATAATAAAATGTTACCTCTTACTTGTCTTGATATACGAACTCCTGACTGTCAATACTAACAGAGAATATGAAGGGAAGGGATTCAATCCCATGGAAACGCTACCTACAAACAGCACAAGAAATGGAGAACACTTTAAACGGCTAAATGCTGAACCTTTAAATGGAAGATATAAATTAAATTGTTAATTTTCAAAAGAGATGTTAGGCTTTTAGAATATGATTTCTTTTAAGTTGAAATCACATGTATCTAGTGGTTACATGATGAGGAAGTAATTTTCAGAGAATAGAAACTCATTTGATACATAACATACTTACTGCTAATCATAGTGCTTTTTAAAACTCTATTTCACATCTTCCATGCAGGAAAACATTTCAAGCTCCAGGCTTTTGCACCAGAGCCAATTCAAAAGCAGACATGGCAATCCTCACAGTGAAGAAGATGGGAAAATAAGGCGGAGAGAGCAGGCTTCAAAAATAAGCTCCTAAATTCTTGTTTCTACAAAATAAGGGACTTTCTTTCTTTCTTTCTTTCTTTCTTTCTTTCTTTCTTTCTCTCTTTTCTATTTTTATTTTTTGGTTTGGTTTTTTGAGACAGAGTTTCTCTCTGTTGCATTGGCTATCCTGGACTCACTTTGTAGACCAGGCTGTCCTAGAACTCACAGCAATCTGCCTGCCTCTGCCTCCCAAGTGATGGAATTAAAGGTGTGTGCCACCATGCTAGGTGATGACTCTTTTTCTTACAAATTAAAGCATGCTAGCCAGCTCCTAGAGTTCTCTGATTTCAAAAAGAATTCTTAGTCTCACTCCTGTGGTAGTATTCTGGAGGCTGACCACGTCTCATTCCCCTATCTTGTGAGCAAGAGAGGTTTCCTCTGGTATAGAACCAAACGTCACGCAGGAAAGAAATGTAACTAACTGAGACAGGAAGAAACAGAGGCAGGCCAAATGCACAGTCAAGGTGAAGAACACGTTTGTGGGAAACATTCCACTAATCACCACAGCAAGAAGAAAATCAATTAAAGTAAATGAAGACAGTATTTAAGTAACACTTTAATGAGCAATTAGGTAGATCGACTTTTATACCTATTTTCTGAAAGCAATGGTTTTCTTGGTGCCCTTTCAGGTTTCGCATGCTCTGCTGTACTACAAGCACGCAGAAACCAGAGAGTGTTGAAGTAGCATATGACAAGGCTGACAAAACTCAAGGTCGGCTAGGAAATTTAGCAGGTAACTGGGTAGAGGCCTGGCTAAACAGAATGAAAGACCAAAATTGGCATTAGGACTTGAAACAACTTAGAGGCCAGTCCTATTGGAAACCTGGTCTTCTTAGACTGCTCCTGGGCAGGTGGACAAGAAGTGTGGCACCAAGTACTGGACGGTTCAAAGAGATCACTTAAAACTGCTTTCCTCATGTCAGCATTTATATTGGGGAAGACAGTGGGAATGAACTCGGAGGCAGAATGTAACATTAACATTATCAGATCATTTTGTATGGTGAGAACGATTTCTAAATTACTTGCATTCTGATTTTCTTTTCTCCCCTGTATTGCTACTCTTTGGGATTTGATTTTCACCTTTTCCACAATCTGTTGATATACCATCACAGCAATTCAATACTTCTGATAAGAATAACTAATAGTCTTTGCATTTGATGTGGACAGGATGTTTGAAACTCATGGTCATAGTAGGAGGGGAAAAAAGACATACAATGACTGAGGTTAAACCAACAGAACATGTATTTATTATCTTCTATTTTAGTGTCAAATATAGATTATATTGTGTGATCAATTTATACAAATTTGTCACTAAATTTATTTAACTCTTAAGTGAAGGTGCATATCATTTATATTTGAATGACTATAAGAAGCTATTATAATAATTACTGAAAATAATGTACTCATCCATGGCTTGCTTTATTCTTTAACAATAATCACTGAAAATAATATACAGATATTATCTATAGCTTGTTTAATTTTTTCACTATTATAATCAGGAACTCACTGTACTACTATATACCTCTACTATTCTTCAATGGGTAGATGATTATTTCCCAATCAAAATCAAGAAATAAGAGATTTAAAGAAAACTACAATGTATTGCTGCCCTCTTGGTGAGAGTCGGCATATTACAAGGAAGCAGAAGCAATGGAGTGATAAACTAATATGGGAAATCATTTACATTTGAAAATCCATATTCCTTTTGAAACTACATAATTAGTGACTTTTCCACTTCTCTTTAATTTCATTTTATTAACTTAGGTAATAGGGACACACTATTAGCATGTTTATGGACAGTGATACTGACATTCTAGGAGGCTTAGCCTTGTATTTAACATTTTTTTATTTATTTATTCTTGTTACATCTTAATAGTTATCCCATCCCTTGTATCCTCCCATTCTTTCCTCCCTCCCATTTTCCCATTATTCCCCTCCCCTATGACTGTTCCTGAGGGGGATTACCTCCCCCTGTATATGCTCATAGGGTATCAAGTCTCTTCTTGGTAACCTGCTGTCCTTCCTCTGAATGCCACCAGGTCTTCCCCTCCAGGGGACATGGTCAAATGTGAGGCACCAGAGTACGTGAGAAAGTCATATCACACTCTCCACTCAACTGTGGAGACTGTTCTGACCATTGGCTAGATCTGGGTAGGGGTTTAAAGTTTACCTCCTGTATTGTCCTTGGCTGGTGCCTTAGTTTGAGCAGGACCCCTGGGCCCAAATCTGCCTATCATAATGTTCTACTTGTAGGTTTCTAGGACCCTCTGGATCCTTCCACTTTGCTATTCTCCCATGCTTCTCTCATCTAGAGTCCCAATAGGATGTCCTCCCCTCTGTCCCAGTTAACATTTTAAGAGAAGTTTCATCGTGCATTAATGACGATTAACAAAGAGATGCGAAATGGGACAAGGCTCACGGAATAAGAAACTGAGGAATGCTCGGTCTTAAATATGATATCCTTATCACATCTTCCTCTCCCCAACGCTCAGAGATTATTTTGGAAGAGGAGAAGGAATAAGTATAAAATCCAGAGGGTGAGAGGGGTTAAGCCTAACACTGAGGTGAGCACTGATTTACACACTGGGAGAGAGAGAGAGGGACAACTTTATTTTTTAGAGAGTGTGGTCTCTCGGAAGGCCCCCACCCCACCCGTGCCACGCTGCACTGAAGGATATATATGACCATATATATCCAGGAGAATGTGGGCAGTCATTTCTTTTTAGAGACACAAAGTAGGTTGGGTTGGGAAATGGGGATGGATGTAAGAGGAGTTGAGAGAGGGAATGAGTTTGATCAAAGTACACTGTACAACATTTTGGAAAACAATGATTAAAATTAAAAGACACATTTTCTGGTTGGCTATAGAAGGATAATTTTTCAACAACTGAAAAGTGGGTCACAGATTCCAATGGGACATCATCTCTAACATGCATGAGTAGGAGGACAACGCATAGAGACAAAAGTAAGTTTTTCTTTTCTTTTTTCTTTCTTTCTTTTTTTTTTATTAATTTATTCTTGTTACATCTCAATGGTTATCCCATCCCTTGTATCCTCCCATTCCTCCCCCCCCCCCATTTTCCCATTATTCCCCTCCCCTATGACTGTTCCTGAGGGGGATCACCTCCCCCTGTATATGCTCATAGGGTATCAAGTCTCTTCTTGGCTACCTGCTGTCCTTCCTCTGAGTGCCACCAGGTCTCCCCCTCCAGGGGACATGGTCAAATGTGAGGCACCAGAGTACGTGAGAAAGTCATATCACACTCTCCACTCAACTGTGGAGAATATTCTGACCATTGGCTAGATCTGGGAAGGGGTTTAAAGTTTACCTCCTGTATTGTCCTTGGCTGGTGCCTTAGTTTGAGCGGGACCCCTGGGCCCAAATCTGCCTATCATAATGTTCTACTTGTAGGTTTCTAGGACCCTCTGGATCCTTCTACTTTGCTATTCTCCCATGCGTCTCTCATTTAGAGTCCCAATAGGATGTCCTCCCCTCTGTCCCAGTTTCCTGGTAAGTGAAGGCTTTCGTGGGACATGCCCCTTGGGCTAGTGTGCAGATATAAGTAGGTGCGTTATGAAGACGTTGAACTGCTGTGGCCTTGAACTAATGATAGGGGTATGAAATAATTTGAATTCGATATAAAGTAAACATTGCATATAAGTATATCTACCTTAAATTCAAAAGTGATTAAAATGACTTAGATTAAAATGATTTACATATTCAGTAAAGCAAGACTGAGAGAATTAAAATAATGTTTACCAGCAATCTAAACTGAGCCTGGTAGCCTTAAGTTCTAATGTTTTTATTAGTTTAGTTCTAACATATAAAAAATATAGATCCCATTGTAAATAGCAACTGAAGTTCTAAGAAATCGAGCAGATTAAGATTATTAAATTGATCCATCCAGCTCCCTGAAACCATGCTTTCAGTTTTGTGTTATGGATAAGACAATCCTAATTTGCTTGTATGTCTGACTTATCATGTTAGTAATTGCACTGTTTGAAGAGAGTGGACATTTGGAAAAGCATGGGTCTCTATTAGAAAGGCTCCACAGTCAGAACTCATATTATGGTTTTCCTGTTGATGCTGGGTGTGTGCGTATGAACCACAGCACAGTGCTTCTGTTTCTTCATCTGTAGAATGGCATGGGAGCAGAACTCACCTGTGGGGCTATTGTGATAGTTAAGCAGCTTTTAAATATGCTGCCTGCATTGAAAAGGGGCTTGAATTAATCATTATCACTATTAGTTACTATTATGGTTATATTTTAGCTATTTCATCATTTAGTATCTTCATATTACAGAAGAAAGATAAAAATATGATGAGTATGCTGCTTGCTCCTGACAACAAAGATTTTATGAAAAACAAACAAACAAAAAACCAACAAAGATTGTCACCCAAAGGGCGTAAAGGTTTCATTGCAAGTGATCTCTAAAGTTAGAAAAAGCCTTCTATGTCAGTGCCTCATAAGCCCAAATAATAAAGATTTCTGAAAGTTTTCAAATGAGATTAGTCAACTCTGAAATATAGCATAAAATTTTCATACATTAAGGACTGACACAACGGTTAATTGATTCTGTCCAACAGATTTTGGACTCAAATAATTTTCTATTGTTTGTTATGCTAATGTCCTTCCTCCCTAATCAGAACAGAAGTGGAAAATTTCTCTCACAGGAAAGTTCTTGTGTGTCTGCCTGTCTGTCTATGTTTCTGTTTATCTCTTTGTCTCTGTTCTGTCTCTCTGTGTCTCCTTCTCTGTGTCTGTCTCTGTGCCTCTCTGTCTCTGTCTCTGCTATGTCTCTCTGTCTCTCTGTCTCTCTCTATGTCTCTCTGACCCTCTCTGTGAGTTTGTGTGTGTGTGTGTGTGTGTGTGAGTGTGAGTGTGAGTGAAAGCTAAGAGTAACATGTGAACACAAGAAAATAAATACCAGAAGGCAACAGCCTTCCCCATAGCGTCCATGCTGAATGCCAAATGGAAGCCACGTAGCATAACAGATTCTTTGTAACTAGTTCTTAGAACTCAGGGGTAGAGATGGAAACTTCAAATAAGGGCACCTGACTATTTGTCAAATATTCTCACAGGCCAAGACATGTTAGGACATATAAGAAAAATGAAGTAGCAATTGTTCATGCATACATCTGGTCTACTTGCTTTAGAAGCGACACAAAGGGGACCACAGCTCTCTATCTTTGGTTAATTCTGTTTCAGCAATTTGTTCCACTCACTAACACTTAGAGGACTGAATGTTATGGAGCTTAAGTAATTTACTCAAGATACTCATGAGGGTCTACCCTGTGCTTCTTTAAAACCAGCAAAGAATGCTGTAGATTTCACTTAAATAATACAGTTATGTTTTGACCTTCATTAATGAAAGCAGAACACTGTTAACCTTATTATTAAGATAATTTAGGGAAATAGGGAATAGGAGAACAAATAAATAAATTCTTTTTGGTTACATGGAATAAAGAATAAGAGAGGGCTGAGTGTGAGGTGACCATTCAGATTTAGCTAACTACACTTTTAGGTCATTTGTGATATTAATAAAAATGTTTGGAAAGGAATAGCAAACAAATGTTTACAGAATGTAATGATTTAAAAATAATTATAAAAGCATTCTTCACAAATCATAAGATTCAAACAGCTGAAACAGATTATTTTCACAGTTGTTTTCATGAAAAATACATTCAACATTGAAAAAACAATAAACGTAATAAAATGCAAATTTCTCCTACCATGGTTCTCCACTAGAAGCCAGTGGTTGTGTTTATGGAGGAGACATCACAGACTCTGTCTTTCCCTATTCCAAAGTGTTATCCATTTTCTTTTCAGAAATAAAAGGGCTTTATAGTCTGAAAAGCGCACTCTAACAGCAGCCTTTAAATAATTTTTCATTAATGACTAAAGAGGAGACATTTCCCAAAAACTGGGAGAAGTCTCAGGGGTTAAAGTGATTGCTGTGCACGCCTGAGAACCCTAATTTGGATCCAAGGCTCACTGGTACCAGTTTGTATCCTTAAGACTGTGTTTTAGAGACGGAGAGTTTAGTACAGTTAGAGAGTCCCAGGTTTGATAAAGACATTAGCTCAAGATATAAGGTAGAGAATATGGGGCAGACATTGTAGCACACACCTTCAGTATCAACACTGGAGTGCAGAGGCAGATTGACATTGGTGAGTCTTAGGCCAGACTAGAGTGAGATCTAGTCTCAAAAAGAGTGAGGAGGAGGAGAAAGAGGAGGAGGAAAGAAAGAAAGGAAGGATAGAAAAAAAAGAGAGAATGGAGAGTGATAGACAAAGCCTTCAGCATTGACCTTTGGCCTCTGCTTATGTGTACACACACTACATCTATATATATTTAGATAGATAGTAAATAGACAGAAAGCAGACAGACAGATAGATAGATGATAGACAGATAGATAGATAAGATAGAGAGATAGAGAGATACAGGTAGATAATGGATGGATGGATGATAGATAAATAGACAGATGATAGATAGATAAATAGATAGATAGATAGATAGATAGATAGATAGAAAGATAGATAGTTAGAAAGAGAGATACAGGTAGATGATGGATGGATGGATGATAGATAGATAGATAGATAGATAGATAGATAGATGATATATCATCCCTTCTGTTTTGAGGAAGAAGTTTCCTGTGCTCAATCCAGCTGGAATGTGCAGAGACTGCATGATACTTTTGGATTCTTAGTATTAGCAAACAATTGTGTTGCTTCGCTCACAGCAACTAGTGTATTCCTTTTCACATTTCCTCCCTATATAGTGGTGTTTGCACCAATGAAAAGGATTGAAAAAAAAAAAAGAGTTTCCAGTAGATTCCCTGAGAGAACCATGTCAGTTCGGTTGTGATCGAACAACATCCACTAGAGATATCACGGGTAGACTGATTATGTGTAATCTAAAAATCTACAATCCCAAAGGCAAGGTCTGGAACTCTGTGCCACAGGTAGACTATTCCACGCCTGACCCCGTCTAGCAAAGCACTAAAAGTAGTTTGTAAGTTCATAAAGCCTATGAGCATAGGGCTTATTTGAAACACAATAAGCGTGAAGTTTCAACATCAGTCTCATCCCCAAGATATCTCATTATGCTTATGAAAATATTCTGAAGCTGAAGTCCTCACTGCTTCTTGTTTCAAGCATTTTGAAATCCACCAAGTAGTAGTAGTTTGAAGACTCCCTCAGTATTGGTACATCTCTATCCACTATTAAGATTCTCACATTTTTATTTCTATAACACGTATAAAATTACATTACAATATTTTCTGAAGTAAATTGAGCTTAAGGAATTCTCTTCTGTTTTTGGATTGAGACATGTAAACACCTAGCGATTTATAAAACTATAGCTCCTTTTTATTTTGCAGTTTGGAAGCCGTCAACTCAAAGCTGAAGGCCGACTGGTCTATCCACTCAAAATAAAAGCCATGTCTACTGTGTTCAGGAAGTGCATATAGGATATAGAGCTTCAAACCAAGGTGAACTATCGCTTATATACATCCCACTGCAGAGGAGAAAATAACAAATAGTCTCAATATAAATGTGAAATATTATTTATGTTTGTGAAGTTTGCATATCAACTAAACCTTACCCATACTCTCTTATTTCATCACACCACTGTTATTACTGCCTGATACTTACATATCATTCTATATTGATACTGTTTCCACATTTGCATTCTGTTTGAAATATTATTCCCACTTCCAAAGAATAAAAGTTTACCTTTAAAAGGCCAAATAATATTTATATTGTGTAAAAAGCAGAATTAACTTTCAAGTCTAGTTGTAGTGACTCTAGTTTACACAGACTTTGGTTTATTTTATTTTATTTTTTATTAATTTATTCTTGTTACATCTCAGTGGTTAGTCCATCCCTTGTATCCTCCCATTCCTCCCTCCCTCCTATTTTCCCCTTACTCCTCTCCCCTATGACTGAGACTGAGGGGGGCTTCCTCTCCCTTTATATGCTCATAGGGTATCAAGTTTACACAGACTTTGAAATACTGACTCCTCTTTATAAAATTAGCATCACTGATGTACACATCAGCATCAGTGTGCAAACGTATCAAGAATAAGACAGCTCAGTGCTGCTACAGACATGTACTGCCATATGCGAATAATGCAAATAACAATCCATAAAACACTGGTTCTTTGAATAACTCCTCTCTTAATAAATAAACACACCATTTTTATTAAGAAAAGCAACATATATCTTCACCTAGGACCTATTTAAAGAATGCACTTTGCAAACACACCCACAGTAGTAAGTATCACGTCATGGAAATTTTCCTCTCCCTCATGGTACTTGTGGCAATTCTATGACACAGCATAAAACACAGTATACAACACACACAAATAGGCAGTTTCAGAGTAGAGACCTATTCATTGTAATTTATGCATACAAGTCTGGCTTCCACAATCTGCGGTATTCACAGGAAATCTATGTCTCCGAATATGTCTCCACTCTGTTCTCACTCACACCTCTTAATGTTGCTCCACTTTGACGTATATAAATTTGACAACTTGTTTTGCATTTCAACATTCCTTTTTTTTTTTTTTTTGTAATACAATAGTAAGAGGTTTTCCTTTTTATACAACGAAACCCAGGGTTTTGTTTCCCTAGTACAACTTTATCTCATTTCTATTCCCCAGGTTTAACTTGTTATACTTCCCCTGTCACCCCATTTAAACACTGGAAGGAACCTGTGTCCTCAGGAACCATCCTGAGTCCGTGTCATGGGGCTAACTCATAATGAGATCCTTTTTGCTTCTCCACCAAAACTAAATCTGCTTGGACAGTACCCAGGACATATCTGTGACATATCACATTTTCCCCCCAAAATGTGATTATGTGGATATAGAAAGCAGCAAATATATCTCTGGCTCCACTTAAACAGTAACTTTTATTAATATCACTTTGTTGCCATAATGCCTTGTAGTTTTTAATTTTTTTAATTGCTTATTTACTGATTTTCTTTATGCGTATGTATGTATGCCTGTGTGATTTTTTTGTATACCACATGCATGCAGGTATCCATGAAACAGGAATTATAGACACTTGTGAGCTGCCTGGTATGAGTATTGGAAACTAACCCTGAGTTCTTTGTACGCATTCTTAACCAGAAAAACTATATCTCCAGTGCCCAATATTTTATATGTTTTTAAATTTTTATTTTAAAAATATATTTTTCATACAATGCATTTTGATCATATTGCATCCCCTTCCCAATTCCTCCGAGGTCTTCCCCATCTTTCTACCCAGACTACTTAAAGATCTGTCTCTCCCCCTTCCTCTCTCAGCCGACGCCATTCACTCCCTCCCCTCCCTCCCCCCACTCAAAGATAAAACAAAAAAAAAAAAAAAAAAAAAAAAAAAAAAAAAAACAAGCAAAATTCAAAAATCTAAACAAACACAATCTCAAAACAGAAAATTCCAACAAGGAGAAGAAGTGGACACAAAGTCACAACCCTAACCAATAAGCTATTTATAACTGATACTTGCTGGGAAAGGAAAAACATCAGTTCTCCAATAGAGTAACACTGGGTATACCAACCACACCCTAGGGCAGGGCCACACACAGGAGTGGCTGGCTAAGAATAAATGGACTTCATGCTCTTATATGTTATTTGTTATGGTTTGGTTTGGTTTGATTATTTTTTCTCTTCCTGGTATTTTAAACTCATGGTTTTATAGTTCTGAAGAAGATCTCAAATGCATTATCTCATTCTATATTGGTCATTAGAATAGGAACTACACCTGAATTTTCCCCAAGATTCTAAAGCCAAAGCGCCCTACTTGATGGTAGACACCTAGGAAGGATTCTAGTTGGTTTTAAGTTGAAGTTATCTTATTCAACTGGAGACTCTTCTCTCCAATACGGAGAGTGTGAATAAGAAACCTGATGTGAGATCACTCAATTTGGGGCATAAATTTAACTAAAATATTTTCCTTGGTGTCAAACACACAAGAAACCTGGAGCCTTTATTGTTTTGAAATAAGAGCTTTTCCTGAAACTATTAATACACATTCTGCAATTTTTTCTGGAAGGACATTTTTATAAATATAAAAGTAACTTTAAAATAAAATTGATTTTTAACTAATGAATGCTATGTATATATATATATCTTCATTAAAGGGGAAAGTGGCACATAAAGGACACACCCTGACATGAGGTAACAAGTGATCGTTTTAACTGATCTAAACACAGTTTAAAAATCAGCATTAGTCAACTGGAGTTATAAGTCCAGTATTAAAAATTATAAAAGTATATATTGTTTTTAACCACCAATATAGAGGAGAAGGGAACATATTCCAACTGGATTAAAGAATTAGCTGCAAACAAATGATATAGGTTAGTACTTAAGAAGCTGGAAACACTGGGTTTGCTGCCCGGGAAATCTACACTTTCCTCACTGGAAGATATTAGTGCCTTGTAACTGATTTTCTGGGAAAGAGTTTTTAAAAACAGGATTGCGATTTGAAGATCACATAGAGCAAGATAGATAGCTTTAAGCATATGAGTGTATTTAATATTGTAACCAAATACTATATAACCAAAAGGCAAATAACTGGTAAAACATTTGGAAAAGACATGTAGGACTGTAGACATGTATATATATATATACATACATATACACACACACACACAACATATACATACACACATATATCATTGAACCAGATCCCAGTAATTCAGTATTTGCACAAGTAAAGGAGATACCTTATTTCAAATGTAAAATTGTTCAGATATAATATGAACAAACATTTATAAACTTTGGTTTGAGAGCCACTTTGAAGAAGCTCAAGATGGGACTTCTTTTCACCATACTGTTTTTGAATACATATAATTTCAAACTTTTAAAATCTTTTTTACAATTTAAATTTTGTTATAATTTATTCACTTCACATCCCAGTCATAGCCCCATCTCTCATCTCCTCCCTATCCCAACCTCCCTCAATTACCTCCCCCCAGTCCTCAGAGAGGGGGAGCCCTCCTCCTCTATGAACTGACCGCACCCTAGCAAGTCTTATCAGGACTTCCTGCATCTTCTTCCTCTGTGGCTAGTAAGGCACCTCACCTGGAGGAAGTGGTCAAAGAACAGGAAACAGAGTCCATGGCAGGGACAGCTCTGCTTCCCTTACTAGGGGACCCCTATGGAGACTGAGCTGCCCATTAGCTCTATCTGAGCAAGGGGCCTAGGTCCTCTCATTGCGTAGTCCTTGTTTGGTGCATTGGTCTCCACCACCACCCCTGGTCCCAGATTTGTTGAATCTGTTGGTCTTCTTGTAGAGGTCCTGTCCCCTCCCAGTCCTTCGATCCCCAATCACCACTCTTTTTTTAATTTTTTTTATTAATTTATTCTTGTTACATCTCAATGTTTATCTCATCCCTTGTATCCTCCCATTCTTCCCTCCCTCCCATTTTCCCATTATTCCCCTCCCCTATGACTGTTCCTGAGGGGGATTACCTCCCCCTGTATATGCTCATAGGGTATCAAGTCTCTTCTTGGCAACCTGCTGTCCTTCTTCTGAGTGCCACCAGGTCTCCTCTCCAGGGGACATGGTCAAATATAAGGCACAAGAATATGTGAGAAAGACATATCCCACTCTCCACTCAACTGTGGAGAATGTTCTGACCTTTGGCTCTTGCATAAAACTCCCTTTCCTCTGCCCAAAGATTGGTTGTGAGACTCAGCTTCTACTTAGATGCCCAGATTTGTGGAGTCTTTCAGAGGACCTCTATATAGAAGGCTCCAATTCTGTTTCCTCTCTTCAACAGCTTCCAGTGTCTATTCTATATGCCCTTCTGAATGATAATTAAGCATTCTCCCTAGGGTCCTCCTTATCACTTAGCTTCTTTAGGTCTGTGGATTATAATATTCTCATCCTGTAGTATGTGGCTAATATCTGCCTATAAGTGAGTATATACCATGTGTATCCTTCTGGGTCTGGGTTACTTCCCTCAAGATGATCTTTTCCAGTTACATCCATCTGCCTTCAAAATTTTTGATGTCTTGTTTTTCATATCTGAATGGTATTCCATTGTGTAGACATTTTTTATTCAAGATGCAGAAATAAATCTACTCACCTACAGATAATTGATTTTTGACAAAGAAGCCAAAACTATACAATGGGAAAAAAATAGCATCTTCAACAAACCGTGATCTTTAAGTGGATGTCTACATATAGAAAATTGCAAATAGATCCGCATTTTATCTCCATGAACAAAACTCAAGTCCAAGTGGATCAGGGACCTTAACATAAAGCTAGAAACACTAAATCTGGTAAAAGAAAAAGTGAGGAAGAACCTTGAACTCATTGGCACAGGAGACAACTTCCTGAATAGAACACTAACAGCTCAGGCTTCAAGATCAACCATTAATAAATGGGACCTCCTCATGAAACTGAAAATATTCTGTAAAGCAAAGGACACGGTCATTAAATCAAAATGACAGCCTACACACTTGGAAAAGATTGTCATCAACCCTACATCTGACAGATAGCTAATAGAGTGTGTGTGTGTGCTATTGAATAAGAAATTAGACATCAACAAACTAAATAATTCAATTTAAAAATGGCATACAGAGCTAAACAAAGAATTCTCAACAGAAGAATATCAAAGGGCCGAGAAGCACTTAAAGAAATGCTCAACATCCTTAGTCATCAGGGAAATACAAATGAAAATGACTCTGAGATTCCATCTTACACCTATCAGAATGGCTAAGATCAAAACTCAAGTGACAGCATATGCTGGCAAAGATGTGGAGAAAGGGAAACATTCCTCCATTACTGGTGAGAGTGCATATTTTACAACCACTTTAGAACTCAATCCAGTGCTTTCTCAGAAAATCGGCAACAGCTGTAGCTCAAAACCCAGCTATACAACTCTTGGCCATATACCCAAAGGATGCTCCACCATTTAACAAGGACATTAGCTCAACGATGCTCATACTGGTGCTATTCATAATGACCAGGAACTGGAAACAACCCAGATGTCCCTCAACCAGAGAATGTCAAACATTTTAATGAGAGGCAAATGCACTAAAGTGTCATCATAAAGCTTTAAAATGGGGTCTAGAAAAATAAATAAATAAATAAATAAATAAATAAATAAATAAATAAATAAATAAATAAATAAAATGGGGTCTAGGAAGACAAAGTGGGTAAAATGCTTGCTATACATATGTAGAGACCAGAGTTCAGTTGCCAGCATGTATATTACAAAGCAGATACGGCTGTGGCAATCTTTAACCCCAAGACTTGGAAAGCTGTGATCAGAGACATGACACATGGGCCTTAGGGGACTGATTTCTGGCCAGCCAAGTAAGACAGACATGCAGTCTCACCAAGAGATTTTGTCTCAAAATTGAGAGTAAGAAACAATAGGGAAAGACATCTTATGACTACCTCTGGCTACCATACATTAATTTATATGGACATATACACAAATACCACACACACACACACACACACACACACACACACACACACACACACACACATGCAGATTCCTCCAAATATAAATATTAAAACATTATGTGACTCAATAAAGATGCCTTTGTATTAAGCATTCAATGAAAAACTATAGAAACAGATGAATTACTGCCATGGTTTTTAATCTTCATGAGTATGAATAAAATTCCAGCTACCTGCTTCAGTTAGCACGTGATACAAAACAATCCACATCAGGGATTGATCATCTTCCTAGTTTGTTGTCTAAAATGCTAAATTGCAGGTATGGCATTCTACATTCACAGAGATGTGAGTTCAGTGTACAGATCTCTTGGAGCTCTGTGGGCTCCAAGGTAAGAATCGCAGTAATAAATTTTTATTTATAGCTCCTGCTAACATTTTTTAGAATTCTTCTTTTAAATGTCAGTTTTAAATGCATTCTTTGAAATTTTCACACATGTATACACAGTCTCTTGATCATACCCACTCCTGCTGCCCTTCCAAAATCCTGTTTGCATAAGAGGCAGAGGTATAGGATTCAGTTGCCGGGCGGCATGGGCCTCAAGGGATACTGCAAGAATGAGCAGTTTTCAATATATGTTTTCCAAAGTCTCCAACATTGTTTCCATTTCATTTATCCAAAAGACAAGAATATGGAAAGATGCATTTGAAAGTTTGACAGTCCAGACATAGAAATGTGCTGGTTGTGTCTGCTCATACTCTACTGATTCAGAACTCATCCCATGAACACAATAATCTGCAAGTGAGGATGGCAAATCCAGGTGAGAGCTCTGCTCAAGAAAAGGGAGTTTACACATAAATATTCAGAGGCGTTGGTGGCCCTGTAGATCTGGCCTGTATCGACAAAAATCCCCCAAACAAGGTGTCTTGGCCATGGAGTTTTATTCTGAGGGGTACACGCAGTTTCTGCAGCACCAAATTAAATTATTAACTGCATGTAAATGGTTATATGCAATGAGGTAAAGGTTATGGAGACAACATGTGGATTATTGTAAATGAAACCATTTAACAAACTATTTAAAGGGGGGAAATCTTCAAGTTAAATCAAGTATTTTAATGTTCTTTAAACCCCATGACCCATTAATTTAATTTCTGTGATTTTTCCCCCCTTAGGAATACAACACATGTTCATCCACATATGATGTCCAGTACCTTTACCTTAAACAAAAATACAATAATTTAATATTTGTCTTAAAAGATTTAGGGTAACTAAAACTTCAGTAGTATTCAATAAGTGCTATCCATATGATATAGTATTGTAAAAGCATCACTAAATAGTACCTAAAATATCCTGACTCCTTAATAGTGTTACATGCCTTAAATCCTCACAGCATTGCCTTCCATCTATTCGCCCAATCTGAGTGTAGAGAAAGTGAGTTTTGACTAAGGCTAACTGCTTTGCAAATGCTTATTGAGCTGCAATTCATCGCTGCTCATCAAACATCCTCCTTTAAAGTACTTCTTTTTCTTTAGGCATTTCATATATAAATGCAATGTATGTGATCACCTCTGTTCCAACCTCGTCCTTCTCCTCCTCCAGGCGCTCACCACTTCACTCCTCTCCCACCTTCATGCCCTCCTCTTCTCTCTGCACATAACTCTGTCTGTGAAAACTGGGCTTTCTCGACATTTTTGTCTCTTGCATTTCTTCCCAACTTTCTCAAATTCGTTAACCCCTTTCTTGCTTATGTACACAGTAGCATCGCCCCTTTGTTGTGATAACACGGTTTGGAATCATGAAGATGAATTTCGCATCTCATTCTCCCCATTGATGCCCAAGTGAATTCAAACAGTCTCTGAAATTGTTATCTCTGCTGGGAAAAATAATAGGAGCTAACATTGCATCTTATTTCATAAAAGCCTTTCCTGAATTAAACTAGATAGCTCATAAAAATCATTTTAAAGATGTGCAATTCATAATTGTATGCATATTATGATCACACCTTTATCTAAAAACACATCTAGTATTTCACGTGATAACTGATGAGTACAATAAAAAGAATTAAAGACTAAACCAAACTCAGCTGTGGCTAATATGGAAAAGGAGAGAAACTTGGAAGAATGAATTTTCACATTTTATCTTTGGCTCAGGGAATGTTACACAACAAATTCAGTTTACTCAGGGTTTATGATCTGCCAGTTATTGAGCTAAGGTCATTCTCCCACACGTTCTTAAGCACTATCCTGTGGTGCAAGTGCAATAATTTTCTTCACTTTAAGAATAATAAAGTAGATTATCAGAACACCATATAGTTTATCAATGATCTACCCTGTAACCAGTACAGCCTGTACTATTTATAATACCTAGACTAAATGGAATGTGGAACCCTTTGCGCAAAGATTTTTAATATTTTGAGGACACCAGAGCACTAAAACAAATGCAAGCTCCACTTTAAGCACCAGGTCCCTGCACAGGCGGCACGGCACCACCATGAAGCCTGCTCTGCCTGCCCTTTCTTTGTGCTTTACATTTTAAAAATATATTTGTTTTTCTTGAGTAAGTTATGAGGTGATGAAGTTCCTGGAGGGCACTAGAGTCTTTAAGTGGTAATCAATTCACCTGAAATCCCTTTTTCCCCCATACCTTGGAGGTAACATACCTGGCCTTACAGAATCTGGATGTGCAATTTCATGTGTATCACACAGTTTCTGTGAGATATCAAAGTATTGTGAAGGCTTGAAGCTTCCTGCTGAGGACCTGCCTGGAAACAGTAAATGGATGGAAGAGGAGGGCCTCTTATAATGCACAGAGGAACCATGACAAAACACCTGTAAGACCCTGTGGCTCCTTTCCCATATGATCTGATAGCAGGTATTCGAGTATCTTGGAGTGCGATTAACATTGACCTAAGATAATGCCTAGATGACAAGAAATATTAGAAATACAAACTGTAACAACTTCTTTTGTTGCTTTTTGTTTTTACTTTTTACGGTTAATGTAAAGATACACATTAATACTGAAGCTACAACAATGAGAAGGGCATAGAGCTGGTGAATAAAAATGCTTTTTCACACTGAAACACAGTAATTATGAGCATGGCTGAGTAGCATGAAATGGCACATTTTCTGGAGTATAATTCCATTATTCCCAGGAAGAGATGATTATACAGAGTGACTATTACTATCCATATGATACATGATCGGGACTTGTGTATCATTTTATTAGAAATAAGACTGTAGAATAGCTGGTTCTGATTTTATTGCAAAGGCTAGCTTCCATTATAAAAATTCACATTGTGCTTGGGTAGAGTTTGGTCCTCTATGCTAGCCATAGTAAAAAAGGGAGGGACATTTTGCCTGAATTTTTTTCTTTAGCTTGATATCAACAAGACCAGCTCTTTGAAAATACTCATGAATTCCACAGCTATAAATATTTTGCTGGAGACATAACAGAGAATGTCTTAAGAGTGTCATATTTCCACTGACAACTCTGGCATTTTAAACAAGTAAATGTATCAACAAAGAGATAGACAAATTTTTAAAAGTATTTTAATATGAATTTTCCTTTTTAATTATGTTCTTTTTTACATATACATTTATATCATTACACATAAATAAAATAAACTACATACATCAAAGTTCTTGAATATAACTAAATTATACATTTAATAGAAATGTTTTTAATGTACGTTTTTTTTTCCTCTCATATATTACAAGTGGTAAGCCGCAGGTTTCCCTCTCCTCATCCCAGTCTCTCCTTCATAGTCCTCCTCTCCCCCAGAACAACCCTGCTCCCCAACTCTTCTCAGAAAAGAGCAGACATCCCAGAGATACCAACCAAACACAGCATAACAAGCTGTAATAAGCCCAGGCACATATCATCAGATCAAGGATGGACAAGGCAACCCAGTAGGAGGGATGAGATCCCATAAGGAGGCAAAATAATCAGAACAGCTCACACTCCCACTGTTAAGATTCCCACAAGAACACCAAGCTACTCAGCCATAACATATATCCAAGGGACCTAGGTCAGACCACTACAGGCTCCCTGATCTTTGGGAGCCTCCATGAGTCCTAGTCAGTTGATTCTGTGGGCTGGGTTCTCCTGAAAATTCTTCCTCTCCCTCCTCCACAGGACTCCCAGAGCTCCACCTAACATTCGGCTTTAGGACTCTGCACTTGTTCCTAGTAATTGCTGGATGGTCTCTAGTCTCTTTGGTGATGATTCAGCTAGGGTTACTCTCATAGACTCCTGTGAGTTTCAGTTGCATTGGGTTTCTACCTTGCCCCTAAAGTGTTTGGTTCTTTTTAATTTTTTTTTTAATCCTAGGTCCTTCAGGTGTTCTCCTAAGTTGCTTGTATGAGATATCTCCAGTGTCTTTATGAAGGCACATAATGCTATGAACTTTTCTCGTAGCGCTGCTTTCATAGTGTCCCATAAGTATGGCTATGCTATGCCTTTGTTTTCATTGAATTCTGGATAGTATTTTTTTCTTTATTTCTGCCTTGACCTAGTAGTTGTCCATAGGGAGTTGTTTCCATGAGTTTGTAGGCTTTCTGTAGCTTCTGTTGTTGGTGATGTCCAGCTTTAAGCCATGGTGGTCTGATAGGATACTGGAGGTTACTTCAATCTTCTTTATTATATTGAGACTTGCTTTGTGACCAAGTATGTGGTCAATTTTCAGCATATTCTTTGACTGATGAATCTATTTACCCAACTGAATCTCAGCATCTGAGATTCTCTCTTCCACCCCTCGTATTCTCTTGGTGATTCTTGCATTTGTAGTTCCTGTTCACTTAACCTAGATTTTCCATTTCCAGAATTCCCTTAGTTCATGTTTTCTTTATTGTTTCTATTTCCATTTTCAGGTCTTGAATAGTTTCCTTCATCTGTTTGTTTTATCTTAGCTTTTTAAAATTTTTTATTCTTTAAGGAATTTATTGATTTTCTCCAATGTTTTCTTTGTCTTTTCCTGTATTTCTTTAAGGAATTTTTAAAAACTTTCATCTTTAAGGGCCCCTATTATCTTCATAAAGTTGTTTCTATGGTTGTTTTCTTGTGTTTCAGCTGCACTGGAATATTTAGGTCTTACTGACTTAGGATAGCTGGGTTCTGGTGGTGCCATATTGCCTTGGCTGTTGTTGACTGTGTTCTTACACTGATGCTTAGGCATATGAGTTTGGGATGATTAGTGGTCTAGGTGCTGGTTTCTGAGTTTTTCTTTCTTGGATGGGTGTTTTGTTCCTTGCATTCTGTTGTATCCTTCATCTTCCTCTTTCATTAAGGTGTGGATTTCTGGTGGCTTGTGTGACCTGTGATCCAGTAAGGAGTCTCTGTCCAAGTTGGGTGTTGAACTTCTGGCAGCTAACTTGACCTTTGGTGTGGTGGAGGGTGAGGGGTGTCTCTGTTCTTTTGAATGGTGTGGCCTACAGCTGTTCTTCTGACTCTAGATTATTTTTTAAAGCAACTGCTTTGGTTATTGCATTAAAAGTAGTTCCAGAAGACATTTAATACATAAAATAATGTGTGCATATGTTGTGTGACAACACTTTTCCTGGGAGACTCAAAACATACATCTAGCCACCCCCAATAGGCAGTCCACCAAAGACCAAAGTACAGTTACGATCAAAGTACAACGGGATGAACCAACAAGCTTTATTGAGGTTACTTAAATGAATATGGGTAAAAGGTTGTTCATAGGAGCAGAAATTACTCAAAGACTGTTTTATCACCAAAGCCTATTCCAGCATGAGTTCCAGCTCACATAGCTGGGACTTGAAGCACTGTGCACATCCTGAAGGCTACAGGTTATCTACAGGTTATCTACAGGTTAGAGAGTGTCTTTTCTAAGTGCCTCCATTGGCCTAAACCTCTTCCAGCAGCTCAAGTGGCTCTTGCTTCTTCCAGGCAGCCAATCAGGTCTCAGCATCTTCTCGAAAGAAAGAGGAGGAACTTTTCTTCTTCAAGAGTCTTCTTTGCAACTCGCTTTGTCTGAGTTTCAGCAGGTCAGCTTCACTTTGTCTGAGAGAGACTCTTGGCTTTTATGGTTTACTCTGGCAGAAACGTCTAGAGAATGTGGTCACTTTCAGTAACTTCTTGAAGCTATTTTGAACTGTTTATCTTCCTGTGTAGGGAACTTCCTACAGGATGGAATATTTCCACCTCAGAGGAAACTGTTATATAACATCATATTACACATTTGTGATGCAAATTTTGAAAGATAATTTTTGCCTATGAAAACATTATCTAGATAACGAAGATATTTACTACCTTCAAGCTTGCTGTGGTCCTTCGATGACTCTTCCTTTTTCTATACCCAGGACCCCACATACAGTTTCCCAGATCATCATTAATCTTCACCTGGACATTAGTTTAGGTTATTTTGGAATTTTAGAAAATAAGTAGAAGGAGCCCTGCTTTGTCCCCTATGCATTCCATCCCTGGCCCACAGATGAGTCTCCATCCTGGAGGCCTGCTTCCACCTTAGACCGACAGGTGAGACCTCTGTGCCCAGTCCCCTGCCTGCTGGGTCTCCGTGGGCAAACATAGCAGTGGTGAGCACTGTCAGTCCCCTGTGCACCCCAATCCTGGCTCACAGCTCAGGCAACATCCCTGGAGGCCTAATGCCACCCAGAACAGAGAGATAAGACCCCTACATCCCAGCCCTCTGACTTAAATATAGTCTTATGATGATGATAGAGACTTTTAAAGAAGAAATGAATAAACCCCTTAAAGAAATACAGGAAAATGGAATAACACAGGTAGAGGCCTTTAAAGGGGGGAAATGACTAAATACCTTAAATAAATCCAGGAAAACACAATTAAACAGATGAAAGACATTCATAAAACTGTTTAAAACTTGAAAATAGACATAGAAGCAATAAAGAAAACAATACCTGAGGGAACCCTAGAGATGGAAAACCTAGGGAAGACAACAGGTCCAACAGATACAAGCATCACCAATATAATTCAAAAGATGGAAGGATTTCATGTGTAGAAGATAAGATTGAAGAAATTAATACAACAGTTTTCCTGACACAAAATATCCAGGAAATCTGGGATACTAAGGAAAGACTAACCTAAAAATAATAGGACTAGAAGTAAGCGAAGAGTCCCAGTTCCAAGGTCCAGAAAATATTTTCAACAAAACCATAGAAGAAAATGTCCCCAGCCTAAATAAAGATATGCCTATAAATATACAAGACGATTACAGAACAAATATTAGACTGAACCAGAAAATAAAATCCTCCTATCACATAATAATAAAAACAATTAATCTACATAAAATAGAAGGAAAATTAAAAGCTACAAGGGAAAAGAGCCAAATAACTTGCAATGTCAGACCTATAAAAGTTACATTGAGCCAGACTTGATGGCTCATGCCTGTAATTCCAGCACTCAGAAAGGCAGAGGCAGGTGGATCTCTGTAAATTCTGGGCCAGCTAGGTCTACAAATTGAGTTCATGACAGCCAAGGCTACACAGAGAAATTCTGTCTCAAGAGAACAAGCAGGCCAACAAACAAAAAGCAGAGACTCTAAAATTTAGAAGGGGATTGACAGATGTCTTGAGCCTCTAAGAGACCACAGATGCCAAGCTGGACTATTATACTCAGAAAAACTCTCAATGACCAGATGGAGAAAATAAGATATTCCATGGCAAAACCAAATACAAACAATATCTATCCATAAGTCCATCCCTAAAGAAAATATTACAAGGAAAACTCCATCCCAAGGAGGGTAACTATATCCAAGAAAACACAGGAAACAAATAATTCCACACAAATAAAAACAAAAGAAAGGAAGGACATACACACACACACACACACACACACACACACACACACACACACACCTGAACACTACCAACATCAAAATAATGGAATTAACAATAATTGGTCATTAGTATCTCTCATCATCAATTGACTTAGTTCCCCGATAAAAAGAACAGGCTAGCAGAATGGATGTGAAAACAGAATCTATCACTCTGCTTCATACAAGAAACACACCTCAGCAGCAAAGACAGATATTTCCTCAGAGTAAAGAGCCGAAAAAAAAAAAATCCAAGCAAAGGGCCCAAAGAAGCAAGCTGGAGTAGTCTAATAAAATAGACTTGCAACCAAAATTTATCAAAAAAGGTGGGGGAGGACACTTCATTCTCATGAAAGGAAAAATCCACCAAGATGATATCTCAATTCTAAACATATATGCCCCCAGCGCAATGGCACCTGTTAGGTTTCAGAAATAGCCACATACTGCCCGTGCAAACACGAGACTTAGATTGATGGAAGCTTATTTGAATGACGAACAAGAACTGACTGGTCAGGGCCACGGCCTGTAAATTTAGACTGCGACATTGGTTACAAGAACTGACCAGTCAGGGCCAGGGCCCAAATTCAGGAATCAGATTGTGGCAGTGTTCTGCTTCAAAGGCATAATTTTTATAAGAAAAAATGGATCCAGGTAAAAAACAAGGTAACCAGATGGGAAACAAGGAGGAGGGCAGCTTACGTCATTTTCATTAGCTAAACACAAGAAGAATCTATTTTCTTCTGAATACAATGTAACTGGGTGGCTAGACAAAGCATTTTAAGCTGATTGGCTAGGATTAAGGGTAGGAAAGCTCTTGAGGACTTTCCAGGTCTCTGGGAGTAAGGAATATAGCAGGGTGCTGCAGCCTTAGATCTAATAGAACATCATTTACCTTTAACCCAAGCAGAACATGCATTTATCATCTATTGTTTTATTCTAAGCAGAAAGGATTGAATCTTCTTGGTTTCAGACAGGTGGGGCCTAAGAACTTGAACTTAATTTCACCTTATCATCAAAATGGAGACTTGGTGTCAAAATGGTTTCTGATATGATAAGAGCTGGTATTAACAGAGAATCTACTGTCATGTTAGGAACTAAAGGAAGTCTCAAAGGAGGGGCTATAGAGTTTAGGCAGGTTAAGCAGGTTACAACACACACACATTCATTAAAAAAAAAACACTACTAAAGCTTAAATCACATATCAAACCATATATATTAATAGCAGAAGACTTCAACGCCTCTTTCTGATCAAGGGACAGATTATTGAGACAGAAACTAAATAGAGAAATAAAAGATATGAATCAAGTGGACCTAACAGATACCCACAGAACTTTTCACCCAAGAATGTACATTCTTCTCATCACCTCATGGAAACCTCCTTGAAGTTGACTCAGTCACAAAGCAAGCCTCAACAGATACAGGAAAATTGAATTAACCCATTGTATTTTATCAGATACCAAAAGCCTACACATACATGGAAACTGCACAGCTCCCTACTAAGCTAACACTTGGTCAGGGAAGGAATAAAGAAAAATTAAAGACTCTCTAAAAATGAGAATGAAAGCAAAACATACCCAAACTTGTGAGACATAATGAAAACAGTGCTAAGAGGAAAGGTCATATCAATAAGTGCCTTCATAAAGAGACTGAAGTTATTTAAAAGCATACCTGAAAGCTCTAGAACAAAAAGAAGCAAACACACATAAGAGCAGTAGATGACAGGAAATAAAATTAGAGCTGAAATCAATAAATTAGAAACAAAGAGAACAATACAAATAATCAACAAAACCAAGAGCTGTTTTTTTTTTTTTTTTTTTAGAAAATCAACAAAATAGACAAACCATTAGCCAAACTAACTAAAAGACAAAGAGACAGTATTTAAATTAGTAAAGTCTGAAATGAAAAGAGACACTAAGGAAATCTAAAGAATCATTGGGTCTTACCTCAAAAACCTGTACTCCACAAAAATTGAAAGTCTCCCAAACAAACAAACAAACAAACAAACAAAATGCCCTGGAACAAATGGTGTTAGCACAGTTATACCAGACTTTCAAAGAAGCACTAGTACAATACTCTTCAAATTATTCCACAAAATAGAAAACGAAAGACCATTTCACAACACACTCTATGAAGCTACAGTCATCTTGATACCTAAACCTCACAAAGATTCAACCAAGATATAAAATTTCAGACCAATATTCCTCATGAACATTGATTCAACAATACTCAGTAAAATACTTACAAACTGAATCTAAGACACATAATAAAGTTCACCTACCATGATCAAATAGGCTTCATCCCAGGGATGCAGGGAAGGTCCAACATATGAAAATCATCAATGTAATCTATCATGTAAACAAACTGAAAGAACAAAAGCCACATGATCCTGAAAAGCCTTTGAAAAATCCAACACCTCTTCATGGTAAAGATGAACAAGGAAAGAACAAGGATACAAGGCACACACTTAAACACAAAAAGGGAAATATACAGCAAGCCAACAGGTAACATCAAATTAAAACCAGAGAATTTCAAACAAATTCCACTAAAATCAAGGACAAGGCAAGGATGCCCACTCTTTCCAACATAGTATTGAAGTCTTAGCTAGTACAACAAGACAACTAAGGAAGATCAGGGCATAGAAATTGGAAAGAAAGAAGTCTAAGTATCGCTATTTGCAGATGATATGATAGTAACACTAAAAAATTCTACCAGAGAACTCCTACGGCTGAAAAACACATTCAGCAAAGTGGCTGGATACAAAATTAACTCAAAAAAAAAAAAAGTAACAGCCCTGGCTTATACAAATAATAAATGGGCTGAAAAGGTAATTAGGGAAACAACACCCTTTATAATAGCCACAAATATGTAACTCTAACCAAGCAAGTGAAAGACTTGAATGACAACAAATTCAAGTCTCTGAAGAAAGAAATTGAAGAAGATATCAGAAGACAGAAAGATCTCCAATGTTCATGGATTGATAGGATTGACATAGTGAAAATGGCCATCTTAACAAAAGCAGTCTACAGATTCAATGCAATTCCCATCAACATACCAACACAATTCTTTACAGATTTTGAAAGAGCAATTATCAACCTCATGAGGAAAAAATAAAAAACCCAGAATAGCAAAAACAATCTTGTACAACAAAAGAACATCTAGAGGTATCACCATCCTTTTTTTCTTTTTTTTTTTTTGCATCCTTTATTTCAAGCTATACTACAGAGTAATAGTAACAAAAGCTGCACAATATTGGCATAAAAACAGAGAGGTTGATCAATGGAATAGAATCAAAGGCCTAGAAATAAATCAATATATCTATAGACACCAGATTTTTTTATAAAGAAGCTAAAATGGAAAAAAGGAAACATCTTTAGCAATTGGTGTCTACGTATAGGAACTGGATGTCTTCGTGTAGAAGAATGGAAATAGATCCATATCTATTACTCTGCAGAAACTAAGTCCAAGTGGATCAAAGATCTCAACATAAAACCAGATACACTAAATCTAATAGATGAAAAAGTGGGGGGAAAGCCTTAAATTCATTGGCACAAGAGACAACTTTATGAACCAAATACAAATAGCTCAGGCACTAAGACCAACACTTAATTAATGGGACCCCATGAAACTGAAAAGACTCTGCAAAAAGGCTGTGAATGACACTGTCGATCAAACAAAATGGCAACCTACAGAATGGGAAAATATTTTCACCAGCCCTATATACAACAAAAGGCTAATATCCAAAAATATAAAGAACTCAAGAAATTAAACACCAACAAACCAAATAGCCTAACTAAAAAATGGGGTACATAACTAAACAAAGAATTCTCAACAGAAGAATATCAAATAGCCAAGAACCACTTAAAGAAATGCTAAACATCCTTAGTCATCTGAGAAATACTAATCAAAATGACTCTGAGATTCCATCATACACCTATCAGAATTGCTAAGATCAAGAACTCAAGTGACTTCACATGCTGATGAGAATGTGGAGAAAGGGGAACACTCTTTCATTGCTAGTAGGAGTGCAAACTTGTACAACCACTGTGGAAATCCATCTAGAGGTTTCTCAGAAAACTGGGAATAGATCTACCACAAAACCCACTTTTACCACTCCTGAGAATATACCTAAAAGACGTTCTGCCATACCATAAGGACACATGCTCAATTAAGTTCATAGCAACTTTATTCATAATAGTCTCAAACTGGAAACAACCTAGATGTCCTTCAACAGAAAAATGGATAAAGAAAACATAGTACAGTTATCCTCAAAGAAGGAAAGTAACAAAGAGGACCAAAAGAAGGATGCATGACTCTCACTGAGAGGGAAAATAGAATGGATAGGGGAAGTGCTCAAGGAGAGGGAACAGGATAAGGGAGGGAGTGCTGAGAGAAATGAAAGAGGGGATATGATGTAGGAAGAGCTGGGGTAGGGTAGGAGGACAGTGGACTTTCAGAGAGAGGAGAAATTGTGGCCTTGGGCATCTCTGAGACAGGCTGGAAACCTACAACAGTGTAGGCTCCTGGGAGTATACGAGAGTGACTCTAGTTGGGACCCCTATTGCAGTAAACATGAAGACTGAAAAGGCCACCCACTTAGCAGACAGGACTCTTAGAAGAGGGAGGGGAACATCAACCCACCCATAAAAACTTTGACCCCAAATTTACCATGCCTACAAGATGTTCAGGGATAAAGGAAGAGCAGAGATTGAGAGAATGTCCAAAAAATGCCCAGCCACATCATGCAAGAGAGCCAACCCTTGACGCTGTTAAGAACACTCTGCTATGCTTGCAGACAAGAGCATAGCATAGCTGTCCTCAGAGAGGCCCCACCCCACAACAGATGCTGAGACTCACAGCCAAACACTGCATGGAGCTGAGAGAGCCTTGTGGAAAAGTGGGAGGAAAGATAGAAAGACCTGAGGGGAACAGGAGCTTCACAAGGCCAACAAAGCCAATAAACCCTGGGCACAGAGGGGCTTGCAGAGACGGAAACACCAATGAAGGACTGTGTATGGACTGGACCTAGGCCCTTTACACATACGTATCCAATAGGCTGCTTGGTCTCCATGTGGGTCTGCTAGTAATGGGAGCGGGACTTTCTTGCATGTTTTTCTATCACTTTCCCCTGGCATGGCTGCCTTGCCAGGCCACAGTGTTAGAGGATGGGCTCAGCCCTTACACATCTTGATATGATGGAATAAGTAGTTGAGGAAGGCGCCCCTTTTCTGAGTGGTAGTGGAGGGGAGGATACAGAGAAGAGGGATGAAGAATGGGGCCAAGAGGAGAGGAGGGGACTACAATTGGGATGGAAAGTGATTAAGCAAATCTTTTTTTAATAAAGAAAATGTGGTGCACCAAAGTAATCCTACTCAGCTATCAACAACAAAGACACCATGCAATTTGCAGGCACATGGATGGAACTAGAAAATAATCATGCTGAGTGAGGTAACCCAGACCCAGAAAGACATGGACGGTATGTGCTCACTTATAAGTAGATATTAGCCATAAAGTACAGGATAATCATGCTAAACTCCACAGATGCAAAGAAGCCATGGAGGGCCCAAGGTAGGAGGCTTGAATCTCACTCAGAAAACATCAGAAGTAGAGGAAGGGAAGAAACCATGAGGAAGAGGGAGTGTGGAGGTAACAGAGGTAGGCATCAAGTGTGAGGAGAGTGTGAAGTCTTGGGGAAAGGACCAAGAGAAAGAATGCAACTTGGTGGGGGAGAGCTTTTCTGGGACAGGTGAGGTTCCTAAAGTCTGTGAGGGTGACCCTAGCTGAGACACCTAGCAGGTGGGTGGGGGAGGGAAGGGTCAGGGATATGGAGCCTAAAGTTCCCACCTCCTATAACCAGGTAGGACTTCCAGTGAATTGGTGACACCAACCCTCCCATAAAACCTTTGACTCAAATTTTGTCTTGCCTACAAGAAGTGTAGGGATAAATATGGAGCAGAGATTGAAGGAATGGCAAACCAATGACTGGCCTAACTTGAGACCCACCCCAAGAGAGAGCCAACCTTTGACACTATTAATGATACCCTGCTATGATTGCAGACAGGAGCCTAGCATAATTGTCTTCTGAGAGGCTTCATCCAGCCCTTGATGGAAACAGATGCAGAGACCCACAGCCAAACAATAGGCTGAGCTCAGCGAGTTTTGTGGATGGATGAGAGAGAGAAAAGGGATGGAGTAAGCTGGAGGGCTCAAAGAAGTACAAGAAACCTACAGAGTAAACCAATCTGGGCCTATGGGGCCCACAGAGACTGAACCATAAACCAAAGAGCACACATGTGCAGAACTTAGACATATGAACATAGTAAGTAACAGATGGGCAACTTGGTCATCATGTGGGTCCCCTAACAATGGAGTAGGGGCTGTCGCTGACTCTGTTACCTGCCTTTGGATCTCTTTCCCTTAGCTGGGCTGCCTTGTCTGGATTCAGTGTGAGAAGATATGCCTAGTCCTTCTGGTTTTGAGGTGCTAGGGTGAGTTGGTACCCCTTGGGGGCCTCCTCTTTTCTTAGAAAAATGAAAGGGGGGAGATAGGGGGAAGGGTGTGAAGGTGGGACTGGGAAGAGAGGAGAATAAGTAAATAAATGAAAGAAAAAGAAAATAATTGCAATAATATAGCATAAAATTATTTTACCCAGAAAAGTAATGGCGAGATCTGTCTGCATTTACTCTATCCCATCTTTTTGATGCACAGCATTATATCATACGTGTATACCACAGTTTAAAACATTTTACTAACATGTAATGATTTTGTAATGGAACAGAATGCACTGTGATGTTTCCATACATGCATGCAGAACATATGCATAGATGCATAAATCACATGCATCCATAGGTCTCCCCCGCCCCCGCTTCTTCCTCCCCTGCTACCCTGTCAGTCTCTGGCAATGATACCACTACTTTAGAATGGCTTTTGTTGTTTTCACACAGAGCAAAAAGTGATACTTATCTCCTTGTGTCTGGCTATTTCACTTAACATAATATCCTCTAGTTCTATCCATTTTGCTACAAATGGTAGTATTTCATTCTGAATAATCCTCCATTGTGATGATAAGCTATGTTTCCTTTGTCCATTTGATTGTTAGTGGGCATTTCAGCTGGTTTGTTTTTCCCCTTAGCAACAATAAATGAAACATAAACAGAAGCATGCAGATATGTCTTTTGTGTGCTGACTTCATTTCCTTTGCATATGAAGCCAAAAGTGGCATCACTAGATCATATCTATTTTTAGCTTTTCAAGAGATCTCCATAGTATTTTGCTTATATTAACATATATTCCAAACCAACATTATGTGATCCCTTTCACTTCAAATATTTGCCAGCATATTTTAAATTTTTATTTATTGAATTTTTGACAATTGTCATTCTAATTTGGGGAAAGATGGTATTTAATTGTAGTTTTGATAATATGACCATGATGACTAATGATATATTACATGTTTCATTCATTTATTGGCTATTTATAATTATTCTTTTGAGAAATAAGTCACTTGTACTTTAATTAGATTACTTATTTTGATGTTAAATATTTATGATCCTTCTGTATTCAGGATATCACTGCTCTGTTGAATAGCTGGCAAATATTTTCCACTATTCTGTAGGGTGTCTCTTTACTCTCCTGGCTCTTTGTTGTGCAGAAGCTCTTTAGTTTAATGTAATTCCACTTCGTTAATTTTGCTGTTCCCTGAAAGGCATTTCTTCCCCACAGCACCTTCAGAGTTGTAGATATTGCATTAAGATCTTTAATTCTCACCGATTTAGTTCTAGAATAAGGTGAAAGATAAGTTGCCACATTTTCATCTTCTGCAGGGGAATATCCAGATTTTCTAGCTTCTCTAGCAGAGGAAGTTGCTCTTGCTCTGAAGTTATGTTTGGGGCACAAATTATGTCTTATACCAAGCAAGTTTGGTAAGAAGAACAAAATATTATATATTATTTCAAGGATAAATTGAGATTATACTCAGCAGAAATTATTAAACAGTGGTGCAGCTACCCAGCAATGCTACACAGGGACCACCCAGGGTCTCTTAAGGACATTGCAGACATTACAGCAGCCTTGAGACTGACAGCCATGGCCCATAAAGTAAAAAGAGCTCGGTTGTCAGAATGTGAAGCTTAGCTGCAGCTATTCCCAGAGCTCTGTCCCTGGCCCAGGCCATTATTGGCTCCGACAAGCTTTAGAAAGGAACTATGGTTCTCATCCATACATCAGGGCCTCAGAAAAGTCTTGAATCAGCCCAGGCCTCAACACATACTGCTTTCCAGTGTCATCTTCAATGTCTTCATTTAGTGCTTTGCAATGTATATTATAGACATATTCCATTTTTTAGTTACATTTATTCCTAGGCAATTGAAGGCATGTTGGGAATGAGATAGATTTCATGACATACAAAAAAGTCATGGATTTTCATTTGATTTTATAGCCTGGTATTTTGCTTTTGAAATCTTTGTGTTTTCTATGTATGCAATCGTACACTATACAAACTGAAAACTCAACATTCCCCTTCCCTCTTTTGTATGGCATTTATTTCTTTTCCTTAAATGCATTGATGAAATTTCTGGTACTGTGTTGAGTAAAAAATTGACACCTTTGCCTTTACTCCTCATCAGAGAAGAGAGATCCTCATAGCATTGGGCCGTAGGAGAGTCTATAATGCATTGTCTTTATTAGTGATCAATGTGGGAGGGCACAACCTATTGGGAATAGTGCTATCCCTCAGCTGCTAGTCCTGGGTTTTTATAAGAAAGCAGACTGAGCAAGCCATGAGGAGCAAGTCAGTAAGCAGCATCCCTCCATAGCCTTGGTATCAGCTCCTGCTTCCACGTTCCTGGCCTGTTTGAGTTCCTGTCCTGACTTTCTTTAATGATGACCAATTAAATGGAAGTGTGAGCCAAACAAACCCTTTCATTTCTAAGATGCTTTGGTCATGGTGTTTTATCTTAGCAATAGTCATCTTGAGACATCCTACAGCACATTTGTCAGAACATATCTGTCATTAAGCTACTCAAGTTTTTATACACACACAAATTCACATATAATCACATACAGTTACGTTAGTGTCTTATCTTTCACTTCATAACACACACACACACACACACACACACACACACACAAATTCTGCAGGAACAGATATTTAGAAAAGATAGGAGTCAGAAGCAAACACCCACACTTCAAAGACATGGCTAAACATGTCAACTTTTGTTAATTATCCTCATCAGGAACCACAAAATGATCATCCTAAAACTTAAATGACGACTTAATATTCCAGGATCAGTTACCTGCTTAAGCTAATTACACGTTACTTAATTGTAGAACAATGAATGCTCTTTTTTGGCTATGCATGTTACAAATGGTTTCAGAAACACCATACGTAACATTCAAAAGGGATATGGATTAGAGAAAAAAGAGAACTTTTTATGAAATATGAGTTCAGTTAGTCTGAGTATGTCTAGTGGTTGGCTGAGAAGCTCTGTGTAGTGAGACCAACCTTGCTTCGATTAGGACCACGTCTATTTTCCATTCAATACATTTGCACAAGTTTTAAAGCATTTTATCTAAAACATTTTAATACAACCCAATTAAAATGTAATTAAATCACTTTTCACTAACTTCTTTCCTCCCTCTACACCTCCCCAAGTTCCCTCTCTCCAATGCCTTCCATGTTTGCCCCTCACTCTCAGATCGATGACCTCTTCTAGCCCTAACCCTAACCATAATCATCAGTGGCACACAAGCCTCTAAAGTTTTCAGTGTTTCTGAGTCACTAGCCAGATCAACACAATTTCGTTTCGGCTCCCATGGAGCAACAGAGTTTCTTCTTGTCATGATGTATTGTAGAGACTGGGCTCCATTTGAAAGCTTGAAAGAGACAGAGTCACATGTTTATCAACTGAGAAGTGTGCAAGACTAGTAAGTCATGGGGTGGCATTCACAATATAGGCCAGGCTGCAGCCCTCACAAGTTAAAGTCCTTGCTCATAAATGAAGGGCCAGTGTCTTATGGATACTATATGTGCTTAATGTCATTAACAATTGCTATTATATAATATGCTAATATATAATTATAAGTTCCTCCCACAATTCCCCTTTTATAAGTTGGATTGTATGAAAATATCTCATTCCTAATTATTAATGTCATGATTAATATAAAATATAATCTTAGATTCATATGACTCTTACAAATGGGAGACATCCCAAAACACCCTGAGAAAGTTCATTTTGCTTGAATTTCTTTTTTTAATTTTTTATTATTTAATTAATGTTTTCAGATTATATCTCAATTGTTTCCCCTCACTTGTATCCACCCACTCCTCCCTCCCTCCTGCTTTCACCCTATTTCCCTTCCCTATGTTTATGACCAAGGGGGACCTCCTCCTCCACTGTATGGTCATAGGCTATCTATCAAGTCTCATCTTGGTAGCCTGCTCATTCTTTATCTGAGTGCCATCAGGCCACCCCACCATGGGGAAGTGGTCAAGTATGGGGCACCAGAGTTCATGTCAGAGTCAGTCCCTGCTCTCCACAGAACTGTGGAAAATGTCCTGTCCGTCGGCTAGATCTGAGGAGGGGTTCAATTTTTACTGCATAGATTGTCCTTGGTTGGTGCAGTAGTTTGAGCAGAATCCCCTGGGTCCAGGTCCACCCATCATGATGTTCTTCTTGTAGGTTTCTAGGATCCTCTGGATCCTTCTATTTACCTATTCTCCCATACTTCTCTCACCTAGAGTCCCAATAGGATTTCCTCATATCTATCCCAATCTCCTGGTAAGTAAAGACTTTCATGGGACAGACCTTTTGGGCTAGTGCCCAATTATAAGTAAGTATATACAATGTGAGTCTTTCTGCTTCTGGGTTAACTTCTTAACAGGTAGATATTTCTTCCCTTTGCTGAAGTGTTTTGACTGGGTGGCCAGTTTCCCTAAATAATGGGAGACACCCCCTGCCCCCTTCTACTAACAATGGGAGAAGATCATGGAAATCCCATGGGAGCAGGATGAGTCTGAAATAGTTCCACATTTGGCTTTACTTGTCCCAGATGCTATTGGTCTTGTTTCTTTGCCCTGAGAAATGAAGAGCAGTGATAAGTGCGCATGAGAGCTCCTCGAACGTTGAGTTATTTTAAGACACAGGAACTGATTGACAATGACTGGTTATAGCTGTTACGTTGTTTTCCTCGGCAAACCTGCCAGTTAAGAGGTTCGAACCTAATCTCAGATGATGCTCTTTGAACATGCTTCATCTGTAGACGCTCCCTACACAGATATTTGCAGTGGGAGCAGGGAATAAATGTTTGAGTGTTTCCAAGTAATCTCTGTTACATTATTTCATTCATTAGTTCAATTTGGGGTTGTAAATTTCTAATATTGCGAAGAATATTTAAGCCTTCTCATGCAAAGAGAATGTGTAAAAAGAATTTTACACAATTCAAAACTAGCATCTTCATCTTTCAGAGCTATTTGAGTGTCTGCCTGTATTATACATTGACTCATCACTCACTATAATCCTAGTTAAATTAACAATAAATACTGTTAAAATCCTCACCTTGCTGACTAGGGAAGGGCTGGGAAATCTCATAAAACCCAATGGGGAAATTGGACAATGAATGTTTATCTGTCTGGCACAATAATGTCTTTACATGAGATGCCCAAGCTGTCATCCTATGCCTACTGTCAGAATCTATTGACAACATGCTTAATCACGGAGTTTCTGCATTTTGGAAGCTTCACTCCTTTTTCTTACTTCTATCTTTCAAGACAACCACAAAGCTGTCAATTTTCTAATATGCATTTCTTTCTCTGGATGTCTACATTTGTGATGGTTCCTGATAATTCAAATAAGATATAACTAGCATCATACTCTAAGAGAATACTTTCAATTTTACCTATCAAGTATAATAAATTTTTTAAATTGGATTTTTGTTTTGTTTTCTTTTTTGCTATAATTAAAATTGTCATTTGCCAGAGGACACAGTGAAAGTCTGAGGCAAGATACAGACAAACATTCAACATTTTAAAATTTGGAAGTCAGCTCTCTTATATTGTTTACAAAATAATGATCTTCATGAAAGTATTGTTTGTTTCTCCTGTGTCTGTCCCATGTTTATCCACTCACACACATTAGTAGTAATATGTCTTTACAGAAGAGTCCTATGTCCCTTTATCCCTGGCAGGTCTTTCAGTTGGAAGGCCAACTTCTTTCAAGAAGGTTGTGATTTCACAGTATTAAATAAGGGCATGTTTTTCAACATCTCATGCTTTTCAGCATCTCAATATGTCAAAGGGTTACTGAAAGAGAGAGAGAGAGACAGAGACAGAGAAAGACAGAGACAGAGAGACAGAGTCAAAGAGAGACAGACAGACAGAGACAAAGAGAGACAGACAGACAGACAGAGACAGAGAGAAGGCAGAGAGCCAATCTAAATAGTATAGACACATGGGAGTGTTGATGTAGACCTTTAATCCTGCCACTTGAGAGACCAGCTTTGTCAACATAGTAAGTTTCAGGACAGCCAGAACTACAGAGTGGCACAGTTGTCACCAATAAGAAAATAAAAAGGTGTGAAGGTGTGAACTTTTGAAATCTCAAACACCACTCCCAGTGACACACTTCTTCTAGCAAGGCTGCAACTTCTCAATCAAGGCCATGTCTCCAAATTCTTACCAAACAATTCCACCAAGAGAAAATCAAACATTCAATATATGTCCCTATCGGGTCGGCGGGGGGGGGGGGGGACAGATTTCTCATTCAATCCACCTCAACAGCAACTTGGGGAGTTTATTTGGTTTGCCTGTCTCAATTGTAGTTCGTTATTAAGGGAAGCAAAAGCAGGAACTACAGGAGGAGCAGAGACCAAAACCATGGTAGACAGCTGCCTACTGGCTTGCTCCCCATGGCTTGCTCAGCCTGCTTTTTATGCCATACTGTACTACCTGCCCAGAGTGGACACTGTCCATAGTGGGCTGGGCCCTTCCACAGTTAATAGCTAATCAAGGAAACCAAGGAAATGCCGCCACAGGCTTGCCTGCAGGGAAGCTGATGGAAGCAGTCCTTCAGTAAGGTTCCCTCTCCCCAATGACTATCGTCTGCCAAATTGACAAAGAACTAGCCAGAACACCTCATAAATTAACACCACTCACACCCGGGACTGCATCAACACGTCTTGCCAGCTCTATGTACTGAATATTTTCTGAATTTGTCCCTTTTCACTTCTCATTGCTATTTTGTTTTACACCGAGCACACTTTATCTGTCTCCTTTTTTCTACTAAGGCTCTCAAATCCCCCGTCCTTTATCTAGTAGTTGGAAGAAAGACTTAATTTGACAACATGAGAATGTGTTGTCCTGATTCAACTTTCCAGCAACTTACATGTTCCTTAAAGCAAAATAACATTTCCTTAAAGTGAAATAAAAACTTGTTATTAGTGCCCTCTATTAATTACTTTTCTCTTCTATAGTTAAAAAAAAGTTCTAACAAAAGCAACTTAACAGAGGGAGGACTTACTTTGGCATACAGTATCCAAGGATCACAGTATACCATGGCAGAAGAGGTATGGCAACAGGCAGGAAACACTTGGCTGGAGAGGAAGACTGGTCAACCATTTACTCATGCTCAGAACACATAGAAAGAACAGCAGGTAAGGCTAGGCGAGACTATGGAAGGTATTTCACACTGAAACAATAACACTGGCTCATAAACCGTCACCTTCTCTCCTTTTACCCTGTCTTCATATTTTTGAGAACATTTCATTCTCTTTTCCACCCCCTAGAACTGTATTAAGCATCTGCATGCTTATGCTAAACCCACTTTCCAAGTGACCATATGAGCTCTTTGCAGTGTAGTCATTTGCTTCTTTGCTCCTCTTTCACCTGCCCTGCCTTCACCTCCAGATTAGATTAGAATCCGTTACACAGTGTGCTCAAGGTGGATTTGTTAGATAAAAGTGTGTGCTACTAAAGAAATAATTGAGATATCTCTTAATTGTGAGCTTAAAATGCTTATGTAAATCCCAACAAATGGTCAGCCTTACACGTTGTTAAAAGGATACATTTAGCACACAGGAGGAACTCTTTAGAACTGTAAATAGTCTCATGAATTGCAAAAGCATTTTTACATTTCTGGACAGGGAGCTTGGATCATCTAATCACTTAGTTAGTGGATGGCTTAATGACTATCTTAGTCATGACCTAGTGATTCAGACAGCATGAAGAGGTGCAGTTTTTACCTGCAGGGCAATTGTACTGAAGACAGAAGATACTCACGAGCAGTGAAACTTATTAAAGTCACTTAATTAAACAATTGAATTTTGTGACATAGAGGATGTACAAAAATACTACAAGGTACTGAAGCAGAACATACAACAGACACAGAAGAAAGTACACCATATGTAACAGTTCACTGAGAAAGGGGGCCTGGGTGGGCACTGATTTCACAAACTACATAGAACAGTTAACCAGGATTTTTTCATTAGCTACAGTTTTTCTTAATTGAAAACAGTTTTCATATAAATGATTTTGATTGTTTTCCCTGCTTCCAATCCTCCCAGATCATCTCCACCTCCCCACTCATCCAACTCCACACCCTTTCCCCCCCTCTCTGTCTCTCTCTGTCTCTCTCTTTTTGTCTCTCTGTCTCTGTCTCTGTCTCTGTCTCTGTCTCTGTGTCTCTGTCTCTCTCTCTCTCTCTCTCTCTCTCTCTCTCTCTCTCTCTCTCTCTCTCTCTCTCAAAGCAAACCAAGAAACACACACACACACACATATACACACAAATGCCCACAAAAACATCAAATCAGAAATCATAATATACAAGCAAAAGACTAATAAGAAAAAAAACCGCCCAAACAAAATGAGACAGAAAGTCTTAAAAAATTCCAATGATTTTGTTTTCTATATAACTCTAAGCACATGGTCTACCCTTAAATATGGTTAATAGACAAGTGTAACTTCTGTATAGAAAATTAATTTTTCCTCTACAAGCAGATTTCATTGGGGGTAGCTCTTTGATTAGGCATGGAAGGCTGTGTCCACTTCCCCCTCCCATCACTGGGACCTTATCTGATTTGAGCCTGTACATTCCCATGCATGCTGCCACAGTCTCTGTGACTTCATGTGTGCATCAGTTCGGTTATGTCTGGAAGATACTGCTTCATGATGTCATCCATTCCCTCTGGCGCTTAAAATATTTCTGTCTTCTGTTTAGCATAGCTCACTGAGCTCTGACGGGAGAGCTTTGGTGAAGACATCTCCTTTAGGACTGAGTGCTACAAAGTCTCTCATTGTCTATGCACTGTGCAGTTGTGAGTCTCTCTGTCTGCTCCCATCTACTGCCAGAAGCCTCTGTGATGATAGCTGAGCATGACACTGGTCTATTGGTATAGCAAAATGTTATTAGGAGTATTTTGGTGTTCCTTCAGAAGAGCAATAGGATTTGGTTGTCCCCCTAAGGCCATGGTCTATTCTGCCTCAGGTTATTGGCCACCCTAACAGTATCAGGTATAGGTTCTCTCTCAAGGAGTAAGAATAGATATGATCAAAGAGCAGTTGGTTATTCCCACAACATTTATGCCACTATTGCTTTGACATATCCCACAGGTAGGTTACAAGGTTGGTGATGACTACCGTTCTCAACTGCTAGTGTGCAGAATATGATTACTATGATTGTTAGTCATTCATGGTGAAACCTCTAGGTAGGTACTAGCATGACTTCCCCATATTCTATATGTACGTATTCTACTCAGAAATGGGATTTTAGGCACAGTACTTTAAAATATCTAAAAATATTCCTCCACAGAGATCTTTGTAAAGCTGGAGTCATAGTGTTATATGGATGACGTAGTTGAAGAGAAGCAAATATGTATTTGAATATAATATAGTCTATACATTTATATTTGTTTTACATGTTACATATTTTCATTATGTATATAAATACCCATCTGGATTATTAAAAACCTTATGAAATTACAAATATTAAGAGCTGCAGTAAGGGGCTGGAAAGATGGCTGAGAGGTTAAGAGCACTGGCTGCTCTTCCAAAGGTGCTGAGTTGAATTCCAAGCAAATACATGGTGGCTCACAACCATGTATAATGAGATCTGGTGCCCTCTTCTGGTGTACATGCAGGCAGAACACTGTGTATATATGATAAATAAACAAATCTTAAAAAAAAAAAAAAAAAGAGCTGCAGTGAGATGAGCAAGCGGTTTTATATTTCAAGCAGAAGACATTGAGAGACAATATTTCTTAAGCATATAAAGTCACTCTGACATGTTACCAGAGAATCAAACTCCTTCCCAGGACCTGCACAAAATTTCCAAATGTAGTTTTGAACTTGAAGTGGTTTCATGACGGATGAATGGCTGCTTCAGCTTTTACCACCAGATGCATGTCCTAAGCAGCAGAGAAAGGAGGGAGTAGGGCAGAAGGATGCGCCTTGTAGCTAAAGGACTTTCCTGGAAAACTCACTCGTGGCCTGCTGTTTATATTTCATGTAGTAATTTGATATGAAAGGAATGATAGTAAACAGTTTTATCTTGGCACTTTGATATCTAATTTCACCGAGATTCCTTTATTTAAAAAAAAGGGGGGGGGGGTGAGAGGAAATTGAGTTTATCATCCAAATATTCAAAATCTACCCAAACTTCAGAAATAACTTAAGTAGAACATTTTTGAAAAATAGATTATATTCAGTTCTATCACTGCTACATCCCCAACACCTTTCATATACTTAGATTTCAATAATTTATTCAGTACCAAACAAATTCATGGGTCAGCTATGGACTGAAACCTTTATTGAAAACAAACCATTATCTTTAAATTCCTCAACACAAGAATTTTATAAGAGTAATGGAATACAATTAATATTCACCAGGAGTTGAGCCTCAAAGAAATAATATTGTTTTATTACTTTCATGACCAAAGATTTACAAAATTGTAAGTAAATAGATGTCTTAAAATTTTAATTCCTTTCCCCTCCATTTTTTTTCCCTAAACTATCTACTTATTATTGGGATAGCTGTAGCACTTGCAATTTGAGGGGTGTTTCTGTGTACTCTCCAGAATTTGTAAATCTTAAATTGTTTCCAGGTAATCAAAAAAATACATGGCTACTCTATGTGTGTAATGATTGATTCTAATACCTGAAAAATCAAATTTGCAGTGGTTTGTTGTTATCCTATGGTAAGCTTAGAAACTAAATTTCATATATAGAATGAATTTTAATCTTGTCATTTCATAAAAAGAGAAAATAGTGGAGAAATTGAGCAAAACATTAGTAACTTTAAAAATATGGGAAGAAGGAACATAAATAAAGAAGATATATGTAACACATGAGTAAAATGTGGCAAAGGAATCAGACATAGAGATAGTTACATGGCTCAAAGGAACATGAGACATGACTATGAAAAACAAGTAAAAAGAGTCTTGGTGATATAGTTTTCTATGCCATCTCGGAATTTGCTGAGAGATAATAGCTGGAGAAAGGATCAGTTTTAAAATTCTCGGTTTTAAATAAAGCCTGAGCATTATTCCTACTCAAAAATCTTTTTTTTTTCTTTTTTTATTTTTTTTCTACTCAAAAATCTTAAGGTTAAAAAATAATTGAAGGAATTGGAAAACTCTACTCACTGGTAGATTAAAATATAGTTTAAGTCTGATGTATTATTGATTCTGAAATTTTGAATAAGCCTGTTCAGCAGGCAAAGTTACTGCACAGGCATTATCTACTACTTTAATATATTTTCAGTGAAACGTAAGTTGGTCCCAAAGATGTGAGCCCTCAAATGCACAGCTCAGCCCTTGCATCTGAAGTAGTGTCAGGAATCTACCACCTCATTCAGTATTAAATGGATGGGTAAATCTAGCAAGAAGAGGTGGCTTAGTCCATTTAAAGGAAAAAGGAATTTGTTTATAACAAGTTAAAACAGGAAAATTTTTAACTTTGATGAACACATATCCTAAACGTAAGTGAAGTTCAGAGTTCAGAATCCCTGACATCGAGATTGTCACAGGAATCTCCTAATCTTATTTCAAGTTTTGAGTGGAAAACATATGAGACCTATAAAACACTTGCCTAGTATCTATTATACAATAAGAACCCAACTGTCTAGTCATATATTTAATTATCTTCTAAAATGCAGATTAAATAGTCCTACTAGAAATCTAATTTTAAGATAATGGCATTCACACAGGCTTGGTGGCTTACATCTTCTCACTTAGGAGGCTAAGACACAGGGATCAGAGCAAGTTCCAGGACATTCTGGGCAACATAACAAGATTGCACTAACATTACAAGAGCTATCAATACTAGCTTGAAGTGTCCACATGACATATATAGGCGTTGATATTAGACTTACCCTGACTTACTATCTGTGAGGGTTAAACAAGTTGATGATATGTAAAGTGCACGTGTGCACGTGCATGCACAAGTGCATGGACACAAACACACATATCTCCATGAGCTTATAAGAAGCTAATGGAATGATTCATCTAAAATGCTGGCATTACGTAAGACACACTTCAACCTCAATAAATGTTCAGTATTAATTGCACCATGTGTCTAGAGCAACAGGTCAAAGCTTTGAGAATATTTTATCTCACCTATTTTAAAATCATAGAAGAGAGGTATGTGGTCAGGGGAGTTCAAAGGTGTAATTTGGAGTGAGGTTCTAATTAACAGTAACAGTCATTTTTTGTGAGTTGTGATGGTAAGGAAGAATTGGGAAGGCTGTGGTTCCTAAACCGCCAACTTTCTAGTAGACAAAAAGTGGCCTGGGCATTGGGACTTTTATTTAGTGCCAGCAGAAATATGATGTGTAGTGGAAACTGTCAGCATAGAAAATCATCCACTGTGAATCCTGGTCCTGTGACCTTCTTAGTGTTAAAGAAGTGTCTATTTATTTTAACTGTTTCATTGCTGGGTTGTGGTAGTCCTCGGTCTGTTCTCTACATGAAGTCCTACCAGAGGTGGGATTTATGAATATTTCTTACATTCCACGTTTTTTTCCAACTTCTCAGTGTGCCCTTGGTGTACAGAGAAGAGACCTATTAGTTGCCACCATCCTACTCATCCATATTTGCTATTACTCTCTGTGCTCTGGAGATCTTGTCCAAAAAGCTATCCTTAAATATACTACCATGAGACTTTTCACCTGTGATTTCTTTCTTTTCTTTAACATGATATTTTAATTGATTGTTTGGGAATTTCACATGATGCACTTCAATCACACTCATTTCCTGGTCCTTCCTTCCATGTCAATCCTTCCACCCTTGTGACTGCCATCCCATACCCCCATAACCCTCCACAAAAAAAAAAAAAAAAAAAAAAAAGGAAGAAAGAAAGAAAGAAAAAGAAAACACAAAACAAACAAAAAAAAACACAAAAAAACTTAAAATTGAAATTAAAAAACAAAGAAAAAGAAAAAATGCCCAATTTGTGTTATCTATGTACTCACTGTAGCATGGTCAAACTCTATGCGGCCTACTCCCTGTTCCCCTCCTGCACCTCTGCCAGAAGCCATCCATTGTGGAGAGTTAACTTCAGCATCCTCACGACATTTATTTTTAGAGCTCTCTTCAGTGGCTTCCTGTCTGTGCCACATTATGGGGAGTCGGGTGTGTGGTGAAGGATAAGAGTTACCAGAAGCGCATTCCACGCCCCACTTTCACAACTACGCAATCACGGATATCATTGTAAAAGTAGCTGCCTTACTCTTTATGATCAGCCATCAGTGGGAGCCCAGATTACGGGCTTCTTCGTGGTTTCTGGAGGTAGCACAGACCGATGGCAACATGATCCCCAGATACAGTAGAATCATGACCTAGACAAGATCCTCGGCGGCAGCCCGGATCACGGACGTCACAACATGGCTCAGATTGTCCTGCAGGCTACTCACACCAATATGGCCCCAGATGGAAGCACAACCCACAGTTATCAACATGGCTTCAGGCTGTAGCACGGACCACTGACATGGGGTTGGCCTCTCTTGGCAACACGGGCCATGGTTGCAGTCAGATTTGGACCCATGCATGGCCTTCAGTGGTAGCACAGCCCAGACATCACCACGGCCTCGAGTAGAAGTGCAGGCCACTCACAGAACCCTGGTCCTTATTGCTGTCTTGTCTCCAGTTCCACCTCTCTCCACAGTGCAGGTACTGCTCCGTTTTTCTATCTTTCCATTTCTTCATCCCATATTTATTCATTGTAGTGGTGCCCATCGCCCACACCATGATTTTCACTCTATAGTCCAGACAGATACCAACTCCTCATCAACCTGCTTCAGCCTCGCAGGCATTAGGATTGCTGATATTTGATGGCACATCCAGGGATACCATTTTCTGGTAGTATTTCTAGTTTGGGGGTCTTAAATTGAAATTCCTGGGTGATATTGATTTAAGTTTTCAAATATTTTTGGAACTCAAATCTCTGTGAATACCATAATAGTTCTTTTTCCACTTCTTCAGTTCTGTTTCATCCTGTCCCTTTCTCTGAGCATTTCTGTGAAATACTTATATATTAAAAGAATCGTCACCTATTATTGCTTCCTAATTATTCATGACTAAATCAATTGTTTGCAATAATACAATCCTCCTCAGTGAAATTAGGATTCAGCAAACAAGGCCTAGCGTTTCCAGTGGAGAGTAAAGAGAATATATACATGAAAGTTGAAAAGTCCTCTTTGTCTCTGAGAATACAGAAAAAATAAAGTATAAAATTTTTGACACATAAAGCAAAGCATTTCTAAGAAAACTAATTTTTTATCTTGACTGTCCCTTAGGAGATTGGCTCATGTGAACCCTGGTACTTACAGAAAGTTATTATGATTCATTTCTCACAGAAAGAATGGAAAGATAAATGACATTAGGTGTTTGATTTATGAAATATAAATACCAGTAACATAATACTGTACTGTGTAAATAAAAAATAAATCTTTTTCCAGAAAAAATATTTATATGGTTGTAAGACCTATTCTGTGATTTGAGTCTATCCCCAGCCTCTTCTATCATGTAACTCGAATCTACTATAAGATAAAATTGCTATCAGCCTGTGTAAATATATTGTAAGTTAATTATAAGTAAAGCTCTCAAAAATCTTGATATTACTACCTTTAAAAATATATTTTGTTGTCTCAAACATATCAAGGAGCAACCATTATGGAAACAATATTCTCTTTCCTAGTGAAATAAAATCCTCTCTGGAGTATATTATAAGACTTATTAAAATAGTCTGTTGGTAGGCAAAATTTTTCTCACTGTGACCAGAAGACTTCAAAATTGGTGGCAAAGGAATTTGGATGTCTCAGAGAAAAAGAATCATAAGATTGGTTATTTGAATTTCAGTTTAATGGTCTAATTTCATGTGAAAATATAGGTGCAAGCTCAGACATATTTTGATACAAGTATCTGGGAACTGGATATTGAACTAAACAATTTACAGACCTTGGAATAAGTAGAAAATTACTCTTGAAGCCATGCTAAAAAGAAAATGTGAAATTGATCACATTGGAATAAAAATAATCAGGGCTAGAAAATGTATTTTCAACATGTATGATTATTTTCTGTATCTTGGAACATGAATATCACATACTAGCATTAAATAATTACTTTCTTCTTTGAAAATCTTAAACTTTAAGTAAATAAATGTGCCAGAAACCACTCATATGGCAATTCAATATACCATGAATCAAAAGTGTAAGGGGACAGTAGCTGGTGGTGAAATTCAACTGTTACAGATGTCATTCAATATTATTATGCTGCTCTAGACAATAAATTTAATAAAATATATTCTTCAAAGTATTCCAGTTTTAAGAATATTTGCATTAAGCTCTCGTAGTTCTATTGTGTAGTGTCAGCTGCACATTTGATTAGGTCATACAAGTTAGCAGGCTAAGAACTATGCATGCTAATGTGTACAACCACCTTCCTCAGGAAAATGCAAGCAAGTGAATAAGCAAGAAGCAAAAAACTCACTATTCACACAGCTGGAAACTCTGTGGCACTGTGTGCATCCACTTAGTAACTAACACTTCCACTCAACTAGATGTTAAAGTACATCAGGAGTGTCATTTTACTAAAACCATCCTCGAAAAATGAACTAGAATCCTGCCATACCTTCCCATTAGTTTTGTCTGATTTTGAGATAATTTTAACATGAGTGACCATTCACAAATGTTAAGTATTAAGAAAGGAAGGAAGGAAGGAAGAAAGGACAAAAGAACCGTAAAATCTCAGCCAGCTGGAGGTGTTCATCTTATTCCTCAGTGTTAAGTTTAATCCCTGCTCCAGATACATACATATATACATATATATTATATATACCTATATATGTATATGTATTTGAGCTATATATTTATTTTACGTAATACATATATTAATATACTTTATTATTTAATATATAGAAGAGTTATATATAGTTTATTATGTTTAATAAATATATTTGATTCACTTTATTATATATGTATTATATAAATGGAGAGATCTTCTCCCAATCAGATTTTTTATTAGAATAAAATAATTTTATACTATAAGTGAACTTTTCATAAACATTTTCCAAGTTGTCCACATTGTGCATCTAATTCTATGGACAACTAGTTTCTGGGACCACTCTACATGTTATTGAAGTTCTATCAAAATAAATAAACTTTCTTCAAAAAAATCACCTTGTTATTAGGGATTGACAGGTAAAACTGTCTCCAAAGTCGGCAATCTACTTACAGTAATCAGAAATGTTAGAGTTGTGAAACCTTACAACAAAGGACACTTTCTACATAAATAAGATCAATGTTTAGCTGTTAACTTTCCACTTCATTTTAAGTTTTCGTAAGTGTTCTTTGGATTTGCTATAGAGTCACTTTTCACTTTTCATAGACGACTAGAACTTTCAGGCTAGAAGAGTTCCACGATGTCCTCTAAGGATATTGAATGCAAAAGAGTTTTAAAAACAAAAATTTCAAAAAGAATAAATAAACAAAGCAAATACTGTACAAAGCTCCAAACTAATCCTTTGAACAGGCTGGCAACACAAAACTCTTCCCAAAAAATGCAAGGCGATGATGATGATGATGATGATGATGATGATGACAAATACATAACAAACATGTGTATCAAGTATATTGTTTTTAATTATAAGAAAATTACAATAACTTCATTTATACTACCTGAAAATGTAGATAAAAAGAATAATATTCTAGAAAAAATATAAATTATCTAAAAACGTAGGAAAATCCAAGTTACCCAATATTTTACAAAACTTCATTTCATAAAAAAAAAAAAATGACTGAGTACATAAATCTAACCAGCAGAGTTGGTCAATTAAAATAGAACTCCAATCAGAAAAAGAGAGCTCAAAATAAGCCCCCTCTCAATGTCACTGAGAACACTAGTGTGTTCTTCAGAGACGTGGATGTGCTAAGGGAATCATGTGATGAGAACACGTGGTCTTAGAGTGTAAGGCTTCACTTGATGCAGACTGATTTATTTTTCATTCAAAACAAAGACACTGACTAGTTGCAATTTTCTTTAATTATCAGTGGATTTAGCAATGATAAGTGCATGGCCTTAATTACCAAGTTCTTCAATGATTAGTTTAAAATATTACTGATTATAGGACATATTAAATTTTAGTCATTAAATATATTTTGATAAAAATAAAGTAAAAATACATATTATACCTTAATAGTTAAAATAATTTTAAATCTAAAAGAATACACGAAATAAGAAGCATGGAAATTATTTTTCCCCTTTAGAAGTGCAAAGCACTCTGATTTAAGTTCTACTTGTATGATGATTTCTATTCAACAGTTAAACAAATGTTGTTCAATAAAGTGGAAGTTGTCAAGATAAATTCCTATCTGTTATCTTTTACCAAAACATAAGTTAAATTCTATGACAATTCACTAGATCTTTACTTTTTTACTTTATTTGGCATGTAATTTTTTAAAAACAGTTTCAATGGTTTCCATGAATAGCTATAGACAGAAACAACATAAAAGAAATCAGTGCATTATAGTATATTATATGTTCCAACTGTCCAATCAAAAAGAATTGGATAAAGAATTTTCATTTTAAAAATTTTATATACTAAAAATAGATTTCTGAATGAAATTAAAGCTCTACAGACACCTAGGACTGTCTTTTAAATTATAGTTTAATTACTCATTTTTGATTTGGAAAGTAATTTGGACTTTTTAAAGCAAAGGAAAAGAGCAAATATTGGTTATATATATATATAGTTATTATATATTGTATACATTTATTTATCCAACTTTATATGAAAAACATTAAATAAAATGAGCATCATTTAAATAATTTTCTTTGGTTAAATGTTTTCAAATAGACAGTCTTCATATAGTATGGTAAAGATTGTGTGGTTTTTATTACAGTTGTAAACATTTAATGGTTGATAATTAAACAGCATACTTACTGAGTCTTGCAAAATTTAATTAAACATAGCACATTGCCGATGTGATATTTAAATTACCACTTATAATTGCATGTAAGACACAACTGCTGATATGATCACATGGATTTCTTAGAGAAATTTATTTCTTCTCACTTTAAACAACTTGTCTTTGAATTCCTCACCTACTTATTTTTTTGTTAGTCATTTCAACAAGAGATAATAAAATAAAAATGTCAAATACATTGTATATGTTTATTATGAATGAGGGAATACTGTGCCATATGTGTTTATTATAAATACTGATTACAAAAATATAACAAAAAGTAAAGGAAGGGAAAAAAGAAAATAAAAATATACCTCCACTTAACTACAAAAATAATCCAAACAGAACAAAATGGAAGTAGTCCAGTTGTGTCATTAGATACACAGAAACCCAATTTGTCTTTATATTCAGAACCATAGAAAACACACATATTTGTAAATTATTAATTAAAAGCCCACAAAGAATATTAAAATCTAATACTGGTTTCAAGAAAATAGAAAATTCTTCATATGAAAAACATAAATGCTTTGAGAATGTCAGCTTTCTTTACTCACTCCTAAGAATGCCTTTGATGCTTTTGTGCCTACAGTGTACAGCCAAGTACGGTGACTTTCGACTGGTTCATAACCGATTACACACAATGACCACACACATTCTTAATATACTGCTCAAGATGTTCACTTGAGCTACACCACACTATAGGGTAGAGAAGCAAAAATAGAACATGCTAAAAATTAAATTCGACTTGCAATTTTCTGCAACACTATAACATCTGCAATGCCTCAGACTCACAAATGTTTACAGAGAGAAGCTTGGCAAGTAAGGACTCGAAGATCAGAAAAGCAAACACCAAATGTTCAAGTGACTAACAAAGGAATTGCTCGAACCTATATTTTCTATCCCCACAAGCACACAAAGAGGCATGATTTATTTTTAGTAAATTATGGGAGTGAATTACACCCTAATATCTAAATTAATTATCCTGGTGATTCTTGATTAATACTTCTCATGTCACTATTATATTAAAAAAAAAAAAACCCACAAAACAAAACAATAAAAACCCAGCAATTTTAAAAATCTGCAGGTGGGCTTAGAGGAAACTATAAATAACATATTCAACAAGAAATAATTTGTCAGGTCAATATGTGCTCATTATATGCATATATTTTACCGTAATTGCTTGTGACATTTTAAAATAGATGGAACAGTCTCAAAGTTATCATTCAAAGAGGAGATTTTGATAAAGAAAATAGATGGATCCTAGCGATGGAGCTGTTCAGGGCTCCATATGCATGCATGTGACAGTTTCCTATTTACATGTCGCTCATGTTTATGCATGTTCAGAAGACTACAGCTGCTACCCCATTCTCCAGAAATCACAGACTCCGGTCAAGTCTATAAACAGCCACATTTGAGCTTGTAATGTATTTATCATGAAAAGCTTGAAGCTCTAATGGAAGAGGAGGAGGGAGCGGTTCAATTTGCTTTGAAAAGATAACGGGTATTTTTTCAGAAAACAAATACTGTATATTTAATTCAGCTTTTTTTTTAGGTGCTTTCATGTTATAGGAATTCTGCTGGTGATGAAAACAGCGTCCAGCCAATCAAACGGAGTATCCTAGTGCCATCCAAAGTAGAAGCCTAGTGTTTAAAATAACCCTGATGAATTATTCATAGAACTGATGTTTATGCAAATTAGAGAATCATGCATCCACCTGACCACCAAGGGAAGGAAACACACACACACACCCACACACACACACACACACAAGGGGAAGGAAGGATCACCATGCTTTTAGCATTCTCAGGAACCTATGTAATCAAATGGTAATGTTCTCTCATTAAATGCATCAAGGAATTACAATCCTTACCTGGTTAGTTTGTAGGGCTTTCAGATTTTCTGGCTGAAATAACTGACTGTGCATGCAACCAATAAAACTGAACTGAAAAGCTGATTAAGGGCACTTACTTAATGCAAAGCCGCTCACTGAATATTCATATGCTGCCCGTGTTTATGCAAATTAAAGTAAAAGAAAGCCCAAGGGGATTGGTTGCCATAGCCCACAAATACTGTGTACAGCAGAAAACATAGAGAAGGGTTACAAATAAATCTTGAAATTCATAGCTTTGAAGTAACAAAGAAAAAAATAGTAAAATATTAAAGTTAGGTGAATTACCGTTTTAAAGTGTCTTATGTAATCATATTACTTTAGAATTATACTGGCTATTTCTACTGCATAATGCTCTATAATAACTTTAATGTCAAAAGATAGCATCATTTGTGTTTGTCCACTCTGCTTGTCCCACAGCACATATTCTAAAGCATAGGAGAGCAAAAAACAAACAAAGAAAGATGATAAAAATATAATGCTATATAACAACTAAACACAAGACCACTGTGTCCCTATGTTTGACTCTTTCATGTTTGATCTAAAATTCAGTACTAGGAACTACCTCCAGTGTTGTGTTAATCTCCTTATGCCTTAATGTTTACAGGTGTTTGCAACATAGGAGATAGACTACTGTGTGTTCAATGAAAAACTGTGAAATTTCAGAAAGATTTCAGAGCAGTATTCAATTTGGATCTCAAATGCAGCAATGTTCTCCAAAATATATGATTAAAAACCATTTAATGTTCCATAACCAAAAAGTAAATTATATATGTGTATATAAAATCCTATTTATGTATGTGTATGTATAGTATATACATATGTGTGTATATATACATATATTTGTAAGTGTATATGTGTATCTGTAACATAAAAATGTTAGGGGGACTACTTGGGAGGAGAAATGAGACTTCCAAGAAGAGACAGGGAGAGATAGGAGGGTGATAGGGAGTGAATATGGTTAAAGTACATCATCTATCTTAACAAAAATATAACAAGACCCATTAAATATGTTTGCACAACAAATATATGCTAATAAAACAGTTCTAAAATGTGAATCTTCATGGCTATCTGAGAACTGATACATGCATTAAGATGACCCATTGTATATAAATTATATGTAGGGTTACAGAGATATTTGCTCAGCACTTAAGAAAACCTGCTGGCATTGTAGAGAGTGAAGTTTGACTCTCAGCACCAACATTAGGGTGCTCACAGCCACCTACAATGAACTCCAGTTCCAGGATCTCTGACACCCTCCACTGGCACCCACATCCAACTGCACTAACATGCGTACCTACCCTCAATACACAGGCACATCTGCATATACATAATTAAGTAAATGTTTAAAAATTCTAAATATCTAAATTATAAAATTCAAGGATCTTCACCTATGTATTGAGTTAAAGTGGAAATAGCAAAAAAAAAATGGTGAAATATATTGAATAAGCTTTTTGTTTGTTCGTTTTCTAGTACATAATGTCAAAACTTAGGCTGTAATAAGATGGTGCTACCTATTGAAGAGTATTCATCATTTTATTCATAATTCTCAAATGCTCATGTCACTCTGACTTTGTTTTTCCCCCAGTGACCTAATGATTTTCCAGATAGTTTTAAGAGAAAACTATGTATAGCAACTCCTGCAGCTATAGTTGCTCTACTTATATACATTATAAAGACTACTCTCTACCTGGACACTGTTTACCTAGAAGACTTGTTGGAAAGACTTCTTTGTTGACCTTATTTTTGTCCAATTACAACTTTCATGGCTGCAGATGACTTTTGTCTTAAAGGTGCTCATGTGAATAATCCTCATGGTTCACAATTATGTTCATAGACACATATTTTCCCTAAAATATATTGTTCATTGGAAATTATGTATTCTCCTTAAGACTGTCTTTTGCTATGCTCCAGAACTGACCTAAAACAATGAAACTGGCAAATCCAGAATTAACAATGAATTTCATATAATTTTAGGACCTGTATTTCTATTATTGCCTACTGGTTATCCCTTTGTTAATTACCATATCCACATATATCCATTATAAAATGCACAGTAAAATTAATGGATTATAAGTAGTAAATCTCCTTTCCTTATCACACAATTCATTTTTAATTGACTTAATATATAATACAGAAGATAGATTGGTCATTCCTTACAGGTTTTAATTAAAGAATCTTACATTTAAAATGTCTAGGAAACAATGATAAGCTAATATGCAAACAGTTGGAATTTATTAAGCTTCATTATCTCTACAAAATTGTTCCTTCTTGATCAAATTTTAAACATCAGAATTTTTCCAGCATTCAAATTAAAATAGAAACACATTTCTATCAATGCTACTCATTGTTGAATTGCCTACGCAAAGCTAAGGCTTCCTTGAAAAAGCCATTTCAATATTCAAAGAAAATATAACACACACATGCGCATGCACGTGCGCGTGGCCACACACACACACACACACACACACTTTTCTCAATGAACTGCCAGAGGGAAATGTAAGTAGATATCATTAATGTCATCCTTTGTCCAATTCCTGATATCGTTAGTGGGATTTTCTTTCCTTTTCTTGGGTTGCATCTCTTAAACTCTTGCCCTTGTACAACTCTGGGGTATTTCTGACAATTTTAAAATATTTATAAGCCAAACTCAAACTGCCCTAGGCCATGGCTTCCTCAGATCTCTTAACTTACATCTGTGCAAGACAAGACCAGCTTAGTCAGTGGCATGAGTTCTGTAAAAATATCAAAATATCCTGCTCCAGATGAAACAAATGAAAGCTTCTGAGACTGCACTAACTGCCTGAATTATGGATTCATAATTTCCAGATTCATACCCCATTCTGTTTCTTTTATTGTATGAACCTGACAAAATCCCAAAGGGATATTAAGACATTCTTATTAGGATTTAATACAGAGATAAAGTTGAATATTAATATTTAATGTCAGATTATATACATGCATATGTACATTATACTGTATATATAATATTGTTTTTCCTGGAAAATTATAAGCTGTGTCACATGTTCTGTGTTGACAGTCTCACAAAGTAAGAATGCTTATCACAATTGTTCCAGGCTCTCTCTGTGCCAGAAGCCTCACCAGGACATCACTCTCTTTTTATTCTGTCTAGTACGTCCATATTTGAATACAAGCTGTAAAATATGGAGTAGTACTAAAATTTGAAGTTCTTTACAACCACAGCATGTTTGACTCCTATTTTTAACTCAATTTTAAGTTGTCACACAATATAAGAGTTAACCCAGAAGCAGAAAGACTCAAATGGTATATACTCACTTATATCTGCATACTAGCCCAAGGGGCATGTCCCACGAAAGCCTTCACTTACCAGGAAACTGGGACAGAGGGGAGGACATCCTATTGGGACTCTAAATGAGAGACACATGGGAGAACAGCAAAATAAAAGGATCCAGAGGGTCCTAGAAATCTACAAGTAGAACAATATGATAGGCAGATTTGGGCCCAGGGGTCCCGCTCAAACTAAGGCACCAGCCAAGGACAATACAGGAGGTAAACTTTAAACCCCTTCCCAGATCTTGCCAATGGTCAGAATATTCTCCACAGTTGAGTGGAGAGTGTGATACGACTTTCTCACGTACTCTGGTGCCTCACATTTGACCATGTCCCCTGGAGGGGGAGACCTGGTGGCACTCAGAGGAAGGACAGCAAGTAGCAAAGAAGAGACTTGATACCCTATGAGAATATATAGGGGGACGTAATCCCCCTCAGGAACAGTCATAGGGGAGGGGAATAATGGGAAAATGGGTGGGGGGAGGAATGGGAGGATACAAGGGATGGGATAAACATTGAGATGTAACAAGAATAAATTAATAATAAAAAAATAAATTAATAAAAAAAAATAAAAATAAAATAAAAAAGAGTTTCATCATGACACTTCAATAGATGTACAGCAATGTGCCCTCTCTAGTCCCCTTGGATCCTTCTCACGGGACTCCTTCTCCCCAAGTGGTCCCTCTCCTGCTTTACTGGCTCATACATTCCATCACCTTCTGCTCCTTCTCCTCCCTGCCTTAAACTTCCTCTCCTCTTATGATCCCTTTCTATTTTCATCTCACATATATGCATACGTACTGACATGCACACATCTGTACAAACACACACACTCACACACACACACACACACACACACACACACACATATATATATATATAAAATCTTTTACCTGGGGTCCTGTATGTTTTGTCTTATGGGTTCATGTTTGTGGATGCATTGCTCAAGCAATCTAGAGTGAATAGTATTTGGCACATAAAGTAGACCACCGCTAGTTTCAGGCTGTCTTAAGATTACTTTTTTGATAATTCTGCCTATATCAAACATTTTAATGATATATTTTAAATAAAAATGGTATCAATTTAATATAAAAATCAAATCAATAATTTACAGATTATTTACTTATAGGAAATTTAACACACGTGTATGTACAAATACACATCTAGAGAGATACTATATTAGCTGCTACTAATATCCATTTTATTAAAAGCTTCAAGTAGAAGGTTTCTGGGTTGTTTTTTTTTTTAAATATACATCTTGGTTTACTTTCAAACACTTAGATTTCCTGGTGATTTTTATTACAGATAACAGCCCTTTAGTGCTCCTTCTAGGTAAAAGCAGAAAAGAAAATTCTTGTGAAATACCTTTGATGTTTTCTCTCTTTCCTGTGGACAGAGCTCAAAAGCAAAATCAAGAACCACAGGAATCCATAGAAACTTCTACCAAGAGCCCATGGTCTTCTCGTCCAATCAGAAGAAAGTTGTAGCAAGGAGAGTACTCTGCAAGACACAATTGTAATAACTAATGAGCCTTTGAGTTTCAATTCATCTCCTATAATAACTTTTCTTATTTGGATCTGTAACAAGCTTTGCCCATAAGGTAAACAAGGTCATTTAGGGTTAGATCGTTCTATGCTTCAGTAGAATTGGTTGGTTTTTTTAAGTCTCTATCTTCACTAGAACAAAACATTTAAAATCAACTATGGCTTTAATTGCTTCCAACACATCTGTACTTCCTTTAGTACTACGCATGATAGCTAAGTTATGAAAGCGACATATTTGTTCCTTCACAGAGAAAAGGATGAAGAAAATGTGGTTTGTATAAATATAGGACTTTTTATAGCCAGAAAGGAGAATCAAGTTCTGGCAATTACAATACAATGAGTGAAAGTGTATATATCAATTGAAGTGACTTAAGTCAATATGAAAAGGATGGATATTGCATGTTTTCTTTCATTTGTGAGAGGTAGATTTTATGAATACATAAAATGATATCTACTGGTGACATGAAAACAGATAACAAACTGTCTGAGGAACAAAGGGGACAAATTATAGTGAGTGGGGAGGTCTGTGGAGAGAGAGAGAGAGAGAGAGAGAGAGAGAGAGAGAGAGAGAGAGAGAGAGAGAGAGAGAGAGAGAATAGTAGAGTATTGGGGAATGCTCAAAATGTATTATATACTTGCATGAAAATGGTCTAATGTCAACTTATGTAATAGTAAAAAACCTACCAACAACCAATCGTCTCTCTTATTTTTTTTAATTTTTTATTGATTTATTCTTGTTACATCTCAATGGTTATCCCATCCCTTGTATCCTCCCATTCTTCTCTCCCTCCCATTTTCCTCTTATTCCCATCCCCTATGACTGTGACTGATGGGGATTACCTCCCTCTGTGTATGCTCATAGGGTATCAAGTCTCTTCTTGGTAACCTGCTATCCTTCCTCTGAGTGCCACCAGGTCTCCCCCTCCAGGGGACATGGTCAAATGTGAGGCACCAGAGTATGTGAGAAAGTCATATCCCACTCTTCACTCAACTGTGGAGACTGTTCTGACCATTGGCTAGATCTGGGTAGGGGTTTCAAGTTTACCGCCTGTATTGACCTTGGCTGGTGCCTTAGTTTGAGTGGGAGCCCTGGACCCAAATCTGCCTATCATAATGTTCTACTTGTAGGTTTCTAGAACCCTCTGGATCCTTCTACTTTGCTATTCTCCCATGCTTCTTGTCTCTCTTTTTTATGACATTTAATGTTCCTATTCTGTTTCACAGAGTCTCTGGCCATTTACAAGTCTTTGGCTCTATGCTATTTTTTCATGCCCGCCTACTAGATAGAGACTGGCCATTCCTTCTGCTCATGTGACCAAACTTCATTCTAGATGATCTTCTTTCTTTCCCATGAGATCAAATGCCATTCTGTCTGGTATCCATAGTATTCTGATACAGAAATAGCTATCTCCCAAGTTCTCCAACAAATAGTTGGAATATCTGTCAACAAAAAAAATTAAGAGGAGTTCACTCCAGCTCACAGGAGATCATCTAATATGGTAGAAAACTAATGAACTTTTCTCCTGGTTTAACATATTTGGTAAAAAAATAAAGTGTGTGTGTGTGTGTGTGTGTGTGTGTGTGTGTGTGTGTGTGTATGTATGTGTGTGTTCTTATGCACACTCAAATGTATGAGATGTCACAAATATACAAATAATGCATACTTGCAGTGCTATATCTGACCTTCCTTACAAAATCTTATACCCACTAAGTAAAGAAAATTAGTTTTCAGACCTTTCTCAAAATGTATACCAATATAGTCGGCAAACAAATTACTTTAGATAGTGATCAGTCTGGGGAAATTTGCTCTTTCTCTCTTATATTTACCCTTTCATATTCCCCCTTAAGACAGGTGTCCAAAGTTTATGTTCAGCATATATTCTGTCAGTTTGCATAATTATAATCTCTTTCAATTTTTAAATAGCATGTTGGCTGCTCAATTTGTGGGAATTGAGTGTGTGAGCATCTTAAGCAAAAGAGGAATGTTTACATAATCTCCAAGTGGCAGATGCAAGGATTTCTTATCCTCACAAAAATCCTTTGACTTTTTTTTCTGAATATTTTGATCATTATGTGATTGTCCCATCTCTACAATGATATATTTTTAAAGACAGATTTAATATCTGATTCTGAGAGACTTGTAACATTTTGCCTGTCTCTGGAGGCCCTTTTCATATGTGAGTGGTAGATTTTATGAATACATAAAATGATATCTACTGGTGACATGAAAACAGATAACAAACTATCTGGGGAACAAAGTGGACAAATTGTAGTGGGTGGGGAGGTCTGTGAAGAGAGAGAGGAGGCCCTTTTTCACCTCTTCCAACTAGAACTTTCAGCCATCCCCTGATGAAGCAACCCCTGGGGCTTATAACATCAGGAATTTCAAGTATACAAATCCTAATGGTAGCTCCAAAAATACTGTTTTCAAGCCACACCTTCAGCATCTGAGGGGCTCAGCTCCCAGCCACACTATAAGAGACTTGAAGAAGTGAAGGTTTCCCAAGGACCATGCCAGGCATCCATCTTTCTGAAGTCCTAATAAGGTGGTGTTCTAGAAATGTCTTCTACATGACATAGCCCTGCTTCCCAGCAGACACTCTAAATGTCTCCATTAAACACAGGTCCTTCAGCTATACCGTCCTCCTTTATATGTTTTTTTTTTTTTTCTCCTGAACCTTATCAGGATAAAATGCAAAGGGATTCATTTATCCCATTACAGAAGCTTTTCTGTCACACACTGCCAGTACCATGGTATTTAGCAAATATGAACTTGTGTGTTCTCTGCAAATATATGAGGTAAACCTGGTATTGAAAGGTTGTTAGGAAACTCTAGAAGTTTTCAAGAGATCCCATGCTGTAAAACCTTGCTTTTCAAAGCCCACATTTAATACAGCAAGTGTCCATCCTGTGGTGCAACATACAACTGAGACTCATATATTGTCTTTGGAATAAATTAGGAATAAATTTTGTTAAAGAAAACATGAATTAAGGGAAGAAATAAAATGCATTTATAAAATAACAAGATGGAGGTCACTCTATCTCAGGAGGGTATCTGTGTCTTGCAAATCTCCCCATGTGAATCATCTGTCAGATTTAGCTTTACATGTCTCTAGTGTTTGTTATTACAGTGATTGCATTTTGAAGAGTGTTACTGGTAATTTGTACTCTTTAATCATTATTCTTTAATATCCCTTTGAGTCCCCATTGTTGAAATATATTTAGTATATTGTAATAATATACTTTTCACGTTCATGTCTGAATGTATCAAGTAATCTCCATAGTCACACATGGTAAGCAAATTTACTGTCTTTGCTTTATAAATAAAGAACCAGATGCTCAAAGATTTCTGTTCAGGGACTGAGGTTTCAAATTCAGGGATTTTATCTGTGAATTCCATACTTTTAGCCACAATAAACACCATCTTCCTTATCATTATCTTTGACAGCTAGTAGTTTTAATCTTTAAGTGTTTATAGAAATATTTCCGCTAACAACATAAAATAAAACTTTCAATCACATGCAAGGTATTTTAGAAATTAGCCATTTGGTTTCAACGTAATCTCAACAGTTCTAACAGCAACAAAATAATCTGAATTTATGGATTATACTTTTAGCAAAATGGCAATAAACTTAACAGCTAGCATAAAAAGATTTCTCAGGTATGTGTTCACCTGGAATCTTAAAAGACATCTAAAAATAACTTGTGATCTCAAAATGGTCAGCTTGAAGTGAAAAACCCAGACACAGAAAAAGAAGTATCGCATATTTTCTCTCCTATATGGATTCTAGAGATAGAATAAAAAGTCAAGGCTAAAATTAATAGGTAGATTACTGGGGTACAGGAAGGGCACTGGGGAGAGAGGAGGATAAGAGAGGGCCAGAGGGAGGGAGAATATGAGCAAAGCATCAATATATGCATGTGTGGAAATGGCACTGTGCAATCTATTAATATGAACAATTAATATGCCTTAGTATCTATAAAAAAGAAGCACCCAAAAGGAAAAAAAAAATCTGAGAGTAATGGAGTTGCATCCATACAAATTTAACTTCTGCAGAATCAATGATTCTTATTTGTGTGAAAAGAAAAGAGTAAGATATAAATAACTATAGAAATAATGTGGTTGATTTTGTCTGGTGTTCTGTTCAAAGAGCAGATGCATTAATATGAAGAGCTAGTCTCTGAGTTCTGCTGCTTCTCGGGATTAAATGCGCTGCCTAATGAATATGCTGTTGGTTTTAGAAGAATAATTATGGTGTTCCACTTTTTGAAAAAAAATACACACACACACACACACACACACACACACACACACACACACAGTAGGTACTTCCCACCAAAGAAGTGAATGAAGCCAATCACAGGAGGATGTATCATGAAGTTACCAAGCTCAGTTTTTTGGCTTTCACTTTGCGTTCTGCCCCCTAAGGCCCCATTTTCTAGTTTTGTATTCTGCCTCTTTAAAAGGAACTACAAGTTGCAAAGCTTTGAAATTCACAAAACATGTCACCCACCATAAAACAACTAATGAATTCAAGGACACAGTGAAGCAACATTAGGTAAAGACCACGGAAGACTTACAATGGCAGGTACTGCAGTCTTTGAGGCTGGCTCCATGTCTGGAGAGATTTTCAGCTCTAGATGGAACTTGGAGTACCTCGAAAGTTTCTTTGACCCAGAACAACCAAACTGGACTCCAGAGCTTGGCATCATGGAGTCGTTGTTAAGTAAAGTGCACAACTCTCAGATCTTATCAGTTTACATTCAGAGTGGGGAGTGGACAGAAAATATCCCAGTGTTCATGCTGTAGGTCACCTGAGTTGCAGAAAAGCCCAGAGTTTGAAACTTACTTAAGGAAACTTGTTTAGCCTATGCCCAAAAATGCTGAGCAAGAGCAAAACAAAATTACCCCTAAAGGCTGACAACCAAGGTAATCTTTATATTGTTTGTGCAGATAGTATAAATTCCCATCTCCTGAATACAGCAAAAGAAAAGGAAAGACGACAACACAGACAATTATCCTGACAGGAAAGCAGATCCAGAGGTGGAAAAAATCCCAAGTACAGTCTATAAAACAAGTATGTTTACTTTACTCTAGGATTCAAAAGCATGATTTGTAAGTTCAGCTGAGAGCTGGAGGTTACGAGAAACAAAACAAAAAAATTTGAAAAAAAAATTTGAAATCATAACGCGGCCAAATGCACATGTAAAATTTAAAAACGCTCTGGGAGGGTGCATTAACGAATGGCAGATATAGGGAGAGCTTAAATGAAAGAAAGAACAGCCAGTAGAAATTATCTCTTGTAGCCTACATGACTTCCAGACTATTACAAACACTTTGATGGAAAATAATCTCTACATTTATTTATTATTAAAATTTCATGGAGCAATTGTCTCTCCTTCACTACCAGTCTTAATTGGGAACTGCTTTCCTAGGGTTCCTACTGTTGTGTTAAAACACAATTATCAAAAACAGAAGGGAATTATTTATTTCTTCTTAAAGTCCATCATCCAGGGAAGTCAAGACAGGAACTCAAGGCAAAAACCTAGGGGCAATAGCTGATACAGAAATCACTGAAGAGTGCTGCTTACTGCCTTGCTCCCCATGCCTTGCTCAGCCTGCTTTCTTAAGTACACAGTTCTACCAATCCAGGGTTGGAACCACCAATAATGATACTCTTTCTCATGAAGCACTGATTTAAAAAACACACTACGTACTTGGCTACAGAGTGAACTTATGAAGACTTTCTCAATTGATAGTTTCTGTTCTAAGGTGACTCTAACTCATGTCAAGTTGACATAAAACTAGTAAAGACACTTGGAAAACCCTTTATGGGATTATATGATTTCAGGACTTTACTCACATCTAATCAATAATGACTAATAGAGTCCTGGATTTTATCTGTCCCCTAACACAGAGTAGGATGGGATACAACTAGACAAGTGAAACTTGGAAGTGTACAATCCTTTCACAATCAATTTGCGGCTGGTTGGATGGCTCCTCAGCTATCCAAGGCTAATGACCTAAGTTCAACTTCAAGACCCACATTGCAGAAGGCAAGAATTGACTTCCTTTGACCTCCATTCCTGTTTGTGACACATGTGTCCTACCACAAATACATACATGCACAAAATAAATAAACAAGTAAAAATGTAATTGAAATTAAATGAATGTGGTTTTGTCTTGTACTTCATTGGAAACAAGCATAAGAAAGTTTTAGAAAATAACTTACTGCCTTTATTAATATTCAAAAGTATCTTCTTTTTAAAATACAAACTACATCCCTATTGGTGAGTTTTCTGCTTGTTGCCTGTATAGAGTGGTCTTTCTGTTTTAAATCCACGGGACACTTCCATTGTGTGATCTTTCCATAGTATTTTGACTTCTCTTCATACATTAAAACTCTTATATTTTCTCATTCAACACTGCTGTTTCTTTTTTCCTCAACATCTCTAACCATTCTCTCAATATTTAGTTTCTAGCCCCTTCCTTCCTATATACTCATTGTGTATTGGACTTTACTAAAGTTTTGCCTTACATTCTCTTGTCTTTTACTCACCCACAGGCAAATTCTTCAATGCTGAAAGTCTCAAAAATTCCCTATATGCACTAATGTCAAATATTACCTTTTATGACTTTTAATTCAAATTTTTAATTAAATTTTTCGACAGTTTTTACATGCATAGAGTTTATTCTATTTCCTCTCACCCTGCCATTCTTACCTCACTACTACTCCTGTTCAAAACCCATTCTTTTTCATACAGGTTTCTCTCCCAGATGCATGCCTTTTGTTTTGTTCTGTGACCCACTGAATTAAATCCATCCATTTGTGCGGTCGCAGGTTTGGAACTATTCTCTGGACCCTGGTAGACTCACTGCTTGGTACAGTGAAGATGATAACTGCACCTTCCCAAGAAGTCATCAATTGCCTATAATTCAGCAAAGATCTGGGGGGTTGGTCCTATGAACCATCACTGACCCATAATTGGGTAATGACAGATCATGGCCTAAAGACCCACTGCAGGCAACTGAAGGTGTTGTAAGACATGTTTGCAATGGGTGTGTCACCCCCTGATAGTGGCACTTCCCACCCCACACACCCCCCCTCTCTCAGCTCTTACATGCTTTCCACTCCCTGATGTATGTTGCCTGGGTATTTCTAGAGACAACGCCCATGTCCAGTTTAGGGTTGTGCTCAAACCTGCCATTTATTGTCACCGACTTGAGCAGCCAACTTAAGAGAGGGTATTCACTGCCATTCCCTGCAAAGCTTCTGTGATTAACGGTGAGAGTAATATTTTCTATAGGTATAGACATAAATAAGATAGTTTGGTGCTACGTCTGATTCAACTAAACAAAAGTAATGAATGACATTTAGGGTCTATGAATTCCCTATGAGTTTTTTTGGCTGGGTTTCTAGTATCAAAAATGAATTTCTTTTAGCAGAGCAGGCTTCATACCCAGTTGAAGAGTAGTTAGTGTCCAAAATAATAGTCATACCAACATTGTACCAGTGAGAACATCTTGGTTGGGAATTTGGCACTGTAGTTTGTGAGTGCTTCCCTTTAGTACTCACAGCTGAGTAACAGTATTTATGCCTTATCTGCCACAATAGTACTCACATCGTTTCTGGTATCATGAAACTTAGCCAGCAAGAAGGAATTTGCCAGGTTGCTTTCTCTATACCTTATAACAAAGTTATGTAGTGTCTTAGAAATACGGCTTTATCATCTAGTTCTGATGGGCAACCAAGAGCAATGACAAGAGCTTCTGAGGCCTCTCTGAATAGCTACCCATTGAAGATGTCTCTGGTGCTTTGGCAGGAATATCCCCTATACTCGCAGGCATTTGACTGCTCGGTCTAATTGGTGATACTGTTCAAAGGTGTATGTGCTGTTGCCTTGATGGACAGAGTATGTCTTCAAGGTTGGCCTTTGAGATTTTTATCTGCTGAACAGCACTATCCAGTGACACAGAATATGTCCCGTCTGACTAACTTTTTAACTTTTCTTTTTAATGAAATTACAAAGTAGTAAGTTTCTGCATGGCTTTCTCCTAGATCTTTCACTGTGATTAATCCACTCCCCTTTGCATCCTCCTCACCACCCCCTTAGTCCTCTGTATTCCCACTCCCACTCTCTATGCTCCCAGTCTACTTCACACCACGTGTGTTGGACTCGCCACTCCTTCCCCTTCAATGATTTCTTTACTATCTCCTGGCTTCTACAAATGATCTAAATGAAACAAAAAATCAAATACTTGAAGCTAATATCCATGTATGAGAATAGCAGCACTGATGGAATGAATCTCTTTTACACACACACACACATACACACACACACACACACACACACACACACACACACACACATATATATATATATATATATATATATATATATATATATATATATAATCAGGGTTATTAGAATCACTTACAGGCTGTGGTCAAACTGGTACAACAATGGCCGGCAATGAATGGAAAATCCAAAAATCCAGAATTTGCTCATTCCATAAAGCTGGATACCTCATCTGGTCTTGAGTAGGTGCTGGAATCCCAAAGAAGCAGGCTCTAATGCCAGTGAGGAAGTAGACTTTCTAGCAAGCAAAAAGCCAAAGCTTCCTTCTTCCATATCATTACATAGGCTTCCAGCAGAAGGTGTGGCCCAGATTAAAAGCATGTCTTCCCATGAGAAGATCTGAACTAGAAACTTGCATCTTCCTCCCTCAAGATCTGAATCAATGGTGTGTGCTTTCCCATCCTAAAGGTCCAGACTAGAAGATCTACTCACTTTAATCCAAGCAAAAAACAAAAACAAAAACAAAAAACAAACAAACAACAATAAAAACCTCTCACAGGAATCCTGTCCATATTTGGACTGTAGTTCATTCCAGATGTAGTCAAGTTGACAACCAAGGGTAGCCATCACAAGACAGACCATACAGAATTTTTATAAATGATTAATTCTCCTAAATTGATGTATTGTAAAATTAGCAACAAGGAAACTAAGTGAAGGATATGTGGTAAGTATCGATATTTTCTGCACATTTTCTGTATAGCTAAGCATTATTTTAGGTTTTTTTATTTTTTCTTTCCTGTGACTCTGTGTGTCTGAGTGTGCGTACATGTGAGTACAGTGTCCACAGAGTCCAGAAACAGGCTTTTGGATTAGTGGGGGTGGTTGTGAGCCACATGACATAAGTTTTCAGAAACCAAATTCTGCAAGAGGAGCATATACTCTTAATTGCTAAGTCAATTCTCCATTCATAAATCTAAATATTTTTAAAAGAATAAGCTTTGTTTAAGAACAGTCTTAACTGCCACCCAAAATATCCAGGGAAAAAATAACATTGCAACACAGCAGGGATTAGTTACCCATCACCTCTTATACCTCAGTCCATGGGGCACTGTGTCCATCACCTTGATTTACAAAAATATGTCAATAGAATAGAATTTCTCAATGTGTACAACTTCAATTGAGAAAAGTATTCTCTAACCATTAGAAGTAATTAGTAGGTCATCTTTCAAGAGGCCAATGAGCCATTTGTGGAGAGGTTGGCTTAATCAAACCATAGCTTCCCTGAAGGTGCAGTACCACCCACCCTGGGATGAAAGACTGAAACTGATTCTCCAGAATTGCCTTGGGATGTGAATGAAGCCGTTCCTCCAGGGGCGCGTGGTTAAACTTATGCCCGCTTCGCTTCTGCTTCTATCCCATCTTGCTTCTTTTGGGTTTTGGTTTTGCCTGGCAACATCTCCTTGATGAATTCCTTGCACACGAGTCTTGGCATAAGAATCTGATTCTGGGAACCCCAACTGAGACCCTAGTACTAACACTGGCAAATCACTATCTTCCACTGACCCTCTCTTCCCAGGGCACACGGACAGCCTTCTGCATGAAACCTTAGCATGACGAGTGCTAGGATTCAAGAATCACAAGATACCTCGATCAGTCAAATGACGCATTCACAGTTAAAACTATTCCTGGGCCGATACTCTCTTTGCATCATTTACTCAGTGTCTGAAATGACCCTGTGCTTTAGAATCTTCCAGTCCAATCCGGAAGTAATGACTCACAGAAGCCTTGCTTCTCAAGGCCACCTAAGTTTGTCCTGATAAAGGAGGTAAAAAGATGTCTGCGAAACTCACACACAAGGGTGGTTAAACTGAAGGAGAAAGCAGACTTGAATCTTAAAAGCAGCTAACTTTCTTAAGGTTCGAGGATAAGCACAAGTTTCAGTTGCAGCTGATCTCTACCAATAATCTAAGTCTAGCTCTCAGCGATTTGATCATCTGAAATTAAGTACTAGTACCGAGTAATTGCTCGGGCCTTCATGATGGTTTGGAGCACTCTGAGTTGTGCCTTTCTTGCTGAGAGAACATTCACATTTCACTCTCCCGGTTTCCAACAAGGGTTTAAGGAGAAACGTAATTAAGAACGGAGCTGAAATAACTCTGGATTCAATTTTAGCCAAACTGATTTTTTTTTCCTGTTTTAATTGCTTCCCTACTTTCTCTATTATTGCTGTGTGTCCTAAAATAAGTTTTCCATCTGTTCTTTCCGCGTTTGATTGCCACGTTTGGTTCCCTTTGAAACTGCTAAACAGGCAGCTTTTCTAATCACAGTTTGTGGCTGTGCTCAGTCTGCATACAGAAAAGCCTCCTGCATTAAAAATAAAGAACACATTGAACACAATGAGATAATTCTGCCAGTGACCAGAGATTGCACGCGGCAGCAGTTTTGGCTCTCCGTGGCTCTGGGTAAGTGATTAAAAGGGAACAGAAGGGCCCGTGACTCTCCTCCTCAAAGGTCTCCACATCTTACCAGATTCCTCAGGGTTTTCAATTTGAAAGGGTTGCTTCTTGTTTTCTTCAAAGATGAGCAATACTACATATTCTACAGTGTGATAGCTTTTGTAGAGGAGAAGAAAACATGTAGCTATGTTAAAACACTCTTTTAAGTAATGTGCTTACATTAGGGTGTTTGGAATGACAGTGCTATTTAATGAATTAACTATTATATAAAGGGAATTTAATAGAATGATTTTAATAGAAATTAATGATAATAAACACATTCATTTTTGGCTTTTGTGAGATAGTTTCTCTGTGTAGCCTTGTGTCCAGGACTCACTTTACAGACTGGGCTGGCCTCGATTTAACAGAGATCTGCCTGCCTCTGCCTCCCTGGGTGCTGGGATTACAGGCATGTGCCACCACACCTGGCAATAAACATATTCTTTAATGGTAAACTGAATCTTGTGTAGAACTTTATGGGAAAATGGAATGGCATGTCCTTTAAGGCATCCATGATCATTGCTTTGTACCCTAAGATTTTCACCACTCAAAATGTTGTAATCATCCATAACTGGGAGGAAGGGACTGTCACATCTGTGAATTTGAAGCTAACCTAGTCTGTATAATGAATTTCAGGCCTACAAAGGCTACATGAGACCCCGTCCAAAAAATTCAGAAAACAAATTCAAATAATCAATATGAAACTAACAAGCCTTCCTATTAGGATAGTGAATTAGGAAACTTGGGCACAGTTATTTGCCTTCATACTTTAAGTAAAAATAAACTCATCACACACACACACACACAAAAACCTGTCCCTAAGGAATAAACAGGTATATGAGAGCAAATACCCAGGGTAGCTTGTTCCAGAACTATTGCAGTAACCACACTATTGGAAAATTTTAACTGTCCGATAGTACTGAATTGATTTTGTAAGCAAAGGTAAGCTTATGTGTGGAGAATAAGTTAAAGAATAAAAGAAAGTCACTTTAGAAAACTCTTTGATGAGCTCTTTAAATGCTCATATCCAAATAAGGCTACCATATTGCTAAGGCTATAATTTGTTAACATAAATGACAACACCAAAGGAAAGTTATTATAGTCTTCTCTACGATAATAGGAAACTTAAATTTTACCTTATTTTTGTAATATTTTCTAGCTTTCTCCAATGGTAACATCATTTTTGAATAAAGAAAAGGTACATTCTCCTTTAAGGCTTTTTTGTTGTAATGCTAAACTACTGCTTTACACACTTACAGGGGCATGACTGCACAGCAGCTTGATTAATTAACATGACGACCTTGAGAAAGAAAATATGGACATGTGACCTTCAGTGAGCGCAATATACCTGGATGAAGTCAGGAGTTCCTAGCATTGCTTCAATTTTGGAGTCGCTCTCAACCCAGAGGGACTGGGAAGCATTACCTTTTCACCTCTTGTTTTAAGCAGAAATGTATGTGTGCAACCCGAGTCTTTGGGATGATATTTCTGTACTTCAGGCCTGTCAATCCCTCACCTTTCCAGAACACTAAACCAATAAAGTGAATTATTTTTAAGAAGAACGAAACAGAGAAAAATGTGATCCATAAATTGACTTCTTTGTTCTGGCAATTGACTAAGTGACACTTAGTCATCTCTAAGTGCCTGGAGAAAATAAAAGGCGTTTCTTTGTGAGGCTGATGAACAATTAGGCGATTGTGAAGCATTGAACTTCAGAGTGCAGAATCCGCTGGAATATTATTTTGTGTGTGTGTCTTCCCTTCTTTTCTCTTTTTTATTTTTGGGAAAAAAAATGCTTGAAGGAGATGTTTTCCTCCCCCCTCCCACTCTCCAGCTTTTAAAATAATGATGAACACTTGCTATGGCTAACAAAGAAGCAAACAATCCCTGGTTAAAGAGGTGAAGTTGTTTTCTGAGTCCACCAGCACATTGGTGGTTGGCGGGGGGGAGCTGGGGGGTGCAGAAGATAGGTTGCTGCCAGGCTTTTTTTTTTTTTAACTTTGTTCAAAGTTTGGGCAGTCTGATAAATACATCTTCTTTTCACTCCCTGAAACAACAGCAAGCAGTTGGTGCTGGGGGTTACAGTGCACTGCTGTATGCAATATGCATTCTCTTCCAAATGCAGCTGTGATGGTTACAGGGAGCTATTTCAAAAACCACAAAGGTTCTGAAAGATGTCAGTCATAAGGAAATGCCTTTGGTTACTTCAAAACAGCATAGCGCCTTTTATGAAGATGCTGATAAGATAAGCTCTGTGCTGTGGGTTCACTCAGGATCAGGATTTGTTTTACTTCATGGCTTAATTAACATATTCACATCTATAAAGTGTGCATATTGATGTAACATCGATGTTTTTGTTTTTTAGTTTCAGCAATGAGGTCTGAACTCAGAGCCTTATACTTACTAGGCAAATGTATGCATTTTTAGGGTGGACTGCCAGGTAAAGCGATTGATAAATTGAAATGTGTACCATAAACTTTATTGCTAAAAATAGAGAAAGATGAGACAACATATACTATATAGATAAATAAATTCACTACAAATGTTCTTTCGTAACAAATGGATCAAATTCACAATACGTGCAGTAAGTTCTGACCAACCCACAGACTGAAAGCTACTAAATGTAGTAGAAGTTAGAACACTTAAGGAAAACCGAAGAGGGATGGGTTGATGTCTCAGTGGGCAAGGACCTATGCTACCATGTCTGAGGATCTGTGTTTAATACCTGGTACTTAAGTGCTACAGAGAGGTCAGACTCCTTCAAAATGTTGGCATCTGACTTCTGTAAGTCCATCAACATATTAATGTATACATGTACACATACAAAATAAATAAATATAATTTTTAAAATAAGTACAACTACCAAACAAGCTGTGTTAACAGATTTTGTTCTTTCTCTTTACTGGCCTGAAGGCAAACACAGCCTAGCATCTACTACGGTGCTCTAGGTAGACAGGAAAGGAAACATCTGGAAGTAATTCCTTACTTTTGTTATGAGAAATGAACACTTTTATCAAAAGCATGGGGCTGGAAAGACAGTAGATAGGAACACTTGCGATGAGACCACAAGACCTCGGTTTGGTTCCCAGCATCCGCACAGCAGTTCACAACCATCTGTTACTACAGTTCTAGAGCCTTCTTCTCACCTCCTTGATTGCTGCATGCACACAGTGCACAGACATACATGCAGGTAAAACACCCACACTCATAAAATAAAATGAAAATGAAAGTCTCAAGAACAAAAAAGAGTGAGGATGGTCCATGCTTTTATTTTTCTATGGATTTTCTGTCTCTTGCCCTACTCATAATAGCAATCATGGAGGCAGCAATGACTTCCTAGAAGCTATCTTAGGCACCAACAAAAGGTTCTCTGATTTAGAGAACCTATGACACTAAGAACATAGGAAATATATCCATGGTGTCCCTTCCCTCTTTCTTGCTCCCATCTTGCACTCCTCTCCCTTCTCTCCCTAGACAAAAGAAGTGCACTGCATGGTAGAATCATGAAACCAAACTTCCATCTTTTGCTCAGAAGGATGTGGGGGAGATGGAATGCTTATTTTGATGGGAAATAGTTGGGAAGATTAAAGAGAGGAGGGATCCCAAGGAAGCCATCTTCTACACTTGGTCATGAACCCAAGGCTCATTCTTGAGCTAGCTACTCATGTTGAATATGACCCCCGAATAGCAAAGCAAGGGTTTTGAGAGCAGAACTGAACTTTTTATCATGGCGCAGGTTCAGACCAACCACCAGTACATAGGTCACATGTGGGAATACCATTGCAAATGATTTAAAGCCAGAACTTACATTGAAACCACAATTAAGCCTAGTTGTTTAGGAGTTAAGATGTCTTTAGGTCTAGATAGATGGCTTAAATTGATAGAGATGAGATGTGATAGATATTATTACATTCAGAATTTTAGACTCACAGAGATAGGGAAAAGTTTTCTTCATGGCTGCCAAATACGAACAGCCAAAACTCTATGAATGTAACATGAATGGAATTCCCGAATGTTCGATGGTTCTGTTTGCTGTATGAAGTTTTATTTTATATAGGTGTAATAATATAAATGTATATGTAAAAAGTAAAAAAATCATAATTTAAAAAAGAAACCACACACACAAAAGAGATACTAACAGGAAGTACCTAACAGAGATAGTTAATTGCCTACTAAAACAACAAACATAGGAAACAACAACAACATGAATAACATGGTAGTTAGGTGGTAGTTACTCTGTAGTTTCACAGCACAGTGGCAAAAAGAGCAAAATTACTCAGCAAGTAAAGAACCATCATTGTCTCATAAGAAGGTAATCTAGGGTAACTTCACCAAGAAAATTCTGATATTGGAATTATCAACATTCTTTAGCTACCATAACAATAAGGTTCTTAGAAATAAGCAAAGAACTCTTGAAGCATAGGAAGATGAAATCTGAATAATGAAATAGTAACAATTGGAATAATAGCTTCTTTAGAATGGTGGTTATGGGTTTTACTTAAAATATCTCATACTTCTGAGGAGACTGAACCTTTTTCAAAACTTGAAACCAATTAATAAAATACTCTGAAATCATTTATGACCATGTAGTCTGCCTCCTGCCCTACTATGTACCCAGCCTGTGTAGTTAATCTTTCTTTAAGAAAACAATGTGAATACTTTACTCTATTTTTTATTTCCCATGTAAAAATACAACCTAAACTAAACATTTCACTTTAATCTTAAACGGTGTTTTTCCATGCTCCAACTCAGAAGAATATATAAATATGTGTGTGTTAAGGTGATTATTTTCTAAAGGTAGCCAACGAGTTGAAAGAATCCTTCAACAACAAATTCATTATAAATGTCAGAAGACTCATGAATATTGGTCGAGTCAATAACATTTTATTGTGATTTTGAGGGCTCTTCTGGGTCCTTGAAATAACTCCCCCTTGTAAAACTCTGTTAAAGATTTCTGTAAAAAAGAGATTTCTCATTTCTTTCCCATACCATGTTTTCTGTGCTGTTCAATAAATACAAAGCAAAGCCCTTAATGAAAAACAAACACACAGATGGGCAACAGGGACAGACCAGACACACAAAAAAACAGAAAGTTATAGGCCACAAATAATACATGTGGAAAACACACGGAGAGAAGTCTGGAATTCAAGTTTGGGTCTGTACTTAATAAACAACTCCAAGAGGAAGTCTTTAGCATTTTTGTTGCTGCTATTTATTTCTTAATGAGTCATTGAATACATGTTGGTGCCTTTTGAAGGTCTCTTTAATGTGTGATCAACAAAAGAGTGACAATTGAGAAAAGTGAAATCAAATTTTCCATGGATGAGCACAACAACATGATAGAGGCTATGGGGACAGTCCAACACCATGATGAAAGTGACAGGAAAAGTTCTATGAACTTGAATACAGATGGATAGAAATTATCTAATCTGAATGACAGAAAAAATATTTTCAGAAATTGGAGACCCAGGCTCTCATGGGTCAACTGTACAATGTTTAGTTCTATGTTAAACATATCTTGAAGCACTCAGAACAAAAATATATGCAAATGAAATTTTGAGTATATAATGAGCTAAAGCTTCAAAATTTTGGGGAAAATATCAACCTAAATTTTTTTAAATTTTATTTTATTAATTTATTCATATTACATCTCAATGGTTATCCCATCCCTTGTATCCTCCCATTCCTCCCTCCCTCCCACTTCCCCCTCACTCCCCCCCCCATGACAGTGACTAAGGGGGACCTCCTCCCCCTTTATATGCTCATAGGATATCAAGTCTCTTCTTGGTAGCCTGCTATCCTTCCTCTGAGTGCCACCAGGTCTCCCCCTCCAAGGGACGTCGTCAAATATGAGTCACGAGAGTACGTGTGAAAGTCAGACTCCACTCTCCACTCAACTGTGGAGAATGTCCTGTCCATTGGCTAGATCTGGGTAGGGGTTTGAAGTTTACGGCCTGTATTGTCCTTGGCTGGTGCCTTAGTTTGAGTAGGACCCCGGGGCCCAAATCTGCCTATCATAATGTTCTTCTATGGAATACTACTCAGCTATTAAAAACAAGGAATTCCCAAAATTTGTGGACAAATGGGATTGAACTAGAAATGATCATAATGAGTGAGTTAACCCAGATGCAGAAAGAGTCAAATGGTATATACTCACTTATACCTGCATACTAGCCCAAGGGGCATGTCCCATGAAAGTCTTCACCTACCAGGAAACTGGGACAGAGGGGAAGACATTCTACTGGGACTCTAGATGAGAGAAGAATGGGAGAATAGCAAAGTATAAGGATCCAGAGGGTCCTAGAAATCAACCTAAAATTTTAAAATTCTTGGTGACGCTTTTAAATGATACAGCTAATAGCCATGACTAGTGGCTTACACCTATAGTTCTAGTGTTTGGCCAGAGTTTCACTATGAGTTCAAGGTCACACTTGACTAAATAATGATATCCTTTCTAAAAACATGTTACAAAACAAAATATGCATATTACATGACACAGTTAAGGAAATTTCCATAAACTAAAAAGGAACGAACAGGATATTCTCCACCATTGAGTGGAGATTGAAATCTGACTCTCACACGAACTCTGGTGCCCCTTTTCTGACCACGTCCCCTGGATGGGGAGGCCTGGTGGCACTCAGAGGAAGGACAGCAAGTTACCAAGAAGAGACTCGATATTCTAAGAGCATATATAGGGGGAGGAGGTCTCCCTCAATCACAGACATAGGGAAGGGGAGAAGGGGGGAAGTGGGAGGGAGGGAGGAATGGGAGGAAACAGGCGAAGCGCTAACAATCGAGATGTAATATGAATAAATAAATAAAAAATGTAAAAAGAAAAATAAAAAAAGATAATTCATGAAAACCAGAAAGCAACAGAGAAAAATGTGTAAAATGTTGAAAAATAAATGTAAGTGATAAACTGTATATCCAATGAAACTTTTATTTAAGAAAAAAGATGAAATAACAGCTTCATATGGAAGAAAGCTAAAATACAGTGCTGTAAAATGTCATAGTAGAAAAAAGTTGTTAACAAAAATACATAAAAATAGTTCTTTTATTTAAAGTACGAAACATGAGGAAACTTTAAGTAAATATTCTGAAATATATAAATATAAAGATGCAAGGCATCAAAATTTGTGAGAAACAGCCAAAGCAGTGATGAGAAGGGTGTGTGGTAACAGTAAGTGGTCACAACAGAAAGGAATGCTCTCAGGCCACTCTAGGTTTTCAACTGAAGAGATAAGAGGAAGAGTGAAATAAACTGAGAAATGGAATATGATGAGCACAAAATTAAATGATATCAATCCAAATAAGGATTGATAGATTAATAAGATAAAACTCAATAATAAAGAATGGAAATAACTGAATAATTTATTGAAAAAATTTATAAAACCAGTAAATTTTCAGCCAAAAAAACAAAAGCAGAAAAAGAGAGAGAGAGAGAGACAGAGAGAGAGAGAGAGAGAGAGAGAATTAAAGAGGGAGGGGAGGGTGGGAAGAAAGAAAGAGCAACAGTGAAGGAGGAAGGAAGAATGGAGAGAAAGAGGGAATGAATTATCAATATACTATCACACAATCACTTCAGACCCTAGAGATATTATAAAGGAATCATATGATCTGCTTTATACAAATTTGATAGTTGACTGTTTTGAACAAATTCATTAAATGCCACTATCTATAAACATTCATACTTAAAAACAGATTGTTTTATACATAGTCCCTGGAGAAATATAAGAGTAAAAATTGCAAATTCAGAGCCAAATAATTTCAGTAGAATAATGTAAATTTCAAATTCATTAGTAGAGGCCAGCACACTGTCCAAAGCAGACACAAGCTGTAATTATAGGAAGTGATATTTATAAACTGATAAGCCTTCCAAGAATAGATACTATAGTTCTCAATATAACATAATGTTTAATATAATGTACCAATATATGAAAAATAAGATACAGAATAACTAAATGCAACCTACCTAAGAATGCAGGATAGTTATGTATTTTATCTTCATACAGTTGAATCCATTATATTTGCAAATTAAGAACCAAAAAATTATATGTTACATGCAATTGCAACAGAAAATGAATTTGACAAAAAATGTAAAATGTATTTCAGGAAATATAGAACCAATTACAAGTATAAGGTATCTTCCTTGACATGCCAAAGGATGTTTACAAATAGAGTCATAGTTAATACCAAAATTAGATGTGAAAGACTAAAGATTTTTCCCTTAAAATTGAAACAAGGCAAAGTTTCACCCAAATTTCAAGATTTCTTTATTTTTAATAGTTGGATCCTATTCCATTGTGTAAACGTACCATAATTTCTTTACCCATCCATTGGTTGAGGGACATCTATGTTTTTTCCAGATTCTGACTATTATGAATAAAGCTGCTATGAACATAGTTGAGCAAATGTCCTTGTTGTACGGTAGAGCATCTTTCCAGTATATGCCCAGGAGTGGTATAGATGGGTCTTGAGGTACAACTAGTCCCAATTTTCTGAGAAAGTGTCAGATTGATTTCCAAAGTGGTTGTACAAGTTTGCACTCCCACCAGAAATGGAAGAGTGTTCCCCTTTCTCCACATCCTCACCAGCATGTGTTGTCACTTGAAATTTTGATCTTAGCCATTGTGATAGGTGTAATATGGAATCTCAGAGTCATTTTGATTTGCATTTCCCTGGCTACTAGGGATGTTGAGCATTTCTTTGTTTCTAGGCCATTCGATATTCCTCTGTTGAGAATTCTCTGTACCCCGATTTTTCCAATGGATTATTTTGTTCGGTGGTGTAAAATTTCTCTGTGTCTGTTTCTTTTCCAATTCCATACTGCCTTCATTAACTCATCCCATTGTTATTTAGCTAGTGACAGTCGATTCTCCAACTTTGCCCTTCGCCTTCAACAATGTGTTAGTTAAGTTGGGATCCTCTGACTTCTAATCACACCATATAGTGTGAAGCAGTGTACCCTGTTAGTTACTGTCTATCTGTCCTCTTTCAGGAAGGAACCTACTGAAGTAGTTGGTCCATTTTTATCTAATTGTATTGTTGTTTTGTTTTGTTTTATATTTTGAAGCAGAATCTCATGGTGGTCTGAGATCACTCTCTAGCTTATGATGACCTTAAATTTCTGACACTCCTGTCTTCCTCCTCCAAGTGCTGTCATTACAGGCATGCATCGCCATAGGCAGCTTACATCTTTCTAAACCTTAGGAGGTAAAAGATAAGTTATTTCATCATTCAGTATTCCCCGTTACTACTCCAAACATTTTCTCACTCTCACTATTCCATCAAGTTACCAATTTTCTTCCCGTTTTTAAATGTAGTTAAAGAAGACTTTGCTCTCGTTATTTCTCATCTAAGAGCATCTGCCATACGCTATTCTTTTCTTTCACATAGTTTCACCACTTGCATTTCCCGACTTCCATCCATTTTCACCGGCAGGCTGCTCTCTGTAGATTTCTTCATTTCCTAGACTTCCCAATCTGGATGTTTGTATGTGTCTTATGAACCACTGTAACAAGTGGTTTTAATTGTCAGTCTGACACAGTCTGGAATTACTAGGGGAGAGAGTTTCAATCAAGGATTGTTTGGTTAGGTTGGCTCCCAGGCACGCCTGTTCATGTCAATCACAAACGGATAATGGTAACTGAGGTGGGCGGCCTGCCTACTGTGGGTAGCACTTTGGGCACACAGGGGAGGTTGATTGTTTGTCTCTCTGGAGTAGAGAGGAAGAGAACTGGACACTAGCATGCATGCATTAATTCACTTGGCTTTAGAACTAGTGTGATCAGCTGCTGCAATTCCCTGCCACTTTACTTTCCCCACAGTGATGGACTGGAACCTGGATTCCTAAGCTAAAGGAACCATTCTCTTTTAAGTTGACTCTGGATGTTACTTAACTCCTGATCACACTCCCGTCCTGTCCTGTTCTCCCACTGTCTTGCCCGTTGTGCAAGTGGAAACTTCCTTTCAATGATGGCTCATTTGGAAAACCTTGGGGAAATTGTAACTCTTAGATTTTTCTTATACCCCCTGTCAACAGGGGTATAATTGACAATTAAAACTATTTATTACAATGGTGTATAAATGACATACAGACACCAAGATTAGGAAGTCTAAGAAATCAACAAATCTATGTTGGCTCCAACTCTAAAATATATTAATTATTTTACTGTTTTTTTCCTACCTCCTCTGTTGCAAATTCTGTCCTACCAGGAGTTAGCTCTTATTTGCTCATGCTTTTGCTTCCGGTCTTATTCTGAATGTAGCCATCAAAATGACCCACTGAGACCTAGCAAAGGCCAAAAACCCCTCAGCATTTCATGCATCGTAGAAACTATATCCAGACCATAAAGCTAGTTCTTGTTCTGTCTGTCAGGCTGTCTTTGCCTCTCTGGCCTTAATGAACTTTTCGTCTTATACTCTAGCCGGCCACACTTATTTCTTTGCCTTCTTGAAATCACTATATATGTTGTCATTAAGTTCTCTGCAGTTGCTCTTTATTTTGAATTCTCTATCTATCTATCTATCTATCTATCTATCTATCTATCTCTATCTCTCTCCCCAGTGACTCCCCCTTTCAAGAAATTTCCTACCTCACTTTACTTCTCTAATTGTGAGTTATTATTCAATATCACAGTCAATTTCTTGTTTATTCCAATTATTAAGCATTTGTTTTGTGTTCTAGCACCTGGAACAAAGCCTGAAGCAGAGGAGGGTCTCACAGCACTCTGAGAAACACAGGGAAACTGAATGCCCTGTTATATATATATTTTTTTAACTGCAGATGTAGTAACAGCTTTCTCTTACATTTCTTTCACAAAGTAAAGGCTAGTCTAAAAGTGACTCACGTCCTTCCCAATTGTGTATTTTCACTTAAAGAAAGAAAAAAATTTCATAGTTGTAAGAGTGTGGGGCTATGAACTTTGGTTATTCTATTTGAATTTACATCACAAATTACCCACTTCTGGCTATGCATACTGGACCTTGGGAAAGACAAAATACTGGAAGGCAGGGCAGGTGCTGACTGCATCACAACATTTAGAAATAGGCAGTCTGATTTATCATCAAAAGAAGGAGACAGAGAAGACCCATCCAGCAATTCCAAAGCACAGTTGAAGTAAGTCTTTTGCTGCAAAAGAAGTGAAGCATGGCTTGAAGGTGCAGCCCAATGGTGGAATACTTGCCTGCAATCAAAAAGGAGCTTTAAAATGACCTTAAAAATTAAAATTACACAAGAAGTAAATCAAGAGTCTCAAATCCAAAATATTTATTACTTATTAGAATCTGATGACCTATGAAAAAGAAAAAGGGTCTATCTATCTCAGCAGAGATTCAAGATAGGAGTCTGTGCCTTGGGAGGTTGAGGATTTCCTGAGGTATATGTTAATATGTTTACATACAGACAGACTTTAACTACCCTTGGCAATGTAATTCATGAATCTTGAAAGAATTCACAGAGAAGAATACAGATTCCAGGCTATGCTATTATGGGGGGGGGGATTTCTCTTTTTCTAAACTGTTTAACATTTTTGACAATTATCAATGTGTCAGTCAATTTATATCTCTAGGAAAAGAAAGTGTGGCACACGTGGAGACTAATGACTTTGCTGGCCCAGTTCCCCTCTTCATTTTCTCTCCAGTTCCTGTCCTGTGAGTTGGAATCTCATTTCTTCACATTCTGATACTCACATTAGCCATGTGACTTGCTTTGGCCAACCGGATGGTGACAGAATGGCTGGACACCAGCAAGTGCTTCTCTGCCTTTGCATGAAGTCACAGCCAAACTGCCTGGTTGAAAACTGAGATGCAGAAAACAAAACTGAATCATCATTCTGCCTGTTCCTGTGACCATCAATCAATAGCCAGCCAGCCAATGGCAGGTGGACAACGTCAGGTCAACTCCACAACTCCCATCAGTCATGCATGTGTCAATAATAAATACCAGTTTTTAAATTTTATTTTATTATTATAGTGGTTACTGATGGTATGTGGGAGCACATGTATGTACATGTGTGCTATCATGTGCTTGTGAAAGTCAGAGGACAACTTTTAGGGGTTTTGAGGATCAGGTCATTAGGCTGTTATGATTGTCTAACTCTACAGATTCAGAAGAAAAATCAAGATTTCATGAAATACATCTCAGCTTTCTATATAATAGAACAAATATCTCTAAATGTTCATGTCATTTCTTTGCCCACTGAGATGTAAATATAAAGATGGTAAGATTTTTCCTTCATTTATGTCATTTTTGTTAGTTGTTTAACTTTAAATATTAACTATATTGTAAAATTATAAAGAACATATTATTTTGTAGCTGAGAAAATGACAGTTTTCCCTAGACAATTTCTAATCCTACAAGTTATTGCATAGCATAATACTTGCATTTCTTTTATTAAAATAGGTAAGCAGTGGATATTCTTATTCAAATAGTCTGAGATTTGTAAAGCTGCAGAAAGTGAGTTATAGCTAAAGGGAAGCACGTGAACTTTATGATGGTGTCATAACATCTTGGTCTTCAAATGATCCTTTATCAGCATTTGTGTGTTTCTTCATCCTTTGAAGCATGTTCACACTTACCGATACAATTGTAAGTTGCACGAAAACTACATGACATTTCCGCACACATATGACACTGAAAGCTTTAACATAATGCATTACTTTTCAGCTAGAACTACAGTTCACTTAAATTATCAGATTAAAGATTATTTAAATGTAGAAAACATTATTAATATAGACAAATGCTGAAAAATACTAAATTTTAGCAGGTCCCTGAGCATCATCTTAGAAACAAAAAAATTCTTTTTTTTTTTTTTTTTTACTATTTAATTCTACTTCATGAGGACAAAAAACTAAAACAAATGTCCTGATTATTTAACTTAGTAATGAAGGAAGGACACTTTGTAGCAAATACTTTATGTCTTCCTAAATTTGCTAGAAGCATGTTACATGACTTACTTTTGTATAGACATTAGAACCAGGAAATATTTGGGAGGAGGAAACATGCATACAATCACTATTACATGCATAAAATAACCTGCAAGATATGAAGTTGAGTAGGAAATGAACATGGGAACGTGATGGTTGCTCTACCATGTGCTATAGTAAATGATGTGTACATGTCACTAATGTTCCAAGAAACTGTCACTACCACAAGCTATAAAGCTGGGGCCGGGTTCTTTAAATGGTCAGAAATTTTTATTATCTAAATAAAGTTTCCTAATAGACTTCCCTAAGCACAACTGTTTACATCTCTGGTGACTTTTGGTATGTTTAAATGGAAAGTAGTGAGAGGCTTGGTTAAATAACTCTAGCTTGAACTAAAAATGATCATAATGAGTGAGTTCACCCAGAAGCAGAAAGAGTCAAATGGTATATACTCACTTATATCTGGACACTAGCCCAAGGGGCATGTTCCATGAATGTCTTCACTTATCAGGAAAGTGGGACAGAGGGGAGGACATCCTATTGGGACTTTAGGTGAGAGAAGCATGGGAGAATGGGGAAATAGAAGGATCCAGAGGGTCCTAGAAACCTACAAGTAGAATGTTATGATGGGCAGATCTGGGCCCAGGGGTCCTGCTCACACTATGGCACCAGCCAAGGACAATACATGCAGTAAACTTCGAAACCCTATCCAGATCTATCCAATGGACAGGACATTCTCCACAGTTGAGTGGAGAATAGGGACTGACTTTCACATGAACTCTGGTGACCCATATTTGACCATGTCCCCTGGATAGGGAGGCCTGGTGGCACTCAGAGGAAAGATAGCAGATTACCAAAAAAACACTTGATACCCTATGAGCATATACAGGAGGAGGTCTCCCTCAGTCAAAGTCATAAGGGAGGGGAGTAGGAGGAAAGTGGGAAGGATGGAGGAATGGGAGGATACAAGGGATGGAATAACAATTGAGATGTAATATGAATAAATTAATAAAATATTTTTTAAAAAGAGTCCAGTTTCTGTTAATTTAGAGCAGGTCTGGTCCTCCACTCTTTAGAGGTAGGTTCAGCAGTCACGGGAAATGCTGCAAAGAGTGGGCAGCCAACCAGAGATGGTCATGACCTGGCCAGAAAAAGATAGATTTTAAAATGGTTTTCACTGCTGTTATAATTGGTTAATTATAATTGCTTGTCTGGAAATCTTCTGCCTCACGATGAACTCATGACCCGGCCAGAGTAGACCAGGTGTTTACTCAGTTTGCCAGGGCTTTCTAGTTTAAATAATTACTTAACTCCCATTTGGAATTTAAATGCTTATAAAATGAGCCTGTGTCCTCACTGAGTTCACCAGGGGTCACCCTCCTGTCTGAGTGGTGATCCCAACATGCTAATGATTACCTAGCTCCCCCTTAGGAATTCCCGTAAAAGCCCTTAAAGAGAGATGATCATCTTGAGTGAGTTAACCCAGGCCCAGAAAGATATGCATGGTATATACTCACTTATAATTGGACACTAGTCAACATGGATTTCCTTCAAGAGTCTTTTTTTTTACTTGTTTTTTATTAATTTATTTATATTACATCTCAATTGTTACCCCATCCCTCGTTTCCCCCCGTTCCTCCCTCCCTTTTTCACCCTATTTCCCTCCCCTATGTCTGTGACTGAGGGGGACCTCCTCAGTCCCCCTGTCAGAGGGGGAAAATCTGACAGATAGCCTGTCAGAGGAAGGATAACAGGCCTCTGAGAGTCTTTGCTCAGTAGGGGATTGGGATGGATGCTGAGATATGTTATTGGGACTCCAGGTGAGAGAGGTATAGGAAAATGGGGAAATAGAAGAACCCAGAGGGTCCAGGGACCCTACAAGAAGACCATCAGGGCTGGCAGACCCAGGGTAGGCCAGCACAAACTGCTGTGCCCCAAGAACAATGCATGCAGGAAACCTAGACCCCCCTGTTCAGATCTAGTCACTGGACAGCACATTCTCCACAATTGTGTGGAGAGCAGAACTGACACTGACATGAACTCTGGTGCCCCCTATTTGTCCACTTCCCCTTGGTGGGGAGGCCTGGTGACACTCAGAGGAAGAGGAAGCAGGCTACCAGGATGAGACCTGATAGACTGTGATCATATGGTGGAGGAGGAGGTCTGCTTCTGTCACAGGTCTAGGGGATGGGAATAGGGTGAAGAAGGGAGGGAGGGAGGGAGGGAGGGGGGAATGGAAAGATACAAGTGAAGGGATCACAATTGGGATGTAATCTGAAAAAGTTATTTTTTACAAAAAAGATCCTACAAGCTCACTGGGGATTGCCATCATGTCTGAATGGTCACCCCAACTAGTTAGATCCTACAGAATACATGCTCTTGCTCTTTCTTCTTTGCATACAATGTCTCTTCCTTAGCATGTTCTGGACCCTAATAGTACAGTTGGCTACATAGAGAAATATATATTACAACTGGGAGCCTCAAAGGGCTAATACTAGACTCCATGGTGGGTTCTATGGACTACTGGTTTGCTGGTACCCCTATTTAATGAGAAGGTGTTACACTGACAAAAATATAACTCACTTTGACCCTTTCTGAGTCAAACTAAATTTCTGGGGAAATTTTAAGGCAACTGAAGATATTGGAATTATCCCTCAGGACTTTGCATTACCTTGAAGAAGATAAAACATAAACATTTTTTGCATTGTCAGAAACCGCCCTTTGAATTGAAATTTACGTTTACCATCACAAATCAGATGAATGAAAATAATCTCCAAAGTTATCACTCAATACAGTAAGAAAGATCTGCATTTATACTCTGCTATAGGCTTTCTGCAGTATGGAGATAACTAAATGTACTTTTCATTTGTAAATATTTATAAAATTTATGAAGTTCTGAAAGATAAGTGTATTTCATAAGGACAGAGACACAATTTTTCAACTAATTATCTGAGTAACTTCCAAGTTATAAGTTGTTACAAGTTTTCTATTTGGAGTTGTTTTCTTTGAGCAAATTTTTCTCTCCCAAATGTTGAAAAGTAATGTGATCTGCTAGCCTGTATTCTAGAATTTTAGTTGGAGTCATGATGTTTAGCCGAGATCTTCATTGTATACTTTCTTCTTTGTAGTTTTGTTGATGTAGAAAATATTGACTCTTTCTCATCTCCACCCAAATGCAATTGCTTGAAAGCACTGTAGATTTCTAAGGTTCAATCTCATTAGCTTGAAATATTTATAAAGGAACAATAAGTTCCTCTTTTACTTAAAAGACTTTCATGAAATTTTAAAAAATGCTACAAACAACAACCTCCTACATCTATTTCCATTTTCTTTATTATATTTTGGTTCTTTGAAACAGGATCTCCTGTAGCCTAAGCTTGTGTCAACCTAGCTATGTAACTAAGGATGATCTTGATCTTCTGGACCTTTGGTGGGTTTTTTAAGGTTAGTTTAGTTTTTTTGTTTGCTTGGCACAGCATTTCTTTGTGTACTCTTAGCTGTCCTGGACTTGCTTTGTAAACCAGGCTGGCCTCAAACTAACAGAGATCTGCCTGCCTCTGCCTTCCTGAGAGCTGGGATTAAAGGCATGTGTCATCATGCCTGGCTGACCTGGATCTTATGACTCTCCTACTTCCACCTTCCATATGCTGGTACCAAAAGTGTAAACACCACATCTAGACTATGTATGTTTTAAGAGCAGACCAGTTTTTCATTCTGTTACAGGCATAGTAGACTATGTAAGTACAATAATGAGAGAAATGGAAAAGAAAGAAATAAGCCAATTTAAGAGCTTGGCATTGCTATACCGAGATCAGTAGGGCCCCCCAAACCACCAGAAGTCCAAATTCATACGCAAAGGCAAAGAACTTTTATTCTGCAGAGATCCAGTGCACTGGGGTTCTTGTCCATGCAAAGCAAGATGGCAAGAGACCCCGACTTTAGAATGCAAACTTTGTTATATAGTTAATCAATGGAAGTTCCAAGCTGGCTTAGGTAATCTTTACTTCTGTTGGCACAGAGGAAGAGCAAGAGTACAAGCGCATCAAGGATTGGTTAGGGCTCTGGTGCAGGCCTAGGGGGTCTCTGAACCGGTTCAAACTGGCCCAAAATGGTAGATGTTCTTGAGGCTACATAACTCTGGTCACACTGGTTGCTAAGCAACCTCATCTTTCTCAGGTTGGGTGTACTAGCAGTCCCTTATTGGCTGTCCGTTTTCTGTGGCATTTCTAGTAACAGCTGGGCTCATTTCTGAGGAATGGAGGCTCAGGACTGCTCCAAGATAACAAGAAACTGAAGCCTGTCACGGAGTCGGCTAGACTTATTTAACCAGGCCTCCTCAGTATCAATAAATTTTGAGCAAGAAAACTGAAAAAAAATCACACACACATACACACATACATTTACACATGCATGTATGTCTAAAATCCTTATTCTGATACATCATTCACTGTAATGTGTTTAGTCCTGATTATGACAGCTTTTTGATAAATAAGACGCTATCCTGCTCTAGACGTGTATATTAAAATAATGACAATGAAGTAGAAAGTGTGTAATTATACACACATAGGAGCATTTCCCCTACATCACACACTTTGTGTGGACATGGGGCAGTGTCTTGTGAACATGTTTAAACAAACCGCCTTCCAGTTGGCAGGGACGTGAGCAGGCTTGTCTCCTCCACGGATGTTCCCGCTGTTGAGCTGTAGATGCCTCGGGCATGTGGTGGCAGAGAGCAAAGAGGAGACAAATGCTCACCCACTCTAAAATACCTGGCAGTTTAAAGTGCCTACCATCTCAAATAGCTTTCTTTTTTTTTTTTTTAATCTAAATATAGCTGAAAATTTGTTACATAATGACAAGGGGAAAAAAGAAGAAAGATGTAACAAGTATATTTTTAATGGAACTATGTAGCTGCTTTGGGTACTACTGGGGGGGGGCGGGGGGGCAAGAAGAAGGGTCAGCTTTGAGGTCCAGAAGCTCTCACAGCTGCTTTGCACTTGACACAGTTGTTATTAGACTCATGCCTACTTAGTGTTCTCAGTAAGTCAATGTACTCAAAAATGGTAAATTATCTATAAGCCAGAAAGAAATGAAAGATTAGAAAAACTGATTACAGTGCTTTTTTTTTCAACTTGATGATCCTCAGTCAACCACCTAATAGTATTATATAGCTTTTTCTCTTCAGGATAAACAGCCATTACTTTCAAGCTAAGGTCAGCGTACAGTGAGTGGGAGGACAGTGCACTAAGTGTGCTTCACAGTCACCTGTAAATAATGTCCCCTGCCAACCCAAAGGAGTGATAAACCTATGTGCCCGAGGGCTGGTGCTCTCTGTGTGTCTGACTCAGTGTGCTTGCATGTGCACATAGTCACCTGTTTGGGGAATCAAAGCTTAAGCACAGAGGAGCATGTGACAGTGAGTGTCCATGAGTCTCAGGCAAAGGCAAAGCTTGTTTTGTTTTAACAGTGTTCATTTGAATCCAGTACCCAGCAAGATGACAGTGTAAAACTATAAACCACCATGCTGAAAGTCGAGTGATGATGGTGATAGTTGTAAAATGTAAGTAAATTCAATATAGAGAAAGGCAAGCAGAAGTGCTGGACACGGAGGTAAAAGCACGTGCTGTGGCATGTGCATATATGTACGTGCACCTAAGTATTGTCCATATACACTTCCTCTAAATGTTGTAAGGGCATTCAGACCAACAGCCAGTTTACTTTGCTTTCTGTGTTTTCTGAGTCTACCACACTTCTGCATGCACAATGGGCTCTTAATAAATTGCTAGTGATTTGTTCATGCGCTCCACTCAGGAATGCTCCTAGGCCTACGGAGATGCTGAGATGAGCAAATGCAGACGGTACTAGAAGTTTCACAGTCAAATTACAGGTGCTACTTAGTTGAAAGTTCAGAAGAAGGATTTGGGGAACACGCATAGGATCTAAAAAAAAAAAAAAAATGATTCAATGGTAGAACATGTTTATGGAAACAAATTAACAAAAGAATTTCACATGAGAGAAATTACATTTAGTGAGATAAAGAAATAGTTAGATGATTTAAGATGTCTTCCTTGTACTTTTCCTAGCAATGCTACTCACTTAAGTGTCGGCTTGTTTTTATTAGTTTTTTTTTCATTTTATTTATTTTTTTAATTTTATTAATTTATTCATATTACATCTCGATTGTTAGCCCTTCCCCTGTTTCCTCCCATTCTTCCCTCCCTCCCACTTCCCCCCTTCTCCCCTCCCCTATGTCTGTGATTGAGGGAGACATCCTCCCCCTATATTTGCTCTTAGAATATCGAGTCTCTTCTTGGTAACTTGCTATCCTTCCTCTGAGTGCCGCCAGTCTCCCCATCCAGGGGACGTAGTCAGAAAAGGAGCACCAGAGTTCGTGTGAGAGTCAGATCTCACTCTCCACTCAACGGTGGAGAATATCATGTTCCAAAATTTACTATTTATTTATTTATTTTATTTACTTTATATCCAGGTAGTGGCCCCATCCCTCCTCACCTCCCAATCCTACTCTCCCACCCCTCTCCCCCACCCACTCTCCTATATTCCTCAAAAAAGAAGAGCCGCTCCCCTACTGATACAACCCAGCTCATCAAGTCCCTTCAGGTCTGAGCATGTCCTTTTCCCCTGTGATGTGGTAAGCCAGTCCTGCCAGGAGGAAGTAGTAAAAAAGCTGGCAAGAGAGTTCATGCCAGATGGAGCCCCCCAGTCTCCTCAATAGAGGACCCACATGAAGCATGAGCTACCCATTGGTTAAATCTTTGTAGGGGGCATATGTCCAGTCCACCCAAGGTCCTTGGTTGGTGCCTCAGTCTCAGCGACCCTTCAGAGACCTAGACAGATGACTCTGTTGGTCTTCTGAAGCTCCTGTCACCTCCAGGTCCTTTTCTCCTTCCTCCCGCCCCCCACCTCACTTTCCCACTACACTCCCTATGCTTTGCCCAATGTTTTGGCTATGAACATAGCTGAGCAAGTGTCCGTGTTGTATCATTGAGTACCTTCTGGGACTATACCCAGGAGTGGTATACTGGGTCTTCAGGTAGAACTATTCCTAATTTTCTGAAAAAGTGTCAAATTGGTTTCCAAAGTGGTTGCACAAATTTGCACTCTCACAAAAAACAGAAGAGTGTTCCTCTGTTCCATACCTAGCCAGAATGTGCTGTCACTTGAGTTTTTTATCTTATGCATTTTGACTGGTATAAGATCGAATCTCAGAGTCATCTTGATTTTCATTTCACTGATGACTAAGGACATTGAACATTTCTTTAATTACCTCTGGACCACTTGAGATTCCTCTATTGAGAAGTCTCTGTTTATCTCTGTGCCTTATTTTAACTGGATTATTTTGTTTGTTGGTGTTTAATGTTTTGAGTTCTTTATATATTTTGGGTATTAGCCCTTTGTCAGAAGAGGGATTGGTAAAGATCTTTTCTCCAATCTGTAGATTGCCAATTAATTCTCTTGACCATGTTCTTGGCCTTACAGAAGCTTTTCAGTTTCAAGAAGTCCCATTTATTATTTGTTGACCTTAGAGCCTGAGCTGTTGGTGTTCTGTTCAGGAAGTTTTCTCCTGTGCCAGTGAGTTCAAGGCTCTTCCCTCACTTTCTCTTCTAATAGATTTGGTGTATCTAGTGTTATGTTGAGGTCTTTGATGCACTCGGACTTGAATTTTGTACAGAGTAGTTAATAGATGTGGATCTATTTGCAATTTTGTACTTGTAGACACCCAGTTAGAGCAGCACCATGTGGTTTTAGCTCCTTTGTCAAAAATCAAGTGTCCAAAAGTATGTGGGTGGTTGTATTTCTGGGTCTTTGATTCAGTTCCATTGATCAACAAGTCTATTTTTATGCCAAAAACATGCTGTTTTTATTACTATTCCTCAGTAGTACAGCTTGAAGTCAGGGATGGGGATACTTACGAAAGTTCTTTTATTGTATAGGATTGTTTTTAGCTATTCTGGGTTTTTTGTTCTTCCATGAAGTTGAGATTTTGTCTTTCAAAGTCTGTAAAGAATTGTGCTAGTGTTTTTATGGGTATTGCAATAGATTTGTAGATTGTTTTGGTAAGATGGTCATTTTTCTATGTTAGTCTTACTGATCCATGAGAATGGGAGAACTTTCTGTCTTCTGAAATCTTCAATTTCTTTCTTCAGAGACACGAAGTTCTTGTCATACAGGTCTTTGGCTTCCTTGGTTAGAGTTACACCAAGATACTTCATATAATCTGTGGCTATTGTGAAGGGTGTAGTTTCCCCAATCTTTCTCAGCCCATTTGTCTTTTGTATACAGGAGAGCTACTAAGTTTTTAAAAATTAATTTTGTATCCAGCCACTTTATTCAAGGTATTTATCAGCTTTAGGAGTTCTCTGGGGGTTTTTGGTTGGGGGGGGCATTATTTCTGTACACTAACATACGATCTGAGAATAGTGATACTGTGATTTCTTCCTTTCCAATTTGCATTGCCCTGAATTCCTTTTGGTTGTCTAATTGCTCTGGCTAGAACTTCAAGTACTATATTGAAGAGATACAGAGAGAGTGGGCAGCCTTTTCTTGTGCCTAATTACAATGGAATTGATTTAAGTTGCTCTCCATTTAATTTGATACAGGCTATAGGCTTGCTGTACATTTCCTTTACTATATTTGAGTATGGGCCTTGTACCCCTAATCGTTCCAATATTTTTTTCCATGAAGGAGTATTGAATTTTGTCAAAGCTTTGTATTTATCTAATGAGATGATTGTATAATTTTTTTTTCTTTCATCTTGTTTACATGGTAGATTACATTGACAAGTTTTCTTATGTTGAACCATTCCTGCATACCTGAGATGAAGACTTCTGGTTCATGGCAGATTATATATTTGTTTGTTCTTGGATTCAATTTGCAAGTATTTTATTGAGTGTTTTTGTATCAATGTTCATGAGTGAATTTGGTCTGAAATTCTCTTTCTTTTTTGTCATTGTGTGGTTTAGGTATCGGGATGACTGTGGCCTCCTAAAATAAGGTTGGTAATGTTCCTTATGTTTCTATTTTGTGGGATATTTTGAGGAGCATTGGTATTAGCTCTTTGAATACCTGGCAAAATTCTGGGCTAAAACCATCTGGCCTTGGGCCTTGGGCTTTGTTGTTGTTGTTGTTGTAAGACTTTTGATGACAGCCTTTATTTTCTTAGAGGTTATAGGATAGCTTAAACTGTTTGGTTGGTCTTGATTTAACTTTGGTAAGTAAACATATCAAGAAAAGCATCCATTTCTTTTAGATTTTTCATTTTTATGGAACACAAGCTTTGGATTTCCTCAGTGTGCATTGTTATTTTTGTTTTCATTCTGATTTTGTGATTTTGGTTCTCTCCCCCTGCCTTTTGGTTAGTTTGGCTACAGGTTTATCTATCTTGTTGGTGTTCTCTTGATTTTGTTGAGTGTTTGTATTGTTCTCTTTGTTTCTAATTTATTGTTTTAAAACCCAGGTTTCATTATTTCCTGCCTTCTCCTCCTTTTTGGTATGTTTGTTTCTTTTTGTTCTAGAGCTTTCAGATGTCCGGTTACATTGCTCGTATGGGATCTCTCCAATTTCTTTATGATAGTGCTTGGTGCCGGAAACTTTCCTCTTAGCACTGTTTTCATTGTGTCCCATAGGTTTGGATATAATGTACTTTCATTTTCATTGAATTCCAGAAAGTCTTTAATTTCTTTCTTCATTTCCTCCCTGACCCAGTGTTCAATGAGTAGAGTTACTCAGTTTGTATAAGTTTTGAGTGTCTCTGTTGCTTCTGTTGTTGTTGAGTTCCAGCTTTGATCCATGATGGTCTCATAAGATGAAATAGGTGTATCTGTTGAGGTTTGCTTTGTGACCAAGTATATGGTCATTGGTCACTTTAGTAATGTTTCTTTTACAAATGTGGGTACCCTTCCATTGGAGCATAGATGCTCAGAATTGAAATGTCATTTTGTAATTTTTCCTTTGATGAGTACAAACTGTCCTTCCCCATCTCTTTGGATTAACTTTTGTTGAAAGCCTATTTTATTAAATACTACAGTGGCTGCTCCAGTTTCCTTCTTGGCTGTCTTTTCTTGGAAAACCTTTTTCCAGTTCTATACTCTGAGGCAATGTCTATATTTATTGTTGATGTGTATTTCTTGTACGCAACAGAATGATGGATACTGTTTACACATCCATTCTGTTAGCCTATTTCTTTTTACTGGGAAATTGGGGCCATTGAGAGATATTTATGACCAGTCATTGTTAATTCCTGTTATTTTGATGTTGGTGGTGGTAGAGTTTATGTGTGTTTGTTTGTGTGTTTATGTATGCCTTTCTTTTGGTTTTGCAAATGTGAGGTTATTTATTTCCTGTGTTTTCTTGGGTGTATCCCACCTCCTTGGGTTGGAGTTTTCCTTCTAGCATCTTCTATATTTGTGGCTAGGTACAGTTTAAACTCGGTTTTGCTGTGGAATATTTTTTTCTCCATCTATAGGGATTGAAAGCTTTGCTGGGTATAGTAGTCTGGGCTGACATCTGTGGTTTCTTAGGGTCTACAAGACATTTTCCCAGGCTCTTCTGGCTTTTAAAGTCTCAGTTGAGAAGTCAGATGTGATTTTGAAAGGATTGCCTTTATATGTTGGTCTTTTTCCTTTGTAGCTTTTAATGTTTTTCTTTGTTCTGTACATTTAATGTTCTTTTCTGGTTTATTCTAGTTAGTGTTCTACAAGTTTCTTATATGTTTAAAGGCATCTCTTTCCTTAGGTTGGGGAGATTTTCTTATATGATTTTGTTGAAAATATTTTCTGGTCCTTGAAACCAGGAATGTTCTCTTTCTTCTATTCCTATTATTCTTGGGTTTTGTCTTTTCATGGTGTCCTTGATTGTTTGCATGTTTTGTATTGGAATTTTTTGATTTAACATTTTCTTTGACACATGTATCAATTTCTTCAATTGTATCTTTTATGACTGAGATTCTCTCCTGCATCTCTTGTATTCTGAGAGTGATGTTTACCTCTGTGGGTTTTGTTTACTTCCCTAAGTTTCCCATCTCCAGGATTGCCTCATAATGTGTTTTCTTTATTGCTTCTATTTACATTTTTAGATCTTGAATAATTTTATTCAGTTCTTTCTCCTGTTTGATTATATTTTCCTGTATTACTTTAAGGGATTTTTTTTTCATTTTTTTCATCTGTTTAAATGTATTGTCCTGTATTTCTTTGAGGGAATTTATGTCCCTCTTTCAGTGCCTCTATCATTTTCATAACATTAGATTTAAGATCATTTTGTGTGTGTATGCTTCAGGTGTGTTAGGATAACCACAGCTTTCTGTAGTAGGACAGCTTGGTTATGGAGGCTGTACATGGCTCTGGATTTTGTTGCTTGTGTTCTTATGCTGACCTCTAGCCATCTGATTGACTCTGGTAATAGTAAGTCTGTTCGTTCCATGACATACCATGCCTCTGCAACTAGGCCAGGCCAGGAGTTAAAGGAGGACTTTCACCTGTTATTCCCCAAAGGCTGTTTGCCTCCTGGACTGCAGATGGAGATGAGGCCTTTGACTTAAAATTGTTTTATTGTATTTTCTCCTGCAACTCCTCCCAGGTCTTTCTTACCTCTCTATCCATCTGAAAAAATATTATGTATGAAGTCAACAATCATTAAGGTAGAAGTAACTGCTTGTAAGCAACCCCCATGCATTTGTATTTAATCGTTCTCTATCTTTATGAATGAGAAGTACTCCTCTGCATAGTTTGCCAATTTAATCTCAATTAAAATACAGTTAATGATCTCTGCCCTAACTATAAAACCCATTCCTTACATTGATGAAGGCTGTGCTAGTCAGACCCTTGGTTTTATAGAGTTTTACTCTTCTAAAGTTTTGTCTAAAAGCAAGAAAAAGTTGTGATTTTTGTTGCCAGAAAAACAGTACTATAACATTCTAGAGTTATTAATTATATCAAGTTGAGATAAAACATGAATACCTATGATAATCACAAACTAGAGATGTATGTACAACCTGCATAATAGTCCTAATATATATTTGAAAGATATTTTAACAATTGTTACTAAGGTCATTTTAGTTACAAAAAGACAGTGAAAACAGAAAGAGAAAGCTTAACACATTATTAGGTCTGGATCTTGTCATAGGATAAATATTTAGAAAATGTTATTTATTATGATTTTCATTATTCATTGGGAAGCACTTCTATTTTTCTGTTTGGTCATTTCATTATTTATTTTGCATATTTGGTAAAATTGATGATCTAGACTTTATATTTGAGTTATGTCTTTAAGTTCTTTATAAATTGACAATGGAAAAAACTTTTCAGTAATAGTAAAGATAAAATTGGCTAGCCTTGAATGTAAAATCAAAGACACTTTCAGTCAAAGTGTATAAACTTGTAACCCAGATAAAATGAACAGGTGAAGAGAACAGAACACAGGAACAAAATTAGAGACCTCATATTTACTAATAAGTCAAGCCTTTCATTATTACAGAAATGGAGAGAATCATTGTTGTGCATTTCTAAAATTCACATTTCCAGGTTAAAACATACAGGGAGTCATTGCCACTCTTCCCCTGATCATGTATACAGCAATGGTATTGTTCTCTTCTTATCGTGAGTGGATGCTGTATGCTGCAGGCTCTTTCTCTATAGCTATTCACAGGCATAATTTATTCACGCCCAGGTATATTTTGGCCAACTTTGTACATGGCTTTATGTTTTCTAAAAGACGCAATTCCTGAAGGATACTCCTTTACTTTTGGTTCTATTATCATGTGGGCTTGGATATTAATCTGCTAAGGTGACCATGCACGACTTCAAAAACTTCTCTTGCCCCCATGAAAATGAGGTGCATAGCAACTATAGTGATATAATTGATTGTTGAGTTTATTTATTTTATTTATTTTAATTTTGGGGGTTTTTTTTTGTTTGTTTGTTTGTGTATTTTGTTTTTTGATTTTGTTTTTTCGAGACAAGGTTTCTCTGTGTAGCATTGGCTATCCTAGACTTACTTTGTAGACCAGGCTGGCCTTGAACTCACAGCATTCTGCCTGCCTCTGCCTCCTGAGTACTGGGATTAAAGGTGTGCACCACCACTGTTATCTTTCAAACACATAGGGATCTGAATATGTAAATTGGGGCTGCAATGTAAGTCTGTCATCACAGTCTCCTTTCTTCTGTATTCTGTAATATTTCTTCTAAGCTGTTCTACTGTTGAGTCTTTCTGTAGTTTTAGTTTCCATTAAAATAGGTCTGAGTGTCAAGAGCAACAACAAAATGGGCCTAGAAATTGGGCCTATTAACATTCTGTAGTACTATACAGAAGTCAGTAGTAGCACTGCAGAGGGCCTGTGAAAAACCGAAAACACAAATGTGAAATGTGATGTTCCATTTGCTATGCCATAGATTGTTTTAATTTCTAGAAGGCAACCTCACATGTGTTCTCTGGCTATAACACAAACCGAGGTTGGTGGATACTAGCCACACATCACTTTGAAACATTCTCTTCAAAATTGAAATTGTCTCAATGGCAAAATATAGCCATCTTTGTAAGTGAGAATTCTTTACTGTTTGTAGGCTATTTCCTATGTTACTTAAGTTTTAAGACACAGTCTTATCGTCTAAGAATTGTCTGCTATAAAAAAAATTAATCTGCAATGAATAGATTCTTTTTCACATACAAGTTACAATTTGTTTGTGGATTCTGATGGGTGTAAGATGGAATCTCAGTGCCATTTTGATTTGCATTTCTCTGATGACTAACGAGGACGAGCATTTCTTTAAGTGTTTCTTGGCCATTTGATAGTCCTCTGTAGAGAATTCTCTGTTAAGTTCCAAGCCCCATTTCGCAATTGGGTTGTTTGGTTTTGTGGTATTTAATTTCTTGAGTTCTTTATATATTTTGGATATTAAACCTTTGTCAGATGAAGGGTTGGTGAAGATCTATATGCTCAACCATGTTCATAGCTGCTTTATACATAATAGCCAGAACATGGAAACAGCCTAAGTGTCCCTCAGTAGAAGAATGGACTAAGAAACTGTGGTACATTTACACTATGGAATACTACTCAGCTATTAAAAACAAGGAATTCCCGAAATTTGTGGACAAATGGATTGATCTAGAAATTATCATAATGAGTGAGTTCACCCAGAAGCAAAAAGAGACAAATGGTATATACTCACTTATATCAAAACACTAGTCCAAGGGATATGTACCATGAAAAACTTTACTTACCAAGAAAGTGGGTCAGAGGAGAGGACATCCTATTGAGAATTTAGGCGAGAGTAGCATGGAAGAAAGGGGAAATAGTAGGACCCACAGGGCCCTGGAAACCTCCAAGAAGAACTTTATGACAGGCAGATCTGGGTCCTGGGGTCCTCCTCAAACTAAGGCACCAGCCAAGGAGAATATAGGCAGTAAGTTTCGAATCCCTACCAAGACCTAGCCAACGAACAGGATATTCTCCACCATTGAGTGGAGAGTGAGATTTGACTCTCACATGAACTCTGGTGCCCCTTTTCTGACCGCGTCCCCTGGATGGGGAGACCTGGTGGCACTCAGAGGAAGGATAGCAAGTTACCAAGAAGAGACCCAATATTCTAAGAGCATATATAGGGGGAGGAGTTCTCTCTCAATCACAGACATAGGGGAGGGGAGAAGGGGGGAAGTAGGAGGGAGGGAAGAATGGGAGGAAACAGGGGAAGGGCTAACAATCAAGATGTAATATGAATAAATTAATAAAAAAATAAAATAAAATAAAACCTAAAGTTATGTTTTCCATAAAGAAGCTGGCATTTTGATTATATATAATTATAATCAATACTTCTTAACAAATAACACATTATTTTGTGCTTAACCATTACACAGTGTCCGTTTTTAGGTGAATATAAAACATCCATGTGCATATGCTAAATCCTTCCACATCTCCTAACAGTTTATATACTCATTTCTATCATATGCATTGGATAAGGAGTGAATTATACAGGAGATGGGAAGTGATGAGGCAAATCATCTGAGGAACGTGTAGCAGCACTGGGCCAAATCAAAGTTGGGTAAAACAATAGTGGTTCTCTGGAGGCATTAAAAAGTGTTGTAGGGAGTTAACAGGGTAAAAACATTTCTGTTCACTAACTTTGTGAGGGACTCTGATGCCATATGCACACTCATTCATTACAAAATATTATGGGCCTCAGTACTATACATGTTCAATGTATAATTCACCTTTATAGGAAGTTACATTGTGCCTCATATTTGACCACATCCCTTGGATAGGGAGACATGGTGGCACTCAGAGGAAGGACAGCAGGCTACCAAGAAGAGACTTGATACCCTATGAGCATATACAGGGGGAGGAAGTCCCTCTCAGTAACAGTCATAGGGGAGGGGAGTAAGGGGAAAATGGGAGGGAGGGAGGAATGGGAGGATACAAGGGATGGGATAACCATTGAGATGTAATATGAATAAATTAATAAAATAAAATAAAATAAAAAACAAAAATAAATAAATAAATTAGATTTAACATTATGAGAGCTAAAAAAAAAAAAAAAAACAAAAAACATGTGTTACCTATCAGTATTACAAACATAGAAAAGGGTAAAATCATTATCAAGAGAGAATAAGAGTTGAAGCCCTAAGTATGTTAAACATATTACTCAAATGTAGTTGTTACATATATTCTTAATAGTGACAAATTAAAATTTTTTTATTTACTGGAGCATATGAGCTTTTTGTGTGCATGTATACATGTTAAGATAATTCTTCCAATCTTTGTTCATTTGAGTAAAAACGTAACAAATTTTCAATTGCATCTGATGAAATTATTTCAAAATAATAATGTCATTGTACTATCAACAAACTACAGTACTCATTAGAAACTTGTTTGAATATAAACACAATGACCACATAGAAAAGACAATATTTGTTTCTCCTAAAGCTATCTCTGTTTTCAAATGTGGCTATGAGTAATAACAACTGGTACAGTAATTTATCTTCTGTTAGTTACCTCAAAAAGTATATTACATGATTTTAAAAGATAAGGTCCTATAAGTATTTCAATTCCTTTTACATGAACTTAGAGTCATACACAACAAAAAAATTGAATAAATATAGTAATAAAAATATAAATGAATATGATTCAAAATAAACCCAAAAAAAATGATAGAGTAGTGGGAATACGCTTCCATTGGCAGGGGCAGTGCAAATTTGTACAACAGCTATGGAAATCAATATGCCAGTTCCTCAGAAAATTGGGCATGTATTTACCTCAAGACTGAGCTATCCCACTCTTGGGTATACACCCAAAGGATGCTCTGTCCTACCATGGAGACACTTCTCAACCATGTTCATGGAGGTTTTCTTCATAATAGCCAGAAACTGAAAACAACTTAGAGTCCCCCAACTGAAGAATAGATAAAGAAAGTGTGGTGCTTTTTTCTGGCATGGGCATCAAATTAGACCAGTCAATTGGTACCAAATTATACCTGGTTTACACAATGGTTTACTCCACTGTTTCTTTTTTTTTTTTTTTTTTTTTTTTTTTTTAAGTGATTCCATGAAAATTGCAGGCAAATGGATGGAGCTAAAAAACAAAACAAAACAAAACAAAACAAAACAAAACTCCTCATCCTGAATGTGGTAATACAGACCCAGAAAGACATTTGTTGTATGGATATTAGCTATTGAGTAAACGTTAATCACAATACAATTCATAGAGTCAGACAGGTTAGGTAGAGAGGATGGGAGGGAACCTAGATCTCTCTTGGAAGAAGAAATAGATTTTGCAGGTAGAGTGAGGGCAGGTGTGCATGGAAACCGATGGGATTGGGAATTGGGACTTGGAGGGAGAGAGTATGGGGAGGGCAGTATATAAATCTAGTGCACTAAAAACTCCCAGGATTCTATGGGGGTGTCCCCATTGAGGACTCTTACGAATGGAGGATTTGAAGCCTGTACTGATCATCTTCTGTAACCAGGCAACTTCCAGAGGTATGATTGGGACACCAACCTAACTTCAACCTACCATATATCCTGGCTGCAAAAGGTGCTAGGTCAATGTAGGATAAGAACTTGTGGGAGTGGTCAACCAATGACTGGTCTAACTTGAGGCCCAAGCCAGAAAAAGAATTTCATACTTGATACTGCCTGGATGACCAGGAACCAGAGTCTGAATAGCCCAAAGACCTAGGATTTTTTAAAAAAATTAATAAAATGATTCCTAATGATATTCTACTATATTCATAGATTGGTGCGTAGCCCAATCATCATCAGAGAAGTTTTCTTTGGCAGCTGATTGGAGCAGATATTCATATTCAAACTATAGGCAAAGATAGAACCCAAATTACAGATCTCCATCAGGTCCCTCCTCTTGAAGCTTGGTAAGCCCCACAGAAAAGGGTAGGGAAAGACCTGTAGACACAGAGGGGTTGAAGATACCAGGAGTACCTGAGCCCACAGAATCAACTAAACTGGGCTCAGAAGGGCTCACGAGAACTGAAATGGCAAACACAGAGCCTGCATGGGTATGCACTAGGTCTTCTGCAAATATGTTGTTGTTATTATTAGCTTGGTGTTTTTGTGGGACTCCCAACAGTGGAAGAGAGGGTGTCTCTGACCTGCCTTCTCTTGGAACCTTTTTACCTCCTACCTATTTGTCTCACCCAGCCCTGATATGAGGATTCATACCTAGTCATGTTGCGTTTGTTATGCTGTGTTCACTTGCTATCCCTAGGAGGTCTGCTCTTTTCCAAAGAGAACCAGAGAATCAGCAGATCTAGATGGGAGAGGTGTGTGGTAGGAAAAACTGGAAGAAGAAGGAAAGGAAAGTGCAGTCAGGATGTATTGCATGATAGAAGAATTTACGGTATGTATGTATGTCTGTATGTGTATGTGCCTGTATGCCACGTGTTTGTTTATGTCAGAGGATGACGTGTGAGAGTTTGTCCTCTCTTTCTACCATATGAGTCCCAAGGATGGATCTTAGGTTTTCAGGATTGGTATCAAGCTCTTTATCTGCTTAGCCACCTCACAATTCCCAGAAAGATGATTCCTAACAGCAAGGCATGAAGTGAAAAATCACAAGCATATAATTTTTGTTGCATCAATGTTTATTTTTTATTTCAATGTGTTTTAACCATACATAGGATTCAATTAAACAGCAAAACCAATTTTAAAATGTGAATACCAATAAGCACTAAGGGTTAAGAAGTGACTTAAAGAAAATACTTATAAAAGCTTTATTCTTTTTTTAAGAGATTATATGTATATCTAAACGAAAAGTATTTACTTTTAATAGACACAAGATAACAAAAGAGCCCTTGCCAATATTTTAGACCCAATTCTTTCTAAATTATAAATTTCTTTTCACCACACAAGTTGGTTGGCTTTTCCTCACGTCTTTTGTGTCCTGTTAAAAACTCACTAATTATTTCTTAACATCCTCAAGTGGACTAAATGAACTTTGATGCCTTCTTTTTTAATTAAGAAGAAATTAAAGAATCTCAGAATCAACATGACTGAAATAATAGGAACTTTTAAATTATACCAGTTACCTTCTCATTATCTACCAAAAATATTGATCAATAAAACATAATCTGCAGAGAACACTACTGATGTTCATAATTTGGATGAGCATGTGACAAACTTCTGATGTATGAAAGAGGAGCCACATGCTTTTAGTGTTTAAGCCAGCAGTTCCTACCCTGTGTGTCACAAGTCCTTTGGAAAACCTCTATTTCCAAAAAGTATTTACATTATGATTCATAACCATAGCAGGGTTACAGTTATGAAGTAGCTATGGTAATAATTTTATGGTTGGGGTCACCACAGCATGAAGAACTGTATGAAAAAGGTTCAAAGCATTAGGAAGATTGAGAACCATTCACTGATTTAGAGGTTCTTGCGAAAGGAATTCCAAGATGAGGATTTCAGATCAGGCACCTCCAGAAAGCTTGTCAAGGTTCATCCCCAAAAAGTCCTATTCAGCAACAGTTTTACCTTTCACCTGTGGATGGTAATCAAAGGCAACAGCACCTAAGAATTAGAGCCCAGACAAAGATGACCTGAATTACTTCCTCCATGAGCAGTAGCTTTCGTAGTACAATAAGGCACCGTGAAAGCTTTCAAAGTAGGAATGCAACCAACATTCCAACCTAACTATGGCACCAATGGACCACGTGAAAGATTACCATGTCATAATAATCTTAAGGACGCAGTAGTGGAAAGCATACCTTGCTGGTAGCCAGTAGCTCTCTAATCAGACTTGAAATATACTCAGCAAAGAGAAAACATTCCTGGAACTGGGGGCCTAGCTCACTACTAGTGCTAGTAAAGTCATGATTGCCAGAAGAGAGTCTACAACCACTAATTTACAAAAACCAACATAATCTCTAGTTACAATCTCTAAATGTTTTGCCTTATACTGACAGAGTAAGTGTAGTTTTCACCCATGATCAAGGAAAATTCTCTTTGAAAGAGGTAGAGACCACTACAGAAAAGGGCAACCAACAAAAATGAAGAGTTGTAGAGCCCAGTCCCAACAGCTACATCTATGAAACACGCCTGCACATCTTAGAGAACACTGTGGGAAAGGGTGGATAGACTGCAAAACCCAGACAACTGGAGAGTTTGCTATGACATTGTGTCTTTTAGTAATAAGAGAAGCTTCACCCATAAAATCTCACCAACTGCCAAAAAGTGAGCTAACTAGGATGACACCACTGGGCATGCCAATGAGGTCTTAACCCTACAAAAAGGGACTACAGGAATCTGAAATAAAATGGCAGTGGGAAAAGTGAACTTCCCCAGGGAAAAGTATGACAGTTGAATGTCCAATGCCAAATGGTCAGCTTTGAAAACATACAAGATGCACTAAATGGACTGAGCAGGTTATGTTTCATAATATATATGTACATGATATGCATGCAACAGCTGAGTGAAAATAGAAACCATGAATTTGAAGGTGAGAGGGGTTGATGTATGGGAGCATGCAGAGGGAGAAAAGATAAGGAACAAATGTTGCAATTATATTATAATCTTAAAAATAAAATTTAAAAAATAAACAGTTCTATTCACAGGTAGACCCATTTGGCAATTGCACACACCATAAGAGCTTAGGTGAGAATACTTGGTATTACTTAGCTGTAGAATAATAGTTCTCTAACTATATCTGAATTCCCATCACTCAGTTCAGGGTCACTCTGAGTTTATAACCCAGAGTGCATAATGTAAACTTTTTAAAATATTTTATTAATTTATTCATATTACATCTAAATTGTTATCCCATCCCTTGTATCCTTCCATTCCTACCTCCTTCCTGCTTTCCATTGAAAGTCTTCACTTATCAGGAAAGTGGGTTAGAGGGGAGGACATCCTATTGGGACTTTAGATGAGAGAAGCATAGGAGAATGGGACAATAGAAGGATCCAGAAGGTCCTAGAAACCTACAAGAAAAACATTATGATGGGCAGATCTGGGCCCAGGGGTCCTGCTCAATCTATGGCACCAGCCAAGGACAATATGTGCAGTAAACTTCAAACCCCTACCCAGATCTAGGCAATGGACAGGACATTCTCCACAGTTGAGTGGAGAGTGGGGTCTGACTTTCACACGATCTCTGGTGCCCCATAATGTAGACGTCTAGATTGCCACTTCTTAACCCATGCCTCCTATGCATTAAGTGTGGCTCAGTCAACCTCAACAGAAAAGGGACATTTGAGCCTATGAAGGAAGAGCATACACAGGGCAGATTTGAACTACAATCCTACATATAAAAATCACTTTTGCACATGTAATGGTACAGTGTTTATTTGTCCTTGCATTTTAAAAGATTACTTCAAAGGAGAGCCAGGAGAGTATGTGGGAAGGGTTGGAGAGAGGAAAGGAAAGGTGGGATGATGTGATTATACTATAATCTAAAAATAAAAAATATATAAAATACTTTGAATTTCTATATCACTTTTAATCTATTATCACCTGAGGCAGATTAATGTTCACATGTCTTTCACATTAAGGATATTCATTCTAATTGAATTTTTTAAATACTGTATTTTCAAAGACATGAGGATATTTTCTTTTTAAAAAAACAGCAAATCCATGTTAGCTAATCATACATACTACTTGTGAAGATGTCTTCTGGAGGGCAATTACCTTAAAACATGGAAATGTTTACTGGGTTTATAACTTACACATTTTTTTTCCTAAGTGTATGTGCCTATATCCTTTTGAAAAGGAGGTGACATAGATAATCTTTGATAGTTTTTTCCTCAAGAAAATTAAGATCCTTGGGGCCACTGTTCTCATAAAAGAAATGACAAAGTAATGTAACAGGTTTATTCAGCTCTGAAGGCAAGAACCTCTGTCTCCTCTCTGGAGAGCAGTCCTTTTAGTGATTCAGGAGACAGGGTCGTTATCTGGAAATCAACAAGCACAGCCTGAGTTGACAGTGGCCTTTTTGTGTTCTGCCTTTTAATGGAAACTAATATTTTCTCCAATGCTTCATTTTCCCCATCTAAAAATAAACTACTCTAAAGAGTGATCTGTAATGTTGATCCTACTCATTTCTCTACTCCAAGTGGCAAGGCTGATGCCAGGTCCCCGGACCAATCCTCTATTTGGGATGGAGCATTTTTTTTTCCAGAATAAATAAAACCAGAAATTTCACCTTAATAAGGCAAGTTTAGAACTCTGCTGCTGTTCCCACTCCCAGTAAAATGATCAGTGTGTGCATCAATTTAGTCCTTCTTGGGAAGGAAAATAACTCATAGCTTCTTTCTGAAACAATGAAGAAATCAGTAGGAATACACTTCCTGAGAAAACATACAGAAATGAGTGAACAATGATTTTATATGTATGTGTGTGTGTGTGTATGTATGTGTGTGTCTGTGTGTGTGTGTGTGTGTGTGTGTGTGTGTGTGTGTGTGTGTGTGTGCTGCTCTGTAAAAATATGCAGAAAAGGAAAACTTAGAAACAGTCACAAAAGAATTTCAAATCTGGTAAGACAATAAACTAATAGGTTTTTGAAATAATGTTTAAACAATGCAACTTTAGCCCTATATGGGCATTTTAGTGTAACAGCCTAAATTATTTTTTATTCCTTCAGACTCAGACTTCTTCTCAGGAAGTTATAAGTCTAGACAGCTCAAAAGTAGCAATTTTCAAAGAAAAATATAGATGTAGCAATTCTACATTTCTAGCATAGTGCATAATTGAAGCAGAATAAGTAAATGAAAAAGAATGTTATTTTCCCTTCCTGAGGGAAAATGTTGCTTGCTCTTTTAAAGACAAAATATTGACTGTTGGTACTAATCCGAGCTTCATTATTTGCATAAGTTGTTCCTGAGAAAATAGGTAATAAATTTAAGGGAGGGAACTATATGGGCCATAATTGAAGGAGGAAAACAATATCAATTCCAGAGTTAATTCTGAATTCCCTCATGAATAAATAAAGTCCATAGTGCACAGTGTCTAATATTGGGGGAAGGCAAAGGAAAGACTCTTCTGGCAGGAGAATCCAGAGTGAATGCTAATAACTCAAATTTCTAGACTCCATCCTAGATGTAATAACTCCATTTTATCTGAATTTTATTTATTCCTTTAGAATTTCCTATAACTTGGGCTGCAGAGATCGCTTAGCAGGTAAAGATGCTGATGACAGGCATGAGTACCTGAGATCCGTCTCTGGACCCCACATAGCAGAAGAGAAGAATGGACTCCCCCAAATTTTCCTCTGATCACCACATGTGCACTCTCTCTCTCTCTCTCTCTCTCTCTCTCTCTCTCTCTCTCTCTCTCTCTCTCTCTCTCTCTCTCCCTCCTTCCCTCCGTCCCTCCCTCCCTCCCTCCATCCCTCCCACCCTCTCTCTTCTCTCTCTCTCTCTCTCTCTCTCTCTATATATATATATATATATATATATATATATATATATATACATATATATATATATATCACTCTCTAGCTCTCTAGCTCGCTCTTTTTATTGCATATGCACACATACCCTTGCATACATACACATGTATGCATGCACACATACAGAGAAAAACATAATAAAAATTAATCATTTTAATAACCATTTCCATAATAGCATTAATATTTTACACATTTGTACAAATATATATGCCTAAATAAATATTGTAAATGAGTACATATATAAATAAGACAGCTGTAAGATATAAATGTATTAGGGAAGCAGAGAGAATTAAACTGCGAAATTTTCTCCTAACAAAAAAATTATGAAAGACTCAAATAAAAATGAAAAACACAACTTACTAGACCCTTTAGAACAAATCTAAGGCAATTCTAAAAGGAAGTTTGTAGCTATGAGGGGTTACATTTTTTAAAATAGCAGTCTCAAAAAATAACCAAATGATGAACCTCAAGTCCTATCAGAAAGGAACAAGATAGACCCAAAGGTAACATATGAAAAGAAATAATATAACTCAGGACAGATCCTAGCAAAATGGATATCAAATAACAGTACAGGAAGTTATCTGACAACAGATTTTGTTCTTTGGAAAAACAAACAAGATGTACAAACTCTTAATTTATCTAACCAAAAGAGAGAGAGAGAAGAGAGGAGAGAGAGAGAGAGAGAGAGAGAGAGAGAGAGAGAGAGAGAGAGAGAGAGAGAGAGAGAGAGAGAGAAGACCAAAATTAATAAAATTCGAGGTGCTATTACAGCGTAATATTTGGTTGGAATTTAGAGGGCGAGGGCCACTTTCAAAACTTTTTTTAAAAAATCAGAAATCTGGAAGAAATGGAATAAGTTCTAGAAACGTATAACCTATAAATTAAAGAAGAATCTAAGCAACATCAACAAGTGTCTAAAGTAATAAATAGGCTCCTTACAAGGGAAAGTTTTTGACTGGCTGGGTTCACTGCTGAGCAAACCTGCAAAGAGTGAGTATCAAACGTCAATAAAATGGAAAGAGAACTTCTGTTGAATGCCTCCAAGACCAGCATTACCCTGACACCAAAACTGGAGAAACATGTGCACTAAGAAAAAACTACAAAACAATTTTTTGCTGATGAACACAGCTGTAAAACTTATTTTTTTATTTCTTTATTTTTAAATTTTATTATAACCTGCTCCTAGCACCCTCACTTCTCACTCCCCAGTCCTACCCTCCTTCCCTGTCTCCCCTACCCCCTTCATTACTTCCCAGAGAAGGGGAAGCCCACCCACCCACCCACCTTACCGTATCAAGTCGCATCAGGACTGATATCATTCCCTTTCCCTGTAGCCCAGTGAGGCTGCCCTGCCAAGGGAAAATGACAAAAATAAAGTAGGCAGCAGAATCCACGTTAGATCCAGCCCCCACTTCCCTCTCTAGGATAATGACTTAGCTTTCCAAAAGCAACATCTGTGCAGGAAGCCCACATCCAGTCCATGAATGGTCCTTGGCTGGAGCCCCCATCTCCACAGGACCTCTGAGTCCTGACTAGTTGGCTCTGTATGTCCTCCCATGGAGATCTTGTCCCCTCTGAGTCCTCCATTTTTCCCTAACTCTTCTCCTGAGACTCCTGAGCGCCACCCAGTGTTTGGCTCTGGGTCTCCACATGTGCTTCCCTCAGCTGCTGGGTGACTCCACTCAGGGGCAGCTCTGCTAGGTTCCCATCTGCAAGCAAAGCTGAGGATCATCAAGGCTTGGCTGTCTACCATGAGTGGGTCTCAAGTTGTGTTAGGCACCACTGGATATTTCACTAATCTCTTCTCCATCCTTGTCCCTGGACATCTTGTAGACAGGGCAAGGCCTGGGTGGGTTGGTGTTCCCCTCCTTCCACTAGGAGTCATGTGTAGTTAGAATGTGTCCTCTTCGATCTCCATGACCCCTGCTACTAGGAGTCTCAGCTGGAGCCTACCCTGTCATAGGTCTCCAGTTTGACACAGAGAAGCCCCCACCCAAGGTTTCTTTTCTCTCTGCAAGCCCTCTGTCATCCCTCACCAATCCCAGGTCTGACATGGACTCTCTCTACACACCCTCTCTACCATGTTCCTTTTCTTTAAACACGTCCTCTGTTTATTCTATTTCCACGTTCAAGTGAGATTTAAGCATCCTTCCTTGGGTCCTCCTTGTTACTCATCTTCTTTGGGTCTGAATTGTAGTATGGCTATCCTGTATTATATGGCTAAAATCTACTTACAAGAGAGTACATGTGTGTATTTCTGGGTCTGGGTTACCTCACTCGGGATGAGACAAATGTACCACAGTTTCATTGTCCATCCTGCCTTTGTTTGTTTCCAGTTTCTGGCTATTATGAGTAAAGTGGCTATGCACATAGTTGAGCAAAGTCCTTGCTGTATGATGGGCCATCTTTGGCTATATGGCCAGAAGTGGTATAGCTAGGCCTTGAGGTAGAGTTATTCTCAATGTCCTGAGAAAGGAACAAATTGAGTTGCAAGGTGGTTGTAAAGTTTTCACTCCCACCACATCCTCGCCAATATGCGCTGTCACTTGAATTTTTTACCTCAGCCATTCTTATAGATATAAGATGGAGTGTTGTCTTGGTTTGTATGTCTCTGATGACTAAGGGCATTGACTATTTCTTTAAGTACTTCTAGGCTGTTCAATATGCCTCTGTTGAGAATTCTATGTTTTGCTCTGTACCCCATATTAATGGGATGGTTTGCTTTGATGGTTTTTAATTTTGTGAGTTCTTTATATATTTTGGATATTAGTCCTTGTCAGATGTAGGGGGTGAAAATCGTTTCCCAATTTGTAGGCTTCCATTTTGTTCTATTGTCAGTGTCCTTTGCCTTTTAGAAGCTTTTCAACAATTCCACTAAAATCTGTGACAAGACAAGTCTTCCCACTCTCTTCATATCTCTTCACTATAGTCCTTGAAGTTCTAGCTAGAGAAATCAGACAACTAAAAGAGATCAAGGGGACACAAATTGGGAAGGAAGAAGTCAAAGTCTCACTATTCACAGACGATGTTGATAGTGTACATAAGTGCCCCAAAAACTCCACCAGAAAACCCATATATCTGATAAACATCTTCAGCAAAGTGTCTGGGTACAAGATTAATTCAAACAAATAAGTAGCCCTCTGGTATACAAACAGTGAACAGGCTGAGAAAGAAGTTAGGGAAACTGCATCCTTCACAATAGCTACAGGTAACATAAAATATCTTGGTATAAGTCTAACCAAGGACGTCAAAGACCTGTGTGACAAGAACTTCAAGTCTCTGAAGAAAAAATTGAATATATCAAAAGATGGGAAAATGTCCTGTTCTCATGGATTGGTAGAATTAACATAGGAAAAAAGGGGGAGGCCATCTTTCCAAAAGGAATCTACAAATTCAATGCAATCCCCATCAAAATACCAACACAACTTTTTATAGACATTGAAAGAACAATTCTAAACTTCATATGAAAAACTAAAAACTCTGTAATAGTTAAAATAGTCCTATAAAATAAAAGAACTTCTAGAGGCATCTCCATTCCTGACTTTAAGCTATACTTCAGAGCAACAGTAATAAAAACTGCATAATCCTGGCATAGAAATAGACTGTTTCCTCAATGAATTCTAATCAAAAACCTAGAAATAAACCCACAGTCCTATGGACAATTGATTTTGGACATAGAAGCCAAAACCATACAATGGAAAAAAAGAAAGCATCGTCTACGAATGGTGCTGGTCTCATTGGATGTCTACATGTATAAAAATGCAAATAAATCCATATCTATCACCCTGGTCAAAACTCAAGTCTAAGTGGATCAAAGACCTCAAGATAACACCAGAAACCCTGAATCTATTAGAAGAGAAAATGGGGAAGAGCTTTGAACTCATTGACACAGGAGATAATTTTCTTTTTCTTTCTTTCTTTTTCTTTCTTGAAAGTTTTTTTATTCCCTCCTAAATGACCAACTGCAATCAAAGGAGGTGAGTCAAAGCTCATGATTTATTGTCTTACTAACAACATTAACTTAGAACTGGGTCACTTGGCCCTTTCTCTTCTTATAGCCTCCCAGCTCAAAATGCTTGCATCTATTAATAACCAGCATTCTAGATCTTCAGTTGGGCTCAAACATTCCAGTCTCAGCACAGTTTTTCTTTGTTATTTTAGCCTTTTTGTGTAAAATAGGCTTAGTGTGCCCACCATAGCCACTCTGTTTCCTGTCACTTTCCCTGAGCATATAAAGAATCCTTGCCCTTCTTTTACTATGCCACTTTGTGGGGTTGGTGCTTGCCACATTTTTTGCAGAATGTCCATCAGGTCTTAGGAACATTCATCACATTGGTGGGAGCGTTATTAGCTCAGAAAGAGACAATTTTCTGAACATAACACAAACAGCTCGTGCTCTAAGATCAACAGTTAATAAACTGGACCTGATGAATCTTAAAAGCTGTAAAAATTCTTAATAAAATAGTTGTAGTCTACTGATGGACACTTAGGCTGTTTCCATGTTCTGGCTATTATGAATAAGGCTGATATGAACATGGTTGAGCAAATTTTCTTATTGTGTGCTGGAGCATCTTCTGGGTATATTCCAAGGAGTGGAATAGCTGGGTCTTGAGGAAGCCCTAGAAACTGTGGTACATATACACTATGGAATACTACTGAGCTATTAAAAACAAGGAATTCCCGAAATTTGTGGATAAATGGATTGAGCTAGAAATGATCATAATGAGTGAGTTAACCCAGAAGCAGAAAGACCAAATGGTATATTACTCACTTATATCTGCATTACTAGCCCAAGGGGCATGTCCCACGAAAGCCTTCACTTACCAGGAAACTGGGACAGAGAGGAGGACATCCTATTGGGGACTCTAAATGAGAGAAGCATGGGAGAATAGCAAAGTAGAAAGATCCAGAGGGTCCTAGAAACCTACAAGTAGAACATTATGATAGGCAGATTTGGGCCCAGGGGTCCCCCTCAAACTAAGGCACCAGCCAAGGACAATACAGGAGGTAAACTTTAAACCCCTTCCCAGATATAACCAATGGTCAGAACATTCTCCACAGTTGAGTGGAGAGTGGGATATGACTTTCTCACGTACTCTGGTGCCTCACATTTGACCATGTCCCCTGGAGGGGGAGACCTGGTGGGACTCAGAGGAAGGACAGCAGGTTACCAAGAAGAGACTTGATACCCTATGAGCATATAGAAGGGGAGGTAATCCCCCTCAGGAACAGTCATAGGGGAGGGGAATAAGGGGAAAATGGGAGGGAGGGAAGAATGGGAGGATACAAGGGATGGGATAACCATTGAGATGTAACAAGAATAAATTAATAAAAAAATTTTAAAAAATAGTTGTAATCTTAATTTAAGAAACACTACGAGAGGGGATGTGGGATAACAAAGACTAGGGAAGTTGGAACAAACACTGAAAAGCATTCCTCTGAACACAGAAAATGTGGCTACTCAAAAATTGGTGACACTAAACGATGGAAAAGTGTTTCATCCTCAGTATTTAAAATGTTGTGAAAAATAGCTATATTGCTAAAGTGCCCGACAAGTTACAATGTAACCCCTTCATCAAATTGTAATGACACTTTTCCCAAAACAATGCAACTCATTCCAGGGACCAACAAAATGACTCGGTGAAAAAAAAAAATTGTCACGTAAGTCTGACACCAAAGTTTGTTTCTTAGCTGGAAAGCCCACAGTGGAAGAAGAAAATGACTACTGACAATTGTCCTATTAGCTCTACATAAGCCTTAAGATATGAATTTTTCTATCTCTTTTTTCTCTGTAATATGCAATTGTAATTATATACATACTTTTTAATCCCCAAATTCGTATGGAAGTACAAAAGTCTCCAGGTCACCAAAAAATCCCAAGTAGAAAAAGTAGTACTGTAGTTGCCACAAAAGTAATTTCAAATTATACTGCATAGCCGTAGTAACCCAGTAAAGAAACAGCATGGGCTGGCACAAAGCAGATGTGTAGATCAACAGAAAGTGTCAGAGGATCAATAAATAAACCCACTACAGTCAACTGGTGTTTTTAAAAAAGATATAAAAACATACATTGACAAAAGACAGATTCTTCAACAAATGGGGCTGGGAAAACTGTATTACCATATGTAGAATGAAACTAGGTCCATTTCTCTTAGCCTGCACAAAAATACATTCAAAATGGTTTAAAGACTACTTATTGTGAAGCCTGAAATTCTGGGGGAAAAAAGTACAAGAGAAAAACTGCAGTGGTAAAGGGGCTGGCAAGACCTTTCTGAAGGGATTTTGATGGCATGTGAAATAACCCTAAGAGCTGATAGATGAGAGCATGCAAAGCTGTAATGATCCTCAACAGGGACAGAAACAATCCCCCGGAGTTGAGAAACAGCCCAAGGAATAAGAGAAGATCTTTATCAACTATGTGTCTGAGGAGCAATTACGATAAAGGATATAATAAGGCCAAAAATAAACAGAAAATGTCAAACATCCAGTCAATAAATGGGCCAAGGAACTGAATAAACACTTCATAGAAGAGATGCAAATGGATAATAAATATTTGAAAAGACATTTACATCTTTAACCACCAGACAAACACAAATTAAAGCTGCTTTGATATCTCATCTTATTCCAGTTACAATACCTATCATCAGGAACACAAACAAATGCTGGTGAAGATTTACTTGGACAAAGAACCTTTACTCATTGCTGATGGGAATGTAAATTGGTGAAGCTACTGTGCAAATCAATATGGAGAGTCTTCAAAAAGCCAAAAATACAACTAATGTGTGATGTAGCCATACTATTCCTGGTTACGAGAGACTCTCTGTCTATACACCCCAAAGATAACCTGTAGAGTCTGTAGAATGCTGCACTGCTCACAATAATAGGCTAAATATCTGACAGGAGAGGAATAGACAAAGAAAATGTGGTATGTATGTGTATGCACTGGAATTCTATCTACCTATAAAAATGAAAGCATGACACTTGCAGAAAAATGTGTAGAACTGGAAATAGTTACATATGAAAAATAAGTAAAACATAGAAAAATAGTGCGTGTTATCTTTCATATGTGAAATATATGTGTATATTGTATATAAATATATATAATGACATAAAAGAAGAAAATGGACTACAAGAAGGGAGGGTGGGATATGCAAATAAGAACAACTTATGATATATATGCATTAAATGTCACAATGATTTCCATGTATTTATATGCTAATCAATTAATTTTAAAAAGACTTTAAAAAGAGTAATAACAAAATATGAGTAATTGAAAATATATTTGCTATGCTCTCTAAGCATCAGAAAATAAATAAAACAGGTATTTCTTCACTTTTGGTTAATTCTCTAAGAATTGCATACATTTTATTTTTCTTAAATAAAAGAACTCTTCATTGACAATTTCAAGACAGCATTTGCTGCTGTTCTGCAACTTTTTCTCACAGAACTCCCTTCAAAGTCAGAAGTCAGTTCTTGCAAAGTGAGATGCTTCCTTATTACCTGAATTCATGTAGTAAGATGGGTTTTGTTGTTGTTGTTATTGTTGTTTCAACAATGTCTACAGAATTTCACAAGGAGCAGATTCCACGTTAAGAAACCACTCTGTAAATGCCCTACCACACAACAGGGACATATGCTCAACCATGTTCATAGCTGCTTTATACATAATAGCCAGAACATGGAAACAGCCTAAGTGCCCCTCAGTAGAAGAATGGACTAAGAAACTGTGGTACATTTACACGATGGAATACTACTCAGCTATTAAAAACGAGGAATTCCTGAAATTTGTGGACAAATGGATTGATCTAGAAATTATAATAATGAGTGAGTTCACCCAGAAGCAAAAAGAGACAAACGGTATATACTCACTTATATCAAAACACTAGTCCAAGGGATACGTACCATGAAAAACTTTACTTACCAAGAAAGTGGGTCAGAGGTGAGGACATCCGATTGAGACTTTAGGTGAGAGTAGCATGGAAGAAAGAGGAAATAGTAGGACCCACAGGGTCCTGGAAACCTCCAAGAAGAACTTTATGACAGGCAGATCTGGGTCCCGGGGTCCTCCTCAAACTAAGGTACCAGCCAAGGAGAATATAGGCAGTAAGCTTTGAACCCCTACCAAGACCTAGCCAACGAACATGATACTCTCCACCGTTGAGTGGAGAGTGAGATCTGACTCTCACATGAACTCTGGTGCCCCTTTTCTGACTGCGTCCCCAGGGTGGGGAGACCTGGTAGCACTCAGAGGAAGGATAGCAAGTTACCAAGAAGAGACTTGATATTCTAAGAGCACATATAGGGGGAGGAGGTCTCCCTCAGTCACAGACATAGGGGAAGGGAGAAGGAGAGAAATGGGAGGGAGGGAAGAATGGGAGGAAACAGGGGAAGGGCTAATAATTGAGATGTAATATGAATAAATTAATAAAATTATTAAAAAAAAAAAAAGAAACCACTCTGTGCACAAGCACACTACTCACTCATCACAGTTTTGTCATCAGGTTTTGACTCTGCTATATCTTCGGGGTTAATTCCAGTTTAGTTGCTGTTTTTACCAGTTGTTTTCTGTAAGATGTCTTACACATGTGAGGGTTCCAGTTGCTATCTTCTACCCTCCTGACAAAGTGATGTTTGGCTCCCCATGAGTCACTGAAGGCTTTAGGTACTCGTAGAAAGCAAATCCTTCCCAGGAGGCTTTCAGATTACTGTGTCCAGACTCAGAAGAGGAATAGCTCCCTAAGGCTTCACAACCACAAGCTATTAAATGCCTTTGAAGATCGTAATTGCTCCTTAATCTACAGGCTGTGTGATAAATCCGGTCCCAAAGTGTATTATTTGCTTTTCTCACTGCGGTGACAATGTATCTAAGCAATTTAAGACAAAATAGAGGTCCCCTTCATCTTAAAGTGTGAAGGTATGCTATATCATGGAAGGGAAAAACATAGTGACAGGGATATAATGCTGAAGGCTTAGATTTTTCTAAACCTACTTTATTTAGCATTCATAAATGCTTCCACCTCCCTTCTATCCCACCGACCAGAGGTAGGGGAGAAAGAAGGTTAATAGGAAAAGGGCATTGTGGACTTGTTTAGAATTAGTTCCTTGGGGCAATTTCACTCTTCATTGTCAGGATACCAGAAGTCCAAGTTCAATAACAAACACCAACCAGCAACACAAATCAGTAGCAGCAGCACAATCCAGCAGAAACAGCAAGGCTCTGCTGAATAGGCACCAGTCTGAAGAAGCAGCCAGAAGCAGCAGGAATACCACAGGAAGTTCTCTGCTGCATTTCCCTCGGCGAAGCAAAGAACAGTGAAGACCAGCAAAGTGTTACATGATGTACCAATGCAAAAGTGTCATCTCAGTGTCTGCAGGGTTCTATTTATATTCTTTCTATAGAATGCATGTCCTTTCATGTGTCTGTTTTTATCAAAATATCCTCACAAGACAGCTTCCAGAAAAACATCACATACCATCTCACAAGGCAGGTCCCAGAAAACCATCATATGATACAACTGAGTTTTGAAAGAAACCAGAAACTTCCACTTCATAAAGCAGTTATTTGCTATGAATCCACTGTTGGCATGGATGCAGAGAATGATGAACGTTTTCTCCTTTTTATTCAATCCTAGTCACAGCTGACGGAGTGCTGCCATCCACGTTTAGGTAGGTCTTTCCTTCTCAGCCAAACTTCTAAAAACCTCATATACATCAAGAGGTCTGACTCCTGGCTGATTATTCCAAAACTAGTCAAGTATACAATTACAAGTATATCACACCAGGCGTGTTGACAATAATTTTATATCTCTTCAATGACCAGAGAGGTGATAATATTTTTAAAAGAATATGCATTTCTGACTAGTATTTCTCAACAGTGATTGTGGATACCTTAGCTCATGTTATAAAGAAATATCTTATGATTTAGGCTTTGTTGTTCTATTTGTAGATAATAGGCAGTGTGTTTATGCAGACAATTACAGCCACAACTGCAATGTAATTACATTAGCAGCAGTAAAATGGAGTCACTCACCACGAATTACAATAACATATTATTAAACATAATAAAAGCTTCAAATATTTCCTAAAAGTACAAACCCTAACACAGACAAGGAGTGACCAGATCTTCCTAGAGAAAGGGCCCCATCAGACTTTCTATAGCTGGTTCTGCCCCAGGTTGGAAAAAAGTGCATCAATTGCAAAGCTCAGTAAAGTGACATAACCCTGAAGCAAGCTTCTTATGACTTGCAAGCTACAAAACCAAAGTGAAAATATGCTTGGAAATTGGAGCTTAAAAAGTCTACCTTAATTTTAAGTGAAAACACATGAAAAGGGGGAAAATCTCAGGCGGCTGCATGTAGATCACTCAGATTTAATTGGAGCAAAACAATGCTGCTTCTACTAGAGTTGTTGGTTTTGTTTCCCGTGGGCAAGTCAACTTCACAGAAACATAATGATTTACAAAGAAAGCTACTGAGGGAACTATGTCTGGTGCAAGGCCATACCATCGCAAAGATGGACACTTTGCCAGTGTTGGAGACAAGTCATGGCAGGGTAAGTAACTAGTAACTATACATCTCCTGCCTCAATAGAGGTGGGGAATGGGAAATGGATTTTGTCATCATCATTACTACTACTGTTTTTTGTTTGTTTTCTTGCTTTGGTTTTGTGACAATGGAAGCCAGGGCCTCCTGTGTGCTGAGGAAGTTGTAACACTAAGTTCTGTGTACTTTTTACTTTTGAGTTAGTCTCACGAAGAACATTGTTCAGACTGGGTTTGAACTCATTCTATAGCTCTGAAGGACTTGTAATTCTCCTGCCTCAGCCTCCGGTATAGCTGGAATGACAGGTCTAATGTAGGTAGTCTGACTAGAAATGGATCCTCTAAAAATATGCAATTGCTTCTTAAGTAAGAGACAGAGCTTAGGCATCTGCTAGGAAGTGTATCTTAAGCCAAAGTCACTTATATGGTGTTAGCTAAATGAACAGGCACTTTATTTGTCCTTACCAATGATGACTCTTTCCAACTTCAACTTGGAGAACCAAGGAGATATAGTGTGTGTAGGGAGACAAAAAGACTTGAGAGCAATGAATAACAGACTTTACCTGAAGCTAAGAATGAGGAAAGAGCAAGTCATTGTTAAAATTGTTATGAAACATAAACTTTGTTTTAGAGCTGAGATATGAATGCAGGATATCTATTGGATATGTCTTAGAAATTTCTGGGGCTGTGAAAGAATGTTTCACATTGTGTAGTTGAGAGTAAAAGATAGAAAGCAATGAAGTGTAGGTTTTCCTATATTTGCACCAGTTCTAGCCCATTAAACAAGCCTGTCATAACACTTATTTTATAACTTAGTTTTACTCTAATTAATTTGCAATAGAAACCGCCAATAATCAGTAGCTCAATGCAACACTTTAATTCAAAGTTCTAAAAAGTATACATTTTAGACACATATTTTTATTTCATACATCTTTTTTAGTATTTCTGGTAAATATAGAAAATATGAAACTAACAATTGAAGTTGTCAGAACTCATTGTGCTCAATGCTAGTTATCCCTTAAATACTGGGGGTTTTAAATGTTTTTATTATTTTAAGTTTATTGAATGTGTATGCTGTGTACATGTGTAGGGCATGTATATCATAATTTGCTTTTACCCATGAAGCCATCTCACACACCCTCAAATAGTATTTGAATACTGTTTAAAATAAAAACTAACACACTCTCCTTTGTTTCATAGAGGTTCAAGTTACATAAAGTTGTAACCAAAGTCATAAATATCTAAATGGCAGATTAAATAATAAAAGACCAAACAAATCAAGGAGTAATATAACAGCAAGATGTGTAAAGAAGAAGAATAGTGCTGGGCAGTGGTAACACACACCTTTAATCCCAGCACTCTGGAGGCAGAGGCAAGGGGATCTCTGTGTGTTTGAGGCCAGCCTGGTTGACAGAAGGAGTTCCAAAGCATCCATGGCTACACAGAGAAACCAAAAATAAAAAATAAAAATGAGAAGAGCTGCTTTGGCATTAGATGAAGCTAAGGCTGGAGCAGAGAGAGCCTATATCAAATAAAAAAGCCTTTGTGTATATAACTGCTTCAACTTGCAGCCCAATTCCTACTCATCAGCTGAGCTAATGGGGACTTTTGCTATAGTGAGCAAAAGCAGGAAGGACAAAAGTACTTGAGGAAACAAAAGATAAAAGAGGAAAAGGCAAAATAGAAACCTGGAAGAAGAAGAAAAAGAGAACAAGGACAAGGAAAATCAAGAAGAAAAAAAAGAAAACAGAAGTTAGCAAACAGGATGTAGAGAAAGGCTGACTTCAATCTGGAGGTCTGGTCTCATGGAACACTACAGCCAGAGCTACCTCTCCTAGCTAAATATAAAGCTATAATAGTTGGGTTGAAATTTAAAACTTAGTCCTGTAATTGGGCCAAATGACTAAACCCTCCTCTAGACTCTGCTGCTAGTCACCAGGGAAACAGTTCTATGTTTACTGCATTAATTTAAGGCCTCTGTGTTACTACATTCATGTCAAGTGTTCCAGCCTCATTAGTGATGATTCACTTTGCTCACTATTGGGTAAACAGTAAATAGTTGCAGGACACGTAACAAGGCAAATGCTGTAGAGGCAATTTACTAGAGGACTTTGGGTGATGGCGCTTTGCTGGAAATCATTTAGAATAGTACCTGTTCCAAACTCAAGTCTGCAGTGCAGTCAAGTTTAGTTTCTTTAATGTGGTTTAACACTGAAACATGATAAGGAACAAGCTTGAGAATTTCAGATTAACAATCAAAAGCCTTAAGTTAATAGACAGACACATGCTCGCTCATACCTGCGCATGCGCATGCGCGCGCACACAACAACTACTACTACTACTACTAGAATAAACAAAACACAGAAAAGCTATGGCAGTTATCATTTGGGGATTTCACCCAAGACATTGTGTAGAAGCTTCCAGCATCTCATATCTGATGCCTGATCTCCTTTGCAATGCCACCTGACTCTGGAAAAACCTCAGACTCTCCATTTCAATTTCTTATTACCTTGAAGCTTTGGCAAATGCACTGAGATATCTTTTCAACTGAGAAATGTGAGCTCAAAGGTCAATTCACTGGACATTTGCCACAGTGTTCATGGTTAACAGCACCTGAAAACCTTCCTACGAAATAATTTCAAGAATTTTTATTTGAAGAATATTTTTGTGCTGCTAATATTTTTAGTAAGTTGAGTCTTAATGAAGGTGTATGTTTCTTTTCGGGGGGAGATCTTTTTTGTAGACTGCATTCAGTCATTTGAGAATCTGTATTGGACAGCACAAGATCATTTGCATCATTGTAGAAGGCTCTTTTGGATGATACGTTATTATGAAGCTGGGTATTTGGCTGTGCCCGTGTTTTTAAGTTATAGGTACATATACACTATGGAATACTACTCAGCTATTAAAAACAAGGAATTCCCAAATTTTGTGGATAAATGGATTGAGCTAGAAATGATTATAATGAGTGAATTAACCCAGAAGCAGAAAGAATCAAATGGTATATACTCACTTATATCTGCATACTAGCCCAAGGGGCATGTCCCACAAAAGACTTCACTTACCAGGAAACTGGGACAGAGGGGAAGGCATCCTATTGGGACTCTAAATGAGAGACGCATGGGAGAACAGCAAAATAAAAGGATCCAGAGGGTCCTAGAAATCTACAAGTAGAACAATATGATAGGCAGATTTGGGCCCAGGGGTCCCGCTCAAACTAAGGCACCAGCCAAGGACAATACAGGAGGTAAACTTTAAACCCCTTCCCAGATCTAGCCAATGGTCAGAATACTCTCCACAGTTGAGTGGAGAGTGTGATACGACTTTGTCACGTACTCTGGTGCCTCACATTTGACCATGTCCCCTGGAGGGGGAGACCTGGTAGCACTCAGAGGAAGGACAGCAGGTTACCAAGAAGAGACTTGATACCCTATGAGCATATACAGGGGGACGTAATCCCCCTCAGGAACAGTCATAGGGGAGGGGAATAATGGGAAAATGGGGGGGGGGAGGTATGGGAGGATACAAGGGATGGGATAAACATTGAGATGTAACAAGAATAAATTAATAAAAGAAATAAAATAAAAAAATAAAAACAAAAACAAACAAACAAAAAAGAATTTCTAATGAAAAAACTGGTGACCTGCCTGTGCATAGATTGTGTATGAGCTCCTGTCCGAGGTTATGAAAGCTAAGTGTAGGACCTGGCCACAGAAATGAAGTTTCTTCAGGACTTTTGCAAGTTTTGGGTTTCATGGGTGGTGATGCTTCTGTTTGATAAGAAAAGTCTTAAGAATCTCTATTGTAGTAAAATGAGTTACAACATCCATCTCTAGCAATAAAAACACATGGATATTCCCTTTGTTACTGTTTGGGTGTATAAAGAGCTATCAGATAACTGTAAGAAATCATTCATAACTACAGAGGAGGGATATCATAATATAATCTATTTTCTTATTGTGTTAAATCCCCAAAGCCTATCTCACTATGTCATATACCAACAGAAGCAATGTTTATGACAACTTTTAAGAAACAGAAAGTTTGTCTCAGGTGTTTGCTCATGTCAGGAGCTCACACTTAACAGCTTTCAATGGGTCATTAAAATCATGTGCTTGGTGCCTACTTAATCTTATGGAACCCACAGACTGTCCACACTGGTAACTGGCTAGGGAAAAATCACAGATAACTTTTTTTTATATTTGAGGTCAAGGGAAATCTATTGTTTTGTGATGTCATGACCTATGTAATGCATTTGGTTCTAACAACACTGTGTTTTTATCTTTAGGAACTTTGTAGGTCTCATGTGCTAACACTGACAATGATCACATAACACAAGAAAGAATAAATTCTACAAAACAAGCAATTTTGTAAGTGTTCGACAAAAAGTCATCGCGTTTTATACAGCTATAGCTTATACATAAAATGTTAGGTTAGCTTTGTTTTGAATTTTGGTAGATTTTAAAAAACATTTTACTTATAATTGTTGGAGAAGATACATGTGTTTTATGGAGCACATGCAGAGTTCTGAGAAGAACATTCAGGAATTAGTTCTCTATTTCCAAACCTGGTTAAGAAAAGTGCTTTTTGTAGTTTTGGGCATGCTCTTTCCTCAAGGCAAGATAACCTGCAACCTTCCAGGCAATGCTCCTGTTTCTAACTACCATTCTCTGCTGGGAGTGCTAGGATTGCCATCGGGCTCCATAGCATCTGGCATCAGACAGGAATCAAACTCAGGTCATCAGGCTTCTACCACAAGTGCTTTGAAATATCTCCATGGCTCTTAATTTTATTTTTGAGACAGAATTTTGCTGAAGCACTGCTAACTCTAGTAATCATTCTGTAGTCCATGCTGCTTTTAAACTTGAGTGTTTTGTATATATGTGTGTGTACATATGTATGAAACATTTTTTATGCAGAAAAAGAAATGACACATTGGTTATGTGTTTATAATGGAGATATCATCCCAATATCAACATAATATGGAACCTTTTATTTTTTAATTTATGTCTTTTGTTTCTACGTTTTTGCTAAAGGTAGATTAGAGCAGCTACCTCCTTTTAGGATGATTATTCTAACAAGCAATTTCTCTTTGTTTTGTTTGTTTCGTCTTTTGTTCCAACCACTTTTACATGGTTGTTTTCTTTTGTAGTGATTACAGGATCAAATCTCTAGACTAGATGTAAGGTTGTCCTCATTCTTGGACTGTAAAATTTTCTTAAAGAACTATGAATTTGTCCTAAAGTGCATTTTTCCTAAATTAACTGTCTACAAAGAAGCCCTCTATTTCTAAGGAAAGACCACAGGGGTAATCTAAGAGGTTTCATATTATTTTAGTATAAACCTATATTGAAATTTTAACCCTACATTTATGTCAGTCAGTTTGATCACTAATCTACTCTGTGTTTTTCTCTCACTAAGTTTCAGGACTTCTATGTCCTAGAAGAAAATGAATTAGTGGCAGATATTTGGGTGGCCCAGTGCCAAGACAGTCATAGATTCTTTTATTTTCTCTTCTCCTTAGCAATTTATTGATCAATATTCATGTTGATGGAATTTTGATGATGTACTAAACTGATCTTATGATTATAAGTTGATGCATAATTAAAAGCATATTAAAAGTTAGAAAGTTCATCATATGCAAGTTATTTCTCTTATCATTTTAGTCTTTCAACTTACATAGTCTCTTTTATGATTCTCCTGCTTGGATAAACCTATCACTTTCTCAATCCCATAGATACATAATGATACTAGATCTAATACTCATTACTTCCCTTATATTTTTCTAATTTGTGTGTTCCCATTTGTTTGTTTGTTTGTTTTACAATCCCAACTGTAGTTTCACTTTCCTCCTCTCCTCCCAGTCATATCTCCCCCGCCCCTTCCCCCATCTGTTTCTTTCCTCCATTTCTCTTCAGAAAAGAGGTCTCACATAAATATCAACCAGCCTTGGCATATCAAGTTGCAGTAAGACTAAGTGCATCCTTTCCTATTGAGGCTAGATAAGGAAGAAATGGTCCCAAAAGTAGGCAACAGAGTTAGAGACAGCCCCTGCTCCCCAGGTTATAAATACTACATGACAACCAAGCTACAATTGTAACATATGTACAGACAGCCTAGGCCAGTCCAATGCAGGTTCTCTTGTTGGCAGTTCAGTGTCTTTGAGCTCCTATGGACCCTGGTTAGTTGATTTTGTGGGTTCTGTTGTGGTGTCCTTGACCTCTCTAGCTTCTACAATCCTTTCTCCCCTCTTCTGCAAGATTTCCAAAGCTCTGCCTAATGTTTGGCTGTGGGTCTCTGCATTTTGTTCCATTAATTTGGGTTAAGCCTCTCTGATGACATTTATGATAGGCTCCTATTTAAAAGTATAACAGAGTATCATCAGTAGAGTCAGGGGTGAGTTCCTTCTTACCCTTGGCATGAGTCTCAAGATGGATCACTCATGGTTGACCATTTCCTCAATTTCTGCTCCTTTTTACTCTTGAACATATTGTATGCAGAACAATTTGTAAGCCAATGATTCTGTGGCTAGGTTGGTGTCCCAATCCCTCCACTGGAAGTCTTGCCTGAATACAAGAGATGGCAGGATCTGCATATATATCCCCCATTGTTAGGAGTCTTTGCTAGGGTCACCCTCATAGATTCCTGGAAGTTTCCATTGCCCTAGATGTCTAGCTCATGCCAGAGATACCGCTCATTCCTGTTGTCTCTCCCAGTGTTTTCTCCCTCCATCCACCCCTCCTGATCCCTCATTTTCCATACCCATCCCTATGCAGTCCCCTTCCTCTACCCACCCACTATGTCTAATCTCTCCTCTTTTCAGTGAGACACATGCACACATACACCACTTAATCCCTCCTTGTTACTTAGCTTTTCTGAGTCTGTAGAATGCAGTACGGTTATTCTTTACTTTACTGCTAATAACCACTTATAAGTGAGTACATACCATATTTGTCTTTCTGAGTGTAGGCTACCACACTCAGGATGATCTTTTCTAGTTCCATTCATTTTCCTGCAAATTTCATGTTGTCATTGTTGTTCAATAGCTGAATAATATTCCATTCTTTAAATGTACCACATTTTCTTTATCCATTCTTTGGTAGAAGAACATCTAGGTTGTTTCCATTTCCTGGCTATTATGAATAGTGCTGCTATGAACATAATTGAACAAGTGTCCTATGGTCTGGTGGAGTGTTCTTTGGGTATGTCTAGAAGTGGTATAGCTGGGTCTTGAGGTAAATTGATTCCTTTGTGAGAAACTGCCAAACTGATTTTCAACGTGGCTGTGCAAGTTTGCACTCCTACAAGCAATAGAGAAGTGTTCCCCTGACCCCATGTTCTCACCAAATGAGCTGTCACTTGTGTTACTGCTTTTAGTCATTCTGATGGTGTAAGACAGAAACTCAAGTCATTTTGGTTTTTATTTCCCTGATGGATAAGGATGCTGAGCATTTCTTTAAGTGCTTCTTGGCCATTAGAGATTGCTCTGTTAAAAATTCTCTGTTTAGATCTATACTCCATTTTAATTGGATTATTTGGTTTGATAATGTCTAGTGTTTTGAGTTCTTTATATATTTTGGATATCAGCCTTCTGTCAGATGTGGGGTTGGTGAAAATCTTTTCCCATTCCATACGCTGCCATTTTGACCTTTTGATCAACCTGTCTGCTTCTATACCAATGTCATGTTTATTTTATTACTATTTCTCTGTAGAACATCTTGATATCAGAGATGGCAATACCTCTGGAAGATCTTTTATTGTACAGGATTGTCTTAACTATCCTGGGCTTTGTTTTTTCATATGAAGTTGAAGTTGAGTTTTGTTCTTTTAAGGCCTGTATAGAATTGTATTGTATTTTGATGAGGATTTTCTTGAATTTGTAGATTGCTTTTGGTAAGATGACCATTTTAACTATGCTATCCTAGTGATCCATGAACATGGCAGATCTTTCCATCTTCTGATATCTTCTTCAGTTTCTTTATTTTAAAAAAGATTTATTATTTATAAAGTATTCTGCATGCCAGAAGAGAGCACCGGATCTCATAACAGATGGCTGTGAGCCACCATGTGGTTGCTTGGAATTAAACTCAGAACCTTTAGAAGAATAGACAGTACTCTTAATCTCTGAGCCATCTCTCCAGTCCTCTTCTTCAATTTTTTTCTCCAAACAGTTTTTACCATACAAGTTTTTCACTTGATTGATTAGTTACACAAGATATTTTAGGTTATTTGTAGCTATTGTGAATGGTGTTGTTTCCCTGATTTCCTTCTCAGTCTGCCTATTGTTTGCATACAGGTGGGTTACTTTTTTTTTGTTGTTCTTAAGTTTGTGTCCACCTACTTCTCTGGTAGAATTTTTCTGTCACTTATGTACACTACCATATCATCTGTGTATGATGATGATATTCTTCCTTTCCAATTTGTATCCTCTTGATCTTCTTTCATTGTCTTTATTGCTCAACTAAAATTTCAAGTGACAGTCATGGATTATATAATGAAGTTTTAGCTTTTCTTAGGAAGGTTTGGAAAATGCTTAGCAAGATCTTATAAATCTGATTTGGACCAAGAGCTAAATTTGTCAGTGAGACTTACTGTAAAAAAGCTTTTTCTGCAAAGCCCAACTGATTAAAAGTGCAGTGATGTATAAAGGTTGGAATGTTGCAAGTTCAGAAGCTAATTACCTTCCCTCTGGCTAGTTTTAACCCCTTGAGTGTCTCATCCCCCTATATATCAGAGGTAACACCCTGTAACTAATAAAAATGTTTGGAATCTATTAACTTAACAGAACACTAACTTGCACCTAGCTAAAAACTAAGATTGTCATCACTTAGTATCTGAATCTTAGAAGAGAGTTTCCCTCATCTTCTTGTAAATGCCCCTCTGATGTTTCCACTAATATATTTTAAAACTGTCTTGATTTATGATGTCTTTGTTCTATAAAAGTTCATAAAATTGCTTCCATAAAACATCATGAAATATGAGATAACCTAAATCTGTGTTGCCAAGCCATAGTCACTCAAATTTAGCTCTATAAATTACCTCTTATTCCCTTTAAGGTAAGACTTGTGGAGTGTTTTGTTTTGTTTGTTCTGCTCTGTTTTGTGTTATCAAAGCTATAAAACCAACAAGGTTCTTCATTCTTTCTATGTTGGTTGAGAATCACTGTCTGGATACTACAACTGACAAAAGGACTTATTGAGCTGTTGTGACTCCAAGAAAGTAGGCATCACGGGAATTACAGAGAACTCTAGCATCATAGAAGTGGCCCTGGTGGCATAGCAGAGGTTCCAGTCTTAATTTTAATTGTGCACTGAACACTGGAAAATCAGTTGGAGCAGCTGTGAGCATCAGCCAGTGGTTCTTACCTGAAAGATAGAGGGATGCCATTTTCCTAGACAGAGGACATTGACTAGTGTCTTAATACATTTTTGGTTCTCATAGCCATTGGTAATTAAGGTAATTTAGTCTTTTAGTGAGTAGAAATCAATGATACAGTTAAGCATCTTTCAATGTACATAACATCTCTCAACAATAAAATGGTAGTTGTGGAGAAATGTATAAGCCCTTGTACCAGCTCTTATACTACAAAATTCAGACATAATGAGTCTTTGAAGAAGAACATGTTTCAGAAAAAGAAGATAGAGTTTTCAATGCATTAGCAGAACGGGTCACCCAGAGTTCATTCGGTTATTTGAGAACTCACAGGTCCGAAATAGTCCTCTGAATAAGAAAGAATTTTGACTGCAAATTAGTAGGTACTAGTTGAATAATTAGAGTTTGCCAAGAGGTATGAAGAAGTTTGGAGCTAAAGTTATTTTCGATTAAAAAAACCACTCTGAGAGACAAGAACAAGAGAAGTTCATCATTTAAAGACTTATTTCCAAATGCAGTGTGAAACACAGGTTGGAGATGCATGCACAAGCAAATACAACAAAAGCAGCAAAGTTCTGTCTAACGGAGAAATTTTGTTCCCTTATATTAGTTGAGACTGCCATGCATGATAATTGTTGATTTACCATTCAATCAGTTGTATATGGTGAGACATGTTATATAGTGTTGGCCTTACCAAGGCAATGATATTTAGGGGAGATTATAAGACCTATTCAAGTTGGGTATATTTAGAGTCAAGTTGGATTATATTTAACTAAAGAGTTTTAACTAACAGCTTCTTACCATGATGATCCTTGTACAAACTAAATGGAAGTGGGTCAGATGCTTTCCTATGGTGAAATGTCTTCTAAACATACCTTCAGTTAAAAGTAGTTAAAGGCGGAATATGTGCAAACTAGATTGCCTAGATTGTTTGTCCTGTTGGAATTAAATCTGTAAAGAGTTTGGGTTTTTATTTGGCAAGACAGCAGAAAGCTTCTTTGAAAAATGTCTTTAGACACAAACATCAGTTCTACATTCAGCATTCATGCATTTAAATGCTCCTCCACTAACTATTTTTCTAAGAGTTAGACAATAATATTTGAACAAAATTGAAGAGGTTTCAATAGGTGAAAAAGACTTCCTATCACCACCAAGCAGAGAAAATGACATTCTCATGAGACAAGGCCTGCCATGGCAATACTTTTCACAAAGCATCTCCCACAATGCAACCAGGCAAAGACTGAGGGACAGAGATATGCAGATGATGATGCACAATGTCTGGTAATAAACAGACCTGTTTCTTTTTTAATGTGCAATCTTTTAGCTTTCTGCCTGGATGATGTTATATAAGGCCATCATAATCAACAATTTCATTGCTGCTCAGGAGAAGGAAAAATCTAAACACATCAGCAGTTTCTTAAGAAAGTGCAGAGGATCCAAGATGGCGGCGAGCAGTGTGGACCGCGTTTGGAGGCTCCAGTGAACAATTCAGGGAATTGCACAGATTTCTGAGCCAGGAACACCGAGGTCCGAACATCACGGCAGCGGGAGTGCTCCACGGTTCGGAGGGACCAGGGTGCGGAGGACCTGCGTGCCCCTGCACACGGGAGGAGCGTGGTTTTTCTCTGATCGGAGCGGCAGCGGTAGAGGCGGCAGCACCAGCGGCACCAGCAGCGGCGGCTGAGGTTTGCAGCTCATAGCCTTCCGGTGGAGGCGATTGGTGTGGTGGCTGGTGGGAATTGCTGCGGGAGAGGGGACTCGGGGCAGGATTTGGGTCGCGTGGAGCCTTTGGACCCAGATTGGACTCGGCGGACAGTTCGGCCCCAGAGTCCCGGGTATTGGCCCGGCCCAGCAAACAATTCTGCCTGAGGCACTAACTCAGCGTGGCCATAGCTCCCCTGCTGTGGCGCAGGCGCAGTTGAGCACGCTGCTCCACACTAGGCACTACCTCAGCTCAGCGGCAGCTCCCTTGCGGTGACACAGTCTGGGCGGAGCACTTGGTTTCACCACAGGCGCTAACTCAGAGCAGCCACAGTTCTCCTGCTGTGGCGCAGGCTTGGTGACGTGCTCGGTTCCATCCTAGGCACCACCTCAGCTCAGCGGCAGCTCCCCTGCGGGGACACAGTCTGGGCGGAGCACTTGTCCCACCACTGGCGCTAACTCAGAGCAGCCGCAGTTCTCCTGCTGTGGCGCAGGCTTGGTGACGTGCTCGGTTCCATCCTAGGCACCACCTCAGCTCAGCGGCAGCTCCCCTGCGGGGACACAGTCCGGGCGGAGCACTTGTTCCACCACTGGCGCTAACTCAGAGCAGCCGCAGTTCTCCTGCTGTGGCGCAGGCTTGGTGACGTGCTTGGTTCCATCCTAGGCACCACCTCAGCTCAGCGGCAGCTCCCCTGCGGGGACACAGTGCGGGCAGAGCACTTGTTCCACCACTGGCGCTAACTCAGAGCAGCCGCAGTTCTCCTGCTGTGGCGCAGGCTTGGTGACGTGCTCGGTTCCATCCTAGGCACCACCTCAGCTCAGCGGCAGCTCCCCTGCGGGGACACAGTCCGGGTGGAGCACTTGTTCCACCACTGGCGCTAACTCAGAGCAGCCGCAGTTCTCCTGCTGTGGCGCAGGCTTGGTGACGTGCTTGGTTCCATCCTAGGCACCACCTCAGCTCAGCGGCAGCTCCCCTGCGGGGACACAGTGCGGGCGGAGCACTTGTTCCACCACTGGCGCTAACTCAGAGCAGCCGCAGTTCTCCTGCTGTGGCACAGGCTGGACAGAGCTCTCGGTTCCACCAGCTCTAAGACTCTGGTTGGACACAGTGTACAGTTTGAATCCAGAATTCCTGGCTGAGATTGGTGGTCAGTTTGGGCCCTGAGTCAATAACTGACCACAGCACGCACTTTGGGCCAAAAGGCCCTAGTGGAGCTTGGTGCGTAGTCCCAGCCCAAAAATTCTGGCTGGGCCCTGTGTGCATTTTGGGCCCAAAATCCCTAGCTGAGCTTGGCAGACGGTTCTGGCCCTGAGAATCTAGCTGAGTTCTGCCCGTGGTCTGGTCCCAGTGCTCCTGGCTGGACTTGGCAGGGAACACAGAAGGCTGTGGATACCTTGGCCTGACCCAACGCTCATTCAGAGACCCAGAACAATTGCAGGATCCACAGCAGAGGGGGACTGAGGATCACTGGCTGTGAGAGACCAGAACAACAGGGCTAACCTCCTAACATCCACACCAGTGAAGCTTTGAGCTCGCAGCCTAGGGAAATCGTAAGAAAACAAGTGAATCTATCATCAGACACCCTCCATTCAACTCTGGAAGCTACCCAACAAAAACAAAGACGGCAAGATGTCTAAAGGACAACGAAAAAGCATACGCAAAAAACCCCAAAACAACATGGCGTCTCCAGTTTCCAGCTATCCCAAAGAAAACCACCCAGAGAACTCAAATACAACGGAAATACAAGAAAATGACCTCAAATCCTTAGTAATGAGGATGATAATGGAGGAAACAAATAAAATTCGTAATCAAATGCAGGAAGACGCAGACAGACAGGTGAGAGACATAAAAGAAGCACATAGAGTGGAACTGGAAAAATTGCAGGAAAATGCAAACAACCAGATGAAAGAAATAACTAAAACGGTTCAAGCTCTGAAGACCTATAAAGAGGCAATGGAAGAAACTCAGGAATATACAAAAAATCAGATGAAAGAAATCAAAAAATCAGTTCAAGATCTGAAAATGAAAATGGATTCAATGATAAACACACAGACAGAAGAAAAACGAGAACGTGAGACCTCAGAGAAGAAGGCGAGCAACACAGAGGTGAGCTTTTCTAACAGAATCCAAGAGATGGAAGAACGAATCTCAGGGCTAGAAGATACAATCACAGATATTGAATCAACCATTAAAGAAAATGCCAAATCTGGAAAACTCCTGACACAAAACATCCAAGAAATTAAGGACACCATGAAAAGAAGAAATTTGCGGATAATAGGCATTGAAGAAAGAGAAGACATCAGACTCCAGGGCCCAGAAACTATTCTCAACAAAATCATAGAAGAAAATTTCCCCAATCTAAAGAAAGAGATGCCTATAAACATACAAGAGGCCTACAGAACACCAAATAGAATAGACCAGAAAAGAAAAACTGCCCGCCACATAATAATCAAAACACAAAACATGCAGAACAAAGAAAAAATATTAAAAGCTGCAAGGGAAAAGGGCCAAATAACATTTAATGGTAAACCTATCAGAATTACACCTGACTTCTCAGCAGAGACCATAAAAGCCAGAAGGGCCTGGACAGAGATCCTGCAAACCCTAAGAGAACACAGATGCCAGGCCAGACTACTTTACCCAGCAAAATTATCAATAACCATTGATGGAGAAAACAAAATATTCCATGACAAAAACAAATTCAAACAGTACCTATCCACAAACCCAGCTTTACAAAAGGTACTAGAAGGAAAACTCCATCCCAAAGGGTCAAGCTACAACCAAAACTACCCAGGAAATAGATAACTATCCCATGGCAAAAACACAACTACACAAACGCTCGACTGGAAACAACATCAAAATTAAGACTCTTAACAGTCACTGGTCATTAATATCTCTCAACATCAATGGCCTCAATTCTCCAATAAAAAGACACAGACTAACCGAATGGGTACATAAACAAGACCCAACATTCTTCTGCATCCAAGAAACACATCTCACCCATAATGAAAGGCATTACCTCAGGGTAAAAGGTTGGAAAAAAATATTCCAAGCAAATGGTCACAAGAAGCAAGCAGGGGTAGCCATTTTAGTATCGAACAAAATAGACTTTCAACCAAAATTAATCAAAAGGGATGAGGAAGGACACTTCATACTCATCAAAGGTAAAGTCAACCAAGATGACATCACAATTCTGAACATCTATGCTCCCAATACAAGGGCACCCACATATGTAAAAGATCTCCTAAAAAAGCTTAAACCACACATCGATCCCCACACAATAATAGTGGGAGACTTCAACACCCCACTCTCACTGAAGGATAAGTCATTGAAACAGAAACTAAGCCGAGAAATAACATCATTAACCAATGCCATGGGTCAAATGGATCTAACAGATATCTATAGAACCTTTCACCCAAACAAGAAAGAATACACCTTCTTCTCTGCACCCCATGGAACCTTCTCCAAAATTGATCACATCGTAGGTCACAAAGCAAGCCTCAACAGATACAAGAGGATTGAAATAATACCTTGTATCCTATCAGATCACCATGCTCTTAGGCTGCAATTCAACAACAACAGAAATAACAAAAAGCCTACACGTTTGTGGAAACTAAACAACTCTCTGCTAAATGACACCTGGGTCAGGGAAGAAATAAAGAAAGAAATCAAGGAGTTTCTGAAATTCAATGAAAATGAAGAAACAACATACCCAAATTTGTGGGATACATTGAAAGCAGTGCTAAGAGGAAAATTCATAGCACTAAGTGCCTTTAAAAAGAAATTGGAAACATCACACATAAGCATCTTAACAACACAACTGGAAGCCCTAGAAAAAAAAGAAGCAGAAACACCCAAGAGGAGTAGACGCCTGGAAATTATCAAACTCAGGGCTGAAATTAACAAATTAGAAACTAAGAAAACAGTCCAAAGAATCAACAAAACCAAAAGCTGGTTCTTTGAGAAAATCAACAAGATAGACAGACCATTAGCCAAACTAACTAAAAGGCAGAGAGACAGTATTGAAATAAACAAAATCAGAAATGAAAAGGGAGACATAACAACAGACACTGAAGAAATTCAAAGAATCATAAGATCCTACTTTGAAGGCATATACGCCACAAAATTTGAAAATCTAAGGGAAATGGACGATTTTCTTGATCAAGTTCACTTGCCAAAGTTGAGTGAAGAACAGATAAACAAGTTAAATAGTCCCATTTCCCCTACAGAAATAGAAGCAATCATCGATGGTCTCCCAACCAAAAAAAGCCCAGGGCCAGATGGTTTCAGTGCAGAATTCTACCAGACCTTTAAGGGCGAGCTAATACCGATACTCTTCAAGCTACTCCAAAAGATAGAAATGGATGGAAAATTACCAAATTCATTCTATGAGGCCATAGTCTCATTGATACCTAAACCTCACAAAGACTCAACAAAGAAAGAGAATTTCAGACCAATTTCTCTTATGAACATAGATGCAAAATACTAAATAAAATACTTGCAAAACGAATACAGGAGCACATCAAAGATATCATTCATCATGACCAAGTAGGCTTCATTCCAGGCATGCAGGGATGGTTTAATATACGGAAATCCATCAATGTAATCCATCATATAAACAAACTGAAAATAAAAAACCACATGATCATCTCCTTGGATGCAGAGAAAGCATTTGATAAAATTCAACACCCATTCATGTTTAAAGTTTTAGAGAGATCGGGGATACAAGGCACTTTCCTCAACATAATAAAGGCTATATACAGCAAGCCAATAGCCAAAATCAAAGTAAATGGTGAGATACTCAAGGAAATTCCTCTCAAATCGGGAACAAGGCAAGGCTGCCCACTCTCTCCATATCTCTTCAATATAGTACTCGAAGTTCTAGCCAGAGCAATAAGACAACAAAAGGAGATCAAGGGTATCCAAATGGGAAAGGAGGAAGTCAAATTATCCCTCTTTGCAGATGATATGATAGTGTACATAAGTGACCCTCAAAACTCCACCAGAGAACTCCTAAAGCTGATAAACACCTTCAGCAAATTGGCTGGATACAAAATTAACTCAAAAAAGTCTGTAGCCTTCCTATACACAAATGACAAGCTTACAGAGGAAGAAATTAGGAAAACCACACCCTTCACATTAGCCACAAGCAATATAAAATATCTAGGAGTTACCCTAACTAAGCAAGTGAAGGACTTGTATGAAAAAAATTTCAAAACTCTGAAGAAAGAGATTGAAGATGACCTGAGAAGATGGCGTGATCTTCCTTGCTCATGGATCGGGAGAATTAACATAGTAAAAATGGCCATCCTACCAAAAGCAATCTACAGATTCAATGCAATCCCTATCAAAATAACTACACAATTTTTTAAAGACATTGAAAGTTCAATTCTGAACTTCATATGGGAAAACAAAAAACCCAGAATAGCTAAAACAATCTTGTACAATAAAAGATGCTCCGGAGGAATCTCCATACCTGATCTCAAACTGTACTATAAAGCAATAGTACTTAAAACAGCATGGTACTGGCACAGCAACAGGCTGGTTGATCAGTGGAATCGAATCGAAGACCCAGATATGAATCCACACACATATGGTCACTTGATTTTTGACAAAGAAGCCAAATCCATTCAATGGAAAAAGGATAGCATCTTCAACAAATGGTGCTGGTCTAACTGGAGGTCTATGTGTAAAAAAATGAAACTGGACCCATATTTGTCACCTTGCACAAAACTCAAATCCAAGTGGATTAAAGACCTCAACATAAAACCAGAGACACTAAGCCACTTAGAAGAAAAAGTGGGAAAGAGCCTGGAACATATTGGCACAGGAGACAACTTCCTGAACAGAACACCAACGGCCCAGGCCTTAATGTCAACCATTAATAAATGGGACCTCATGAGGCTGAGAAGCTTCTGTAAGGCAGGAGACACTGTCAAGAGAACAAAGCGACAGCCTACAGACTGGGAAAAAATCTTCACCAACCCTACATCTGACAAAGGTCTAATATCCAAAATATATAAAGAACTCAAGAAATTAAACACCACCAAACCGAATAACCCAATTGAGAAATGGGGCTTGGAACTAAACAGAGAATTCTCAACAGAGGAGTATCAAATGGCTGAGAAACACTTAAAGAAATGCTCAACCTCCTTAGTCATCAGGGAAATGCAAATCAAAACAACTCTGAGATTCCATCTTACACCCATCAGAATGGCTAAGATCAAAAATTCAAGCGACACCACATGCTGGCGAGGATGTGGGGAGAGAGGAACACTCCTTCATTGCTGGTGGGAATGCAAACTAGTACAGCCACTTTGGAAATCTATCTGGTGCTATCTCAGAAAAATGGGAATAGGGCTTCCTCAAGACCCAGCTATTCCACTCCTTGGAATATACCCAGAAGATGCTCCAGCACACAACAAGAAAATTTGCTCAACCATGTTCATAGCAGCCTTATTCATAATAGCCAGAACATGGAAACAGCCTAAGTGTCCCTCAGTAGAAGAGTGGATAAAGAAACTGTGGTACATATACACTATGGAATACTACTCAGCTATTAAAAACAAGGAATTCCCGAAATTTGTGGATAAATGGATTGAGCTAGAAATGATCATAATGAGTGAGTTAACCCAGAAGCAGAAAGAATCAAATGGTATATACTCACTTATATCTGCATACTAGCCCAAGGGGCATGTCCCACGAAAGCCTTCACTTACCAGGAAACTGGGACAGAGGGGAAGGCATCCTATTGGGACTCTAAATGAGAGACGCATGGGAGAACAGCAAAACAAAAGGATCCAGAGGATCCTAGAAATCTACAAGTAGAACAATATGATAGGCAGATTTGGGCCCAGGGGTCCCGCTCAAACTAAGGCACCAGCCAAGGACAATACAGGAGGTAAACTTTAAACCCCTTCCCAGATCTAGCCAATGGTCAGAATATTCTCCACAGTTGAGTGGAGAGTGTGATACGACTTTCTCACATACTCTGGTGCCTCACATTTGACCATGTCCCCTGGAGGGGGAGACCTGGTGGCACTCAGAGGAAGGACAGCAAGTAGCCAAGAAGAGACTTGATACCCTATGAGAATATATAGGGGGACGTAATCCCCCTCAGGAACAGTCATAGGGGAGGGGAATAATGGGAAAATGGGGGGGGGGAGGAATGGGAGGATACAAGGGATGGGATAAACATTGAGATGTAACAAGAATAAATTAATAAAAAAAAAAAAAAAAAAAAAAAAAAAAAAAAAAAAAAAAAAAAAAAAAAAAGAAAGTGCAAAGTGCCAAACAAATGAGGAATTCATTACCTAGACGGTGCTGACATTTTCCATTGCTTTTGGGCAACTGAACCATTCATTCTTGAGTCTTTACCCAGAGAACAGGGGCTCTCTGATAGTTCTATAAGGTATGATTTTGTTTGGACTTCTTAGAAATGATCTGAAGTTCATTTCTACCTTCGGTGTTTACTTGAACATAGCAGGAGGAAACATACAAGGTGTGTAGATTTATATATTTATATATATATATTTATATATTTATATATATATATATTTATATATCTTATTCCTAGTTCCTACTCATTGCTTTTCTCTGGTCAAAACCCACAAAATATTAATATTGGGCTTAATTTCCTGTATTGTTCTGCTTTAATTATAAAAATTATATAAAAAATTATACAATCAATCCACAGACCTAAAACATCCTTGGCCTGGGATGTCAGAAGGCCCAAAACAGTGGCTTGCATAGTGATTGCTCTACAAAAAGTTCTGCGTTCTCTCACCCACGTTGAAGAAAATAAAGGAAGAAAAATGCAGGTTAGGAGAATATCGAAGTGGACAAACAGCTTGATTTCACTTTCACATCTCAGAAACTTTCATTAAGATTTACATCATGATGCTGTCAAAGCATTTTCATATTTCTACCAAAGAGTTAATACTCTTCAGTTGCCTCAGGTAACCTTTTCTTACTCAGAGCAAGTGATGGAGTTGCCTCATGTGAAGGAGATTGATCATTGTACATGTATTTCTGCATTCCAAAGAAGTGAGTTCCACCTAGGATAGAACAGTATTCTACTTATTAAAGTTGGGGTGGGGTGAATTTTTTTCTTTTTGCTCATTTTCGTCATGAGTCTATGAAAAGCTATGTATCAACTTCTTAAGATGTGTAAACCCTGATATTAAAATGCCCTTCATGATTTCCAAAAGCGTTTGGGGATAAAAATGACTGATAGTCAAAAAAGTTAAATTTTTGAAATAGAAAACACACACCCATAAACACACACACACACACAAGCACATACTAAAACAATATAAATAGTAGAGAAGCCAATTATACAGCCAAGTAAATTGGATTCAGAAAAAAAAAACCTGATTTTTTGTGTCAACCAAAAGCAGCAACATGCCTAGCTTAGAAGCATTTACATTAGCAGTTCTAAAGTAATGTAGATGTCAATCTATACAAAAGGTAAATGAAAATCTTATTGAATTGAGTAGGATTCTACTGTCTCATCCAGTTAGAGTTCAGTAGCTATCTCTAGTTTTAGATAGATAATGCTTTTCTTCTTTTTGAAATTATTTCTTTTACTTTTGCTTTTTTTAAGGTTATAATTACATCATTTCCCTCTGCCATTTCCTTCCTCCGACCCTCCCCTATTCCCCTTCTTGCTCTTGTGCAAATTCATGGTCCCTTCATATTTTAGTTGTTGTTACATAAATATATGTTGTCTTAGGGTTCTGCTGCTGTGAAGAGATACCATAACCACTACAACTCTTACAAAGGCAAACCTTTAATTGAGGTTTGTCCCGACCCATGGGGTATTTAAACGGAACCTGGGAGGGGCTGCAGAAGTGAAAGTAAAGGACAGGAGACACAAAGAAATGAGGGCAAGTCTGAACACTGATCAAGCCCCTTTAATTGAAAATTCTTACAGGGTTTATATAGACAATATCTAGGGCGAGGGCAGGGTTGCTGTGGGAACCTAACGGCAGATATCCAGCCATCTGTCCTTGGCAGAAAGAACTCCAAGATTAGGGATTGAGCTCTGAGGGAACACAGCTACGGAAGCAAGACAAGCAAGCAGCCTCTCAGGATCCGGAGGAGCCCGCTACATGTCAGGCAGCAGTTCCCAGGGTCTGGGTGGAGTGGCCTGGCCTGACCTCAGCCTGCTATGTGCCAGGCAGAGGTATAGAAAATGGAGTCTACAGACAAGGTGGAATTGCCCAATGTTTTAAGCCAAGAGCTGCTAAGGGCAGCTCCCCACAGAGGTTGGCTTACAGTTCAGAGGTTGAGACTATTACCATAATGGCAGGAAATATGGTGGTATGCAGGCAGACACGAAACTGGAGAAGAACCTGATGGTTCTATATCTTGATCCACAAACATCAGGCAGACAACTGGATTGAGCTTCCGAGACTTAAAACTTCTCCCTAGTTACACTGCTCCTCCAACACAGACACATCTACTCCAATGCCACACCTCCTAATAGTGCCACTCCCTATGAACCTGTGGGGGTGCATTTTTATTCAAACTACCACATCCCACTCCCTGGTTCCCACAGGCATGGAGATGCAGAGTTAGAAGTTTGCCTATCTGGTTATCAGTCTTTCTTTGTTTTGGTATGTGTTCACTATGCTCCCTTTCTTCCCTTTTGGAACAGTAATGTCAAAGCACTCTTCAGATATCTAACCCCTTTCATCTTTGTTGACTAATGCACACTTCTTTATCATGGGCTGTTTCTGCTCTCTGTTAGCAGTTCTAACATACAATCTTCATACAATGGCCTCTCTGAGTTTCCATGCATGGATACCCCTGGCACACACCTGGCCTCAGAGACTTTCCTTAGTCACAGACAGAGGTTCCAATACCCCTTTCTTCTATCCTTGAATCTAAAACCAGAAACATGTGGCCTAAGATGCCAACTTCTGCTGCTTGCTGGTGTTGGACCATGAACCTCAGTTTCAATTACATCTTCACCAGCTTTCTGTTTTGAGATTTCTACAATGAATGGAATTAATCAAAAAATTTTCATTTTAGCTTCAGGCAAACTTTTCAGACACAGTCAAAAAAGCAACCATATTTTTTGACAAAAGATAAAAGTGATTTCTATGTCATATATTAATATTCTTCTCTTGGAAGCCTCTTTAGCCAGGCCTCCTCAGTCCAAAACGCCAACCCACAACATTGCTTTCTATGTGTCTACTAGTATGACCCTTTAAGCCCCACTTCTAGTGCTTTCCTAACCCAAACTCCTGAAATCTGCATTCCTCTAAACAAAAGCATAGTCTGACCTATCTCAGCAATACCCCACTCCTGGTACCAACTTCTGTCTTAGGTAGGGTTTCTATTGATGTTAAGAGATGCCATGACCATTCAACTCTTATAAAGGAAACCATTTCATTGGGACTGGCTTACAGTCTCATGTTTAGTTTAGTATGTTTAGTATATTATTGTCATGGCAGGAAGCATGGTGGCCTGTAGGCAGACGTAGCACTAGAGGAGATGAGAATTCTAATTCTTCACCTGAAAGCAGCAAAAGTGAAATGGGTGTAACGAGCTTAGGAGATCCCAAAGTCTACCCCCACAGTGACACACTTCCACCAACCAGGCCACACCTACTCTAACAAGACCATGCCTCCTAATAATGCCATTCCTTATGGATCATGCATTCAAATACATGAGTTAATGGGGGTCATACCTATTCAGACCACCATATTTCACTACCTGGTCCCATTGGCTTATTTCCATAACATAATGCAAAATACATTTAGTCCAACTTTTTTTAAAAAAACGCCCATTGTCTGTAAATATCCAAAGTTCAGAGTTCAAACAACTTTCCTGAGATTCATGTAATTGCTTGACTGTAATCTATAAAAATCAAAGTAAAAACCATATCACATACTTCCAACATACAGTGGCACAGGATATACATTACCATTGCGAAATGTAGGAAAGGGAACATAGCAAGGAGATATTGGACCAAAGAAGGACCAGAAACCAGTGGGGAAGGCTCCAAACACTGAATTTCCATATCTGATGTCAACCTGCTCTTCAGATCCCCAACTCCTTTCAGACTTGTTGGCTGCGACACACTTCTCTGTACATTCCCCGCTAGCAGCTTTCCTTGGCAAGTATCCCATGGTTCTAAAGTCTCTAACTGCTTGGGATTTCCAAGCCAACCCAGGCTACATCTCACACAACAGTCTCTCTGGTTCTGCGTTCAGGGACACCCCTGCCATATACCTGACCTCAGTGGCTTTTCTTAGTTGCAGAGGGAGATTTGATAACCTGTTTCTTCTATCCTTGACTCTGAAGCCAGAATCACATGGCCAAAGTTGCCAGGCTCTACTGCTTGCTAGGACTGGAACATGGCCCCCTCTTTCAATTACATCTTCACCAGCTTTCTGGTTTTGATGATTTACTTCAGTGACTAGGCTTGGTTGTCCTGGAAGTTTCTCTGTAGACAAGGCTGATCTTGAACTCAGGGATCTTCATGCCTCTGTCTTCAGAGTGCTGGAATTAAAGGTGTTTGCCACCATGCCTGGACCTAAACAATTCTTTAATTTATGTTCACAAAATGGAAGTGAGATCTTTCCCCAAAGTCAACACTCCTTTATTTCATTTAACATAACTCCATCCAACTTCTTGGTACCCTTTAATTCTTGAGCCATGTTTTTTTTTTTTTTCCTTGCTTAGCTCACTGGGTTTTATCAAATGCTCTTCATAAGAGTGAACCACAGGACAGAGTCTATAGTACTCTGTTTTGATATTTCCTTTGCCGAAGCAATAATCTAAATCTCTTCACCTTAGCCTCAGGTAGACTCGTTAGACCAGGACAAAAAGCACCCACATTCTTTGCCAAAATAGCTCAAGCACAATCTCTAGGCCACATATTAAAATTCTTCTCTGAAACCTCTTGAACCAGGCCCCCGTTGTTCAAATTACCCTCATCACTCCTATCTTCCATGCTTCTACTGGGATGGAACATTAAGCCCACTCAGACCATTCCACTCCTTTCCTAATCCAAAATCCTAAAACCCACATTCCTGGGGTTGGTGAAGCATGGTCAGGCTTACCACAGCAATGTCCCAGTCCCTGGTACCAACTTCAGTCTTAGGGTTTTATTGCTGTGAAGAGACGCCATGACCATCCAACTCTTATAAAGGAAAACATTTGATTGGGCTTACAGTTTCAGAGGCTTTATCATCATGGTGAGAAGCCTGGCAGCAGACAGACAGACATGGTGCTGGAGAAGAAGCTGAGAGTTCTACATCCTGATCTGAAGCCACCAGAATGGGACTAGGTATAGTTTGATCATAGGAGCCCTCAAAGCACACTCCCACATTGACACATTTCTTCCAACAAGGCCATACCTATTCCACTAAGGCCATACCTACTAAAAATGCCACTACCTATGGGTCATTCATTCATATACATGAGTCTATGGGGTCCATACCTTTTCTTTTTTCTTTTTTTTTTTTTTCAAAACAGAAACACATTTCATTCATGCTTTGAAGTTGTTTCAAACAATTCTTATTTCAAGTGAAGCAGTCAAAAACAACACAGAAATATCTATAAAGCCAGCTATTTCCATGGTTGGAGTAACTTACAGAATGCAAATTAAGCACCTTGTTAAAAAAAAAAAAGGAATATTTTTATAATTTTTATCACTGTCTTATTGGCCTAAGTTAATATTTAAAATAATTTTTAAAGAATTGCTAATAAGGATCCTCAAGATGGCGGCACCCAGCAAGCACTGTATCTGATCAACTGCCCGGAGACCAGGGACGTGAATGGAGCCACAGACTGTTAAATCCAGAGAATTTTAGGTGAGTTGGGTCCCGCACAGTGCAGACCACTGGCGGGCCTGGCCCCGAGTCAAGTATCAGTCCACGGAGGCCCTGAACCCACTCTCCGGATGCTCGGACGGAACCCACCTACTGGCTGCAGCTGGTAGATAAAGCCCGAATTCAGAGTGCGGGTTGGTACTGGAGCCCCTGGCCTGTGGAAGTTACAGGGAAACGGGAAGCTGCCCTTGGTCCCATCCACCTGCCCCACGCAAATCTACCAAGGACCCCGTCACGTGGAAACACAGGCAACTGGGTCCACCTAGCTTGGAGAGAGCAGCGTGCAGCCTGCAGCACAAAACCGTGTCCACGTTGGACCAGAACGCGGGATACTGAGCTGCTTGCGTCCACTTAACTCACAGAGAGCGGTGCGCAGCCTGCGGCGCCATACCCTGCCCACTTTGGAACAGTACACAGGATACTGAGCTGCTTGAGTCCACTTAGCTCAGAGAGAGCAGCGCCCACCCTGTGGCGCCATACCCTGCCCACTTTGGAACAGTGCGTGGGATTCTGAGCTGCTTGGGTCTGCCCAGCTCAGAGAGAGTGCGCACAACCCCTGGCGCCGAACCAGACACACTTTGGAACAGTGTGCAGGAAACTGAGCTGCTTGGGTCCACTTAACTCGGAGAGAGCGGCGCCCACCCTGCGGCGCCATACCCTGCCCACTTTGGAACAGTGCTCAGGATACTGAGCTACTTGGGTCCACCTAGCTCAGAGAGAGTGTGTGCAACCGTGGCGCCAAAGCAGGCACACTTGGGAACAGTGTGCAGGAAACTGAGCTGCTTGGGTCCGCCTAGCTCAGAGAGAGTGGCGCCCAGCCTGCGGCGCCATACCCTGCCCACTTTGGAACAGTTCACGGGTTACTGGGCTGCTTGGATCCACCTAGCTCAGAGAGAGGGGCGCCCAGCCTGCGGCACCATACCCTGCCCACTTTGGAACAGAGCGCAGGATACTGAGCTGCTTGGGCTCACTTAACTCAGAGAGAGCAGCGTCCAGCCTGCAGTGCCATACCCTGCCCACTTGGAAACAGTGCACAGGATACTGAGCTGCTTGGGTCCGCCTAGATCACAGAGAGTGCGCACAACCTGTGGCACCAAACCAGGCACACTTTGGAACAGAGTGCGGGTTACTGAGCTGCTTGGGTCCATCTAGTTCAGAGATAGCAGCATGCAGCCAGCGGGGCCATACCGGGCCCATATTGGAACAGAGTGCAGGGCCTGAGCCTCCAGATCCCACTAGTTAGAACCTAGTGTGGACACTACACACAGCCTCGGCAGGATCTCCCGCCCCCTCGGGAAAGGCTGGACACCCCAGAGGTGTGTATATGCTGGTTTAAAAGGCACATTTAACTCAGTGGGTCTGAGCTGGGCGAGGTCTGAGCTACAGGTCTGCGGGTAGTGCAGGCAACTGAGAACATCTTGCCCAATCAGACGTCGCCAGCCTCGATCTGAGACCCCATAACAGCAGGCCGGAATCACAAGACTAACGTGAAAGGACCAGTCAGAAGCCCACTTCTGCTGACCCAGCCCAGAGCCTAAGGTGTAGAGCAAAGTCTCCAGGAGTGGAAACTAGGTCACCTGCCTGTGTCAGGAGGAAAACTACCTGATCAGGCAAGAGCATGCAACCAATAATCATTCACCAACTATCCACTCTCAACCAGTGAAGGTCACCAGAAGCTACCTCCCAACATCAGAGACACCAAAATGACAAGAGGACAGCGAAAGAATGAAAACAAAAACCAAAACAGTTTGGAATCTCCAGATCCCAACAATCCCAATGAAAACAACCCGGAGAACCCAAAAACAATTGAAATACAAGAAAATGACCTCAAATCCTTAGTAAGAAAGATGATAATGGAAGAAAGGAATGAAATCTGTAAACAACTGCGGGAGGAGGCAACCAAGAAGGTGGAGGACATAAAAGTCATATAGAAAGGCAATGGAAGAATTTCAGGTAAATACAAACAGACAGATGAAGGAAATAAAAAAAAAAAAAAAAACTTCAAGATCTGAGGACAAAAATGGAATCTATGATAAAGGAACACACAGAAGAAAAATGTGACTGAGAGACCATAGAGAAGAAAGCAGCCAACAAAGAGATGGCCTTCTCAAACAGAATCCAGGAAAAGGAGGAACAAATTTCGGGACTTGAAGATACAATTGTAGAACTTGAATCAACCATCAAGGAAAATGCTAAATCAGAAAAGTTCCTAACACAGAACATCCAAGAAATCAAGGACACCATGAAAAGAAGAAACCTGAGAATAATAGGCATTGAGGATAGAGAAGACGCCTGACTCCATGGCCCAGAAAATATCTTCAACCAAATTATAGAAGAAAAATTTCCCAATCTGAAGAAGGAGATGCATATGAACATACAAGAGGCCTATAGAACACCAAATAGAATAGATCAGAAAAGAAAATCTTCCCGCCACATAATAATCTACACCCTTCACATTAGTCACAAGCAATTTAAAATACCTACGAGTAACTCTAACCAAGCAAGTGAAAGACTACTTTGAAAAAAAACTTTAAGTCCCTAAAGAAAGAGATTGAAAGTGACTTGAGAAAATGGAGGGATCTCCCTTGTTCGTGGATCGGGAGAATCAACATAGTAAAATTGGCCATTTTACCAAAAGCAATTTACAGATTCAATGCAATCCCTATCAAAATACCTACACAATTTTTAAAAGACATTGAAAGGTCAATTCTCAACTTTATATGGAAAAACAAAAAACCCAGAATAGCTAAAACAATCTTATACAATAAAAGATCCTCAGGAGGAATCTCCATACCTGATCTCAAGCTGTATTATAGAGCAATAGTAATTAAAACAGCATGGTACTGGCACAGCAATAGGCTGGTTGATCAATGGAATCGAATTGAAGACCCAGATATGAATCCACACACATATAGTGACCTGATTTGTGACAAAGAAGCCAAATCTATTCAATGGAAAAAGGATAGCATCTTCAACAAATGGTGCTGGTCTAACTGGATTTCTACATGTAGAAAAATTCAATTGGACCCATACTTGTCACCATGCACAAAACTCAAGTCCAAATGGATTAAAGACCTCAATATAAAACCAGAGACACTAAATCAGTTAGAAGAAAAACTGGGGAATGGCCTGGAACACATTGGCACAGGAGACAACTTCCTGAACAGAACACCAACAGCCCAGGCCTTAAGGTCAACAATTAACAAATGGGACCTCATGAGGCTGAGAAGCTTCTGTAAGGCAGGAGACACTGTCAAGAGAACAAGGTGACAGCCTACAGACTGAGAAATAATCTTCACCAACCCTGCATCTGACAAAGGTCTAATATCCAAACTTTATAAAGAACTCAAGAAATTAAACGCCACCAAGCCAAATAACCCAATTGACAAATGGGGCTCAGAATTAAACAGAGAATTCTCAACAGAGGAATATCAAGTGGCTAAGACACACTTAAAGAAATGCTCAACATCCCTAGTCATCAGAGAAATGCAAATCAAAACAACTCTGAGATTCCATCTTACACCCATCAGAATGGCTAAAATCAAACATTCAAGTGACACCACATGCTGGCGAGGATGTGGAGAGAGAGAAACTCTCCTTCATTGCTGGTGGGATTGCAAACTAGTACAGTCACTTTGGAAATTTATCTGGTGCTTTCTCAGAAAAATGGGAATAGGGCTTCCTCAAGACCCAGCTATTCCACTCTATGGAATATACCCAGAAGATGCTCCAGCACACAACAAGAAAATTTGCTCAACCATGTTCATAGAGCCTTATTCATAGTAGCCAGAACATGGAAACAGCCTAAGTGTCCCTCAGTAGAAGAGTGGATAAAGAAACTGTGGTACATTTACACTATGGAATACTACTCAGCTATTAAAAACAAGGAATTCCCAAAATTTGTGGACAAATGGATTGAACTAGAAATGATCATAATGAGTGAGCTAACCCAGAAGCAGAGAGACTCAAATGATATATACTCACTTATAACTGGACACTAGCCCAAGGGGCAGGTCCCATGAAAGTCTGCACCTACCAGGAAAGTGGGATAGAGGTGAGAACATCCTATTGAGACTCTAGGTGAGAAAAATATAGGGGATAGGGAAGTAGGTAGATCCAGAGGGTCCTAGAAACCTACAAGAGGAACATTATAATGGGTGGATCTGAGCCCAGGGGTTCTGCTTGATCTAAGGCACCAACCAAGGACAAAACATACAGTCATAATCAAACCCCTAACCAGATCTAGCCAAGGGACAGAACATTCTCCACAGTTAAGTGGAGATTGGGGACTGACTTTCACAGGATCTCTGGTGCCCCATATTTGGCCATGTCCCTCTGTTGGGGAGGCCCAATGGCACTTGGAGGAAGGGTAGCGGACAACCAAGAAGAGACTTGATACCCTAACACCATATTCAGGGGAAGGAGGTCCCCCTCAGTCACAGTCATAGGGAAGGGGGCTTGGGGTGAAAGTGGGAGGGAGGGAGGAATAGTAGGATGCATGGGATGGGATAGAAAATGAGATGTAATATGAATTATTTTATTTTTCAATAAAAATTTGTTTAAAAAAGAATTACTAATAAAATTCTATCACTCCCACTCATGTAGGAAAAAGGCCTTTTACCTTTTTTATTAATTTATTCATATTACATCTCAATGGTTATCCCCTCCCTTGTATCCTCCCATTCCTCCCTCCCTCCCACCTTCCCCTTACTTTCCTCCCCTATGACTGTGACTGAGGGGGACTTCCTCCCCCTGTACATGCTCATAGGGTATCAAGTCACTTCTTGGTAGCATGGAAGAATGGCAAAGTTGAAGGATCCAGGGGATCCTAGAAACCTACAAGAAGAACATTATGATAGGCAGATCTAGGCCCAGGGGTCCTGCTCAAACTATGGCACCAGCCAAGGACAATACATGCCATAAACTTCAAACCCCTACCCAGATCTTGCCAATGGACAGGATGTTCTCCACAGTTGAGTGGAGAGTGGGGTCTGACTTTCACACGTACTCTGGTGCCTCATATTTGACCATGTCCCCTGAATGGGGAGACCTGGGGGCACTCAGAGGAAGGATAGCAGTCCATACCTTTTCAAACCAACACAATATCCATTGAAAAAATTTTCATTCAAATATTAAGTCCCAAAGAGTTTTTTCTCCTTTTATTAAGAGGGTTAAGCAGCAATCACAGAATATAACTGTCTATTTTTTTTATCTTTAAACTTGTACTAGAGACTTTTATAGTTTATTGTAAAAAAAAAATCTATACCTCTTTTCTACCTGTCTTGTGCCTCTTTTCTATGGTAAATTTGCTTAAGAAAGAACTTGAGGATAGGATCAAGGACCTCCTGTTAGTTCAGTACTGCAGAATATTATCCTATCTTGTTTATAGACTATATTGAGAGACATACTATTAATATAACACAATGAATGGTTAAATTTAAAGAGAAAATGCTTCAAGATAAAATGTACTGTTGTCACTACCCTGAGTCCAGTGCCTGCTGGAAATATTTTTGATAAATAAATACTAAGTAGAGCATCTGTCATCTTCTAGTTCTCATTTGATTGATATAGTTCAGAAAAGATCACATAAAGATGACAGAAAAAATGTTCTAAAAGTATGTCAAATGGATGTCTGCCAACATGACAGGCTAACCTGATTTAAATAACTATTCTTTCATTACAAACACATAGGCTGGGTGCTACATAACAAATTACTTTTAAATGAATTGATAAATTCAAAATATGAGAGAGACACAGAGACATCTACCAGCCATCAGAAATAAGAGATAAGGGGAGAGTTTTCAAGTTAATATATATCTCTAACTAACTATAGGCTCTGGGGTTGTGAAGACATGGGAGTTAATGACTACATGAGGAAGAATGTTAGGATAAGCTTTAGGACAGGAGTGACTTCACCCATTACCTCATGCCTGCTGACAACTCTCACATCTACTCTTATTACCAAACCCTAAGTAGGAGCTCTTCCTTCTTTTATACTTCGCCTTTGTGAATACCCAGCATCTGACCCATTACAGTGGTTAGAGTGAGCTGGATGTGCCTGTATATAGAAATGGAGGGCAGGGGACCAAGGCAGCAAATCAGATTCCAAATAAGATGAGGAATAAATCACTATAGTAGGTAGAAAAATGGATCTGGGTGAGTTTCAGGACTTAGGCTAAGTGTAAATCTACATAGCCATGCAGAATGATTCAGGGAAAGAAATCACTGAAGAGAACAGAACAATGCCAAAGATATACAAGATGAGGAAGCCTATGCACTAGATATGGACTACATGGAGGACTACTACACCAAATCTCAGCATTATTCATCTTGAATCAAGGTATCAGTGAACTGCCGTCTTTAAATATATTGAGATTAATAAAAATGACCATAGTTAATATATGCATATATGTGTATTTCTATACACATATATCCTCATATCTGCCAAAGTAGTCAGCACCATAAGCATCTGGACTTGGATTTAAATGGAGTTATCTGGCTAACAAAATGGCTCAGTGAGTAAAAGCATGTTCCACAAAGACTGATGATGTGAGTGGAAATCCTGGTGACCACATGGTGGAAGGAGATAACCGTCCTTTTAAAAGAAAAGTTCAGATGTATCTGAAATAGTTGGTTGGATTGGAAAGCTTGAAGATCAATGAGCTCATGCCAAGAAATATCATTAAAAATCCAGGAACCAGATGCAAGGAATATCAATAGTCAAATCCCGGTGTGACCATTGAATTAATAATGCTGCAATAGACAGCCAAGACTACACAGAGAAACCTTGTCTCAAAAAACAAAACTAATAATAATAATAATAATAATAATAATAATAATAATAATAATAATAATAATGCTACAATAGATTAGATGCCACTGGATAAGATAGAGAACCAGAGTTTAGCTTGATGAATTAATAGATTAAGGGTTTTAGGAAGATATTTATCCAGTGTTATAAAATAACACCCCAAGTAACTACTAGCTATGCAGTTAAAATAATTAAATTTAAAATATATATCTTATGGTAACAGATAAAGTTTAGTTGATACAGGACTTGCCTAACATACTTAAAGCCCTGGGTTCAATCTCCAGAACTACATAAACTAGATACAATAGCCCATGCCTGGAATCCCAACATTTGGGAGGGGAAGGAAGGAGGATCAAAAAATAGAGGTCACCCTTGGCTACACAGTGAGTCCCATGCCAGCTTGGGCTTCTTGAGACCCCACAGCAAATATACATTTCATATCTTTGGAAACATCACTTTATTAAAGGACCGAAAGGGACTTCAACAGTGTCAGGACAAACAAAAACTTGTCCATCATTTTGGTGGATAAATGTGGCAAACAAGCCACTGGGCAAAATGCCTCATTTCTGCCACAGACAGAATTCTACCTAAAAATGGACAAGTTTAGATGCAGGCAGAGTCGACGGCCAAATTCTGCCAAGACAGGGTAAGCAAGTCCTCAATAGTTCCTGTCTCACAAATATTTCTGTCAGATATATTAGGCCAGAAGGCTGAAGATGATGCTCCAATGTTATAGAGAGTGTTGGGTGACTGTTCAAGCAGTAAACTGTCTCAGTCTTTTTTTTTTTTTTTTTTTTTTTTTTTTTTTTTTCATTTTGGAAGCTACTAACTTGCACTCCAGGTTCACTAAGGTATTTACATTTTATCCCTTCTCAAGTCTCTGATCGGTTTGAAGACCAGATAGTTTAGTCTGTCAATTAACCTTAGTAGGCTAGGGGTTAAGATGTTTTTAGATCAAGATAGATGTTTTAAGTCAATAAAGATGAGATATGATAGATATTAATCTCCATTCAGAAATTTAGACCCAAAAAGATAGTAAAGATTTTTACTTCAAGTTTGTAAAATATAAATGGCCAAATCACTATGAATGTAATATTTATATAATTCTTGATTGCCTTATGCTTCTTCCTGCTGTTTGTAGTTTATTTTATTCATGTGTAATAATATAAATGTATATGTTAAAAAAGAAACATAATAAAAAACTATTTTCAAAAATAAAATACATTCTAGATTAAGATTAAAAAAAAAGAAAGAAGGAAAAGTCATGCACTGTGTGATACTTTTGCCAAATAAGTCCAGAGCGAATGTGCTTCTGAGGAAACACCACATTAAAACAAATTCAATGAGTGTCTACAAATTGCATTCTCCTGTTCTCTTTAAAGGTGTTAAGGTCGAGAAAAAACCACAAAACTCAGAAGTGGCCCAGATGAATGATGTTCTATAGCCAAATGCCACATGCGAATCTGAATTGCACCTTTTACACTGAAGGGCACCATTTGACAGTAACTGTTGAAACTTTATTGGCTTCTGAACATCATACATAAAGTATCAATATCAATATCCTATTTTTAAAGATGGCACTATGATCATATCAAAAAATATGTTTGTTTGAAATGGACACCAAAATACTTTAGAATATGGACGTGTTGGATGGGAAATAAATCTCAGATGGTTTAAGGGAAAAGATAATTTTTCATTTTTTCATTTTTATTCTTTTTACTATATTTCACTTCAAGGTTGTTTCATACACAGCGAGACATTGTTTTTTTAAATGTCAGTATTTCACGGGCATAAATGTGACAAATTCAAAGATATTTGTATAAACTAAAACTGCTTAGCACAAGGAATGACAGAAAATAATTTAGAGCACAACTATGTCAATTTTCAGCTAAGTGAATTCCAGAATGATACTCTGAGAGCTATAAAGGCAAGCTGGAGGCACATGAAGGCTACATAACTTGCCTAGATCCTAAAGGAAGTACCAAAGATAGGACTATACTTATGTAAATTACTTATAACATTTTTAGGCATAAAGAATATAATTTATTCACCATAATTTTGCTCTGGAATAAACTTTAATTCTGCCTATATTTAAATGAAAATCTCATGATTCTTTTAAGCTATTAAATCAATTTTAAACACAGAATGTTTGTCAAAGGTTTAAACGGGTCCTCCAAAAGCTCGCTTCTCAAAGTCTGCAAATGCATCAGTAGGGTGAGTCCCAGTTTAACCACTGGAGAACTGATTTCAGCACAACTCACTCAGGGTCTCCCTTCCCACTCTGTGGTTTCCATGGAAACCACAGCACACTCACACTCACAGCCAGAGCTGAGCTCAGGCAAAGAAGACAACCTGAAAGCTACACTCACAAAACACTATGAGAACTTACAGAGGACTGACTCAAACAAGTAGTAAAAGAGAAACAGTCAACGTCACTTAGGCCTTCAAGGGGGAAATTGAAGGAAAAAGTAAAAAGTAAAGTCATATCTACTCAGAAATCAAATACTCCAAGCCACTTGCACTTCAAGTACAGCCCCATTGAGAGCAATTCATAACCTGCCTATTCGACATATGTGCACAGGAGAAGACAAATACTTCTCCTTCCATCATCACAGCTCCCAATTTAATGACTACAGAATTTTCAAACTATTATAAAGAAGAAATATTGTAGCTCATAAGCACTCTGCCAAACGGATCATCAGACATTTTAAAAGATTGTTCATAAGAAAAATAAAATAAAATCAGATCAGACTAAACATATAAAATAGCTCTAATTCAGATGTAAGCAATAGGAAATAGACAAAAAGATCAAACAAGTCTGTTAAAGAAGAGAATTTTTGAATTGCTAAGAAACATTTTTTAAAAGAGCTCAAAGTTTGAGTGGGACCCTTGGGCCCAAATCTGCCTATCATATTGTTCTACTTGTAGATTTCTAGGACCCTCTGTATCCTTTTATTTTGCTATTCTCCCATGCGTCTCTCATTTAGAGTCCCAATAGGCCCAGGGGTCCCACTCAAACTAAGGCACCAGGCAAGGACAATACAGGAGGTAAACTTTAAACCCCTTCCCAGATCTAGCCAATGGTCAGAATATTCTCCACAGTTGAGTGGAGAGTGTGATACGACTTTCTCACGTACTCTGGTGCCTCACATTTGACCATGTCCCCTGGAGGGGGTGACCTGGTGGCACTCAGAGGAAGGACAGCAAGTAGCCAAGAAGAGACTTGATACCCTATGAGAATATACAGGGGGAGGTAATCCCCCTCAGGAACAGTCATAGGGGAGGGGAATAATGGGAAAATGGGGGGGGGGGGAAATGGGAGGATACAAGGGATGGGATAAACATTGAGATGTAACAAGAATAAATTAAAAAAAAGAAAAGAAAAGAAAAAACAAAAACTGTTAATAGAAGACAGCAGTCAGGAGAACTCTTCAAGAACAACTCAAACTTGGGGCAACTTCTATAGATAAGGGGCATGGGTTTCATTTAATAAGATTACTACAATATGTTTGGTATATATAATATAAAAGCAACCATTATTAATAAAGAACTTTTTTCATTAAAAAAAATAAAATAAAATAAATAAAAGAGCTCAAAGTGAGGAAGAAAAAATTTCCACATCTAGGTACAGATGGCTGGGTGAAGTATTCCAGCATTGCCTGGAAGCAGACACTGTAGCATTACGATCTCATGCCAGAATGGTTCTGAAGGGGTTTAAATAAAGAAAATACTCCCGATGAGGTGAGGGAAACAGCTCTCTGAGGAGTTCATCTAGCTGGAATGGGGGATGACAAGATGTACCACTCTATACCAGCATATAAACTATTGTTAAAAGTTTAAGTGTGTGGTCTGCAACACACACAAGCAAAAGGACTGGGAAATCTCTAGGAATGCGGAGTACAAAGGTATTTGTGGCCCATGTGTTCACAATTACCAGCAGTAGAAAAATTTTATAAACAAGTGTCTCCAATCTGATGATACTAGCCAACATCCTTCTCTGTCACTCAACTTATTGCTCAGCAGGATCATGATACACTAGGCACAGCAATGAGTAGGAGCTTAAACACAGCCCTATTAGAAGAAACTTCCATACTAATATCTACCTTTAGCCAGTTGCTGGGGCCCTTGTGTGTCATCTTTCTGCAAATCAACAGGCCAGTCAATTGATACATTGAATGACTTCTATCATAGAACAGGCCTTTGTTCTCACTGAGACAGGAGTTGTTACTACGGCCTTGTCTTTGCTGTTGTCAATGCTTCTTTAAAAAATTACCATCTGGGGTTGGATCCAAGATGGCGGCGAGCAGTGTGGACCGTGTTTGGAGGCTCCAGTGAACAATTCAGGGAATTGCACAGATTTCTGAGCCAGGAACACCAAGGTCCCAACACACGGCAGTGGGAGTGCTCCACGGTTCGGAGGGACCAGGGTGCGGAGGACCTGCGTGCCCCTGCACATGGGAGGAGTGCAGATTTTCTCAGATCAGAGCAGCAGCAGCAGAGGCAGCAGCGGCAGCAGCAACAGCAGCAGCACCAGCACCAGCGGCGGTGGCTGAGGTTTGCAGCTCATAGCCTTCCTGTGGAAGCGATTGGGGTGGTGGCCGGTGGGAGTTGCTGTGGGAGAGGGGACTCTGGGCAGGATCTGGGTCATGTGGTGCCTTTGGACCTAGACTGGACTCGGTGGACAGTTCGGCCCCAGAGTCCCGTGTTCTGGCTCAGCCCAGCAAGCAATTCTGCCCAAAGCACTAACTCAGCGCAGCCACAGCTCCCCTGCTGTGGTGCAGGCTGGGCAGAGCACTCAGTTCCACCCTAGGCATCAACTCAGCTCAGCGGCAGCTCCAGTGCAGTGACCCAGTCTGGGCAGAGCACTTGGTTCCACCAGCAGCGCAGTTCTCCTGCTGTGACTCAGGCTGGGCAGACTGTTCAGTTCCACCACCAGTGCTAACTCAAGGCAGCCACAGTTCTCCTGCTGTGATGCAGGCTGGGCAGAGCTCTCAGTTCCACCGGCTCTAACACTCTGGTTGGACACAGTGTGCAGTTTGAATCCAGAATTCCTGGCTGAGCTTAGCAGACAGTTCGGGCCCTGAGTCAATAACTGACCACAGCATGAACTTTGGGCCAAAAGCCCCTAGCTGAGCTTAGTGCACAGTCCCAGACCAAAAATTCTGACTGGACCATGTGTGTATTTTGGGCCCAGAATCCCTAGCTGAGCTAGGCAGATGGTTCAGGCCTTGAGAATCTAGCTGAGTTCGGCCCATGATTCGGGCCCAATGTTCCTGGCTGGACTTGGCACGGGACACAGAAGGCTGTGGAGACCTTGGCCTGACCCAATGCTCATTCAGAAACTCAGAATGATTGCAGGACCCACAGCAGAGGGGAGCTGAAGATAACTGGCTGTGAGAGTCCAAAACAACAGGGCTAACGTCCTAACATCCACACCAGTGAAGCATTATAGCTTTCAGACTAGGGAAATCTTGAGAAAACAAGTGAATCTATCATAAGACTCCCTCCATCCAAATCTGGAAGCTACCCAACAAAAACAGAGATGGCAAGATGTCTAAAGGACAGTGAAAAAGCATAAGCAAAAAAACCCAAAACAACATGGCGTCTCCAGTTTCCAGCTACCCCAAAGAAAACAACACAGAGAACTCAAATACAATGGAATACAAGAAAATGACCTCAAATCCTTAGTAATGAGGATAATAATGGAGGAAACAAATAAAATTAGTAATCAAATGCAGGAAGACGCAGCAAAACAGGTGAGAGACATGAAAGAAACACATAGAGTGGAACTGGAAAAATTGCAGGAAAATACAAACAACCAGATGAAAGAAATAAATAAAATGGTTCAAGCTCTGAAGACCTATAAAGAGGCAATGGAAGAAACTCAGGAATATACAAACAATCAGATGAAAGAAATCAAAAAATCAGTTCAAGATCTGAAAATGAAAATGGAGTCAATGATAAACACACAGACAGAAGACAAATGAGAACTTAAGACCTCAGAGAAGAAGGCAAGCAACACAGAGGTGAGCTTTCCTACCTGAATCCAAGAGATGGAAGAACAAATCTAAGGTCTAGAAGATACAATCACAGATCTTGAAGCAACCATTAAAGAAAATGCCAAATCTGGAAAACTCCTGACACAAAACATGCAGGAAATCAAGGACACCATGAAAAGAAGAAATCTGAGGATAAGAGGCATTGAAGAAAGAGAAGATATCAGACTCCAAGGCCCAGACACTATTCTCAACAAAATCATAGAAGAAAATTTCCCCATTCTAAAGAAAGAGATGCCTATAAACATACAAGAGGCCTACAGAACACCAAATAGAATAGACCAGAAAAGAAAAACTGCCTGTCACATAATAATCAAAACAAAACATACAGAACAAAGAAAAAATATTAAAAGCTGCAAGGGAAAAGGGCCAAATAACATTTAATGGCAAACCTATCAGAATTACACCCAACTTCTCAGAAGAGACCATAAAAGCCAGAAGGGCCTGGACAGAGATCCTGCAAACCCTAAGAGACCACAGATGCCAGGCCAGACTGAAGGAAAAGTCAATGAAACAGAAACTAAGCCGAGAAATATCATCATTAACCAATGCCATGGGTCAAATGGATCTAACAGATATCTATAGAATCTTTCACCCAAACAAGAAAGAATATACCTTCTTCTCTGGACCCCATGGAACCTTCTCCAAAATTGATCACATCGTAGGTCACAAAGCAAGCCTCAATAGATACAAGAGGATTGAAATAATACCTTGTATCCTATCAGATCACCATGCTCTTAGGCTGCAATGCAACAACAACAGAATTAACAAAAAGCCTACACGTACATGGAAAGTAAACAACTCTCTGCTAACTGACACCTGGGTCAGGGAAGAAATAAAGAAAGAAATCAAGGAGTTTCTGAAAATCAATGAAAATGAAGGGACAGCATACCCAAATTTGTGGGATACATTGAAAGCAGTGCTAAGAGGAAAATTCATAGCACTAAGTGCCTTTAAAAAGAAATTGGAAACATCGCACATAAGCATCTTAACGACACAACTGGAAGCCCTAGAAAGAAATAAGAAGCAGAAACACCCAAGAAGAGTAGACATCTGGAAATAATCAAACTCAGGGCTGAAATTAACAAATTAGGAACTAAGAAAACAGTCCAAAGAATCAACAAAACCAAGAGCTGGTTCTTTGAGAAAATCAACAAGATAGACAGACCGTTAGCCAAACTAACTAAAAGGCAAAGAGACAGTATTGAAATCAACAAAATCAGAAATGAAAAGGGAGACATAACAACAGACACTGAAGAAATACAAAGAATCATAAGATTCTACTTTGAAGGCATATATGCCATAAAATTTGAAAATCTAAGGGAAATGGATGATTTTCTTGATCAAGTTCACTTGCTAAAGTTGAGTGAAGAACAGATAAACAAGCTAAGTAGTCCCATGTCCCCTACAGAAATAGAAGCAATCATCAAGAGTCTCCCAACCAAAAAAAGCCCAGGCCCAGATGGTTTCAGTGCAGAATTCTACCAGACCTTCAAGGGCAAGCTAATACCGATACTATTCAAGCTACTCCAAAAGATAGAAAATTACCAAATTCATTCTATGAGGCCATAGTCTCATTGATACCTAAACCTCACAAAGACTCAACAAAGACAGAGAATTTCAGACCAATTTCTCTTATGAACATCGATGCAAAAATACTAAGTAAAATACTTGCAAAACGAATACAAGAACGCATCAAAGATGTCATTCATCATGACCAAGTAGGCTTCATTCCAGGCATGCAGGGATGGTTTAATATACAGAAATCCATCAATGTAATCCACCATATAAACAAACTGAAAATAAAAAACCACATGATCATCTCTTTAGATGCAGAGAGAGCATTTGATAAAATCCAACACCCATTCATGTTTAAAATTTTAGAGAGAGCAGGGATACAAGGCACTTTCCTCAACATAATAAAGGCTATATACAGCAAGCCAATAGCCAAAATCAAAGTAAATGGTGAGATACTCAAGGAAATTCCTCTAAAATCGGGAACAAGGCAAGGCTGCCCACTCTCTCCATGTCTCTTCAATATAGTACTCAAAGTTTTAGCCAGAGCAATAAGACAACAAAAGGAGATCAAGGGTATCCAAATGGGAAAGGAGGAAGTCAAATTATCCCTATTTGCAGATGATATAATAGTGTACATAAGTGACCCTCAAAATTCCACCAGAAAACTCTTACAGCTGATAAACACCTTCAGAAAATTGGCTGGATACAAAATTAACTCAAAAAAGTCTGTAGACTTCCTATACACAAATGACAAGCTTGCAGAGGAAGAAACTAGGAAAACCACACCCTTCACATTAGCCACAAGCAATATAAAATATTTAGGAGTTACTCTAACTAAGCAAGTGAAGGACTGGTTGGAAAAAAATTTCAAAACTCTGAAGAAAGAGATTGAAGATGACATGAGAAGATGGAATGATCTTCCTTGATCATGGATCGGGAGAATTAACATAGTAAAAAAGGCCATCCTACCAAAAGCAATCTACAGATTCAATGCAATCACTATCAAAATACGTACACAATTTTTTAAAGACATTGAAAATTCAATTCTGAACTTCATATGGAAAAACAAAAAAACCAGAATAACTAACACGATTTTGTACAATAAAAGGTGCTCCGGAGGAATCTCCATACCTGATCTCAAACTGTACTATAAAGGAATATTAAATAAAACAGCATGGTACTGGCACAGCAATAGGCTGGTTGATCAGTGGAATTGAATTGAAGATCCAGATATGAATCCACACACATATGGTCACTTGATTTTTGACAAAGAAGCCAAATCCATTCAATGGAAAAAGGATAGCATCTTCAACAAATGGTGCTGGTCTAACTGGAGGCCGATGTGTAAAAAAATGCAACTGGACCCATATTTGTCACCTTGCACAAAACTCAAATCCAAGTGTATTATAGACCTCAACATAAAACCAGAGACACTAAGTCACTTAGAAGAAAAAGTGGGGAAGAATCTGGAACATATTGGCACAGGAGACAACTTCCTGAACAGAACACCAATGGCCCAGGCCTTAATGTCAACCATTAATAAATGGGAACTCATGAGGCTGAGAAGCTTCTGTAAGGCAGGAGACACTGTCAAGAGAACAAAGCGACAGCCTACAGACTGGGAAAAGATCTTCACCAACCCTACATCTGACAAAAGTCTAATATCCAAAATATATGAAGAACTCAAGAAATTAAACACCACCAAACCAAATAACCCAATTGAGAAATGGGGCTTGGAACTAAACAGAGAATGCTCAACAGAGGAATATCAAATGGCTGAGAAACACTTAAAGAAATGCTCAACATCCTTAGTCATCAGGGAAATGCAAATCAAAACAACTCTGAGATTCCATCTTACACCCATCAGAATTGCTAAGGTCAAAAATTCAAGTGACACCACATGCTGGCAAGGATGTGGGGAGAGAGGGACACTCCTTCATTGCTGGTAGGAATGCAAACTAGTACAACCACTTTGGAAATCTATCTGGTGCTATCTCAGAAAAATGGGAATAGGGCTTCCTCAAGGCCCAGCTATTCCACTCCTTGGAATATACCCAGAAGATGCTCCAGCACACAACAAGAAAATTTGCTCAACCATGTTCATAGAAGCCTTATTCATAATAGCCAGAACATGGAAACAGCCTAAGTGCCCCTCAGTAGAAGAATGGATAAAGAAACTGTGGTACATATACACTATGGAATACTACTCAGCTATTAAAAACAAGGAATTCCTGAAATTTGTGGACAAATGGATTGAGATAGAAATGATCATAATGAGTAAGTTAATCCAGAAACAGAAAGACTCAAATGGTATATACTCACTTATATCTGCATACTAGCCCAAGGGGCATGTCCCACGAAAGCCTTCACTTACCAGGAAACTGGGACAGAGGGGAGGGCATCCTATTGGGACTCTAGATGAGAGAAGCATGGGAGAATAGCAAAGTAGAAGGATCCAGAGGGTCCTAGAAACCTACAAGTAGAACAGTATGATAGGCAGATCTTGTTTGTTTGTTTTGTTTGTTTAGTTAATTGATTGGTTGACTTGTGTTAGAAAACATGACAGGGAAAAGACAGTGCAACCGGGGATGATGAAATAAAATTTGTGAAACTTTAAAAGTGTAATAACTTTATTAATTCCTTGAGTATTTCATACACACATATAATGTTTTGATCATATTCATCCCCTATGTTCCCCCAAGATCCTCACAGATCCAATCCCTACCTCCTAACCCACACCCAATTTCATGCCTTCTTTTTACCAATAAATCACTAAGTCCAATTTTTGCTCTCCATATACACATGAGTGTGGAGAAATGTCACAGGGTCCACCTATTTGCGGGCATACCGTTAAAGAGAATTGAGTCTTCCTCCCTCAAAATCCATAAACTGTGAGTAGTTCCTCAGCCAAGAAAGAGGATTCTAGAGGCTTAACCTGTGCAGGTCTTGTATAGGCAGTCACAGCATTACTTAATATACATAGGAAAGGTAAAGGTCATTGTTTCCAGTACCTACTAACTTAATTTCCAGTACCTACTAACTTAATTTTCAGTACCTACTAACTTAAAGTATAAACATCACAATCCTAGAGGAGAGAAAAGTGGGGCTTTTTCAACTAGGTGAATTGATTCTACAGTTTTTTAAAATGAAAATATAAATCTTGAAGAAAATATTTACAAAGTCAATCACCCTTAGAAATGGCAAATTATATTTTTCAATTATATGAATAAAATCAGTATAGTATTTTGGTTTGCTGCACCAACCAAGGACAGTACATGCAGTAAACATTGAACCCCTACTCAGATCTAGCCAATGGACAGGACATTCTCCACAGTTATGTGGAGAGTGGGGATTGACTCAGACATGAACTCTGGTGACCCATATTTGCTCACTTCCCCATGGTGGGGAGGCCTGGTGGCACTCAGAGAAAAGATAAGCAGGCTACAAAGATGAGACTTGATAGATAACCTATGACCATATAGTGGGGGATGAGGTCCCCCTCGGTCATAGACCTAGGGAAGGGGAATAGGGTGAAAGCAGGAGGGAGGAAGAACAGGTAGATACAAGTGAGGGGAAAATAATTTAGATGTAATCTGAATAAATTAATAATAATAATAATAATAATAATAATAATAATAATAATAATAATAATAATAATAATAAAAAAGAAGTCCAAAAGTAGACTTGGATATATTGGAGAGGTTATCATATGGCAAAGACTGAATTAAGACAATGTGGGAAAGACATAATTACATAAAGAGTGTTAGGGAAACTAGCTACCTATGTCTAACTGAAATATGAACCACTTGGTACACAAATGTACATGTAAGTAAAAAACTTAAAAGAAAATAAAATCTACTAACATTCAGAATCAACCTTTTCTCTATTTGATAGCTTCAGGGTTGAGAAAGTGTAAGATAGAAAACTCATAGAGTATGAGTTCTTGTCAACTTGGCAGGATCTGGGCCACCTACAGGGCAAGCCTGTGGACACACCTGGGGGAAATTAACTATATTTTGTTAGGTCTTTGAGATGTTATCTAAAATAGGCTAATTGAAGTAAGAAGACCTATGTGGTATGGGTGGGACCATGCTATGGGCTGAGATCGCAGACTGAACAAAAGGAGAAAGTGAGCTGAGCACAAACATTCCTCATTCTCTGCCTCTCACTGTGGACATGATATGACTAGCTCCTCTAGTTTTTGCTGTCATGACTTCCTTCCCATAACTGACTGTATCCTTTAACAGAGAGACAAAATTAAACTTTCTTACGTTGCTTTTGGAGGGATATTTTTCACAGCATAGGAAAATAAGACAGAGCAACACAGAAGGTTGCCCCCTTTGCCTCTAGAGAATGAAATCCATGTAATTGTTCACTACAGATTCTAGGGATCAGACTGAAGCTATCCAAACCACATTATCTGTTCTCTGCTTTATCTTCTTTTTCATTACCCTTTTCTCTTTAGTGCATTTTCCAAAAAATCACTCAAGGAATAACATCCACTCTACTTTAATTGAAAAAATCCTCATCGACTCTATTGTGATCATGTTTCCCGTCCCCCAACTCTGATCAGATCCTTCCTACCAAACTTATGTTCTCTCTTTCTCCCTCTCTAACTCCTTAATGACATATTGCCATATCCATATATCAGTATCTTGCTCAGGCTTCATTAGAGAAGCCTCTTGAAGTACATGGGAATTGACACAGAGGCCCACAACTAGATAATGAGTAAAGGGTGGAAGACTTTGGAACCCTGAGCATGTGTCAAGGGCATGGTGCATACACCTTTGTTTTCTAAATTCTGCAAAATGAAAATCATCCATCTGCCACATTTCATTTCTTTTGGTACCCCTAGGGTTACTACCAGCATGTAATGGAGTTTGGTTATATAAGGAACACATAAGACTTTTTATTATGATTTCTTTGGCTTATTGCCAAGGGATAGAAATTTTTTCTTTAAACCTTTCCTGTTAACTTGATGTTTCTCATGAAATTTTGAGCCTTCTAACACATTCCCTCTTACTAATTGGTCAGTTTCCTCATTTTCTTGTGTCAGTGGACCTAGAAAACCTGTATGAGATTAAATATGAGTAATATATAATGAATAGTTTCTACTTCTTATGGACTTTTGCAATTGCATAAATAACAAAGTCAATTCAGGAATAAATTCAGTAGTCTTTATATGCAAAACAACTCTGAATATAAACAATCAGTAATTATATTAAAAGATCAAAGAAAATCTAATAATACCATAAGGATTGCATACAATTCTGATATTTTAACTGAGGTATATGGACTTTCGATCACTTTACTTACTTTTTCTGACTTATACCCAGCCACGCCCATCTCATTTGCATCACTATAAAATGTTGGTGCCTCTGGAATTGGTGTTCTCTTTTTAATATGTGGAAGAATCCGATTAGTTCTTTTTCAAAACTGTATACATTTGCTTTTCAGATATTTGCTATTAATTTCTCTCAAGTAATTAACTACAAACTCTTGGCCAATCTTCATTGATCACTCACAATGACATAATCTCAGCATTAGTAAAAGGTACTACAATTTCAGCCAGGTCTGTTCCTGATAATTGACATAGTCTTATACTACTTTTTACAACTAATTCAGAAATATTTTTATATATGTATGTCTTAATTTTTTAAATTAATTTATTCTTGTTACATCTCAATGGTTATCCCATCCCTTGTATCCTCCCATTCTTCCCTCCCTCCCATTTTCCCCTTATTCCTCTCCCCTATGACTGTTCCTGTGGGGGATTACCTCCCCCTGTATATGCTCATAGGGTATCAAGTCTCTTCTTGGTAACCTGCTGTCCTTCCTCTGAGTGCCACCAGGTCTCCCCCTCCAGGGGACATGGTTGTGGTGGCGCACACCGGTAGGATTTGCTTAAGGAGACAGAGGCAGGAGGATCATGAGTTCGAGGCCAGCCTGGAATTTTTTCACTTTGTTTATATGCTAAGAAAATCCATCTCATAATACTATCTTCCTTTGCATAATGAGCCTAGTAGGAGAATGAGTTGAAGGTAAAATGATCAAAATACAACCAAGTTTAAGATCAATTCAATCCACATATGCATCTTGCAGTTTTTGTTCTACCAGAATTAACTCTTTTTCTGCTTTGGTTATTACACATCTTTGACTGTTTAAATTTGAATGGCCTTGTAATAATTGAAATAAATCACTTAACTCATAAGTACTTAATCTAATCATAGGCCTCAATCAATATCTCCCATTAATTTTTGAAAATTGTTAGCAGTTTGCAATTGGTTGCTATGGATCTATAGCTTTCTTTCTTTCTTTCTTTCTTTCTTTCTTTTTTTTGCTTTGGTTTGGGTTTTTTCTTTTTTTATTAATTTATTCATATTACATCTCAACTGTTAGCCCATCCCTTGTATCCTCCCATTCCTCCCTCCCTCCTGCTTCCCCCTACTCCCCTCCCCTATGTCTGTGACTGAGGGGGATTACCTCCCCCCATATATGTTCTTAGGGTATCGAGTCTCTTCTTGGTAACTTGCTATCCTTCCTCTGAGTGCCACCATGCCTCCCCATCCAGGGGACGTGGTCAGATATGGGGCACCAGAGTTTGTGTGAAAGTCAGGATCTATATCTTTCATGGTTGAATTTGTTGTTGACTGATTTTATAACCCAAATAACTAAGTGAATCTCTTCTTTGTATTTTTTTCTGGAGCAATCTGTAACCCCCAGCATGGCAGAATTCTTTGTATTTCCTTAAACATTTTCTCTAAAGTATATGCATCAGAATCAGCCAACAAAATATCATCCATGTAATTATAAATGATAGATTGAGGAAACTAACTACAAATTATTTCTAATGGTTGTCACAGAAAAAAATTAACATTAAGTTGGACTATTTAAGCCAGGCATGGTGTCACATGCCTGTAATCTCAGCATTTGGAGGCAGAGTTAGGTGGTTTTCTGTCAGTTTGAAGCCAGCCTGGTCTACAAAGCAAGTCCTAGGACAGCCAAGGCTACACAGAGAAACTCTGTCTTGAAAACCAAAACAAACAAACAAAAAGGTTGGACTATTTAACATTCCCTGTGGAAGTACCCTTCCAATGGTATCTCTTTATTGGACCACTGTTGTTCAGAGTAGGTGCTGAGAATCAAACCTTGCTTATCTTGCTCATGCATGAGTATTGAGAAAAAGCAATCTTTCAAGCCAACCATTATTATAGGCCATGATCTAGATAACAAAGAAGGTAAAGGAAGTCCAGGCTGTAAAAGACCCATTGGTTAAATTACTCTATTCACTGCTCTTAAATCCATTATCTTCCTCCATTTTCCTGATTTCTTTTTTAAAAACAAAGCATAATTACATGGGCTGGTAGCCGTTTCTATATGTTGAGCCTCCAGCTGCTCTTGTGTCACTTATTCAGGTGCCTGAAATTTTCCCTTTGCTGTGGGCCACTGCTCTTGCCACACAGGTCTGTTCAGCAACTGTTTTAGGTGTAAGGGTATTGGTATTGTACAAGTGGTCCCTCTCATAAGGTTAGAAACTCAATCCCCTGCTGTCCTGTGTTTGGACAATGGGCATAGTTTGTGATTGTTCTTGATCACACCTATGAATACCTCCTACAGGAGTATCTACCACATCACCCCTAATCTACTGATTTGCAGTCCCTTGGGTTACAAGAATAGTAATTTGAATACCCTATTGTTGCAAATGATCCCTTCCAATATTTATGGGTATGTCAGCCACATAAGGTCTCATCTTCCCTGTTTGCCTTTCTGGTCTGACACATTTAATTCATCACATATTTTGTCTTATTTGTAATAATTTACCAATCCCTATAAACTGTGTATAAACCTTCTAAAGTGACCAATTTGTGTTCCCAGACTTTTGGGAAAGTATACTGGCGTCAGTTTCTGTAGCCACCAAACAGTCTATTTCAATACTGGTCATTTGTACCATTAATTTGGGTCTCTGACTATTAACAACTTTTTCCCAAAACACATGTTTTCCAGTACCCGCAAAAGCACTGGTTCTTTCTATTGGAGCAGCCATGTTTGCTTCATTCTTTCCTAGTGTGGGAAATTCCAGGTCTCAGACCCCAAGCCTGAACCCTGTTATTGCCCTCCCACTGGCTGTTTTTGCTTTCCAAGCCCTTCAACCTCTATTCACAACCTCTATTCCCTAGGTAGCATAGCCAATACTTCAATCCTCTATAAAATACAAGAATTGAGTCAACCTGTTATGTTTTCAGCTTTCTCCTAATCTTTTTCAAAATGGAGTAAATGAAGACCATATAGCAAAACCAGGAAATCCACTCTCGGACAAAGGCAAGAGAGAAGTCAACAGCAGTAGCCACGATTTTGCTGACCTCCTTAAACAGTATTGCCAACCCATCAAAACCTTCCTCTACAGCATTAGGAGCACAGTTACTCGTTATGCCTACGCCATGCCTGGGCATGACATCTAAGCTTAGTTTTTTTTTAAACTACTTTATTTAGGGTTCTTAGAAGCTTCTACTGCCCTTCTAACCCTTTGACAAGAGGTAGGGAAGAAAAGAGGTTAGTAAGAAAAGGGTGTTGTAGACCCTTTTAGATGTAGTACCATGGGGCAATTTCACTTTGTGTTATCCGGATACCAGCAGTCCATTCAAGTAGCAAACACTAAACAGCAACATGAATCAGCAGCAACAGCAGCATGATCCAGCAGAAACAGCAAGAGTCTGCTGAGTCAGCATGAGTCAACAGAAACAACAAGACTCAGCTAGAGTGCCATGAGAAAGCCTCTGAAACATTTATTTCTTCAAAGTAAAGTGTAGAAAAATTAAGACCAAGGAAAGCAATGTGAACCATTGCAAAACATAGTGATGCAAAAGCATTGTCTCACTGTTTGTGGACTTCTATTTATCCCTTCTCAGGGTCCATAAAAGAATATGTTTCACTTGGCAAAAAGCATGGCCCTCTCATCAGACAGCCTCCAGCAAAACATCACATGACTTCTCAAGAGTCTGTTTTCAGCTAACAAAGATCACAAGTCTGTCTTCAGTGGTGGAAAAATACTCTCACATCCACACTTGGGATAAAAAAAAAGTGTGTTCACATGATTCAACTGAGTCTTCAAAGAAATGAGAAATTTATGCTTCAAAGCCCTCTGTATCCACTCTCCAATTCAGTGCCATCCTAAGAATAAATGAAGAGCAAGTAAAAAACCTGATATGTAACCCTGATTCACTGTGGGAAATTGAATTTCAGTAGTCCCTTTGGAAGAAATGTTAGCAGTACCTACAAATACTGCAAATGACCATACTTGTTGATATGGTAATCCAATCTATACATTTTTCTTTTTAGAGAAAAAGTTGTTTTCCTGTTCACAAAGATTTTTGTACTCAGCCACCTCTTAATTTACACCCAGCATATCACTTTCCTCCATACCTTCTTTGGCTTCACTTTTAGACCATCTTCATTGTTTTGCGTCATACCTAGAAACACTTTCTGGCAGGATCCCCAGACTGAGACTCAGGTAGACAATTCACACTACTCTTTTCATTCTTCAATACAATCTCTCAAGTCTCATATTCAGCCCTGTAGCATCCTGGTCTCATGTTCCCCTCCTCCCACCTCAACTCCACTGACTGAGCACTCCAGAGTTCGGTACAGTCCCAGGATTCCCATAATCCTTTCATCTCTGTCTCTCTAGGTATATTCTTTGCCCTGTTGAAACCTACTTGCAGAAGCATCCCCTTCCACCATATCTCTAACTCCCTGTGGAGCCTCACTCTTGCTATGAACAGAAGGACCTTAGCTCTTTCCCATAGCCACCCTCAGTGTTTTTTTCCTAGCCCATCTTTATTCTTCTCTGCCATCAACCAGTCTGTAGAAGCACTCTCTCCCAAGGAATCCAAAACCACCACATTTTCATAAGATCCAGAGAAGGCAATGGAAACACTAAGTGGAACTCCTACCTAATACAGACAAGATCATGCATCAGCACCTGAAATTACCTCAATCTTAATAACTCCAGAGTACAAGAATCAAGGATGTCAAATAACAATTATGAATATGTTCAAGGACCAAAAAGAGGATAAGAAAATCCATCTCATAATACTATCTTCCTTTGCATAATGAGCCTAGTAGGAGAATGAGTTGAAGGCAAAATGATCAAAATACATTCTAAACAAATAGAAATAAGAAGCAAGCTGAAAAAAAATAAAAAAATAAAAAATAGAAGCAAGCTGGTGTAGCCACTTTAATATATGACAAGATAGACTTCAAACTAAAAATAATCAGAAGAGACAGGGAAAGACACTACATACTTACTAAAGGATGTATTCAGTACAGACTTCTACTAGATCTTCAAAGAAAATTTTATGCCAGTACTCTTCAAATAATACCACAAAGGAGAAATTGAAGGAACACTGCTAAATTTTTTTACATGGTCAAAATTACTCTGATGCCTAAATGACACCACAAATGACCCAATGAGGAAAGAAAATTATAGACCAATATCCCTTTTTAACATACATGCAAAATTTCTCAGTAAAATACTTGCAAATCAAATACAAGAACACAAGAAAAAGATTGTCCACCATAATCAAGTAGGCTTCCTCCCAGAAATGTAGGGGTCATCCAACACATGTATATTAATAAGTGTAATCCTCTACATAAACAGTCTGAAAAACTATACAATATGATTGTCTTATTAGATACAGAAAGAAGTTTTGGCAAAATCAAATATTCCTTCTTTATAAAAGCCTTGAAAAGATTAGGAATACAAAGTATATACCTCAATAAAACAGAAGCCAACAACCAACAGCACTATAAACAAAGAGAAACTCAACACATTTTCCTAAAAACAAGAACAATGCAATGATATCCATTTTCTCTGCCTCTATTAAATATAGTACTTGAAGTCTTAGATAGAGCAATAAGAAAACTGAAGGAAATCATGGTAATAGAATAGGAAGAGAAGAAGTGAAAGTATCTTTATTTTCAGATGAAATAATTATAAATAAAAAATTATTTTAAAAATCCACCAAGAAACTTCTATAATTGATTAAAAAAAAAAAAAAAAAAACAACAAAAAAAAAACTTCCAGGAAAGTAGCAGAGTACAAAATTAAGACAGAAAAAAATCAGCCGGGCATGGTAGCGCATGCCTTTAATCCCAGCACTCAGGAGGCAGAGGCAGGCAGATCGCTGTGAGTTCGAGGCCAGCCTGGTCTACAAAGTGAGTCCAGGATGGCCAAGGCTACACAGAGAAACCCTGTCTCGAAAAACCAAAAAAAAAAAAAAAAAAAAATCAGTAGCCTTCCTACATAAGAAATGGCAAGCTGACTGAGAAAGAAAACTGGAACCTAGTACCTTTCACAATGGGTTCAAACTTTGGATAACTCTTACCAAACAAGTGAGACTAGTATGATTAAAAAAAAAAAAAAACTTTAAGGTATTGAGGGAAAAACATAGAAGAGGAAGCACCTTCCATGTTTACAGATAACTACGATAAATATAGTAAAAAGCGCTTATCCTACCAAAAGCAGTATACAGATTTTATGTAATTAAATCAGAATTCCAACAAAATTCTTCACTGAAATTGAAAAATTATCAGTTTCATATGGAAGCTCAACAATACTAGGATAGCTAAAACAGTCCTAAATAATAATGAATTGCTGGTGGTACCACCATCCCCAATTTCAAGTTGTACTAAAGAGATATAATAATAAAAACAGCATAATATTGGCAAAAAAAAAATAGAAGCACTTGTTAGTGCAATTACATTGAAGACCCAGACATAAATCCACCCAACAATGGACACATGATTTTTGACTAAGAAACCTAGTGTAGATACTGGGAAAAAGACAACATATTCAACAAATTGTGCTGTTCAGACTGTATGGCTGTACATGTAACAATGCAAGAAGATACATAATTATCACCCTGTACAAAACTCAACTCCATATGGATGAAGAACCTCAACATAACACTAGATACCCTGGATCTGTTAAAAGAAAAATTGGAACGTATGTTTGAACTAATTGAAACAAAAAAGACTTTCTAAACAGGACAAGGATAGGTGAGGCACTAAAAATAACAACTATTAAATGGGACCTAATGAAGCTGAAAAGCTTCTGTATGACATAAGAAGCCATAATTCAAGCAAAGTAGCAGGCTACAGAAAAAAAAAATTACTGCCTACCCATCCAGTAACAGGTTAGTATAGACTATAAAGAGTTAAAACACTGAGTGTCAAGAAAACAATCTAATCTAAAATGGGGAAGAGAACTAAGAGAGTTCTCAGAAGATGAAACAAAAATTGCTGAGAAGCACTTAAATGTTCATCTGGAAAATGCAAATGAAAACTGCTTTGAAATTTCATATTATACTAGTCAGAATGCCCAGTATTAATAAAATAAATGACAGGCAATGCAGGCAATGATGTGGGGGAAGGGCTGACACTTACTCATTGCTGCTGAGAGTGCAGACTTCTACAGCCACTGTGGGAAGCAGTGTGGCAGATCTTCAGGGAGCTGAGAATAACCTACCCTAAGATACAATTACACTACTCTTGAACATATACCCAAAGGACTCTACATCCTACTACAGACATACTTGCTCATCCCTGTTTATTGATGCTCTATTCCTCATAGTCAGAAACTGAAAACAGCCTGTATCTCCATCAAAAAATGAATGACCAAAGAAAATGTGTGTTTACACGTGGAATATTATTTGGCTATTAAAATAACAAAATAACGAGGCTGCCGGGTAAATAGATAGATCTAAAAAAAAGCGTTCTGAATGTGTTAACTCAAAACCCAAAGACAAGTATTTTCATATATGTGGATGTTAGATTTTTTCTTATTTTTAATTAATTATTTTGTTTGTTTGCTTATTATTTATATTTAGTTATTTTAAGACAAGATTTCTCTTTGTGGCCTTGGATGTCCTCAACCCCCCTCTGCCAGCCAGTCTGATCTCAAAGTCACAGCAATGCACCTGTCTCTATCTCCTGAGTGCTGGGGTTAAAGGTATCTGCCATTACTGCCCAGCACTTATTTTTGTCTTTAAGATTATAATTTTGTTACAACATACCTATCTTCCTTTTCCTTCCTCCAAAACCTCCCACATACCACTCCTTACTCTTCTAGAAATTCAAGCCCTCTCTTTTTTTTTTTTTTAATTATTCTTAGTGCGTGCATATATACACACATATTCCTAAATATAACCTGTTAAATCCATATAATGCTACAAGTAAAGTTTCCAGAGATTACGGTTTGGCACTAGGCAACTAATCCATGTGCCTTTCCTGTGGGAGGCCACCTCTCCATTCCCAGTTTGTCATGTTCACTGGTGTCCCCTCTCATTTGAGAAGTCATGTTGGTGAGTCACCAAATAATTGGGGAGGCAATGCCCCAGCTAGATATCAGTCAACGTCAACTGAAACTTCCAGGAATGAGTTACATATTTGTTGGATTATTGGCCAAAGGGACTTCTTGGAAACCACCAAGTATCTCAGGCTATTTTGAAGGCTATTGATTACTCTCCACAAACTGATAGTCTGTGTCGTTGAAAACGATATCTCATTGAGCAGGGGCATGTCACAATGGCGACAAGCGGGAGGCTTCAACCCTCCTGACTAGTATTCATGTTTAGCAAAGGTACCAGTATGCTACCAGAGGAAAAAGATAAATACCAACCCAGCTCCAAACCCTATGATACACCATAGTGACTTGCCTGCAAGATACACTGGTGTAATAGTGGCACAAATGTTGTAGGAGTAACCAACCACTTCCTGATTGTATTTAAGTCAACCATATGAGACAGAATCCATGCCTGACACTGCCCAAGCACACATGCATACATACATACACACACACACACAGAGAGAGAGAGAGAGAGAGAGAGAGAGAGAGAGAGAGAGAGAGAGAGAAAATCTTTTAAAATGTATATATATATTCTCTCTCCTGCCTCTGTGTGTGTGTGTGTGTACACAAAATGGACTTCACATGTGTCATATATGCACATTGAGGTCAAAGACCAAGTTTTTGTGGGAAATTTGTCTCCTTTCACCTTTACATGGATTCTGGAAACTGAACCCAGGTCTTTATGTTTGTGAGATGTATGCCGACACCCACTGAGCTATCTTGTTAGTCTAAGATTTATTTATGTAGACAGTTCATCTTTATAATAACAAAATTAGTATACAAAAAGGAGTCCATCGTGCCTAGTCTATTATTATTATTCTGTTGTTAAATATAACAATGCTGATTTGTACCATCCTAAAGTTAATGTCAACACAAGACAGTGCTACAGCCATCGTGAGATACAGCTTAGATGAGCTTATATCCTGGCTGTGTGAGTTCAAAATTTCTCCATGGCTTGAAAGTAGTTATAATACCATATCACAGTATCCTTTTGAGCATAGTGTGAGTTCACATAGACCAGTCAATGACCAACATATATAAAGCATTCAAAACACATAAAAATAGTTTAGCTCATCACATTAAAATCAAGAGAAGAGCATTTTCAGAGAAAAATACGTGATCTTCTCAAATTGGTGATGGATGAGAAAGGCTGAGCAGAATTTAAAAGGCAGAAACACAAGCAATTTCTAGATATTAAGATATTAATCTTCAGATTAATCAGTAGGCACATCAAAAATCCTAAAGCCTTAAATAAATATAAAAATAGGAGTACTGAATATATAGTTTAGTATGCATGATCTGGGTTGAAAGATATGTTTTAAGAATAAAAATGTTTGATGTATTTGTAGTAATGCAAGCAAAAGAAGTCAGTGGACAAAAGAGAGGATGGAAGGAGAGAGAGCAGTACCAAACAAAGGGTGTTAGGAATAGGTTAGTGGATTCAACATTCAAAAGCAACACAACTAAATTACAACTCTAGAGTTTGTCACAGCCTCAGTGTACATAGTATTTCCTCTATAGGTATGCAAGGAAGCAGCTAGTGGTGCCATGGTAGCCTAGGGAATGGCTATATGTTTCACACTGAATGAAAAACTAGGACATTAAAAGGGCAGGAGCAAACTTCAGGAGCTTGGAACTGTTGGTGAAAGCTTAAGGGACTTATAAGGATACGGATGAAAGTTAAACCTAGATGTAGAGGCTTAAGGAAGAGTGTACTAAATCAATCAGTTACAAGAAACTGAAGTTTTCATGAGATAACCAGTATAGGATAATACAATTGGTAAAAATGGACCATTTGTATAAAATGTAAGTGTTGGAAACAGTCATTACTTTTTAAGTACTATCGTTCTGATTAGAATTTTGGTAGTATTTTAAATACCAATTATTTAACTTAAATTTAAATGTATTAAATCTTAATCAATTGTGTTTACTACTATGCTGTTAAAGTCCCTCAACATTATCATTGATTCTTACGTTTCATTTTATAGAGAGACAACTGGCATGGAGAACAATCCACAAGCAGCATTTAAGCAACCTTAGCTAAAGTCAATATTCCTCAGGTCCGCAGTGGCCTAAACCCCCTAGTAGAGATGACACGGAAAACAGGTGAGGCATGAAGAGTGAGCTGGGGAGCAAATGAAGTGGGAAGTGCAGGTGGCATTCACTCCCCACACATTCCAACCTGTGCATCCCAACCCAACAGCTACTCTAGAGGGACTTCACTCGCCCCTCAGATATTTGTGAAGAAGGCATATAAAGAATGGAAAGACGCATTGCCAAACTAAGAAGTGTTCAAATCTGCCTTCACAGGAAGAAAACGGAATTTATCCACATGTGTGCTGATGCCAGAAACTAATAAAGTTATGTCTTCTCATTAAATAAATCCAGTAAACTAGAATAATACTTAGTATGTACAAAATAAAGGTCAGAAAGTTATCATTCACTCACATCTCCCAATTGCTTAGGTATCTTAGGATGGCCAATATGAAGATGGGTGTTCCACAATATGTGCCTATATGCAATGCAGCCCGGATGACAAATCTGTTGCCTTAAAGGTCTAACACAGCAAGGATAGTGATAGCTTTGCAGGCTTGATTACGTACTTCTCGGATAGAGAGCTTTTTATGGGGAACTTTCTATGCAACAAGTGCCTTGACTGAATTAAAACTATTTTCTTGTCCTGGCACCTATACATTCAGAAATTGCTTCATAATATACATTTGAATATCCATGTCCCTTTTCTCCTCTTCGATCTACAGTACTTAGAATAAAAAACTTTGCCAGGCTTTATCCTTTTTGATATCTAATTAAACCTGATTTAGTGGAGAATTTATCAGGGTGCCTTTTCCTCATATTTCATTTATGGATATAGACAGCCACCCATTTTCCATGCATATGTTGAAAGATCAAATATATCAGCATAATTTAAATAAATCTGAGCTCTATAAATCCCACTGGAAACAAGACCACAAATGGAAACAAGAACAAGGGCATGTTCAATAATATTAAAATGCAACTAATTTAAAACACAAAGGAAATGCATTTCTATGGAGTGCCTAATAAATCTACAGCACTCATTCCTACAGAGCTTTAGTGAGTCAAATACCTCAGCAACTTTCAAGAAAGAAATATACATTTATAGCTTAGGAACAAAATATTTGTAGCTATGAGCCTGCATGGACTATCAATTTACATGATTTGGTTTTCATTCAAAGAAGAGTCCCACCAACTTTCTATGGGTTAAAAAAAAAAAAAAAATTGACAGGGAATATACCACAGTAAAAATACCTTTATATTTGGAGTCTCTGTTTATTTAATTCTCTTATTTCAATGCTAAGCCTATTTCAGAAAACCCCGAGGTTATATATATGGCCGACATCATTGGCTCTCCTTTAAACATCACAAGTCAATGACTGGATATACAAAATGAGCCAATTTTATAGGAACATAATTGTATTTCTATAAAATTTCAAGGGTGAGAAAGAAAAGCAAGAATAAATGAAAGCTAGAGGAGAGAGAAAGAAACAGAAAAGGGCTTCACTGGAGATATAGACTTGTACTAGAATAATCAGAGGCAAAAAAAAAAAAAGTTACATTTTTCTAATAGGCAATGCCCTTATCTATCCTTAATTATTTTTAACCTTTTTTTTTTCATTTAAAAATTTTAAAATTTTTATTTATTTATTTATTCACTTTACATCCTGGTTGTAGTCCCATCCCTCCTGAACTCTCAGCCCCACCCTCCCCCCATTCTCCTGCACCCCCCTTTTCTATTCCTGAGAAGAGGGGAGCGCCCCTTCCCATACTCCCCAGAGTCATCAAGTCATATCAGGACTAAGCATGTCCTTTTCCCTTGTGGCCTGGCAAGGCAGTCCTCCCAGTGGGTAGTGGCAGAAAAGATGGCAAGAGAGTCCATGTTAGAGAGAGCCCCCCACTCCCTTACTAGGGGACACACATGAATCCTGAGCTGGCCCTCAGCTACATTTTGTAAGGGGCCTAGGTCCAATCCATTCAAGGCCTTTGGTTGGTGTTTCAGTCTCAGCAAGCATTTTTGGGCCCTGGTTAATTGGCTCTGTTAGTCTTCTTGTGAGGCTCTTGTCACCTCCTTTCTTAATGCAAAAAAAAAAAAAAAAAAAAAAAAAAAAACCAACAACAAAAAACAAAAAAAACAAAAAACAAAAAAACAAAAAAACATGCATTTTCTGGGTATATTCCAAAGAGTGGAATAGCTGGGTCTTGAGGAAGCCCTATTCCCATTTTTCTGAGAATGTGCCAGATAGATTTCCAAAGTGATATACCAGTTTTCATTCCCACCAGCAATGAAGGAGTGTTCCTCCTTCTCCACATCCTCGCCAACATGTGGTGTGACTTGAATTTATGATTTTAGCCATTCTGATGGTGTAAGATGGAATCTCAGTGTTGTTTTGATTTGCATTTCCCTGATGACTAACAACGCTGAGCATTTCTTTAAGTGTCTCTCAGCTATTCGATATTCCTCTTTTGAGAATTCTCTGTTTAGTTCTGAGCCCCATTTCTCAGTTGAGTTATTTGGTTTGGTGATGTTTAATTTCTTGAGTTCTTTATATATTTTGGATATTAGACCTTGTCAGATGTAGGGTTGGTGAAGATCTTTAAGTGTTCCTCAGTAGAAGAATGGATAAAGAAACTGTGGTACATTTACAATAGGGAATACTACTCAGCTATTAAAAACAAGGAATTCCCAAAATTTGTGGACAAATGGATTGAAATAGAAATGATCATAATGAGTGAGCTCACACAGAAGCAGAAAGAGTCAAGTGGTATATATTCACTTATATCTGGACATTAGCCAAAGGGGCATGTCCCATGAAAGTCTTCACTTTCCAGGAAAGTGGGTCAGAGAGGAGGACATCCTACTGGGACTTTAGGTGAGAGAAGCATGGGAGAATAGGGAAATAGAAGGATCCAGAGGGCCCTAGAAACCTACAAGAAGAACATTATGACAGGTGGATCTGGACCCAGGGGTCCTGTTCAAACTATGGCACCAGCCAAGGACAAAATGGGAAGTAAACTTCAAACCCATACCCAGATCTAGCCAATGGACAGGACGTTCTCCACCAGTGAGTGGAGAGTGGGGATTGACTTTCACATGAACTCTGGTGCCCCATATTTGACCACATCCTCTGGATGGGGAAGCCTGGTGGCACTCAGAGGAAGGATAGCAGGGTACCAAGAAGAGACTTGATACCCTATGAGCATATACTAGGGGAGGAGGTCCCCCTCAGTCACAGTCATAGGAGAGAGGAGTAGGGGGAAAGTGAGAGGGAGGGAGGAATGGGAGGATACAGGGGCAGGCTAACAATTGAGATGTAATATGAATAAATTAATAAAGTATTAAATTTTTTAAAAAGAAAAAAATCCATGCAGTCTCTCTCTCTGTCTCTCTGTCTGTCTCTCTGCCTCTCTGTCTCTCTGCCTCTCTGTCTCTCTGTCTCTCCCTCTCTGTCACACACACACACACACACACACACACACACACACACACACACACACACACACAATCAGAATAGAGAATGAAAATTTCCGCAGGCAGAGCTTCTCCTGGCATATCTGAAGACTAAGGACAGTAAAACTTGAGCAGAGAGGGTCGCAGGAGGTGAGTTCACAGAGGTAAACTGAACCAAACAGATGTCATACAGAACATTTGGGCCCTTGTGATCCCAAATAATAATTCTGGATTAAACTTTGAGACAGATGAGAAAGTATGGACAGAGCTGCCATAATCATATTTAAGTTTTAAAACATCATCTTTATTTTCCTGTAAATGAGTTGACCTCTGAGTTGGTAGATGCAGAGTAGATGGACAGATAAAAGTTATTGGAACCAAGGCAGAAGTTAAATCCATGAATTTTGATAGGAATCTCCAAGACCATGGAAAGAGAAATGATGCAGAGGCAGTGATGGAAGCCTACTAGAGCCTTCTATGTAAGGAATAAGAAGAGATGGACCAACCCAAGAAAAGTTATCCAAATCATAAACTATGAAAACAAATAAGCACCAAAGGTAAAGATCATTCATCTTTATTGCTGACCCAGATAAACTTAAAACCAATGAATTTGGACTCATCCAATTTGGGGCTGACAAGCAATTGATTGTAGTGCTTGCTTGGCAGGACTTATCTTCTAGTTGAACTAAAAAGGCTGAAGAAATTACTAAAAGCTATGATTTCTCTAAGCAGGTATGATAAGTAGTAGCTAAGACATTGATAAATAGTGACAATATATTCATCCAGTTATGTGACTCTGTGTCATGCAAAGTAAATAAATCCAGAAGAGGATAAATAATATGTAAATGTAGGATCAAGAGATGCCATGTGCTTAAGGCAAGAAGAGCAGATATAGTAGGATCAGTGTTGAAATGGAGAACAGAAAGATATTTAAAAGTGATATGTATTGTTTAAATTTTTCATTCTATTATACAATGTAATAGAATATAAATATGTAGAACACAATTAAAAGTTGATGTCTTTGTCTAGTGTACCTTTTCCTATACAGTGTTATCTCATAAAATAGATTTGACCATTTTCATTTAATTGTTTTCTTTTCAAAAAAAAAAGTCCCCAGTTCAAAGACGGTGTTGAAGATTTTTTTTTTTTTTTTGTAATTAGAACTAACTATCTTTTACAGCACTTATGCCATTGACTACTTGGGGAACCCAAGGTAGAGAACCTACACTCAGCTCATAGAATTCTTTCTTAAAGCTCATTGCAAGCTGGAAGTGAGCATTTCACTCAAAATTACATAGCTTTAGAGAGTCCAGACATCAGGAAGGAAGGCAGGGTTATGATTAGACTAACAAGTGCCGTCTGAGTGTGTTCTTTTCCTGCTGAGCACTCTGAGCTGAGTATTCACATTCATTTAGGAAAAACGAACATACAGAATCAAAAACACAGTGTCTAAATGAAAGTGTATTGTTTACTGCTAAAGGAAACCATAAACTTAGCTCTAATTTTCAAGCATGAGTAGAGTGGCTCCCACAAAAGACAATAGCTTAGCTGCCAAGCTGTTTTTAGTCTTCTTCCACCTCTTATGCCTTTTTCCCCTAAAGCAAGGTTTGCCAGGAATAGCATCTCTTCTCAGACTGAAGGCTGAAGCAAATTATCTTACCTTCTTTTAGGCACAGTGCACAGATTCAAGCTTGCTTCTAGCCCGTTAAATTTTAGCCAAAAGGTGGTAGTATGTGTTTTAAGCTTGATACTATTTTTGCTGGTATGTAAGTTTTGCTGTCAATGAATGTTCACTACTTTAAAGTTCAGCAAAAAATAGAAAAAATCATGACATAATGACACCAAAGTTTTTTGTAGTCACTGATCTCCAAGCGTACCTTTCTAGTATCAACCTGCAGAGGGAGAGTAACATGCCCTCATATAAAGTATCAGTGTTGTAGCTTTGCCAATAATAGAAAATTTGTTATCCTTAAAGGTAAGATTCCCTAAAGAAAATCTAGCAATACAAACTCCTCTTTTTTAATTTTAAAATAAGTAACCATTTGTTGTAGCAAATAGGGATTTCATCAAACGAAAGTTTCCATGAGAACTAAAATAAGTGTTACAATAAATAAGCCAAAATAAGGAATTGATGGAGAAGATAATCTCAAATAATTTTGTGACTAAAGTAAACCAATGTGTTAAAATGGGGAGTAAAATGAAACATCGCACAAGAGAGGAAGAGAAAAGAAAAAGCAACAACAGCAGATATGCAGTAAAAGGAAACAAAAAATGGGAGAGAGCAGAAAAGTACATCTAAGGAGAAATTGCCTACCACTGGAAAGCAGAGTATTGTTTTCCAAATAATAATATTCAAAGTGTTAAATACCAAGAAAAGTAGCAAACATACAAAATAATTTCTTATTAAAGTTCAATTTCATGTCGTATTGTTTTGTATTTGATGTATTTCTATGCATCACTAGATGGGATATTTAATATATTCATAAAGATAAGCCCACATTTAAACAGTAGTCAATATCTCAAATGTAGAGAACTCATCACATGTGTGAATTAATCACTGCTTAATTCTCTTCAAGTCAACACTGTTAAAATGTTAAATTCCTTCTAGTTCCTGGATGCCAATGTATTTAATCAGTGTTTTAGCATTACCAATTTGTCTCAAGTATAACTGAGTTATCAAAAAAACATAATAGTTGTATCTGTGAGCTCAGATTTATGCAAATAGAAAATGATATTTTGCAGCATGCTTTAAAAATAAAAGTAAATAAATGGAGTATCTGATGGTGATTGCTGTTTTACAGATTCAGACGTTTTTAGTGTATTCTTCCTTAGAAGAAAGAACAACAGCCAGAAACAATAATCACAGGCAGACCTTTGCAACACCAATTGCCTAGAAAAAGAAACAAATATTTTACACACACACACACACACACACAATACTGTCCATTCTTGTCACCCTTTTCCACCTCTCCTGTGTTCCAAGAAATTGTGAGTAATGAAAACAGAGCAGAGCCAATCAAATGGGTGTGTATACTAGTGCACTGTGAGGCTTGAAAGCTCTGTGTTGAAAATAAGGTTTATGCATTATTCATAGGCTATGCATGTTTATGTAAATTACCAAAGGCGGAAGTGTATATGAAACCACAATCTGAGGTAAAATGACAATGTTATAATATACTGCTGGACTTGCATCTCGCCAATTCAACACACCCCCATTATACTATTCTTGAAAATATCATCATATGCCAGTTCACACCAGAAATCTAATAAAATGTTGAGGCTTACATACATTGTATAGTTTTCAACATTGCTTTCAAGTTCAATATATTATTAAATACTGAAACTTAATCATATATAATTCAGACAGCCCAGGGTAAGGATGTACACAGAAAGACCTGTAAGTGGGTGTTATATGAGAGAGGTGAAAAAAAGTGTGCCTAGAAATTTAAAGCTATGAAGGTTTTAATGTACAGGCATTTACACTTTATAAGAAGAAAAGGCAAGCCCTTCTTTTATAGAAGTGTAGCTAGGATATCTTGGATGCAGTGTAATTTGGGGGAAGCAACCTCCCACCTAGTGAGAAACATTGAAGGAATCACTGGCTAGCACTCATCTTCTGGGTTACAGTGTTCCTTTGAATCAGTCATCTTGGGCTGCCAGCAGAGGAGATGCTCTCATTTGCATGAGTTCTCCACCTCCTGGTCAGCTCTGAAAATCCTGGCAGCTTTGCACTGAATCCACAAGAGAGCATTTTTTTTAAAAAAAAATAATAAATGAAGGCTCCAAAAGAAATCATCCCAGGTGAATTAAGTCCAATGCACCTGAAATACACTGCTCAGTTATCCTTTAAATTGTTACAAATATAGAAGGCATTTTAAAGTCATTTTTGTGTATTCCTTTCCTAATATACTATGTGAACCATTTTTCACACATGTTAACGCACCATATGCAAATGACGTTTAATGTGTTTTAGTCACAGAATGCATTTACAAATCATTTTGTGTGTCGGGGGGGGGAGCATTTGCTTCACTTCTGCATGCACAACTGAAACAGAAAAAAAAATTATATATATATATATATATATATATATATATATATATATATATATATATATCACTACATTTTGAAATGAGAGAAAATTTAAATGGAATGAAGAAAGCTCACAGATGCCATAATGAAAATTGTCTATGTTCCTAATTCACCTATTAGTACCTTTTTTTTTTTTTTTTTTTTTTTTTTTTTTTTTGCTTCATAGATTTCAAAATCTGGTTGCTGAATTTTCTTTCTGTAAGAATTTTAAGCTCTTGTCATTTGAAACAATTATACTTTCCATTATTCATGCTTACGTCCACACACACTGTTCCTCTTAGAAATCAAAAGAAAAGCTCAGAACAGCAAACACTTTTAGGTGAATTAAAATTTTACCTTAAACATTTATGCTCCACATACTCCTACAGACACACAAAGTAATTTTGCACACATCTAATCATCATGTATTTATTCATGGCATTTTAAGACTTTCAAATAATTTATAGCAGAATTTATTTATTTTAAATAATTTCATACACCAACATAAAATCACTTAGGTGTTAAAAATGTAAAAAATATTAAATATATGAGGCATATCAAAATTCCATTTGTACAAAATATATAACTAGAAAAGAATATCTATAATCTCTAGAAAATTAATGTGAAGAATTGTACAGCATAATGTCTTTATCTGTTAATTTATAGAATCAGGGTATCTAAATAGTTATATTTTCCTTTCAATGTATAGAGTAACCAGGAAAAATACTGGCAATTATTCTGTGAATGGTGTTCCAGTGCAGCATGAAGCTATAACTAATTTGCATACAGCATTGTTGAAATGCAGCCTGTGACATGCAGATCATCAACAATGTGGGGAATGCACACTGCCACTATACGTCCTCATACAAATAGACACTGGCACTTACGGATCATAGGGAGTGCTGTGACTGCAACTCTGAGCTATTCAAACACATCATGCTACTGGAATTTTGAATATAGTTTACAAGAAAGGCTTTTCTCATTAGAAGGATTATTTTTCTTTTTTAATGTAAACAAAAGGAGGTTTTCTTACAAACATATCCAATGGAAATATCTGTCTTTTATCTGCATCATCAGTTTCTCTTAAAGAGAAAAAAAACCATACAGCACAAAACTAAAATTTATAATTTGACGTTCAGTGCCTTGCTTTCCTTTTACTAGGAAGGTAATAAAGCCTTCTTCAAATTTTAGAATAAGAGAATGAAATGTAGATACAATTCACTAATCTTTCAGCAATGACTTAGTAGTTTCCATGGTGACATGAATCTACAAATATAAACTCATGAGGGGCAGCTTTTACCGCCATTTACCAAGAATAAAAAGCAAAAGAGAATTTTATTTTTAATTACCCGAAAACGTATCTCTGTGTTGCCTATATGTCACTTACTGGCTTATCTCCTTCAAGTCAGCTTCATGCTTAGAAAGCTAGCCATTTCTTTTCTGTACACTTTAGAAGACTAGTTATTTTGAATTTAGATAATAAGTTATTGCTATTCCATTTTTCTAAGTAAAAGCTTTTTTGATAGCAATTAACAGTGAATTGGTTCTAGGGCTTTGTGAGAATTAAGATCTCAGTAGTGAGATATACCTCCAAATATTTTGAAAGAGGACACATGAATGTGTTTGATATTTTATGGCTGCCCTTTGGGACTATAGGCGGCAGATCGTTTCTATACATTATGTGTCATGACTTGTCTATTGAGGCATATACAATAAGAAGTCATTGCAATATAATTTATAATTATCTTACTACATTTCCACAATATTTTAATTTATATATTTCCTGCCAATTAATTGTCATAAGGATTCATCAAACATCTTACTTTCTGTTCAGTGAGGATACAGTGTCCAAAAAATGGATGATAAGAACGTATCAGTCAAGTGTGGACAAGGCTGTCTAGTTAGACTGAAATGAAGAATGGTTTGGATTGGGTAACAGTTTCCAGCTGTGTTCTAGTTTAAGGAAATGTCCAACATGACACTCATCGCTTAACTCAGTCACACATCTCATACAGGTGGTATTACTCAGATGTCACCGAGTTAGAAAGGGTTGGTAACACCTCAGAACCAAAGATCAGAATTCAAAGTGACCTCAATAAATTGAAGACACAGCATGACCAGATGAAAATATGAGCTAGTCACAGTTCCTGCTGAGGGAAAATATATAGAATTCATTATTCACTTATTTATTCATTCATCAAATATTTATTGAAAGCCTACTACGTGCCACTTACAAATAGAATATCCTTTAATGAAGACACACTTATAGTTTGAAAGTCTGATCCCTTCTTTGTTGCAAGGCACGCTCCTTTTAGAAAATCAGTGTCTTTCAAAAGTTGATGCTTCTATATTAAACAGAATTGATAGACTTAAGAACAGGTTCAACAGGTCAAGAAATTCAGCACACTAATACGTAATATACATATAGACACTTCTTTATTACTAAGACAAAAAGAAGTCATATTTACAATTAACTTTAGGTCACTACAGGATTTTAATAAAAGCAATTAAAATACATCTTGATGGTTTGATTTTTGTATACAACAATATACTTAGGTAGCCAGAAATAAATCCTAATTCTGCTGGTGTCTAACCTGTACCTTCATTCCGGCTGCCTTGAAAAACTGGCTTGAGTGAGACATTTTACAGCTGCTGTCTCAGCATAATTTATTTTATCTTCTGTGGTCAGAAATCACCTATTCAAACAAAAATAATGACATAAACCTCTCAACCCCTGTGCTCAGGCTCTCAAGCTCTTTCCTCTTCAAAGGGGTTTAATGAGATGTCACCCTTTCTGACCTCAGACAGGTCACTGGAAACATGTAGAACATGAACATCAAAAAGTTTGTTTGGGGTAAATGAGAGAGCTGAAGTTAAGTAAATATCATATTAAAATGTAGATAAGAAGGGGTTAATAGTCAAGAATCCATTTAAACTGTCACATTTGGACAACAAATCCTAACTAGCAACTGATCTAACAGTTCATCCTGAACAGACCAACTTCACATAGGTGCACAGAGGTTGAAAACCATGTTTCAAAGACTATTCCAAAACAGGATAGAAAGATAATAGCCATCAGGACAATGGTGATATGTGAATAACGTAAACATGCACATGAAACTAAGTTTTGATTATCCATCCTTCTAGCCCTTTTCATCACTCCTTTAAAATATATAATGCATATTTTATAACCCCTATTTTATAACTGTTATACCTGTATTACAGTCCCCCTGTTTGTCTCCTCTTACTTTTGTAGCCTTAGGTGTGTGGGAATAAAGAGTTAAATTTTTGAACAGCTACTGATATGCTCTCTAAAGCAATTATTCCTTCTGTCAGCAAGAGATAAATGTACTACCACAAGACATTACAAATGTGCCTTCCAGACTCTAATACAAATTACTGTCAGGCACACCACTTACAGCCTTCTCCCTCTTACTCAGCAAAGCCAATTTCTTGCCGGTTTTACATATAAAGAAGAAAATATATCTCACTCTGATGATTGTTGAACACAATTTTTTTAACAATTTTTAACCTGTTTTAGACAACATTGAACTGCTTATTAATGCTTAAAGCCATTCAACACTGAGATTCAGAGACACTCTCGAACAACTGGTGAAAGGGGGAGTCTATGGTGTCAGGTGAGTTTTATAACATATATTAGGTCTACAGAAGCAAGCTGTCTATGGAGGAATTCCAGTTAACTCTAATCTCAAACAACCCTCAGTGAAGAATTTACTACAAATAATAGTAGTGATAATAATAATGAGCCATAGGTTCACATCAATTACAGTCTCCTCCCCAAAAGAAATTATCTCAGGGTCAAACTGAACATATCAGTCTGTCCAGAGATCATGAACACATAGCTCTTAAAAAGTAATGATGTGCTTTTTAATTAAATGTTTCATTATCTACTTTTCGTGGGAGGAATGTGCCACAGTTCTATACTTATTTTGTCATAGCTATGTCATTATTAATAAAGAACTTGTACTCACTGATCAAACTGGCATGTTCATCAATTGAAACAGGAATGTAGACTGTGCTCACATTGAGACTTTGTTTTGTGTCCAAAGCCAATGATGATTTTTTTAAAAAAATATTATCACCTAATTTTTAGCCCCTGCTAAGGAGGGACATGTTACTCTTGATTTGCAACCTAAACTCGGTGCCTGCTCCCCAAATCATACCTGCCAATGTTATTTTATGGTTCCACATCATTCTATGGCTACACACTGTTACTGGATCTGTAATGTGGAAGGAAACAAGGTCTGTCTCTCAGCTGTTGTCTTCTCAAAGGGAAGAATTTAGTAAACAGAGAGACACTTTAAACAGTTTACTTACCAAAGCAAAGGATAAGTTCCAAAGAGAAATCAGAGTAGACCACCCCAAGGTAGAGAATGCAATAGATTCTGCACTGTGACCTTTAAGGAATCTTGTAACAGTACTAATGAGGTGATGATGTCTCTGGGTAAAGTGACCCTCTTTCCTTCCCAAACAATGGTGGACCCAGTCTCTCTTTCAGAATATTTCTTCCCATGACCTTCTCTTTAAAAATTTTCCACAAATTGGGGCTAAAGTTAGTATCAGAGCCATGATGGAAGTGATATAATACTGAAGGCAAGGTCTTTGAGAAGATGTATCCTTGACAAAAGTGTGGAAGGTGTGCTGGCACTTTAGGAACAAATCTAATTGCAACTTCAAGGACATTTAAATACAAAGGGGCCATCTGTCCACCAGAAAATGCTACCAAGATAAGCCACAGGTTTTCTTGGGTCTCTGAAACCTACAGTTCCTTGCCTACAGGTGCCAGTTTTAAGGTGTTCTTGATGAGGATGGTAGGCCATATCAACACAGCTCTTCAATCATGTCATGCCATGCTGATACCCCACATCTATGTTAGCTACACACGCCATAAGACAGCTCTTTAAATGCCTAGATCTTTTCCAAAGAAGGTAATTGGTTTTTTTCCCTAAAAACTCCTTTTCCTGCCTGTCCTACATGACTGTCACTCCCTCAAGCTCACCTTTCCTGATCCTCTATTTGCAGTGTCTTTCCCCATTGATTATCTTAGCAGTCAGCATTTCTCATGTCATTGAGCACAACTGGACTGATTTGTTTACTAATATAGTTTGTCTATTTTGTCCAGTATAAAATAGTCTGTGTAAAAGCAGAGATGGTATTTTTATTGCTGGGCTGAGTGATTAGATTTCTAGCACTGAGTCCAATGCTTTCACACAGCCACTTGCAACTCCTCCCTCCTAAAGACAGATGGACTAATAGGAAATGGCACAACAAGCAACAAAGAAAGCTGGTAATCCAGAGATATACACATGCACAAATACACACAAGCAAGAAATTGTGCATTAATACAGATATAAAATAGGATTTAACATCTGAACATGATGAAGATTATTAACTTATCTCTCAAGAATAAATCCTAAAACTTCCCCACTTTGGGATAGAAGACTCTGGTGGTTAATAATTAAATGGGAGACGGAAGATCTCAGGATCTCTCAGCAGAAAACTGATTAGCCCACAAGAAAACACCCACAGATACAGAGAGCTGTGAGTCCAATAGAAACCAACCATGTTTCTGTCTAATCACCATATAATCATCCTGATAATTTCATACTGTTATCCATGTATCACAGTTTTCTATCAAGCAATCAGTTCTTTTTTTTAGTCCAAATAGACAGTTGATGATCACCTGAAATTTGTAGGAAATGTAACATCACAGCTCAAACAAACAAAAATGAAAACTGGAGATGCTGTTAATAGCAAGCACATGGCCTGTGTTTGAGGAAGAGAAAGAGAAAGCACACACCTACAATGGAAGAAGAAAAGAAAGAAGGCTTAGCCTAAGCAATGAAGGAAACATGATCTTCTTAAATAACAAGGAGATGATATTGGATCTGGTCAGAAAATGTTGAAAAGGAGATGGTAGATAAAGTGAAGGAGAAATAGTCACAACAACAGCAGCAGCTATGTAAGTATCATTTTCAGTTTTTAAAATTCTGAAGATTTAAATAGAAACTGCAAAGAGTCAACAAATCCGACAAAAAATAGAAAAATACATAAAAGGAAGGCAGAGAAAAATAATTTTGAAGACAAGGAAGCAAAAAAGAAACAAACACAAAACAGAACAACAATAGCAAAAAACATGTACAGCCCAATCAGGATGAGAGAGAAAACCAAGGGGTGAGTCGAGAACAGAGCATATAAAAGATTCTGCTTCAGGGAAGGAACTGTCAAGCTCCCAGAACACTTGTTGAGATAGAGCAGATCAGGTCACGTAGTCACAAAATGCCTTTCTCCAGAAAAAAAAAAAAAAAAAACACCCTTCACAAATTCTAATATAATAAAACGAGTTTCACGAATAAAATCAAGAATTGGACTCGGAGTATAGCCTTGTGAGAGAACACTTGCCTACGGTGTACAAAGTTGTAAATTCCAATTCTTGAACCACCAAAATATGTCATAATTATACAAGACTTCCTAAAGGGAATACTGAATCCATACAAGCAATGGGTCAATATTATTTTATTATTTTGGAAAAAAGCATCAAGTGTTTATTCAACCATATTGTTAATCAGCTGTTTGGGTAAAATAAATATTTATATAATTGTAAATGTAAAATAATTACTTTCAATTAGCTCTTTTTAAAGAACTTACAGTAGGATATGAACCTTCAATGAACTAAGAGTCAGCCAAGAAAGAAAATACAAAGAAACTGGAAAGGGAAAGTGGACTATACCACTGAACATGTGGGAGGAAATTCTCAGTGGATAAGAAAAGTCAGAGAGCCACAGTACAGATGAGAGCAGAACAGCTAGGGAAACCACACAAAGAGAATCTTAGAAACACATGGAAATGAGAGATATTCCAATGCATAGGAGTTGCCCAAAAGGAAAGTTACACGTTAGTCAGGAATTTCTGGTTAAATTACTTCTAGAAACAATGGAAAATAAACAAACAAAAAAGAACTCTCTAATGTATGCATGTTATTGTGTACTGTGTAAAGATTCAAATGCTGACTTCTGTGCCTCCCATATCTGGTTGCAATCCTTGTTCTGAGCATCTTCTATTTCAATGTTATGTAAATACTGTTCCCTTATTGATCCCTGATATGTCAATAAAGAGACTTGACACTCAATGTCTGAGCAGGAGAAAGAATAGGGTTAGACTTCCTGCTGTTCAGGGGAGGGGAAAGAAGAGAGAGGATGTAGGGGATTCAGGCATGGGCAGAGGCCCAGGAGACATCAGGAGAGGGGAGCTAAACAGAGAAAGACATAAATGCAAGTTTCTTGGAGATTTTGGCAAAGAGGCAGTCAGAGTAGCATAGAGTAGCAACTACTCAATATTGTGCCATAAAGCTTATTAAATAAATAACATGCTCCAGTACCAATTATTTGGGATCTAGCCAGGTTAAGAGAGAGACTGCAACACACACATTTTAAAAGTACACTAACACTCTAAACATCTTGAATATAACCATCTACTTTCATCACTGTATATCCCGTTCTAATTTACTGTGCACTTGATAAGTTATTTGTACATTAACAACACTGAACTTTCACTGACATGTTATCACTGTTTTGCTAAGTTACAGTGTTTGGCATCTTGGAATTTTTATAAATATTGTTGTATGGATGAATGGACTGTGAGCATATAGATTAGATCCTCAGAAAATCTGAGACAAAATATCACTTCTCGGACTACGGGTTAAAGTACAAATAATGATTTTCTATCTTTACCTGGCACTGCACCCAAATGTATGAATGGCAGACTGAAAGTCAGCCAAGAGCCCTGTGGCAGAAAACAGTTCCTCACAATTGACTACAAACTTCCAATGGTTTGTCATAAGATAACAATCTTGTCTGGTCAAATGTCATGCATGCAAGCAGACACTGTGAGCCTAGTGTTCTGGTTCATGTTATATTGCCATGATAAACATGATGAGTCACAGCAGCTTGAGAAGGAAATGATTTATCTCATCTTACAACTGTCAGGTCACATTTCCTCACCAGCAGAAGGCAATGCAGGAACGCAAGGCAGAGCCTATGAAGGAATCTTGCTTATTGGATTCCTCATGGCCTCCTCAGTTTGCTTTCTTAGATCACCAAGAACCACAGGCCCAAGGATAGCGCTGTCCATGGTAGGATGGAAAATCTCACACAAGTCAGTAATCAAGAAAATTCCCCCCAAGAGTTGCCAACATGCCAATCTGATAGAGACAATTACTCGACTGACAGTCTTTCCTCCCAAATGACCCTAGCTTGCATCAATTTGACAACAAACTAGTCAGGATATAACCTAGCTATAATTTAGAATGTATAACAGTCTTAAGTAGTAAATAGTGCTTTTAAATTCATTATCGTTTTAATATATATTTTTTTGAAAACTTGACAGATAATCTGTAAGTCTGATTTTATCTCAAAAACTACTGCCTAATACAAGGGTTTGGTGCACATAATTAATTTGGGAAAATGATTCAAAGAAGAGAAATGAGTATATGAAGGGTAAGAAATATATCCAACAGGAAGACCATAGTTGGTTTGCTTTCAATTGTAGGTCTTGATGACTGGATCCTAGTGATGAACAATGTATATTAAACCTTGTAATTATTTTTCAAAGACACAACAGAAAATTGTGCTTACCCACAAGCTCCTGGTGATCTAAAACCTCCATTACAGGTGATTAATCCCTTCACACTTTGAGCTTTCGTATCAGAGAAAATGATTCAGCCCTCTAGGCGTACCATGAGACTGTGTCAGAGACATGCCAAGCAGAAAACACGAGGCAAGTTGTACAGCCAAGGTGGAAAGATCCAGAAGATGTGGGAGTGACATGAGAGATGTTCAGGATGGATACTACAGACCATGCTTATAAATGAAGAGATCAAGCTGCAGAGAGGAAAATGTGAAAATGTTAATTCTTTACATACCTTACCCAGTTAGTTTTATTAACAGTACTAGCACGTATCTGTATGATGCTCTCAACTTGGAGTTTAGAGAGGCTTAAAGCAAGTACATAATACAGACTCTCTCTTCATATTTTTAAAATGAAGATGGATATAAATGTGAACACATGAAAAAGCACAAAATGCAAATAAGAAGTAATTAAAACTTCAACAGAAACAATGGATTTGCTGTTAAAGCATTCTCTTACAGAGGACCCAAGTACATTTCCCAACAACCACATCAGGTAGCTAACAATTGTGACCTCAGTTTCAGGGTTGTCCTATGGTCTCTGGCTTCCATGGGTGCCTACACTCATCACATACACACACACACACACACACACACACACACACACACACACACACACACACACTTTTTAAACAAAAATAAAAATTAAGATTGGCAATCATTCAATGCAGAGAGCATGGGTTCTGAGATTTCAGAGGAAGAGAACAAGTGCCAAAATTGTAAATTGAGGCAACACAGAAGTGTGCCCAAACAGGCCTCATAGGGTGAGCCCATTCTTAGGCATGGGAAGGAAACAACACAACCTTAGCCACGATGCAAATGCTGCTGCCCTCCCGCATACTCTTGTAAGGCCGTCCACCCACAGCCACCGAGGACAATCACACTGTTTTCTATCACAGCGCCACTTGTTCAAGATTTGAGACCAACTGATTGTTTAGCTTAAGTGACCAAACAGGTATGAGCATAAAAGGTGGGGGGAAATTTGGCTTTTGTGGATGTATCCATAATTTTGTAATTTGAAATTGTTGGGTCAATCAATTTAGTTAGTGCCTATATGCAAGCTTGTAGCATTGTACTATAATTTTTAAAATATTTTTTATTAATTTATTCTTGTTAAATCTCAATGGTCATCCCATCCCTTGTATCCTCCCATTCCTCCCTCCCTCCCATTTTCCCCTTACTCCCCTCCCCTATGACTGTGACTGAGGGAGACTTCCTCCCCCTGAATATGCTCATAGGGTATCAAGTCTCTTCTTGGTAGCCTGCTATCCTTCCTCTGAGTGCCACCAGGTCTCCCCCTCCAGGGGACATGGTCAAATATGAGGCACTAGAGTACATGTGAAAGTCAGTCCCCACTCTCCATTCAACTGTGGAGAATGTCCTGTCCATTGGATAGATCTGGGTAGGGGTTTGAAGTTTACAGCCTGTATTGTCCTTGGCTGGTGCCATAGTTTTAGCGGGACCCCTGGGCCCAAATCTGCCTATCATAATGTTCTTCTTGTAGGTTTCTAGGACCCTCTGGATCCTTCAACTTTGCCATTCTCCCATGCTTCTCTCATCTAGAGTCCCAATAGGATGTCCTCTCCTCTGTCCCAGTTTTTTGGTAAGTGAAGACTTTCGTGGGACATGCCCCTCGGGCTAGTATGCAGATATAAGTGAGTATATACCATCTGACTCTTTCTGCTTCTGGGTTAGTTCTTTGGCCTTTTACAAGCTTTTTCTGATCAAGCTACCTGGAGGTTTGCTTCTTTTTAGGTAGAGCAGTGGCACCAAGCGTAGGCACTGGATCAAGGCCCAGAGCCTAATTAATTGCACTAATTAGCATTTCCTGCAAGGCTGCAGTCCATGGCATGGCCTTTTTATCAGAAGATAAGCAACTCCTTCAACAACTTATTCCTTTTCTTCTTTTTGTTCCCAATCATTTTTAAAGATTTTATCATTTTATTGGCCTTTCAAATGGACCAGTTTTTTCATTGCTAGTTTTATTAATTATTTTTATCATTTTCTTTTAGAATATAGTAATGATAAAAAGTAATGGGCTTTATTGTGACATTTCCACACATGGATAAAGTGCTTTGATCATGTTCACTCTCTCAGTTTTCTTTCTTTTCCTATCTACCTCTTCCTAGAAATTCACTCCTGCTCAAATTAATAACAGATTCAGGATAAAATCCAAGTAAAGCAGAAAAAAATGATTGCCCTTTTTAAAGGAAAGTACTTCAGGGCATAGGAAGTGTGAATTGATATGTCACATAAAAGGATGTGACATTTGGAACCCAGAGAATGAGTGGTGCTGCAGTGTGTCTCTGTGGTTTGGGCTTGATCCCAGACCCATTTCTAAATACTTAACCTTCTTTAATGGATGTGTCTTATGGCTCTTTTGTTTTCTCAACTACAGTTAAGAAAACTAAAGACATAAGCATAAGAATGAGGTAAGTGAGGGGTAGCAGAAGTTAGGAGCAGAGGAAACAAGTTAAGTATTAGAGCAGGAGAATTGGAAAATTTGGCTTTCTGATCATTCAGAATTTTTTTTAAGTCTTTTTTTTTTCTTTTTGTATTTGAAAAACTGTCAAATTTGAGAGTTCCCCAAAATTCAGGGTTTTTTTTCTATCACAAGATCATTTATATAAAATACAATGGAGGTACACAGGAATATGGGCATTTTATCAATCTTGCTGTCTGGGAGAATATGTTTCCCTTCTCCTTTGAAATATTTACATTTAAAATCAAAGGAACACACTTCTCATCACCCTAAGTAAGAACATGTGTCTTTGAATGGCCAGGTTTTCCTTCATCACATTTATAAAACAGGAACCCTGTCTTCTCAGCCTCTTGGTAATTACTCAACAGACTTATCCCTGAAGTTTGGCCACTTAAGGACCTTTCTAGTAAACCCTTACGGAACTGTCAGTGAATCCAAACTTACTTGGGTGTGGAACAGCCAAAGCACAACAAATATCCCAGTTTGGACATATGTGTTACTTAATTATTCACTAAAATCAACTTAAGTTGGTACTTATCCTCACAAAGCTATTACAGTGCTAAAAATGTTGTATTTTATATTATATATCATCATTATTTTAAATTAATGTGTTAAAATAAAAATTATTTATTAAAATGAGAAACCATTTGACTTATTTCTCTTAAAAATCTGAGTTTGGAATGAAGTGATTTTGAAAAAAAAAACTAGCTGATTAAATTGAACTGGAATAAGGAAAGAAGACATTTCTAATCAGGCCTCTCTAAACTAACAGCATAAAAAGGGAATAGGACAGGCTTTGGGGTTATAAGCATTGTCTTTAGGGTGCACTTGAACTAAACAGTCATCACTACATCTTTGTTGTTTTTGTTACTCTTATGAAGAGAACTAAAACAAATGACCAAGGAAAGGAAGAGGAAACAGGTGATAATTATAAGCGGAAAGCTAACGTTTAAACATTCAAAATCCTTAGCCGCTGTGATTATTTTGCTATGACCCCATGACATAAAAGTTAGTAACGTGTTAAAAATGAAAGAAGACAGAATCTGTTGGCAAAACAGATAATAAACCAAAATAATATTGCTTATGTTGCCAATGGCATAGTTAGGTTGTCCCTCAGACTAAGATCTATTCACTCCGATTTAGGGTAGCATTTTTAAAAGAGATCAGAAAGCATGGATCTTATGTCTAACAAATATTTCCTTATTCACACCCTTCTCTGTGTCCTGATTGTGGGTGGGATGTGGCCAGCTGTTTCAATTTCTTCCTGCTTTGACTTTTTCCCCCATTATTGACTGTAGTTGAAATACCTGAGCTGTGAGCCAGTCAGGATACCCTCTTTATATCACTTTTGTCGAAGTTTTATCAAAGCAACAGGAAAAGAAAATGAAAAAGTACTTCATTTCCCAACGCATAAGACCATTCCATAAGGGAAGGAATTACCTCAAGTGACTTCATATTCTTTATGCTGCTCCTCAAGGGTGCCTTTACACTTTCTCTTTTTCTCTACCTGCAACAAGCCTACCCCCTTGTTCTGTGGTCTGTCAAATACTGAGCAAGAAATCACCAATTAAAACTGACAAGTGATAAGAAGGCACCAATTGTTAGACAGTTGTAAAAGCAGCAGGCCTGCTTCCCACCACCCCCACCCCTGAAAAAAAAATGGCAGACAGAAGCTGTGCTTTGAATAGGGTGATACAGTTTCTTAAAGATTATTTATAATAAAAGATTTTCTTCCTCTTCATAAAGAGGAAAGACATATAAAACACAAACATATGAGAAAAAAAAAAGTGAGGCTTCCTCTAGTTTTGCATGTCTCAGTGACACATTGACCCAAGTCCAAAGACAGAAATAAAAGGCTTTGATTAAGGTGCAGATAATAAAGACCTTCCTTGGTTTTCCCACGCACTTACTTTCTCTTTACAGAAATAACAAACGAAAGCGTCGTGGCTACACGCATCAGCTCTGCTCCAAGTTATTCATTAGAAGAAATTTCCCACTGGGGCTTGCCTTGCCTCCTTTCATCACCCTCCCTTGTTGGTGAGATGCATGTTTGGTACAGCCTTTTGGGAATATCTTTAAATTTTAAAAATACACACACTCCTTGATCCTGACACTTGTATGAATATTTCTGTAGAACTGATTTTGAGAAAGAAAAGCCATCCCTGACATACAGGAATTGGTCTGGCGCTTTATAGCTGAGCCATGATGTGGCTATTTACTGGCCTGAGACCCACCTGAGGACTCTGATGGACAGGGGCCTCTCCTGGAACACCAACGTCACACAGTCCATTTGAATCTGTGATGAAGGGAAAGCGGAAGCAAAAGTAGAGAACAAAGAATACTTGGGGAACCCTTCCCCAAATCACCCAGCTGAACCTACACACTGTACATCTTTCTTCATTACTGAAACAGTCCCATACGACCATCTGTTGAGAGCCATCTCTACTATTTCAATGGGTAGCACAGTCATATTTGTAGTAAATATTACAAACTATTTGTTTTTAATATGAAACAGTCTAATATGTTACAACATATTCATTCCATGAAACAGTCTCTTTTTTAGATTATAATAATTTCATTTCTTCCCACTTTCCAAACCCCGCTGGTGTACTCTTCCCTATTCTCCTTCTAGTTCACTGTCCCTTTCTGCACTGTTATTCTATGCATATATTTATATATGTTTATATTACTAAATATAACCAATAAACTAGTTTAATACCTTTAAAAAAGATGCATTCTTTTGGGAATAAGGAAGATATAGGGGTATTATAATAGCCCAAGACTTGCTATTATATTGGAAGAAAGACTAAGCTGGTTAAATATTGATTACAAAGAATAAGATGCTTCATATTAAACAAAAGCAAACAAATGAGTGTTTCTGTCAAAAGATTCTGGAAGAATGTACCACGAAACTCTTAACAGCTTGGCAGCAAGATGTAAAAAGAATGTATCTGTGTGTCAACTCCTGCACATCCGTAGTGTTTAAATTCTTCCCATGTTTTACAAAAGAGTATCCCTCATCTGCAGGGCTCCAAGCTCCACCCAATGTTTGGCTGTGGGTCTCTGCAACTGATTCTATCAGCTGCTCCAAGCATCCTCTCTGATAATGACTGGAGTAGGCCCTGATTGAGGGGTATAGCACAGCATCATTAGGAACCATTTCATTGATTTTTCCCCTTATTTTCTTTTCTGTTTCCTTCCCTTCCTTCTTTCCTTCTTTCCTTCCTTCCTTCCTTCCTTCCTTTCTTCCTTTCTCCATTTTGGCCAGTTCTGTTTGGTTGTACCCTAGTCTCTGGTCTGTCCGGCCTCCTGTTCCTGCTCATCCATGCAGTTTCAGGCATGGGCTCCCTCTCAGAATATGGGCCTCAAAATACACCAGTTATTGGTTGGCCACTCCCACGAGTTTTGTGCCACCCCTACCCCAAAATACATTATAGGCACAATAAATTGTAATTTGAAGGTTTTGTGCCCTTCTTGGGCCCAGTCCCACCTTTGGAAGTTGACTTGTTACAGGAGATAGCCAGTTGAGGCTCCAAATGCTCCGTTACTAGGAGTCCTCTTCCAGGGTCACCCTCCTATATTCTGGGGAGGTTCCACTGCAAATGCCCTCCAGTTCCAGTCATCTCTACCCTACATCACTACAGCCCTCACCTTGAAACTTGATCCCTCCTAATCTCCTTTCCCCGCTGTCCTCAGTGCACCCACAAAATCTATTCTGTTTCCTCTTTCAAGAGCGATACATTTGTCCCCACTAGATCTCTCCTAATTTAGCCACTCTGTGTCTGTGGACCGTAAGAGCTTATCTTTTACTTAACAGCCAATATTCATATACCATGTATGTCTTTGTGGGTCTGGGTTACCTCACTCAGAATGAGGTTTTCTAGCTCCATCCATTTGCCTTTAAATTTCATGATATCATTGTTTTTAACAGCTGAGTAATACTGCGTTGTGTAAATGTACCACATTGTCTTTATTCATTCTTCAGTTGAGAGACGTCTAGGTTGTTACCAGTTTCTGGCTATTATGAGTAAAGCTGCTATGAACGTAGTTAAGCAAGTGTCTTTGTGGTAGGATGAAACATCTTTTGTAGCTGGGTTTTGAGGTAGGTCAATTCCCAGTTTTCTAAGGAATCGCCATATTGGTTTCTATACTAGAAGTACCAGTTCACACATCCAGCAACAGTAAAGGAGAGGCCCCTTGCTCTAAATGTTCACCAAAATGAGTTGTCACTGTGCCATCGATCATAGCCATTATAACATATGTAAGTTCGAATATCAAAATAGTTTTCATTTCTGTTTCCCTGATGGGTAAGAGTTTCTTAACCATTTTGGGTTCCTCCATTGAAAATTTTCTACTTATATCTGCACCTTTTTTTTTTAATTGAGCTGTTTGGCTTTTTGACTAGTTTCTTAATTTTTTTGTATATATTTTTGATAAGAACCTTCAATTGAATGTGGAGTTGATGAGAATCTTTCCCCATTGTGTGGGCTATAATTTGTCCCTATTGAGAATGTCCTTTGCCTCACAGAAGCTTTTCAGTTTCTTGAGGTCCATTTATTTATTTTTGATCTTAGTTCCTGTACTATTGGTGTTCTCTTCAGGAAGTTGTTCGATGTAACAATAAGTTCAAAGCTATACGTAAATTTTTTTCTATCAGGTTTGGTGTATCTGGTTTAATGTCGAGGTCTTTGGAAAATACTTTCTTTTTTCCATGTGTATTTCTGTTTTCTATGTCAAAAATTATCTGTCCATAAGTATATAGATCTATGTCTGAATTTTCAATTCCATTTCATTGATCAATGTGTCTGTTTTTATGCCAGTTCCATGTGGCTTTTATTACCACAGCTCTGTAGAACAAATTGAAATCACAGATGGTGATATCTCCAGAAGTTCTATTATTGTTCACTGTTGTTTTAACTATCCAGGGTTTTATGTGAAGTTGAATATTGTCCTTTCAATATCTGTAAAGAATTGTGTTAGATCTCTAATGGGGATTGCATTGAATCTGTAAATTGCTTTTAGTAGGATGATGATTTTTACTATATTAATTCTACTGATTCATGAGCATGGGAGATCTTTCTATCTTATATCTTCTTCAACTTCTTCAGAGACTTGGAGCATTTTTCATAATAGCCTTTAACTTGCTTGGTTAAGGTTTCCCTTAGATCCGTTATATTATTTGTGGCTATTTTGAAAGGTGTTGTTTCCCTGGTTCCTTCCTCAGTCTCAGTCTGTTTCTCATTTATGTAGAAGAAGGCTGCTGATATTTTTTTAGTTAATCTTGTAGCCAGCCACTAAGCTGAAGGTGTTTATCACCTGTTGGAATTCTTTGGAAGTATTTTTTGGTTCTGTTATTTATACTATCATATCATCTCCAAATAACAATACTTTCACTTCTACCTTTTCAATTTCTGTCCCTTTGATATACTTTAGACGTCCTATAGCTCTAGCTAAGACTTCAAGTACTATTTTTAATAGATATGGAGAGAGTGGACAACTTTGCTTTGTTCCTGAGTTTAATAGATTTGCTCTGAGTTTCTCTCGATTTGATTTGATATTGGCTACAGGGTAACATTATGTTTAGGTATTTTTGGGTTTTTTGGTTTTGTTTGTTTGTTTGTTTGTTTGTTTGTTATATTTAGGTATGGGCCTTGAATCCATAATCTCTCCAGTACTTTTATCATAAAGGATTGTTATATGTGGTCAAAGGCTTTTTCAGTACCTAATGAAATGATCATGAGGTTTTTTTTTTAATTTGTTTATGGTGAATAACATTTACTAATTTCCTATGTTGAACTATCCCTAAATCTCTGGGATGAAGCCTACTTGGTCATGGTGGATGATATTTTTGATTTGTTATTGGATTCTGTTTGCAAGTATTTTGCTGAATATTTTTGTATTTATGCTCATAAGGAAAATTGGTCTGTAATTCCGCTTCTTTGTTGAGTCTTTATGTGGTTTGAATATCAGGGTAACTGTGGTCTCATAAAATGAATTAGAATGTTTCTTTGATTTATATTTTGTGGAATAATTTAAGAATTACTGACATTAACTCTTCCTTGAAAGCTTGATAGAATTCTGTGTTAAAAGCATCTGGCCTAGAGTTGTTTTTGTCGTTCTTGTTTTTGTTTGGTTTGGTTTTTTGCTTGTTTGTTTGTTTGTTTGTTTGTTTTGGTTAATTAATGGTTGCTTGTATATCTGATCTTGACTTAACTTTGTGTTACATGTCAAGAATATTATCCATTTGTTTTAGATTTTCCAATTTTTAGAGTAAAAGTTTTTAAAGTATGACCTTTGCATTTTCTCATTGTCTATTGCTATGTTTCCTTTTCTCTTTTTCTTAGTTTGGATATTCTCTCTCCATCTTTTAGTTTGGATAAGAATTTGTCTATCTTTTTTGTTTTCTCAGTGAACCAACTCTTTATTTTATTGATTCTTTGTATTTTTTCTTTGTTTATATTGTAGTGATTCCAGCCCTGAGTTTGACTATTTCTTGCCATCTACTCATTTTGGGTGTGCTTGTTATTTTTCTAGAGCTTTCATGTGTGTAGTTAAATTGCTAGCATGATATATCTCCAATTTTTTAAGGTAGGCACTTAGTGCTACAAACTTTTCTTTTAACACTGCTATCATTGTATCCCCTAAGTTTGGGTATGTTATGTATTCATTTTCATTGAATTCTAGAAATTTTTAGTTTTTATTTTAATTTCTGTCTTGACTCAGTTTTCATTCAGTAGAGAGTTTTTCAGTTCCCATCTGTTTGTAGACTTCTGTTGTTGTTGAAACCCAGCTTTAATCTGTAGTGTTCTGATAGGATGCAGAGAGTTATTTAAATTTTCTTTCATCTGTTGAGAGTTGTTTCTTAACTAAATATGTCAACAGCTTTGGGGAAGGTTCCATAAGGTTCTGAGAAGAAGATATATTTTTTTGTTCGGTGAAATGTTCTGTAAATATCTGTTAGGTCTATTTGGTTTATAAGGTCTGTTAGTTCTATTATTTCTCTGTTTAGTTTTTTCCGAAATGATATGTCCATTAATGAGAGTAAGATATTGAAGTCTCCCACTATTAGTGTGTGAGAGTCATGTATGATGTAACTTTCCTAATGTTTGTTTTACAAATGTGGGTGCCCTTGCATTTAAAGCAAATATGTTAAGAATTGAAATGTCTTGGTGGAGTTTCCTTTGAGGAATATGAATTGTTTGTCCCAAACTTTTTTATTATTATTAATTTTTGTTTGAAATCTATTTTGCTAGATTTAGAATAGCTACACCAGCTTTCTTCTTAGATCCATTTTCTTGGAAGATCTTTTTCCAACCTTTTACTCTGAGGTAATGTCTATCTCTGATATTGAGGTGTGTTTCTTATATATAAAACAGATGAATGAATTCTGTTTTCACACCCATTCTGTTATTTTGTGTTTTTTGTTGGGGAATTGATTCCATTGATATTAAAGTATCAATGACAATTTTTCATAATATTTGTAATGCTTATTTAGGTATTTCAAGTCATGAACCCTGAGCATACTTACATCTCAGTCTTCCCATGTCTGTGCTGCCACCTATGTGACCTCCCCACCACCACCAAGAAGAAGAAGAGAAAGAAGAAGAAGGAGAAGAAGAAGAAGAAGAAGAAGAAGAAGAAGAAGAAGAAGAACAACAACAACAACAACAACAACAACAACAACAACAACAACAACAACAACAAAAGACAAGTCCAATTTGTGTTGCCTATATATTTACTAGAGCATGATCAAGTTTTAAGGGGCCAGCCTCCTAAAGAGAACTGAGTCTTTTCCCATCCCCACCAGGAGCCATCAATTATGGAAAACTATTCTTCAACATTCTTATCACAAATTTCTAAGTTAAAAAAAAAAACTTTTATTGAGTCTTTGTGTATTTCCCACCACCTACTCCAACCCCCCCATCTTTCCATCTCTCCATATCTGTTCTCCACCATTACAACCTGCCCTGAAAGGAAAACAAAAAACGAACAAATAAATCTCTCTGTGGAAGCTGTGGTATCACTGTGTATCAAAAGTATAACCTTTTGTCCAAATTGCTTTACTTGCAAATGTTCGCTGTAGTGGGTTACTGATCTGTTTTGAGGCCTCTGGCTTCTACTATATTATCAATATTGGATCTTCATTGATACTCCATATGGATATCCTGTTGTTGCCCTGTGTTATGGAGATACTGCAGCTTTGCATCTGCAGGACTGGCCCCTTCACAGACTACGATATTTCATAGATAGTGTATATGTTGGGATGGGCCAACTCAAAGCCTGGATCAGGGCTTAGGTGGTAGTTGAGTTGGTCAGCCTGAGCACTCCTGTACCTGCACCACCAGGCAACTTTACTGGTTTTCTGTCTAGGCTTTTACTTTGGTGGGGAAGAAAGTAGGATAAAAGCAGGAGTTGTCCCAGAAGCTTTCTATGTCCCTCTTTTTCAACTGTGACTCTGCAGTCATCAATACCATGGCAAATATTACTGTCCTTTATAGGAAATGGGAGCACAGACCATGGACTTACACATGGTTTCTGGTGGCCACACGGACCTAGACGTCCACATGTCTCCAGCCTTAGCACATGTCCCAGACCTGAGCATGGTCTCCAGTGGCAGTACAGACCATGGACACACATATGGTCATCTGCCACCGCAAGGACCATGGACACCATCATAGTACTTGATAGCAGCACACTCCAAGAACATCAAGACAGCCTCAGGTGGCTCAGGGCATTCACATCGACATGACTCAGGCTACACCACAGCTCACAGTCATTGCATGTCCTTCTGTGGTAACAAAGGCCATGAACATCAACATGGTGCCCAACAGCAGTAGGACCGTGAACCCAGACATGACCCTCTTTGGCAGCACTTCAACATGCCTTTCGCAGTAGCACAGACCACTGACTCTCTCATGGCCTTTGATTATAACATGGGCAATGGACATTAATACAGTCCCCAGCCACAACAGGGCTACAGACCCAAATGTGGCCCCCAGACAGCAGCATGGGCCGCAGATTTCAGCATGGCCTCAGGTGGTGGTCCAGACCAAGGACATCCTCATGGCTTTTGTTACTAACTCAGGCCACGAAATCCACATGACCCTTGGGCTTCAAGTAGACCATGGATACTGAAGTAACCTCCATTGTGGGGCTCATGGACTGTGACTCTAGAGGAACTGGCTTGGAACTGCCAAGATGGAGTAGGTTCAAACCCCAGAAATTTTAAACATGAAATGTAAGATGTGGGACAAAGCTGTCTCCTGTTTCTATGCCTGCCTCAAAAGCCTACGACACAACCCCCAAGTAGCTACAGAGTTACATGAGCTTATCCTTCTATCTTTCTCCAGGCAAATAGAGCATTGCCAGTGTCCTAAGTCCCAGCTAATGAGACACGTCCATCCTCCAAGCTCCTCCCCACTGCCCAAGGTTTATAAATCCTGTTTCACGTGAAATAAAATGGCTAGTACCATCTATTTCACTGAAGAACATCTGAGGCTTGCTGTTTATTCTGAGCTGTAGTATTGAGGAATGAAAGGTCTCCCTTCTTCCCAAAGAATTCATTGCTGAACCCTTGGACTCAACTGTTGGCCAAGCAGTCAATGCAGAACCTCCTCGGTGGGCCACCATGAGCTTTTCTCATTCACCAGTGAGTCTGCACAGATTACTGCCCCTCCACCCAGTGCCAGTCTGTGGGAGTGAGCTGCCAGATGTTCCCTCCTGAAGCAGCCACCAGACTCACCTGCGTCTGGCCAACCCTTGCTGCTGACTGGCTTGGTTTCAAAGCCCTGCACTCCCATGCTATCAGACCTGGTGACAGCAGCCAAGCTAAAACAGCAGTAACACTTAATGCAGAGAAAATCTTACCCCAACTCCCCACTCATGCCCCTGGCTGGACACGGATCTTGCTTCATCTTCTATTTAACAAAACAACATAGATCTCACCCCCCCCCCACCTTCCCTCAAGCTTATGATCTTCTGAGTCATGAGGTTTTTTACCAGGTTTACATGAGCACTAAGCTTTAAATTCCTCCTGGGCAGCAGGCCTCATATCTAGTGAGGAAGTGCTTGGCTACTCTATAGCACGCCACTACTGTATCAGTGGGCACATCTTGCTAGCAAGTTGCTTTGGAAGAAAGCACTGAGTAAGACCAGTAACAGCCAGTCTTCTCCAGCAACTTACATGGCACCCTGGCACTATGTGAGTCAGCCAATATGTGAGGAGTTTCCTGGGAGTTTCTCCAGATCTTGCATCTAAAGTAATAGTGTCTTGTCATCTACTTATGGTACACAATCAAGAATGAAAGCACCATGTGGTGTGCCTCTACAGCCTCCCTGATCAATAATTTGTATAAAGGTATCCCATGCTTGGCACTGAGGTTTTTTATTTAACCTGTGTTTTCTGGGAGCCATGTTGTCTACTAATACAGAGTACTTCTATTTAAAAACCTTTTAAACACCACACACACACACACACACACACACACACACACACGCACACACACGTGCACACACATACACACACGTGCACACACATACACACGAACGCATGTACATGCAACTCTTGGAACTCCTGGCCTGGCTTTCAGAAGCGGATTACTAAGAGTAAGTATTGCAGGTCATATCCCTTACTGGCTCTGAATGGAACTGTCTGCTCTGTGCTCCAGGTCAGTATGACCTATGCTCCCACTGTAGTACCTACTCCTACCATGACAGAATGAAACTCTCTGAGTCTGTGAGACAAGTTTTCCCTCCTGTAAGTTGCTCCCCTAAATCAGATATTACTTTCAGTTTTTTTTTCTTTTTTTTTTTTTATTAATTTATTCTTGTTACATCTCAATGTTTATCCCATCCCTTGTATCCTCCCATTCCTCCCCCCCCCCATTTTCCCATTATTCCCCTCCCCTATGACTGTTCCTGAGGGGGATTACCTCCCCCTGTATATTCTCATAGGGTATCAAGTCTCTTCTTGGCTACTTGCTGTCCTTCCTCTGAGTGCCACCAGGTCTCCCCCTCCAGGGGACATGGTCAAATGTGAGGCACCAGAATATGTGAGAAAGTTGTATACACTCTCCACTCAACTGTGGAGAATATTCTGACCATTGGCTAGATCTGGGAAGGGGTTTAAAGTTTACCTCCTGTATTGTCCTTGGCTGGTGCCTTAGTTTGAGCGGGACCCCTGGGCCCAAATCTGCCTATCATATTGTTCTACTTGTAGATTTCTAGGACCCTCTGTATCCTTTTATTTTGCTGTTCTCCCATGCGTCTCTCATTTAGAGTCCCAATAGGATGCCTTCCCCTCTGTGGTACATATACACTATGGAATACTACTCAGCTATTAAAAACAAGGAATTCCCGAAATTTGTGGATAAATGGATTGAGCTAGAAATGATCATAATGAGTGAGTTAACCCAGAAGCAGAAAGAATCAAATGGTATATACTCACTTATATCTGCATACTTTCAGTTTTTAACTTTTTACGATTTAGCGTGATGTTTGCTAATTGTGTGTCATTTCTTTCTTTCTTTTTTTTTTTTTTTTTTTTTTTAAACTTTTCTGGGAGAGGCCTCACTCTGTAGCCCAGGCTAATATGGTACTGAAACACTCTTCTCCACAAGTTTCCCAAATGCTTGCCTTACCAGCATGTGCCACTAACACCCACAATCCCTTCAGGCTTATAATTTAAGTCTCTTTGGAAACCTATGTGCAGTTGTAATTTGTAGGGAGCTAACACTCACAATTTGGTATGAAAAAGGACAACAAAGAAGAAGCTGTCACACAAAACCAAAAATATAAGCATATTGTTGTTGTGTTGTATGTACAAGTAGCCTCTCATTTTCCTGGAAAAGAAAGAGACAAAAATCTAATGAATCTATGAACTTAAGAAGAGAGTTTGGTTGACTGTCTAATCAGGCTCAAATAAATGGCCCCAATAAAATAAACTTTAATTATGATCTGTTTGCAATCATAAATTACAGAGTCTTTTTATTTTGTTTCCTTTTCTAGTTTTTTGTTTTGTTTTTGTGGGGGGAGTTTTGGGGGGTTATTGTTGTTGTTGTTATTTTCTGTGTATTTTTGTTTGTTTGTTTGTTTTGACAGGGTTTTTCTGTCAAACAGGCCTGGCTGTTCTGGAATCACTCCTTAGAACAGTCTGGCCTTGAACTCAGAGATGCACCTGCCTCTGCCTCCCAACAGCTGGGATCAAAGGTATGTGGCACCATTTTCTGTTCTATATTCTGATTCTTAATACCAGGGTCAGCTAAAACAAGTGTGGGGCTGAATACAAAATGAAAATGTAAGCCCCTTATTCAAAAGGTTAAAAAAATACAACACACTTTTTCCATTGTCACTTTTTTGATGTTATGATTTAATGTGGATCATAGTAGTATTCTTGGGTAAGACTGTAATGCAGATACTCAAGAACTTTGGTTTATGGTCTAACCCATTTTGTACTTCATGAGCTACCAAGTACCCAAGGGGTGGCCAAAAGCCAGAAGTACCATTCACCACACCAGAGCAGAAAAATCATGCACAATATCTTTGTTTTGCATTGAGGTTCACTGTTATAATCCAAACACAGAAGGTTGAGTTCCAAAATTGTGCAATTCTTATGAGTGCCAAACTTCACTCAATGTTGAATGGAGGTGGATAAAAGTTTTGCCACAGGAGTTACAAAAATCATTGTGCCTTGAGACTCTGTCACCAAATGTCTTGAGGTCTGTCCAGACACCTAGATCTGGTTCTTCTTTCTCTGGGTTCAAATCCAAGCTAGATAGACCTTTCCCATTGTAGTGATCTGTGTGCCTGCAGTAGAACTGAGAGTGGGATGACAGACAACTAAGAATTCATCTCAGAAGGTAGGGAGGAGACAGAAGACACTGCTGGGTAGGAACGGCATGTGATGCAGTTTTCTTTTGTTTTTAAATTTCTTAATTTTTTAATTTGTTCACTTTACATGTCAATTTCAGCCCCTCCCTCATCTCCTCCTGGCCCCACCCTCCCTCCCTCATGCCCCTCCCCTCTCCCCTAGCCCTCAAAAAGAGGGAGCTGCTCTCTCTTATCATCTGACCTCACCTTATCAAGTCTCACCTGGACTTCCTGCATCCTCTTCCTCTGTGGCCTGGGGGAAGTGATCAATGATGGGCACCAGAGTCCATGTCATAAGTAGCCTCTACTCCTCATATTATGAGACACACAAGAAGACTGTGCTGCCTATCAACTACATCTGAAGAGGGAGTCTAGATCCTCACCATGCATGGTCCTTAGTTGGTGCACCAGTCTCAGCAGCACCACTTCCCCGACCTGGATTTGTTGGCTCTATTGGTCTTATGGAGCTCCTGTTTCCTCCAGGTTCTTCTATTCCCCAATTCTTCCATAAGACTCCCTGTGCTCCACCCAGAAGTTTGACTGTGAGTGTCAGCATCTGCTTCAAACCCGTGATGGGTGGAGTCTTTCAGAGAACCTCTATGGTAGCCTCCCATCCTGTTACTTCTCTTAAACTGCTTTCAGTGTCTATTCTATTTGCCCTTATGAATGAGAATTAAGCATTGTCCATAAGGTCCTCCTTGTGATTTAGCTTCTTTAGGTCTCTGTATTGAAGTGTATTATGTGGCTAATATCTACTTATAAGTGAGTAAATACCATGTATGTTCTTCTAGGTCTGTGTTACCTCACTCAGGATGATGGGTTCTACTGCAATCCATTTGCCTGAAATTTTTAAGATTTCCATGTTTTTGATAGCTGAGTAGTATTCCGTTGTATAAATGTACCACATTTTCTTTATCCATTCTTCAGTTGAGGGACATCTACATTGTTTCCAGATTCTGGCTATTATGAATAAAGCTGTTATGAACATAGTTGAGCAAGTATCCTTGATGTATGGTGTATCATCTTTCTGGTACATGCCCAGGAGTGGTATGGCTGGGTCCTGAGGTAGAATTACTTACAGTCTTCTGTGAAAAAATGCCAGATTGATTTCCAAAGTGGTTGTACAAGTTTTCACTCCCACCAGCAATGGAGGAGTGTTCTTCTTTCTCCACATCCTTGCCAGCATGTGCTGCCACTTGAATTTTTCATCTAAGCCACTCTGACAGGTGTAAGGTGGAATCTCAGAGTTGACTAGAGATTTGGAGCATTTCTTTAAATGGTTCTTGGCCATTCAATATTCCTTTGTTGAGAATTCTGTATTTTTTCTACATGTAGACATCTAGTTAGACCAGCAACATTTGTTGAAGACGCTATCTTTTTTCCATTGTTTACTTCTGTATCCCATTCTTCAATTAAATTATTTGGTTTGGTGATGTTTAATTTCTTGAGTTCCTTATATATTTTGCCAGATGTGGGGCTGGTGAAGATCTTTTCCCAGTCTGTGGGCCATCATTTTGCTACGTTGGCAATGTCCATTGCCTTACAGAAGCTTTTCAGTTTCATGAGATCTCATTAATTGTTTAGCTTCTTGCCTGTTGGTGTTCTGTTTAGGAAGTTTTCTCGTGCACCAATGAGTTCAAGGCTCCTGCCCATTTTTCTTATAATAAATTTAGTGTGTCTGTTTTTATTTTGAGGTCTTTAATACAGTTGGACAACAGTTTTGTGAAAGGTGATAGATAAGGGTCTACTTGCATTTTTTTCTACATGTAGACATCTAGTTAGACCAGCAGCATTTGTTGAGGACCCTATCTCTTTTCCATTGTATGGTTTTTGCTTCTTTGTCAAAAATCAAGGGTCTATAGGTGTGGAGGTTTGATATGATTGCACTGACCCACCAGTCTGTTTCTATGCCAGTACCACACAGCTTTTTTATGGTTGCTCTATAATACAGCTTGAGATCAAGGATGGAGATACCTCCAGAAGACCTTTTGTTGTATAGGATTGTCTTAACTATTCGGGGAGCCAGTTTTCCTATCCACCTTTCCCCTTCATACTTATGTTTTCTTATTGGACTTCAGTTCTAAAACATGAGTTCAGATATGGAATACTACTCAGCTACTAAAAACAAGGAATTTTCAAAATTTGTGGACAGATGGATTGAACTAGAAGTGATCATAATTGGTGAGTTCACCCAGAAACAGAAAAAGTCAAGTAGTATATACTCACTTATATCTGGACACTATTCCAAGGGGCATGTCCCATGAAAGTCTTCACTTATCAGGAAAGTGGGACAGAGGGGAGGACATCCTATTGAGATTCTAGATGAGAGAAGTATGGGAGAATGGGGAAAGAGAAGGATCCAGAGGGTCCTAGAAACCTACAAGAAGAACATTATGACAGGCAGATCTGGGCCCAGGGGTCCCGCTGAAACTATGGCACCAGCTAAGGACAATACAGGCTGTAAACTTCAAACCCCTACCCAGATCTAGCCAATGGACAGGACATTCTCCACAGTTGAGTGGAGAGTGGGGTCTGACTTTCACACAAACTCTGGTGCCCCATATTTGACCACGTCCCCTGGATGGGGAGGCCTGGTGGCACTCAGAGGAAGGATAGCAGGTTACCAAGAAGAGACTTGATACCCTATGAGCATATACAGGGGTAAGAGGTTCCCCTCAGTCACAGTCATAGGGGAGGGGAGTAGGGGGAAAGTGGGAGGGAGGGAGGAATGGGAGGATACAAGAGATGGGATAACTATTGAGATGTAAAATGAATGAATTAATTTTAAAATTAAAAAAAATAATAAAACATGAGTTCAGAGAGAAAAAATAAGATTCATGAGACATTGATCGTAAAACATTAAACCCCAAGCCCTTTTGGCTGAAGGGCTCCATGAACCTACATGAGGCTGCTGTCTGTGAGGCTGGCCCTGCACAGCACAACCTTGAGCTCTGCATATGGCCATGGAGATAGCACAGTTTCATAACAGAGCTTATAATTATTCTAATTGATTTTTTAAAATTGTCTTAGATAATAATAATAGAATCCTGGAGCCTGATATTAATGGGTCATAAAATACTACATACGTAAATAGGTAGGTAGGCTGATAGGTAAGTAGGTAGGTGATAAATTGACAGATAATTTCTAGAATTTCACATTTGTGACAAAAAAAAGGCATATATTCTCATGATTTTAGTCTCTCCTAGATATGTATTATATCTTGACTTCTTCACCACCACCTTGAACGTGTACATGTATCTTTTCCTTGTGTTCTTTCAAAAGAGACAAGCATTTGGATTTGTTTTTCTTGCTTTAATTTTGTTCTTATTGATTTTTATTGATTAAAGTCTATTTGTTTCAATTACTACTTCTAGAAACTGCTATTGTTTCTGCTAGTGTGTTATGATGAACATCAATTTCCATTATTTTATTATTTCTGTTTCAATAACCAAACCACCTGTAGCTTGAGCAATTGCTCAGGGGTTAAGAGCCCTTGTTGTTCATGTGGATGACCCAAGTTCAGTTTTCAGGCACCTACATCAGGCAGCTCAAAACTGCCTATATTTCCACATCCAGGTGATCTGATGCCCTCTTCTGGCTTCCACAAGCACATAGACATATGTAAATTAAAAACCTAAATAAATTATAATTAAGCCATCTAAGGCCAAAATGTTATCAGTATGGGCTTCTTTTTGTACTTCATTGGTTTTGATGTATTCTTTTCTTATCTTGAAAAGAATTTGCCGTACCAGTTTTTGGTTCATTTTCTTTCAGAAGAATATACACCCATGTGCCCCAATTTTCAAGTTAATACATTTCTGACTGATTTAAATTCATTTTACTTCTAATATAAATCCACCTACACTAAAATCTCTTACTGTAATGTGACTGTTGTCTTGAATTTAAGTATCTTTCTAACCACATTTTCAAACTTTGTAAATGTTCAGCATATATACAACCAAGTATATTCTCAGTAAAATGTATAACATATGTACTTAATCAAGTTAATGAGTGAATTATTAAACTCTTCTTTTATCTTAATTGTTTTAATAGCTGTAGATGCTCATTGCTTCAGGACACAATAATCTTGTGGGCTGAAATTAGCCCATTTGCTTATGTATGGTAGCTTCTGTGGTTTTGATGCTCTCTTGCATGTAAGATTATATTTTCTACAAATGAAATGAGTGTGGTAGATGACCGTTATTCATATAGTACCTTAGTACATTGAAAAGCTGCTATTTCAGGCTTTAGATTCTACTTATTATTTTCCTTTTTAACTCCATAGAGTTTAAATAAAATTGTAAACATTGACTTATATTTTAAACTGAAGCCTTTGTTTCTTCTAATGACTCTATTCTCCACACTTCTATATATTTCTCTATACAACCTCCTTTAATGATATGAATTTTTTACTACTTATGTGGGAATCATAAAGTATCTAAACTTAGTGCTTGGTCTAAGTGCTTAAATTATGATAAAAGTTGTGTTATACAAAGTGATTTGGGGAAAGCAAACTTGGGTTCCCAAGGCCACAGACAAAGATCCTGAAATGGGCAACTTTTGCTCCTTTCTTACTCTGTCTGAGTTTCACTACATTCTTAATACTCTAATTTTCTCAATCTTGCCCTTGATTCTATAATATATTTTGTGACAATTGCTCCCACTCTTTAAGCACCCTGAATCTCGGTATCAAACTATATTCTCTATGATTCATCATATGAGCTACAATGTACCAGTATGCTTTGGTATTCAATTTCTGTATTGGTGCTTGATATTAGGAAAAATAAATAGCATCTGAATTACATCCCAAGACTCTAGATACAGTAGTCCTGCTTTCTTAAAATGCAGATTGGCTGGAGTTATCAGAGGTCACCATACACAGGTCCTCAGAGGATGGGGCCTTCAGAGACAATCATCTCTAAATTGGAAGTGACATTTTCATTTGCACACTGTCTCCTTGAATCCATGCTGTTGTGGCTTGAGTCTGTAGCATCCTTCAAAACTTCATGTGTTAATGGATCGGAAGCCAGCTGATGGGCTTTTGGAAAATGATTGGATCTTGAGGGCTCTGACCTACTGGCTGGATTAATTCCTTGATGGATTCATGATACAATGGCATTATTGGGAAGAAGTAGAAATTCAGAGGTGTCTGTCCCTAGTTGGAGGAAAAGGGCTGTTGGGTGTGTTCAGGTATTTGTCACAGTGACAGAAAACTGAATAATATGCTTGCTAATGAGGAGACAACTACTTGGGATAGTGGAGTGGGAACTTTTATAATAGATAAAGAACCTTACTACTTACAATTTTGTGTCTAAACTAAACTTCATAAAGTTATGGTGTTTGGTCAAAATATGTAAGTCAAACCATTTAGTTTTTACTGGATTATCTCTGTGACTCGGCACAATTCAGCACTACATAGTCATCTCTTAGTTGTAGTTTCACTTTCTGCCATTCATTTAACTATACCCAACTATGGTCCAAAAGTGCAAAATAAAATCCTCCGTAAATATACACTGCTGTTTAGAATGGCACTCTACTCTCAATAATTCAAGGAAATCTCACACCATGTTTCATTATTTCAAATACAATGCGAATCATTACTTAGCCCTGTGTATATACACATTGTATGTGCTACTTGGCTGTTGGTCACTTCAGAGCAGCATCAGCATTTATATAAAGTGTTATGGATTCACAGTGCTTCTGGTCAAGTAACTCAGTTTCACTTAAAAACATCCACAACTGCAAGGGCAGCGATGTTGAAATTTTTGCTACAGGGCCTTGTTCTAGTTAACTAATGTAGGTAATCTCTTCTTTTCCCTAATTTATTTACAACTTAAACTTTATCATGGGTTAGAAAAATCAGAGTATACTTAGGGTTCCAGACATTTCCTGAGGTCTTGCAAGTATCCCCCAAGGATAAAAGTACATCACAATATTTGCATTATCTAAGTTCCTGTACCAGTGCATTGGAAATACATAAGCTTATAACATTTCTAGCAGGCTATTACTTGTACAACAGAGTTGCTCAGAGGAAGCTGGAGCAAAGTAGAGGTGGTGACAACAGGATATGTCTTAGATGGAATAAAGCATAACTAAAACTCATCAAAAAAAACCTCCATATCTCTGCATTTTCATGTTTTTGTGGTACATATGGTACAAATAAATCATTTATTGGAAACATTTTCATTGGCTAGCTACAATTCACTTCACTCAGGTTTGACAATAAACTTTGAGCCCTGAAAATAGATTGTTATCACTTCTTCATTATTGAAAACTCTTAACATCAAAGTTAATGTACTTGCCCCCTTCCCAGCTTCCATTAGTGTCTCATCCTACATAATAACATACTACAATCTTCTCCATCTCTTTTCGATTGCTATGAATCCAGATCAAGTTCTTTAAATGTCCTAGACACATGCTAATTAGGAGGACCATTCTAAGGGGATCAACATCAGTAGCCCTCACAGGGTATTGGTCAGAGGAAAACTAAGACACTAAAGGGTGTTGAAAATATCAACCCTAGAAATATATGATCTCTCTATCGAATGACACTCAAACTGATGGATTCTGACATTTGCTTGGTATGAATTAGAATCCACTTGTTTAATTAGATAATTCTATGTAGCTTTTGCCATTACGTGTGATAATATATGCAGCCTTTCTCTTTTCTTACATTATGTGACATAATACAAATTAAAAGGGAATTTTAACTGATGGTTCAGTCTTCAAAATCATGTATTCTTTAAGCTGAAGTTTGACAATTTTTTGATGCTATGAGTTTGTATGAAAATCTAAACCCTGTTGAATCATTATGAGGTGGTGGCAATTTGTTACAGAACATTGAGTATTATTTCTAGGAATGAGTACCTTATGAAGGATGCAATGGCTCATGAAATATACATAATATAATACAACTATATAATATATTTATATGTTTATATTGTTCAAGTAGTCTCTATTCCAAATATCTTCTAATTGTGGGAATAGTGGGGCTTGCTTAATAAAATTTAAAGTGTCTCCATTTCTACTTTCTAATAGTTTTCTATTTCCAAATCTAAACAAAAACTGCTTAACTATTTAAATCATCACCTGATTTCATCTAACTAATTGTTAAGCAAAAGAAAGCCACCACAGTTGTAGTGTTTAGAAATAATCCCATGTTATAATGTATAGAGGCATTTTGGTTAAAGTATTGTTCTTCCTCCCAATATATCATTATAATAATAATACCAGCAATTATCAGAGAAATGTTAATCTGAACCACAATATGACAGTAACTTAAGCAGTCAGGCTGGTTATTGTTCAAAAGAGAATGCCAATAGGTATGTGGAGAGAAGGGAATCCTGAATATTTTCAATGAGAATATAAGTAGTATGGTTTATAAAAGTAATATAAATATTTGTTGAAAAATTAAAACGTAATAACCATAAACCTAACAATTACACCTTTTTCCTTGCTGCTGAGGATAACACTCAGCACTGTGGCATTGACCTAGAATATTCAAAGCCCTAAAACTTCATAGTACTGAGCTACATCACACCCCTACAACACACTGTGTGTGATGAAACAGACTGACATCAGGATTTCAAAGAGAGGCATGCACTTCTTGGTTTATGATAGCACTGTTTATAGTAGCTCAATCAAGCAAGATATCAGCATTTCCATCAGTAGATGACTGACAGCATGAAATCTACTAGTACGGGTAAGCAACATTTATGGTCCTCACTGGCCTCTCCATTCTGACCTCTCTAGACATGCTTTTGGTCTTGCTGCCACCTACCAGTGGCACCACCTCAGCCTTTCTTTCCACCCAAACTCCATCCTCTAGGGACCTGGTCTCTTGGTGCAGACTCAGGGCCCAGGGTTCCCCCCTGGTTCCTCCCTGCTTAGCCATTCCACCCCTTTTATCCATTCATCCCAGCCCACCTCCTGCTTACTTGGCTTTCTCAGCCTGTTGTTTATTTATAGTATCCGGGATGACCAACCCAGAAGTGTCACTGCCCACAGTGATCTCTCTCTCTCTCTCTCTCTCTCTCTCTCTCTCTCTCTCTCTCTCTCTCTCTCTCTCTCTCTCTCTCTCACACACACACACACACACACACACACAAAGTGCCTACCTAAAACTATCTGGAGAGAGATCGCATGCTAGCAACCTAACAGCGCAACTGAAAACTCTAGAACAAGAGAAGTGAGCACAACCAAAAGTAGTAGCAAGAAGTTACCACACTGAGGGATGAAATTAAAAAAAAACAAAAAACAAAAAACAAACAAACAAAAAAAAAACAAAGAAAACAATAGAAGATTCAATGAAACAACTAATTGTTTATTTGTTAAAAATCAACAAGATAGAAAACCAACTAACTAAAAGACAGAGACAGAGTAACCAACTTAATAACATTAGAAACAAAAGGGGGTTATAACAACAGACCCCAAGGAAATCCAAAGAATAAAGACTTGTACTGCACAAAATTGGAACATCTAAAAAAAAAAAAAGGATAGTTTTCTCCATAAATACTACAAAGTTAAATCAAGATGACATAAACAATTTAAATATAATCCCTAGTGAATTAGAAACAGTCATTGAAAGTCTTCCAATCAGCTATACAAGCCAACAGGCAACATCAAACTTAATAGAGAGAAACGCAGACCAATTCCTGTACAATAAGGAATAAGACAAGGTTTCTACCCTCTCCATATCTACTCAGTATAATATTTAATGTTTGAGCTAGAGCAACTGAAGAAGCACTAGTGGTCACAAATTGAAAAGGAAGAAATCAATGTATATTCCTTCGCAGATAATATGATAGTATTCATAAGTGATGTTAAAAATTCTACCAGGGAGGATCCAAGATGGCAGCAAGCAGTGTAGACCATGTTTGGAGGCGCCAGTGAACAATGCAGGGAATTGCATAGAGTTCTGAGCCAGGAACACCAAGGTCCCCACACCACGGTACCGGGAGTGCTCCACGGTTCGGAGGGACCAGGGTGCAGAGGACCTGCATGCCCCTGCACACGGGAGAAACACGGATTTTCTCGGATCTGAGCAGCAGAGGCAGAGGCAGCAGCACCAGCAGCGGCACCAGCAGCACCAGCAGCATCAGCGTCAGCAGCTGCAGTGGCTGACTTTTGCAGCTCAGAGCCTTCCAGTGGAAGCGATTGGTGTGGTGGCCGGTGGGAGCTGCTGCGGGACAGAGGACTCTGGGCAGGATTTGGGTCACGTGATGCCTTGAGATCCAGACTGGACTTGGCGGACAGTTCGGCCCCAGAATCCTGGGTTCAGCTCAATGCGCAGTGCCGTGGAGATGCTGGCTCAGCAGAATTCTACCAGACCTTCAAGGGGGAGCTAATACCGATACTCTTCAAGCTACTCCAAAAGATAGAAATGGATGGAACCTTACCAAATTCATTCTATGAGGCCATAGTCTCATTGATACCTAAACCTCACAAAGACTCAACAAAGACAGAGAATTTCAGACCAATTTCTCTTATGAACATCGATGCAAAAATACTAAATAAAATACTTGCAAAACGAATACAAGAACACATCAAAGATATCATTCATCATGACCAGGTAGGCTTCATTCCAGGCATGCAGGGATGGTTTAATATACAGAAATCCATCAATGTAATCCACCATATAAACAAACTGAAAATAAAAAACCACATGATCATCTCTTTAGATGCAGAGAAAGCATTTGATAAAATCCAACACCCATTCATGTTTAAAATTTTAGAGAGAGCAGGGATACAAGGCACTTTCCTCAACATAATAAAGGCTATATACAGCAAGCCAATAGCCAAAATCAAAGTAAATGGTGAGATACTCAAGGAAATTCCTCTAAAATCGGGAACAAGGCAAGGCTGCCCACTCTCTCCATGTCTCTTCAATATAGTACTCGAAGTTTTAGCCAGAGCAATAAGACAACAAAAGGAGATCAAGGGTATCCAAATGGGAAAGGAGGAAGTCAAATTATCCCTATTTGCAGATGATATAATAGTGTACATAAGTGACCCTCAAAATTCCACCAGAAAACTCCTACAGCTGATAAACACCTTCAGAAAATTGGCTGGATACAAAATTAACTCAAAAAAGTCTGTAGCCTTCCTATACACAAATGACAAGCTTGCAGAGGAAGAAACTAGGAAAACCACACCCTTCACATTAGCCACAAGCAATATAAAATATTTAGGAGTTACTCTAACTAAGCAAGTGAAGGACTGGTTGGAAAAAAATTTCAAAACTCTGAAGAAAGAGATTGAAGATGACATGAGAAGATGGAATGATTTTCCTTGCTCATGGATCGGGAGAATTAACATAGTAAAAAAGGCCATCCTACCAAAAGCAATCTACAGATTCAATGCAATCACTATCAAAATACATACACAATTTTTTAAAGACATTGAAAGTTCAATTCTGAACTTCATATGGAAAAACAAAAAAACCAGAATAGCTAAAACAATCTTGTACAATAAAAGGTGCTCCAGAGGAATCTCCATACCTGATCTCAAATTGTACTATAAAGCAATAGTAATTAAAACAGCATGGTACTGGCAACAGCAACAGGCTGGTTGATCAGTGGAATTGAATCGAAGACCCAGATATGAATCCACACAAATATGGTCACTTGATTTTTGACAAAGAAGCTAAATCCATTCGATGGAAAAAGGATAGCATCTTCAACAAATGGTGCTGGTCTAACTGGAGGTCTATGTGTAAAAAAATGCAACTGGACCCATATTTGTCACCTTGCACAAAACTCAAATCCAAGTGGATTATAGACCTCAACATAGAACCAGAGACACTAAGTCACTTAGAAGAAAAAGTGGGGAAGATCCTGGAACATATTGGCACAGGAGACAACTTCCTGAACAGAACACCAACAGCCCAGGCCTTAATGTCAACAATTAATAAATGGGACCTCATGAGGCTGAGAAGCTTCTGTAAGGCAGGAGACACTGTCAGCAGAACAAAGTGACAGCCTACAGACTGGGAAAAGGTCTTCACCAACCCTATATCTGACAAAGGTCTAATATCCAAAATATATGAAGAACTCAAGAAATTAAACACCAACAAACCAAATAACCCAATTGAGAAATGGGGCTTGGAAGTAAACAGAAAATTCTCAACAGAGGAATATCAAATGGCTGAGAAACACTTAAAGAAATGCTCAACCTCCTTAGTCATCAGGTAAATGCAAATCAAAACAATTCTGAGATTCCATCTTACACCCATCAGAATGGCTAAGATCAAAAATTCAAGTGACACCACATGCTGGCGAGGATGTGGGGAGAGAAAAACACTCCTTCATTGCTGGTGGAAATGCAAACTAGTACAGCCACTTTGGAAATCTATGTGGTGCTATCTCAGAAAAATGGGAATAGTGCTTCCTCAAGACTCAGCTATTCCACTCCTTTGAATATACTCAGAAGATGCTCCAGCACACAACAACAAAATTTGCTCAACCATGTTCATAGCAACCTTATTCATAATAGCCAGAACATGGAAACAGCCTAAGTGTCCATCAGTACAAGAATGGATAAAGAAACTGTGGTACATATACACTATGGAATACTACTCAGCTATTAAAAACAAGGAATTCCCGAAATTTGTGTATAAATGGATTGAGCTAGAAATGATCATAATGAGTGAGTTAACCCAGAAGCAGAAAGACTCAAATGTTATATACTCACTTATATCTGCATACTAGCCCAAGGGGCAGGTCCCATGAGAGCTTTCACTTACCAGAAAACTGGGACAGAGGGGAGGTCATCCTATTGGGACTCTAGATGAGAGAAGCATGGGAGAATAGCAAAGTAGAAGGATCCAGATGGTCCTAGAAACCAACAAGCAGAACCATACGATAGGCAGATTTTGGCCCAGGGGTCCCGCTCAAACTAAGGCACCAGCCAAGGACAATATAGGCGGTAAACTTTAAACCCCTACCCAGATCGAGCCAATGGTCAGAACATTCTCCAAAGTTGAGTGGAGAGTGGGATATGACTTTCTCATGTACTCTGGTGCCTCACATTTGACCATGTCCTCTGGAGGGGGAGACCTGGTGGCACTCAGAGGAAAGACAGCAGGCTAACAAGAAGAGACTTGATACCCTATGAGCATATACAGGGGGAGGTAATCCCCCTCAGGAACAGTCATAGGGGAGGGGAATAATGGGAAAATGGGAGGGAGGGAAGAATGGGAGGATACAAGGGATTGGATAACCATTGAGCTGTAACAAGAATAAATTAATAAAAAAATTTTTTAAATTCTAGCAGAGAACTCCTACAGCTAATAAATACTTTCAGCAAAGTGCCTATATAAAAAAGTAACTGAAAAATTAATTACTGTTCTATATGCAAATGATAAATGGAATGAGAAAGAAATCAGGAAAATACCTTTCACAATATCTTCAAATATATATAAAGTATCTTGAGGTAACTCTAATAAAGCAAGTGAAAGACTTGTTTGGTAAAACATTAAGTCCATGTAGAAAAAAAATTGAAGAAGGTATCAGAAGATAGAAATACATCCCATATCCATGTGTTGGTAGAATTAATACAGTAAAAATGGCCATCCTGCAAAAAGCAAGCTACAAATTCAACACAATCCCTATCAAAATTCCAACACATTTCTTTACAGACATTGATAAGATAATTCTCAATTTCATATGGAAAAAAACCCAAGATAGTTTTTAAAAATACTGAACAATAAAAGAATTGCTAGAGCTATCACCATTTCTTATTTGAAGTTGCACTATGAAAGTATAGTAATAAAAACTACACGATATTAGCATAAAAATTACTTTAATTTATGGAATTGAATTGAAAACCCAGACATAAATTCATATATCTATGGACAACTGATTTTTTAAAAAGAAGCTTTAAATTCATACTGGCAAAAAGAAAACTATCTTTAACAAATGGTACTGGTCTAACTGGAGGTCTGTATGTAAAAGAATGAAAATAGATCCATATTTATCATTCTGTACAATATCAAGTTCATATGGATCAAACAACCCAACATAAAACCAGACACACTAAACCTGATAGAAGAGGAAGTCAGGAATAGCCTTGAATGCATTGGCACTGAAGACAACTTTTTGAAAAAAAAAAACCTTAAATACCAGCACTAAGATGAAAAATTAATAAATGAAATTTCATAACTCTAAAAACACTTCTATAAGGTAAAGAATACCATCAGTAGGATGAAAGCTGTCTACATTAGGGCAATTGTTTTTTTAAATGTTCCACAGGTTTTTTTATTAATTTATTCTTGTTACATCTCAATGGTTATCCCATCCCTTGTATCCTCTCATTCTTCCCTCCCTCTCATTTTCCCCTTATTCCCCTCCCCTATGACTGTGACTGAGGGGGATTTCCTCCCCCTGTATATGCTCATGGGGTATCAAGTCTCGGTAACCTGCTATCCTTCCTCTGAGTGCCACCAGGTCTCCCCTTCCAGGGCAAATGTTTTTCACCAACTCCACATCTAATAGAGGTGTTCACCTTTATTGGTACTATCTGAAATATATAGAAAATTTAAGAAACTAGACATCAACAAACCAAACAATCCACTTAAAAATTGGTGTACATATCTAAACAGAATTCTCAATAAAGAAATCAGAAATGTCTAAGAAACACTTAAGGATGTGTTCAACATCTTTAGACATCACAGAAATGCAAATCAAAATTACATTGTGATTCCATCTAACAAATGTCAGAATGGCTAAGATCAAAAACACAGGTAACAACTTATCCTGGCAAGGATTTGGAGCAAGGGGGACAATCCTCCATTGCTGGTAGGAGTGAAAACTTGTACAGCGTTATGGAAATCAATAAAGCAATTCCTCAAAAATTGAAAATCAATCTATCACAAGACCCAGCTATACCATTTTTTGACATATACCCAAAAGATACTCCATTCTACCACAAGGACTTTTGCTCAACTATGTTCATAGCAGCTTTATTCAAAATAGCCAGAAATTGGAAACTGAAATGTTCCTGGACCAAAGAATTGATAAAGAAAATGTGGTAACATTTACACAGTGGAGTATTATCAGCTGTTTAAAAAAATGGAATCATAAAATTTGAAGACAAAAGGATGGAACTAGAAAAAAATCATCCTGAGTGGTGTAATCCAGTCTCAAAAAGACAAACACAGTATATACTTACTTATAATTGTATATTAGCTAAGTAAATGATAACCAAGCAACAATCAACAGCCTCAGAGAAGTTAAAGTAACAGGAGGGATACAGGGAAGGAAAAATTGATCTCCCTGAAAAGGGATTCTACAGATGACCTGGGGGCAGATGGGGATGGGAGCGTGTGAGGCGGGATCAGGTGATGATGTATGAAAGAAGAGAGTGGGAGGAGAGAGAGCTGGACTTTGGGGCCATTTGGAAGGTGGTGTGGAATCCTAGTGCAATCAAAATTTCTTGCAGTCTATGAGGGGGACCTTAGTGAAGACTCCTAGTAATGGAGGATAAAGAGTATGGACCAGCAATTGATTGTAGTCAGGAAAGGCTTCCAGTGGTGAGACTGAGTTACTTTTGGCTGAGTTGTTGGCAAGGAGGTCCCATGGAGATCCATAGCTGATTCTAGGACAGAAAGTCACTCTCTAGAAACTAACAGAGGGGCTCCATTGCCAAGGACAACTTCCATAGAGAGGTAGATGTGGTGTCAGCTTATAGCCTTCAACCCTATGTTCTAGTCTCTTTGGTGCAAAAAGGTACTCTTTACACTATGGTGTCCAGAGAAACCTGGACACTAACTCAGCCACAAAATCTTCCACATACAACTTGCCCTTCCTGCAAGATGTGCTGGGGCAATGGTGGCACAGAACATGTGGGAATGGCCAAGCAATGTTTGGTGTAACTTGAAGGTCATGCCACAAGAGAGAGCCAATGTCCTATACTGTCTTAATGTCTAGCACCTAGAGACTACACAGCCCAGAGTCCTAGTGTAGAAGCAAACACAACTGGAAAAAAATATCAATGAAATAATTCCTAATGATATTTTGTTGTACTCACAAATCAGTGCCTTGTCAAATCACCATCAGAGAGGCTTCCTCTGCCAGCAAATAGGATAGGTTGCAAATGCAAAAAGCCAGAGTTCATGTGGAGAAAGAGTCTATATTGGAGGTCTCCACCAGGTCCCTCCCCCTTGGAACCGGGCAAACACTGCAGAAGAGGGAGAGTCATAGAAGATGAAGGACATCAAGAGAACATGGCCCACTGAACCAGCTAAGGAGGTCTCACATGGGCTCACAGAGTGAAATAGCAAGCATGAGGCCTGCATGGGTCTCTTCCAGGTCTTTTGCATATATGTTATGGCTGTTAGCTTGGTGTTCTTGTGAGACTCCTAATAGTGGGAGTAGGTATATCTTGGATTCTTTTGCCTGCTCTTCAGACTTTTCCTATTAGGTTGCTTTTCCCAGCCTTGATATGAGTGATTTTGCCTTGTCTCGTTGTATCTTCTTTAGCCCTGTCTGGCTGTCATCTCTTGGAATCCTCCCCTTTTCTCAAGTGGAAACAGAGGAGCAGTGGACCTGGGGGAAGGGGGAAGTTAAGAGGAGTGTATGTGGGTGGGGGAAACCTGTGGTTGAGATGCCTTGTATGAGAGAAGAATCTATTTTCTATTTTAAAAAGAAAAAATGAAAGTCATAAAAAAAAAAGTACTAAAGAAGACTCAGGCTGAAATCAAGATGGAATTGAAAAGCTCAGTAACCTAACTGTACTCAAAGGAGACCCTTACAAGTAGAATGAGTCAAGCAAAAGACAGAATATCAGGACTTGAAGACAAAGTAAAGGATCTAAATGAAACAGAGTAGTATATGACAATGAAAGAAAAACACAAATGAGAAACTTACTCAAAATGTGGACCATTAGAAAAAGACCAAACTTATAGGAAGACCAAATATTGGAATACGTGAAGGAGAAGAATCCCAGGTCAATAGCATTGGTCAAATCATCAACAAGATCACAAAAAAGGTTCCCAAATTAAAAAATAAAAGACATATTCATACAGAAACTAGAAGCATACTGAACCCAAACAGGACAAAATCATAAAAGTAAATCCCCACAGAATATACATATTAAACACTAAGTATGCAGAACAAATAAGGTAGAATGAAAGATTCAAGAGAAAAAAACATAAAACAAAAAAAATGTAAAACATATGAGTAGCAGCTGATTTCTCAATGAAAGCTCTGAAAGACAGAGGAACCTGGAGTGAACATTCTCAGGCAAAAAAGACAGCAATGGGTACCAATCACACACTGGTCTGCAAGATAGCAGTGACTGCACAGTGACCAGAGGACCAAACTGACAGCTCCAAAACATCAGTGCTGGTGTTTCTCAGGTGGGAGGGGACAGCAATGTGTGGAACACAGGTGGGTCTGGCCTCGGGTCACTTGGCTAATCCAGGGGAAAGTCCCTGGGTCACTGCAGGAGGACATGCAGTCTTCAGTGTCTGGACACACACTGGGGCCCAGTACACAGGGCTCAGTGCCCAAGACTGATCTGTGAGCCACAAAACTCCAGTATCTGCATCTCCTAGCCAAATGTAGATGTCACACTGTTAGTCACAAGTAGACTTGACCCCTGATCACAGGGCTACTTCACGGAAAAGTTTCCAGGTACCCACAGGTGGATAGTCTCGGCTTGTCACCTGCCAAATCACATGTATTAAGTGTCTCAGACTGAACTGTGGGCCACAAAACACCAGTATCTGCATCTTCCATCCCAGAGGAGAGCCCAAGGTATGGAATACAAGTGGATATGACTTCAGGTTACCCAGCCATTGCACAGAAAGGTCCCAGGTCCACACAGACATGGGCACAGTCTCCAGAGTCTAGCCACATGATCGCCTGTACACAGAACCTGTGCTCTGTGTCTCAAACTGAACTGTGGGCCACAAAACACCAGTGTCGGGGTCTCCCAGCCCAGAGGAGACCTCACAGTGTGGAACACAAGTGGATCTGACCTCACGTCACCCAGCTAATCCACAGAAAGTCGCCAGGGTCCTCACAGGCATAGTAATCGGCTCCAGAGTCTAGACACATGCCTGCCTGTGCAGAACACCTGTGTTCTGTGTCTCAGACTGAACTGTGGGCCATAAAACATCAATGTCTGAGTCTCCCTGCCAAGAGGACATACCACTTGACTTCAGATCACCCAACTGATCCACAGAAGCATTCCTTGATCCCTGCAGGTGTCTCAACCTACAGCCACTCACCTACAAGCTGCTCTCAAGGGCCACACAATGCCAGAGACAGCCAGATGACTAAAGTCCAGTGTAATAACACAAACAACAAAACCAGACTATAATGGCATCTTCAGAATCCAGTTATCCCAAAGCAATCAGCCCTGGACATTATAACACAACTAAAACACAAGAAAATGACATTAAATCATTCCTTATGAAGATGATAATGGAAGAAATGAATAAAATACATAAAGAAATACAAGAAGATAAATCAAATAGCTTGAGGCCCTTAGAGAGGCTATGACAGAGGCCTCTGAAGAGTAAATGAATAAATCACTGGATGAAATTCAGAAAAATGCAATCAGGTGAAGGAAATGAATAAAATAGTTCCAAATCTGAAATTGAAAATGGAAACAACAATAAAATCACAAACTGAGGAAATCCTGGAAAGAGAGAATTTAAATGGAAAAACAGGAATTAGAGGTAAGCATTGACAACAGAATATAAGAGATGGAGGAAGGAATCTCAGGTGCAGAAGATACAGTGGAAGAATTTGATGAAACCATCAATGAAAGTGTTAAATCTAAAAAATTGCTGACACAAAACATCCAAGAAATCAAGGACATTATGAAAAGATGGAACCTAAAATAAATAGGAATTGAGTAAAGAGAAGATGCCCTACTCCAAGGACCAGAAAAATATTTTCAACAAAACCATAGAAGAAAAGCTTCCCAATTTAAAGGGAAAAAATGCCCACAAACATATAAAAGGCCTACAGAACACCATCTAGAGTAGATCAGAATAGAAAATCCTCTCACCACATAATACTCAAAACACTAAATGTACAAAACAAACAAAAAATATTAAAAGTGGCAAAGAAAAAGGTCAAGTAAAATATAATAACAAACCTATCAGAATCTCACCCAATTTTTCAGCAGAAACCATAAAAGCCAGTAGTGCCTAGGCAGGTGCCTTGCAAACACTGGGACCACAGATGCCAGTCCAGACTACTACACCCAGCAAAACTTTCAATCACCACAGATGGAGAAAACAAGATACTCCATGATTTAAAACAAATTTAAACAGTACCTATCCACAAATCCATCCCTACAGGAGATACTAGAAAGAAACCGCCAACCCAAGGAGGCTAACTACACTCGGGAAAACACAGGAAATAAATAAGCTTACTTCAGCAAAACAAAAATTAGCCAAGTACACAAACATACTGCCACAACCAACATCAAAATAAAAAAGACCTAACAGTCACTGGTCACTAATCTCTCCCAACATCAATGGTCTCAACTTTCCAATGAAAAGGTACAGACTAACAGAACGTACATGTAAACAAGATGCAACATTCTGCTGCGTACAAGAAACACCTCAGCCACAAAGATAGACGTTACCTGAGAGCGAAGGCCTGGAAAAAGAAGCAAGCTGGAGCAGCCATTCTTTATTTCTAATAAAATAGACTTTGAACCAAAATTAATCAAAAGAGATGAGGACAGACACTTCATACTCATCAAAGGAAAATTCAACCAGGATAACGTCACAATTCTGAAAATCTACGCCCCAAATACAAGCACACCCACATTTGCAAAAGAAACATTAATGAAGTTTAAACCACGTATTGATCCCCACACATTAATAGTGGGAAACTTTTCATATAAACACAAAATACTATACCTTCTTCTCAACACCTCATGGAACCTTCTCCAAAACTGACCATACAGTAGGTCACAAAGAAAGCTTCAGTAGATACAAGACGATTGAAATCATACCTTGTACCCTATCAGATCACCATGGATGAAAGCTGGACCTCAACAACAACAGAAATAACAAAAAAAAATTTAGATGGACATGAAAACTCTCTACTTGACAAGGGAAGAAATAAAGAAATTAGAGGCTTCCTAAAATTCAATGAAAATAATGTACAACATACCCAAACTTATGGCACACAAGAAAGGCAATGCTAAGAGGAAAGTTTATTGCACTAAATACCTTTATAAAGAGATTGGAAATATCTCATATAAGCAACTAAACAGCACATCTATAATCCATGGGGCGGGGGAGACAGACACATCCAAAAGGAGAAGATGGCTGGAAATAATCAAACTCAGGGCAGAAATCAATAAATTAGAAACAAAGAAAACAATTCAAAGAATCGAGGAAACAAAGAGCCTTAGCCAAACTAACTAAAAAGCAGAAAAACACTATCCAAATCAACAAATACTTCTCAGCTATTAAAAACAAGGAAATCTTGAAGTTTTAAGGCAAATGGATTGAACTAGAAAAGATCAACCTGAGTGAGGTAACTCACACTCAGAAAGACACACATGGTATATACCCACTTATAAGTGGATATTAGCCCAACATAGATGTCTTCTGAGAGACTCCGCCCAGTGAGAGATCAGGACATATCTGGGACTCACACTAGACTCTGAATGAAGTGCTGAGAGTGGTATGAAGGAGTGAAGTGATAGAAGGACCCAGAGTGGTCAGGAGCTCCACAGGGAGACCACCAGGGCCAGTGGATGTGGACCCAAGGCGTCCTGCACAAACCAAGGACAGTGCATGCAGAGAACCTAAACCCCCTTTTCAGATGTAGTGGATGGATAGCTCATTCTCTATATGGGGTGGGGGAGGCCTGCAGGGAGGAGAGACTGCCTCTAGCGTGAACGCTGGTGTCAGCATTTTGATCAGTGCCCCTTAGTGGGGAGACCTTTTGGACACACAGAGGAAAGGGATGTGGGCTATCCTGATGAGATCTGATAGGCCATGGGTCAGACGGTGGGGCAGGAGGGCCTTCATCAGATAGTTAAAGGAGGGGAATAGGGCAGAAGAGGGAGAGAGGTTGGTAACATGAAGATACAAGAGAAAGGATAACAATCAGGGTGTAATGTAAATAAACTATAATAAATAATTACTTTTAATCTAAGAAAAAAGAAAAGACAATAGCCAATCTAGACTAATATACCCAGCAAGACCTATCTGACACTGTGTCAGTAGAAAGAAAAACTTTCTGTGATATGAACAGCCTATCAAATTTATATCTAACAGGCCCTCTTACTCTTTCTCTCTCTTCCTCTCTCTCTCTCTCTCTCTCTCTCTCTCTCTCTCTCTCTCTCTCTCTCTCTCTCTCTCTCTCTCTCTCTCTCTCTGCATCTGGGGTACCCCTCCCTCCTTTTCTTCTCTCCCCATGCTCACTTAATAAGCCTCATACAATCTTTTAAAAAATTATAGCTAACAGACCAAACCAAATATTTTGTGCTGAGGATAGTAGTGGCCATAGCCAAGACACCAAAGAGAAATATAAAGCTATAATTACTAAAGTAAAAAGTACCAGTAAGAACACAAACAACAACACCTAAACTCAACATCACAATGACTACAATCAGTACACACCTTTTGACAATAACTTTAAATATTGATGGTCTCAATTATCCAAGCAAAAAAAATAGGCTGGCTTAATGGATCAAGAAACAAAACCCACCTATCTATTGTCTACATGAGACACATTTTAGCTTTTAAAAAGAGGCACCAACTTATAGTGAAAGAACGTACTCCAATAACATGAGACCAGGAAGGAAGCAGACATTACCATCCTAATATCTGATGAAATATACTTCAAACTAAAACTAATCAAAAGAAATAAACAGAGATACTTCATTCTAACTAAGGTAGCAATTAAGCAAGATGACATTACTATCCTAAACATATATGCACCAAATACTGGTGCACCCAATTTTATTAAAAATGTACTATTGGACTTAAAGACACAGATTACTATTAACCCATTAATAATAAGTAATTTCAATACCTTAATTTCTTCAAGTTCCAAATCATCTGAAGAAAAACTAAGCAAAGAAACATCATAATTATACAACATAATACATCAAATGAGATTTCATGTATTTATAAAATATTTTCCCCAAACACCAAAAAATATATGTTCTACTAAGCAACACAGAGAAGTTTCTCTTAAAAAGCCACATCTCGATACACAAAATAAATCTTAACAAATTCAGGAATGTTGATGTCACTCTGTATATGCTATCTGACCATAATGTAATAAAATTTAAAATTGACAGCTGCAAATCGCTAGTAAGTATAAAAATTTATAGAAATTAAATAACTAATTACTGAGTGGTAAGTTGGGTGAAAAAGAAATAACACAGTTCTTGGAGCTAAATGAAAATGAAAATACTACGAAACAAACCTCTGAGATACTTTAAAATCAAGTCTACGTGGGAAGCTTACAGCTGTAAATGCCTACATTAAAAAATCAGAATACAGATAAATGACTTATGATTCAACTCAAAATTTTGAAAGAACAAGTCAAACTTAACCCCACTTGACAGCAAGAAATAATGAAAACAAGGGCCAAAATTAATGAAATAGAAACAAAAAAGAACATAAAGAATCAACAAATCTGAAAGATAAACAAGATGAGCAGACCCTTGGTCCAACTATTCAAAAGAAAGATAGGAACCATACTAGTAGAATAAGAAATGAACAGGGAAGCATTATGGCACACACCAAAGAAACTCAGACTATTATATGGGAACACTTTCAAAAACCTCTACTCCAATAAGTTTGAATTTTATAGATTCATCTAAACCACCAAAATTAAATCAAGGAGAGATGAACAACCTATGCAGACACATAAATGAAAAGATTAGAACCATAATAAAAGGCTTCCTGGATGTCTAAATGCAGAATAATTAAGCTATCATCTTTACAGAATTTACATGTAAAAAAGCTGAAACATAAAAAATATAGACAGTGCCCTACAAGATATAGATGTTAGAAAGGACTTTTTTAATAGAATAACATTTGCCAAGAAATTTAGGCCAACAATTGGCAATTGGACCCTCATAAAACTAAATAGCTTCTGTAACCATGGATGCCAGACTGTCAGAAAGAAGCTTTGGGGTCAGATCCAGCTCAAGTTCCAAGTATATATATTCTTCAACATTAAGTGTCCACCCTTAACCTTTGAGAGGGTACATTGATAACCTAGATTACTTTGGGTTCACTTGGACTACCCATTCTAAAGATTTCTTTTCTTTCTTTTTTTTTTTTTAATGTGTACAAAGTTACTTTATTTATTCATTCATTTATTTATTTTTTGTTTTGTTTTGTTTTGGTTTTGTTTTATTTTGTTTTGTTTTGTTTTTGAGGATTCAGCATTTCAAATTATTTAAACCCAAAAGAGTAAAATGCCTGCTAGCCCTCTACACACAGCATTTAGGATATTATTTTAATGATTACACAGATGAATTCACTACATAGTTTTTCAATAATGGCATTAATTTTGTATGCAAGCAGATTTATTTTTCTTATGGAGGGGATGCAGGCATGTGAGTCTGCATGTATTTTCTTTCTCTTACCCTCACACACACACACACAAAAAAAAAAAGAATGGAAAGAATATGATCAAAACAATATAAAAAATTCTTTAACTAAATTGATAAAAATAAATGTTTCTATAAGTATATACTCACACGTGTATTGTGTGTAGCTTGGAGTAAATATGAAATAATATGGTTCTTTGAGGTTTTATCAAACAACGTTGCCATTATTCGTCCCTTATCCTTTCCTACCTTTCTGTTTAAGCTGCCAAGGGAGGAAAGTAATGGACGGAACAGTCACACCCAACAGCAATGCTTACAGATCACAATAATCACCAGCAAGGCAAGACATGCATGAACATCCAGCATGCAGCACTCACACGTCAATGGTAAATCACAGCTGTCTACATGGACTTAAGACCTACTCGACAAGAGGAAATCTATGCCTGGTACTGGAAACATAGAGGTTTGGGGGGCTAGTGAAGTCATGGACATTAGAGAAGAATCCACTACTGTCACTTTTGCTAGACTAGCATAATTCCTTGGTATATTCTAAATCTTCTCCTTATACCCACAGATAAATGTGGCTACCATTCCGCATAAAAGGCGCTTGTCTTTACAACACAGAAAACCACAAATGGGCCCAATGCAGTGATCAATAGCTCATAGGGAGCTTAGGCCTAATGGACACATTTACAGCACAGCCGTTGCATTTATAGCTCAGAGAACATTACAGAAGAGGGGATGGAGAGATTTTCAGAGGCATAATAGCAGGGCATTTTCTGTGATTCAGTATCTCCTAGAAACAGTATCTCCTAGAAGCAGGATGTCCTAAAAGCAGCTGCTTAAACAAGACTAGAAAATGTAATATCAGTAGACATATTCAAGTGGAAGTGGGAAAACTTTTCAGGGCCCCGCCCCTAAACAAAGAACTGTAGGTGACTAATGGCTGCTGGGAAAAGGAGAATGATCCTCTCCCAGGGATGAGGCCATTTATTGATTGTCCAGTGCAGAGTGGCAAATCCTGAAACCATATACAAACAACAATACCAGCCTCAGTAAATTGTTTTTCTATATTTGTGCATTAGTCCTCAAATAAGAAAGAGGCTATCAACTTGAGATGCAGAGACATGGTAAGTATTTGAGAGAAGAGAGTAGGGAGCAGCTGAAAGTAGGAAAAGTCAGAGAAAAACTGATACAATCTAGTCCAATTAAAACAGTGTTAAAGTCATATCAAAGACCCCAAAAAAATAAAAAAAATAAAATAGCCATGGATAGAACACACATTATTGGGAAACAGTGAAACACCTGAGGCACATTTTAGGTGAGTCCCTTTAAACAACTTACTGTCTAACTTACAGTACAATTGCTGTACAGTACTGATGATCTCAGTAGCTGGCTTCTTATTAAAGTTCCTTTGTTCAAAACATGATATTTCTTCAGTTTATGGAAATAGTAGTTGAAAAGCAACAGTGTTGTTTTTTGTTCAGGAGTTTTCTGTTGAATAAATGGCTTAGTAAAAATGCTTAGAGTAGGAAAATATTCATACTAAGATGTGAATTACCCTCTTTAATGGGCAATTAAATCAGTATTACACTTATGTGAACTGCAATATATTTTTTAATGTAAATGTTGAAGAAAGATTCAAATAAGCCATGAAAATATATTTGAAATAAGAGAGGAAATGGAGAAAAATGAACAAAAATTTAAACTTCTTTCTAGTAGAAAATTGCTTTTCACTGTAATTTTAGAATAATGATTAGGTATTTTAAAGAGCTATAAGGACTGCTGCAAAGTGCAAGTGCATTTTTAAAATTTCATCATAGAATTCTTTATTCATAGTTTACACCCCTCTTGAGTTCAACTAATACTACATGTAACTTTCTTTCTCACTGAATACTTACTAAATCACCACCACTATGAAAATATTAGCTTCTGTGCAGCTAAAGAAATAATCAATAATAAGTCAAGTAAGGAGGAAGCCCACAGAATAGGAGTTAATTTTGTCAATTATACAACTGACACAAAATTAGTGTCCAAAATATCCAAAACAAAAAAACAAAAAACAAAAACAGCAACAAGAGAGACAGAGAGAGAGACAGAGACAGAGAGAGACAGGGAGAGAGAGAGACAGAGAGATTTTTAAATAGGCTTGGGATTTGAACTGAGTTCTCAAAAGAATATATTTAATGCTAAAAATAAATATTTTTTAAAAATAAATTATTGTCCCTAACAATTAAGTAAACAAAGCTTCAAACAACTTTGAGATTTCATCTTATTCTAGTCAGAATGGCAAAGATCAACAAAACACCTGACAAAAAATGCTGGTGAGGATTTGGGGAAAGGAGAACCTTCATTCACTTTTGTTGGGGTTGAAAACTGTTCCCACCACTCTAGAAACTAGGTGAGTCACTATCAAATGTCCATAAATAAATCTACAATATGTCCTAAGAAAATGGGACAATGGTTTGGAGAGGTGAATAGTGAGTTAAAATGATCAATTGGGCTTTAATCGGGGAGTGGAGAGGGAGAACAGAGGGATGAAGGTAAAATAACAAATACATGTATAAGAAAAGTCATAAGTCATGAATCTACCTACATTAAATCACATATAATATATATAAGTTTGTGTATTCACATATGTTGCTTAAATTAAATTTTCTCTGAGCTGACAAAGCTATCTCCAAGAGCCCTAAACTGTCTAACAAAAACCTTAACACCATGCGTGAGAAGACTTGTATTCAGTTGTTGATCAGGATTGTCCAAGAGGCTCTTTGGCCTTTGGTGCCCACCCTCCAGAGGCTTAATGCTGAAAATATCATGCACTAAACTTAAGCACACGACCCAGAGGACATGAGCTGATTCTGATCTGAAAGTCTCCTCCCTGAGCACTAGCTTTTACAGTAGCAGAAGGGACCATGAGAGTTTTCAAGGAAGTGAAACAACCAACAGTGCTATCAAGCTATGTCACCCATGAATCCTAACAATATCCAGAAAACATGATAACCTTAAGTAGTGCAACAGTGGCATGCACACCTTGGAAGAAACCAACAGCATTCTCATTGGACTTACGGCCTGCTCAATAAGGTAAAGCCATACCTGATCCTGGAGATACAGCCAACCACGCAGTGAAAGAATGGATGTTAGACAAGAAACAAGCCCAATCCCTAACTAAATTCCCAATATTTATCATTGTACTCATGTATAAGTGTAGTTCTCACACCTTATGAAAGAGACCCTGACAGAAAACTACAACGGATCAAAATGCAGGGAACAAGAAGCCATGAGACAAGGTTCCAAGTGATACATCTACAACACAACTCCAGCACCTAATGCTTAGCAATTAGAGCAGAAGAGAGGGCAAAAAGGTAGTAAGAAAGCAAGGAACCAGGTAGAAAGATAGTAACAAGACATTCAGTGTGAGGTATCTGCCAGAAATGCAAAAAACAAACAAACAAACAAACAAACAAACAAAAACAAAAACAAAAAACAAAAACCCACTGCACTCATGAAGTCTCATCAAGATGACTGTAAAAAGAAGATCTGAACAATGGAAACGTCAATAAATATGCTAACATGGGATGGGGAGGTCTCAGGTGGCCTCAACCCTAGACAAAGAACTACAGGCAAATAAGAAATGCTCAGCAGATACAGGGGGAGGAAATCCCCCTCAGGAACAGTCACAGGGGAGGGGAATAAGGGGAAAATGGGAGGGAGGGAAGAATGGGAGCATACAAGGGATGGGATAACCATTGAGATGTAACAAGAATAAATTAATAAAAATTTTAAAAATAAATAAATAAATAATAAAAACAAGGAAATCCCCCCCAAAAGAAATTCTCAGAGTAGAAGAAATAGTCTTCCCTAGAAAAAAGTTCCCAATTGGTTGTTTAGTATTGTGATCAGCCCTGAAATCATATGTGAACAAGTAATATTAATATTGGCTAAGCATGTTGTATTTATATATTTATGAATACACACACACACACACACACACACACACACACACACACACACACCAATTAAAGACAAAGAGACCATAAATTTTAAAGAGAACAAAGTGAGGTCATGGGAGGGCTTAGAAAGAGAAAAGAGAAGGGAGAGATAATATAATTATATTATAATTTCAAAAATAAAAAAGAAAAAATAGAAAAAAATTTTAAAAAGAAATACTAGCATTTTTAAAATTACCCACCCTATAAGAGGCACCTAAAAAAACTAGATACACATTTATACAAAAACCATAAATGACTGAACACTGTCCCTTGAAGAATGGGATCAAGCAATTCACACTTTCTAAATTTTATATACTACAGAAGATTTTAATTTATGCAATATTTCAAAAAAAGTAAACTAATATCTATTTATTGACAATAAAAAATAATCACCCAAGACTTTAATATCAAAACCTTACAAATAACCAAATTAAAAATAGGTTAGATATCCAAATATGCATTTCTCAAAAGAAGATACATAAATGGCCAACATTATAAGAAAAATTATCAGCATCACAAATCGTAAGAGAATTGCAAATCTAAACCACTGTGAGATATGGCTATATCTATTCCAGTATGAGTCACTATCAGCAAAGACAAGTCATAACAAGGACAGACGAGAATGTGCAGAAGAGGAAAGGCTTGCACATTGTTGATTAGAATGTATAACTTCCATGTAATCCAGCAATCACATTTAAAAGTACCCAAAGGAATTGAAATCAGTAAGTCATAGAGGCATGTGTACAGCAATACTTACTGTAGCACTATTCACAATACCTGGGAAATTGGAATACCATAGGTGCAATTTTAAATTAATCATTCAGTTAATTTGTTACATAGCAGTATAATATTAAATTATACATATATAAATATTACCTATATGTTTCAGATAGTCTCCTATTTATTAAGACAAGGTCTCACTATGTAGACACCTGTCCCGGAACTCACTCTAAAGCCCTGGCTGGCCTCAAACCCACAGCAATCATCATTTATCATCCTCTGAGTATGAGGATTACTAGCATTACAACAGATGAATAAATAAAGGCAATGTGGTACACACACACATATATGTATATATTACTATTCAGCAATAAAAAAGGATAAAATCCTGTCCTTTTTGATAGCGTTGATAAAACTAATGTTTACTATGTTGAGTGAAATATGTAAGGGGCACAGAAAGTCCAGTAAAGCAGAACCACACTCATAGATGAAATACAAGATGAAAATCTGGGGACCAGTGAAATAGATTGTAAAAGGCATGGATGGCTAATGTAACAGGATTGGCATAGTAAAAAAACAAAAAACAAACAAACAAACAAAAAACAGCTATTCTACTAAAAGCAATCTCCAGATTCAATGTAATCTCCATCCAAATTTCAACACAATGCTTCCAAGATCTTTAAAGGAGAGTTCTCAACTTCATAGAGAAATCCAAAAGCCCCAGATAGGTAAAACAATCCCAAATAATAAAAGAACTCCTGGAGGTCTCACCATTTCCAATTGCAAGTTGTCCTACATAACTGTAGTCATAAAAACCATATGACATTGACATAAAATCATACACATCAATAAATTGAAGACAAAAACATAAATCTATATACCGATGGATACCTGAGTTTTGAAAAGTCAAAATACACACTGCAAAAAGTACAGCGTCTTCAACAAGTGGTGCTAGTCAAAGTGGATGCCTGCATGTAAAAAAACGCAAATAGATCCATACCTATCACCCTGCACAAAACAAAACCCCAAATAGATCAATGACCTCAACATAAAACCATATACATTGAAACTGGGGAATAGTCTTGAAATCATTGGCACAGGAGAAGACTTTCTGTACAGAATACTGATAGTGCAGGCTATAAGATCCACAATTAATAAATGGGACTTCATGAAAACTGAAAAGCGTCTGTAAGGCAAAGGACACCATCATTCAGACAAAGGGACAATCTACAGAATGGAAAAAGATTTTTACAAACTCCACATCTGATAGAGGACTAATATCAAATATATGAAGAATTAAACATTTATAGATATCAGAAAACCCAAATAATCCAATTTTTTAAAAATATGGGTAACGGATCTAAACAGAATTCTCAACAGAGGACTCTCAAATGACTGAGAAACATTTAAAGTAATGTTCAACATCCTTAGCTACAGAGAAATACAAATCAAACGTCCTTTGAGATTTCACCTGACACCTGTCCGAACATATAAGATAAAATAATAAAACATGACAGTCATGCTGGTGAGACTGTGAACCATGAAGAACATGCCTCCATTTCTGGTTGCAGTTCCAACTTGTACAGTCTCTTTGGAAATCAATATGGCAGTTCCTTAGAAAATTGGAAATGGATTTACACTAAGACCCAACTACACAATTCTTGGCCATGTTACAGAGAGGTGGTTCACCACCACCACCACGCCCACCACCACCACGCCCAAGGACACTTGCTCAACCATGCTCATTGCTGCTGTATTCATTATAGGCTTAATGTTATTGTGTGCTGTGTAAAGATTCAAATGCTGATTTCTGTCCCCCTCCCCCATAATCTGGTTGCAGTCCTCATTTTGAGAATCTCCTGTCTAAACTTTGCTTTTCAGTTATCCCCTGATATGTCAATAAATCAGTTTAACAGCCAATCACTACATAGGGGAGAGAATAGGGCTAAACTTCCTGCCAGCCAGGGAAGGAGAAGAGAGAGAGACAGGAAGTGGGGATTCAGTCAGAGGCAGAGGTCCAGAAGACCTGAGAGTGCAGGTGGAAAGAGAAAGACATAAATGCAGATATCTTAGGGATTGACACTGGAAAGAAGCCAGATTAGTTTACAGGGCTAATACAGACTTTTATTGCTCAGTTGGTGTGATGTAAAGTGCTTTAAACAAATATAATAGTTCAGTCTCAGTTATTTGGGTGCTAGCCAGATTAAGAGAGAAACTGTAACACACTTTTTAAACTGCCACTAACAATTACTAATAGCCAGAAACTGGTAACAACCTAGGTGTCCCTCAACAGAAGAACAGATAAACAAAATGTGGTACATTTACACAATGGAGTATTGCTTAGCTGTTTAGACAAATTGTATCATAAAATTCACAGGCAAGCTCTCTACTCTCTCTCTTAGCTCCTCTCTCTCTCTCTCTCTCTCTCTCTCTCTCTCTCTCTCTCTCTCTCTCTCTCTCTCTCTCTCTCTCTCTCTCTCTCACCCCTTTCCCCCCATTTCCTTCTCTCCCCATACTCATTTAATAAACCTCATTTAATATAATTAAAAATATTCACAGGCAAATGAATGGAATTATAAAAAATTATCCAGAGTGAAGTAACCCAAACCTGGAAGCATAAATATGGTACACAATTGCTTACATCTGGATATTGCTTATATCTGGATATTGCTTATGTCTGGATATTGCTTATGTCTGGATATTAGCCACTAAATTAATGATAAACAATCTACAGCATGTAGACCCAGCGAGGATAAACATAGAGGAAGGGACTGGGGGGAGTAGAATATATTTTATAGGTGAAATGGAGTGAGGGAAGAGAAGCCATGGACAGGAGCATTGAGTGGGAAGGGTGAGGAGAGACACAACTGAGGGAGGCAGCAAGGAGAGGAAAAGCGAGAATTGAAGGCTATTTGAGGTGTGGTACAAAAATCTAGTACAGTGGAAAGTAATAATGACTCCTGATGATGCCCTGCTATGCTCATTGATCAGTGCCTCATTCAGTCATTGTCTCCCGAAGCAGATGGCAACAAATAGCAAGGTTCACAGGCAGGTATTATGCAGAGAGAGAGACCTTGAAACACACAGCTCTAAACCAGGGGTCTCCATCAAATTCCTCCCTTCAGAGCACATGGAGCTCCACGGAAGAAGAGGCAGAAAAGTCTGGAAGACAGGGAGAATGAAGAACACCAGGAGAACACAGCCCTCTACAACATCTGAGCAAAGTTCAGATGAACTCACAAAGTCTGAAGCACCAGCAAGCTCAGGACTTCCTGTGCATATACTGTAGGTTTCAGTCTAGTGCTGTTATGGGCCTCCTCAAGGTGTAAAGTGAGTCTCTGGTTCCTGTGCCAGCTCTTAGGGCTCTTTTCTTTTTTCTGTTGGCTTCTTTTGTACAGCTTCTTTGGGATGGTCTTTGTTTTATCTTATTATGTTTTATATTGTTGCTGTTTTCTCCTAGAAGCCTGCTTCTACCTAATGAGAGGCAGAAAGGGAGTAGATCTGAATGGGAGAGGAGGTGGGGAGGGACTGGGAAGAGAAGGAGGGAAAACTGTATTCAGATCATTGTATGAGAAATGAATCTATGTTTAATAATTTGTAAACAGCCACACTCCACTCTCTACAATCAGCAATTTCTAATCTGGATATAGAATATCTCACTGACATATGAGCAGCAAACAAGAAAGGGAAATAAAGAAGGAAAGAAGGATGCCTCTACCCCCGACAAAAGCCTTTAGTGACCAGAAAATAAATAGTATGTAAACATGTATTTGAAGGCAGGGATTGGAGTTGGAAATAGCAGTGGAGGGGGGGGCCTTCCAGATGTACTCACTCTCCATAGTTTGAAATTGTCCTATAGTTGGAAAAAATGCGTAAAACATACAAGCAAAGACAAATGTCTGGCCTTGGAGGTAGGATTATATGCTAGTCATTGAAATTCCCCTCTACAGCGTTTGTTCAAATCAGTGGCATGCTGCAAGGAAATGACAATAAAAGGTTCTTTCTGCCAATAGACATTGTGCCAAACTAACAATAATGACCATGTTGTTTATAGAAATTTAGCATGGAGTGCCCTTTGATATCATTGCAGAAAAAAAATGACAATATTGAAAGAATAAAGGATCCCAAATATTAGCATCATGGTATTAGGAGGAAAAAATTGAAAGAGATCAGTATCTAATTGTCTACTGTCCAGAATAAGTCCAACATAACTACTAAAATGTTATATTATAAATTAGATATAATCAGACCTTAAAATAATTAGAATGAAGACATTTGAATAATTATCAAGTTTATGCAGGGGTGATTAGAATATCAGATACAATTGTAACCTTTTTATGAAATTGTAATGAAAGTATCTACAGATGTTAAAAGCATTCAAATAAACTTTCAGATATAAAATGCAAATGAGAGATCCAAGATGGTGGCGAGCAGTGTGGACCGTGTTTGAAGGCTCCAGTGAACAATTCAGGGAATTGCACAGATTTCTGAGCCAGGAACACCGAGGTCCCCACACCACAGCAGCGGGAGTGCTCCATGGTTCAGAGGGACCAGGGTGCGGAGGACCTGCATGCCCCTGCACACGAGAGGAGCGTGGATTTTCTCGGACTGGAGTGGCAGAGGCAGCGGCGGCGGCGGCGGCACCAGCAGCACCAGCGGCAGTGGCTGAGGTTTGCAGCTCATAGCCTTCCAGTGGAGGCAATTGGTGTGGTGGCCAGTGGGAGTTGCTGCAGTAGAGGGGACTCTGGGCAGGATTTGGGTCACGTGGTGCCTTGGGACCCAGACTGGACTCGGCGGACAGTTCGGCCCCAGACTCCCGGGTTCTGGCCCAGCCCAGCAAGCAATTCTGCCCGAGGCACTAACTCAGCGCAGCCACAGCTCCCCTGCTGTGGCCCAGGATTGGCAGAGTGCTCAGTTCCACCCTAGGCACCACCTCAGCTCAGCGGCAGCTCCCCTGCGGTGACATAGTCTGGGCAGAGTGCTTGGTTCCACCAGCGGTGCTGGCTCAGCGCAGCCACAGTTCTCCTGCTGTGGCACATGCTGGGCAGAGCGCTCAGTTCCACCACCTTTGCTGGCTCAGTGCAGCCTCAGTTCTCCTGCTGTGACGCAGGCTGGACAGAGGGCTCAGCTCCACCGAAAGCCCGAGCTCGATGCAGCCACAGTTCTCTTGCTGTGACACAGGCTGGGTGGAGCGCTCAGTTCCACTGGCTCTATGACTCTGGTTGGACACAGTGTGCAGTTTGAATCCAGAATTCCTGGCTGAGATTGGCAGACAGTTCGGGCCCTGAGTCAATAACTGACCATGGCAAGCACTTTGGGCCAAAAGCCCCTAGCTGAGTTTCGTGCATAGTCCCAGCCCAAAAATTCTGGCTGGACCCTGTGTGCAATTTTGGGGCCAGAATCCCTAGCTGAGCTTGGCAGATGGTTCAGGCCCTGAGAATCTGGCTGAGTTCGGCCCATGGTTCGGGCCCAGTGTTCCTGGCTGGACTTGGCAGGGGACACAGAAGGATGTGGAGACCTTGGCCTGACCCAACGCTCATTCAGAGACCCAGAACAATTGCAGGACCCACAGCACAGGGGAGCTGAGGAACACTGGCTGTGAGAGTCCAAAACAACAGGGCTAACCTCCTAACATCCACACCAGTGAAGCATTAGAACTTTCAGCCTAGGAAAATCTTGAGAAAACAAGTGAATCTATCATCAGACTCCCTCCATCCAACTCGGGAAGCTACCCACAAAAACAAAGACGGCAAGAGTCTAAGGACAGTGAAAAAGCATACTCAAAAAAACCTAAAACAACATGGCCTCTCCAGTTTACAGCTATCCCAAAGAAAACAACCCAGAGAAATCAAATACAACAGAAATACAAGAAAATGACTTCAAATCCTTAGTAATGAGGATGGTAATGGAGGAAACAAATAAAATTTGTAATCAAATGCAGGAAGACGCAGAAAAACAGGTGAGAGACATAAAAGAAGCACATAGAGTGGAACTGGAAAAATTGCAGGAAAATGCAAACAACCAGATGAAATAAATAAATAAAACAGTTCAAACTCTGAAGACCTATAAAGAGGCAATGGAAGAAACTCATGAATATACAAACACTCAGATGAAAGAAATCAAAAAATCAGTTCCAGATCTGAAAATGAAAATGGATTCAATGATAAACACACAGACAGAAGAAAAATGGGAACGTGAGACCTCAGAGAAGAAGGCGAACAACACAGAGGTGAGCTTTTCTAACAGAATCCAAGAGATGGAAGAACGAATTTCAGTCTAGAAGATAAAATCACAGATCTTGAAGCAACCATTAAAGAAAATGCCAAATCTGGAAAACTCCTGACACAAAACATCCAAGAGATTAAGGACACCATGAAAAGAAGAAACTTGAGAATAATAGGCACTGAAGAAAGAGAAGATATCAGATTCCAAGGACCAGAAACTATTTTCAACAAAATCATAGAAGAAAATTTCGCCAATCTAAAGAAAGAGATGCCTATAAACATACAAGAGGCCTACAGAACACCAAATAGAATTGACCAGAAAAGAAAAACTGCTCGTCACATAATAATCAAAACACAAAACATACAGAACAAAGAAAAAAATATAAAAGCTGCAAGGGAAAGGGCCAATAACATTTAAGGGCAAACCTAACAGAATTACACCCGACTTCTCAGCAGAGACCATCAAAGCCAGAAGGGCTGGACAGAGATCCTGCAAACCTAAGAGAACACAGATGCCAGGCAGACTACTTTACCCAGCAAAATTATCAATACCATTGATGGAGAAAACAAAATATTCCATGACAAAAACAAATTCAAACAGTACCTATCCACAAACCCAGCTTTACAGAAGGTACTAGAAGGAAAAGTCCATCCCAAAGGGTCAAGCTACAACCAAAACTACCCAGGAAATAGATAACTATCCCATGGCAAAAACACAACTACACAAACACTCGACTGGAAACACATCAAATTAAGACTCTTAACAGTCATTGGTCATTAATATCTCTCAACATCAATGGCCTCAATTCTCACATAAAAGACACAGACTAACTGAATGGGTACATAAGAAGATCCAACATTCTTCTGCATTCAAGAAACACATCTCACCCATAATGAAAGGCATTACCTCAGGGTAAAAGGTTGGAAAAAAATATTCCAAGCAAATGGTCACAAGAAGCAAGCAGGTGTAGCCATTTTAGTATCGAACAAAATAGACTTTCAACCAAATTAATCAAAAGGGATGAGGAGGACACTTCATACTCATCAAGGTAAAGTCACCAAGATGACATCACAATTCTGAACATCTATGCTCCCAATACAGGGCACCCACATATGTAAAAGATCTCCTAAAAAAGCTAAACCACACATCGATCCCCACACAATAATAGTGGGAGACTTCAACACCCCACTCTCACTGAAGGATAAGTCATTGAAACAGAACTAAGCCGAGAAATAACATCATTAACCAATGCCATGGGTCAAATGGATCTAACAGATATCTATAGAACCTTTCACCCAAACAAGAAAGAATACACCTTCTTCTCTGCACCCCATGGAACCTTCTCCAAAATTGATCACATCGTAGGTCACAAAGCAAGCCTCAACAGATACAAGAGGATTGAAATAATACCTTGTATCCTATCAATCACCATGCTCTTAGGCTGCAATTCAACAACAACAGAAATAACAAAAAGCCTACACGTTGTGGAAAACTAACACTCTCTGCTAATGACACCTGGTCAGGGAAGAAATAAAGAAAGAAATCAAGGAGTTTCTGAAATTCAATGAAAATGAAGAAACAACATACCCAAATTTGTGGGATACATTGGAAAGCAGTTGCTAAGAGGAAAATTCATAGCACTAAGTGCCTTTAAAAAGAAATTGGAAACATCGCACATAAGCATCTTAACAACACACTGGAAGCCCTAGAAAAAAAAGAAGCAGAAACACCAAGAGGAGTAGACGCCTGGAAATATCAAACTCAGGGCTGAAATTACAAATTAGAAACTAAGAAAACAGTCCAAAGAATCAACAAAACCAAAAGCTGGTTCTTTGAGAAAATCAACAAGATAGACAGACCATTAGCCAAACTAACTAAAAGACAGAGAGACAGTATTGAAATCAACAAAATCAGAAATGAAAAGGGAGACATAACAACAGACACTGAAGAAATTCAAAGAATCATAAGATCCTACTTTGAAGGCATATACGCCACAAAATTTGAAAATCTAAGGGAAATGGACGATTTTCTGATCAATTTCACTTGCAAAGTTGAATTAAGAAACAGATAAACAAGCTAAATAGTCCATTTCCCCTACAGAAATAGAAGCAATCATCGATGGTCTCCCAACCAAAAAAAGCCCAGGGCCAGATGGTTTCAGTGCAGAATTCTACCAGACCTTTAAGGGCAAGCTAATACCGACACACTACACACTTAAAGCTACTCCAAAAGATAGAAATGGATGGAACATTACCAAATTCATTCTATGAGGCCATAGTCTCATTGATACCTAAACCTCACAAAGACTCAACAAAGACAGAGAATTTCAGACCAATTTCTCTTATGAACATAGATGCAAAAATACTAAGTAAAATACTTGCAAAACGAATACAAGAACACATCAAGATATCATTCATCATGACCAAGTAGGCTTCATTCCAGGCATGCAGGGATGGTTTAATATACAGAAATCCATCAATGTAATCCACCATATAAACAAACTGAAAATAAAGAACCACATGATCATCTCTTTAGATGCAGAGAAAGCATTTGATAAAATCCAACACCCATTCATGTTTAAAATTTTAAAGAGAGCAGGGATACAAGGCACTTTCCTCAACATAATAAAGGCTATATACAGCAAGCCAATAGCCAAAATCAAAGTAAATGGTGAGATACTCAAGAAAATTCCTCTAAAATCGGGAACAAGGCAAGGCTGCCCACTCTCTCCATGTCTCTTCAATATAGTACTCGAAGTTTTAGCCAGAGCAATAAGACAACAAAAGGAGATCAAGGGTATCCAAATGGAAAAGGAGGAAGTCAAATTATCCCTATTTGCAGATGATATGATAGTGTACATAAGTGACCCTCAAAATTTCACCAGAGAACTCCTACAGCTGATAAACACCTTCAGCAAATGGGCTGGATACAAAATTAACTCAAAAAAGTCTGTAGCCTTCCTATACACAAATGACAAGCTTGCAGAGAAAGAAATTAAGAAAGCCACACCCTTCACATTAGCCACAAGCAACATAAAATATCTAGGAGTTACTCTAACTAAGCAGGTGAAGGATTTTGTTTGAAAAAAATATCAAAACTCTGAAGAAAGAGGTTGAAGATGACCTGAGAAGATGGAATGACCTTCCTTGACCATCGATCGGGAGAATTAACATAGTAAAAAAGGCCATCCTACCAAAAGCAATCTACAGATTCAATGCAATCCCTATCAAAATACCTACACAATTTCTTAAAGACATTGAAAGTTCAATTCTGAACTTCATATGGAAAAACAAAAAACCCAGAATAACTAACACAATCTTGTACAATAAAAGGTGCTCCGGAGGAATCTCCATACCTGATCTCAAAATGTACTATAAAGCAATAGTAATTAAAACAGCATGGTACTGGCACAGCAACAGGTGGGTTGATCAGTGGAATCGAATCAAAGACCCAGATATGAAGCCATACACATATGGTCACTTGATTTTTGACAAAGAAGCTAAATCCATTCGATGGAAAAAGGATAGCATCTTCAACAAATGGTGCTGGTATAACTGGTGGTCTATGTGTTAAAAAAAAAATGCAACTGGACCCATATTTGTCACCTTGCACAAAACTCAAATCCAAGTGGATTAAAGACCTCAACATAAAATCAGAGACACTAAGTCACTTAGAGGAAAAAGTGGGGAAGAGCCTGGAACATATTGGCACAGGAGACAACTTCCTAAACAGAACACCAACGGCCCAGGCCTTAATGTCAACCATTAATAAATGGGACCTCATGAGGCTCAGAAACTTCTGTAAGGCAGGAGACACTGTCAAGAGAACAAAGTGACAGCCTACAGACTGGGAAAAGATCTTCACCAACCCTACATCTGACAAAGATCTAATATCCAAAATATATAAAGAACTCAAGAAATTAGGCACCACCAAACCAAATAACCCAATTGAGAAATGGGGCTTGGAACTAAACAGAGAATTCTCAACAGAGGAATATCAAATGGCTGAGAAACACTTAAAGAAATGCTCAACATCTCTAGTCATCAGAGAAATGCAAATCAAAACAACGCTGAGATTCCATCTTACACCCATCAGAATGGCTAAAATCAAACATTCATGTGACAACACATGCTGGCGAGGATGTGGAGAGAGAGAAACTCTCCTTCATTGCTGGTGGAAATGCAAACTAGTACAGCCACTTTGGAAATCTATCTGGTGCTATCTCAGAAAAATGGGAATAGGGCTTTCTCAAGACCCAGCTATTCCACTCCTTGGAATATACCCAGAAGATGCTCCAGCACACAACAAGAAAATTTGCTCAACCATGTTAATAGCAGCCTTATTCATACTAGCCAGAACATGGAAACAGCCTAAGTGTCCCTCAGTAGAAGAATGGATAAAGAAACTGTGGTACATTTACACTATGGAATTCTACTCAGCTATTAAAAACAAGGAACTCCCAAAATTTGTGGATAAATGCATTGAGCTAGAAATGATCATAATGAGTGAGTTAACCCAGATAAAATACAAATGAACAGTAGGCTCTTGGGGCTGTTTTTACTTCTTTTGGTTTGCCTTGTCCAACCTGGAAGTAATGGTTTTTGCGTTATCTTATATTTTATTTTGTCATACTGGGTTGTTATCTCTTAGATGTCTGTTCTTTTCTAATGAGGGACAGAAGGGAGTGGATAGGAGGGCAAGGGAGTTACTGGGAATAGTAGAAGGAGGGGAAACTGTAATCAGTACATAGTGTATGAGAAAAGAGTCTGTTTTCAATAAAAGAAAAAACAGGAAAAAATTAAATACAATGTTAGTCAGAGAAATAAGTGACAGGCACAATGAAAATGATCGTCAAATTGATGAAATAAAAAATAATAGGTGAAAATAATAGTACACTTCAGTAAGTATGCCTGAATGATGAGCTTTTCTATAGTTATTCAAGATTATTTATAATATATTTTGCATTTTTTCAAGCTAACTACTCATCATCTGATTCCTGCTTTCTTAGCGTCTGGTGTTTATAGCAGCCAGATTCCAGATATTCCAGAGCCACATGTGGCTAGTGGCTACCATTTTGGGCAGCACAATTCTAGTCCATAAAATATCAACAAAGCATCTGACTTTGTTTCCTAAATGGTTATGATATTAACCTTTAGGGTGCTGTTTTGGCTCTCTAAGAAAAAAGTTTGTACTGTTTGGGAAAGCCATTGACTTCGTGATTTTTGCTTTATGGTTTTTAACATTTATTAAATTTTTTTTCCTAATTTCTTATGATTCATCACAAGCAAAATGGCATTAAATTGGACATACAGGCTAGAATGCAGTGACTATGAATTTTGTTTATAACAAATATTCTTGAAAAAGCTTTTGTTACTTAGTTAGGCTGCCTGACAGTTATATCTATGTAGAATGGAAAGTGCTGGTCAGGAACCAATACTTTGCTCAAGTTCCTAATCATGATGTGCTGTCTAGATATAAATGCAAACTCCAGGGATTCAGAGTGACTAAATGCAGAAACCACATGTTTTCAGAACAGGCTGTATATCTAGGCCTTTCGATTACAGAGGACACTGCCTGCTTTGAATGACATTAAAGAGAAGTAATGGGAATAAAAGGAGGATCTATGGATTTTCTATTTAAAACTGACTGAGTTCCTTTTTTTTTCTCCCATTTTTCTGAAATATTTAGGAATCGTTCCAGAAAGACTGACCTGTAAAAACCATAATTAAGTTTTGAATAATCAGGTAGATACAATACTTTAAAAGATTTCTATAGTAAATAAATAACATACTATTATGTGAGATTGTAAACTCATTTATAAGCTTTCTAGTATTGAAAGTTGGATCTGGACCCAGAGGGGCTTACACAAACTGGTGCACCAACCAAGGACAATGCATGCAGTGAACCTAGACTCCCTGTTCAGATCTAGCCAATGGACAGCGCATTCTCCACAGTTGTGGGGAGAGTGGGCACTGACTCTGACATGAACTCTAGTGTTCCCCCCTCCCCAATTTGATCACTTCTTCTTGGTGGGGAGGCCTGGAGGCACACAGAGGAAGAGGAAGCAGGCTATCCAGATGAGACCTGATAGGCTGTGGTCATATGGTGAGGCAGGACGTCCCCTTCTGTCAGAGGTCTAGGGGAGAGGAATAGGGCAGAAGAGGGAGGGAGGGTGGGAATGGGAAGATATGAGTGAGGGGATAACAATAGGAAAATAATATGAATAAATTACAATAAATTATTAAAAAGAACATGATTAGAGGTTACAACAAGGATTGAAAAATAAAAAGGGAATATTAAAAAAACAAAGGTGAATATTTCACTTGGAGATGCTGCCCTTTATTATTCATTAGTCCTGTCAATAGTCAAAGTCAAACCCTCAGAATATCTTATTATCAGTAGGTAACTCAAGCAGTTCCTGTCAATGCTTAACAATAGTAAATTTGCAAATCAAAGATACAAAACAAATCACACTAATAAAAAGTAATTTTTTAATGTGTAAGAACATAAATAGTTTAAAAAGCATAGAAATAAGTAGCAAAATGTAATTCGTGCTGTTACCAGTAAGCAATCACTCTTTATAACTTATTGAGCACCAGGACTCAAATTCCTGCCTCCAGCTCCTACTTAAAAAACAAAGCCAGGAATAACAATGTGTGTGTGTGTGTGTGTGTGTGTGTGTGTGTGTGTGTGTGTGTGTGTGCGTGCATGTGTATACAGACATATATATACACATATATAGACATACATATATATAGATAGATAGAGATACACACACACACACACACACACACACACACACACATATACATATATATATATATATATATATATATATATATATATATATATATATATATATATATTCCTAAATATAACCTGCTCAATCAATATAATGTTACTTGTATGTATATTTTCAGGGATGTCCACTTAGTATTAGATAACCAATTGGTGTGCTCTTCCCTGGAGAAGATTGTTTCTTCCACTCTCAGCAGTCCTTAATTTTTTTGTAGCTCCTTTGTGTAGGGTTGAGGCCTTGTGGCCCTATCCCACATCAACATTAACATGTTCATTAGTGTCGTGCTTGTTCAGCTCACATTCAGGCAGTCATGTTGGTGAGACTTATGGGTACAGCTGCCGACATTCCTAAGAAACAGCCTCACAGAAAATTCCTTGAGCTTCTGACTCTTACAGTCTTTCCACTTCTCTTCCACAATATTCCCTAAGCCTTAAATGCAGGAGTTGTTTTTAGATGTGTCCACTGGGACTGAGCTCCACAATTCTGAGTTGGATTGGTTGTGGTTTTCTGTAATGGTCTCCTCCTGTAGTAGAAAGATGTTTGCTTGACAAATGGTGGGGACCACTCTTCTCTGTGGGTATTAAGGAAAAATATTTGGCAAGTATGTTGGTTTAATAAGGTGGTGAATGTACGATCTCCTCCAAGATCCAGGATTTCATTAGCCCTGGGTCGTTGGTTAGGTTTCCAGTAGCACATGTATTTCACTCTTGCTGAGTGGATCTTGAATCCCATTAGAGATCTGACAGTTACCATCAGGGTATGCATGCTACCAGGGAGCCCTTAGGGTTATTGTGCCAGCAGGAAATTGCTGTAGTTTACAGGCATCACAGCTGGATGGGCCTGTTGGTTGTTTCCCTCCTTTAGAAGCCTGTATTTTTAACTCCAGTGCTGGGGAGATGGAGACAGCAGATCCCTGAGGCTTACTCACATCAAGCTTAGCCAAATCACTGAGCTCCAGATTCAGAGAAGGATTCTGCCAAAAATAAAAAATAAATGCAAAAGGCAAAAAAGAAAGATACTGGATGTTGGCCCAGTCAGGCCACCACACATCCATTCATGCACAGAACTCCTGCCTTGGTAGGCTTCTTAATACAGCAGAAACCCAGAGGCAAATCATATTTAAATTCTCCATTAAAGAATTCAAAATATGGGTCCACCTGCTGCAGGAGGAAGCTTCTCTGATGACGAATGTAGGAGGCACCGATCTATGATAATAGCAGAATATCATTAGGAATCATTTTATTGATGCATTGGTTAAGACCAGTAGTGTTTGGTTTTTACCCTAGGTTTCTGGATATCTAGTCCCTGGTTCTTGATCACCCAAGCAGTGTTGGGTCTCCTAGAGTGGACCTTAAGTTAAACCAGACAATGGTTTGCTAGCCCCACAAGTTCCGTGCCACTATGGCCTTAGGGAGGGCAGATTGTGGAGCAAAGGTCTTGTGGATGGGTCGGTATTTATGTTTCTCTTTTGGTAACCAGCACAGTATCTTTCCACACCAGAGACCCTAGAATGTAGGGGTGAAGGCCATGTAGGGACCACCTTGACTTCTCCATGTCAATGATATTTGTGGATATTGACTTCTGCAATAACCCCCCCCACACACACACACACTCTGATTTCAGAGAGCAACTTATTGTTTTAGCAACAGCCTGAGTTGGTTGGGCATTTCCATGTGACACCCTTGGTCAACAACTCAATTGAATGCATTTCCGTCTCCCTACTGGAAGCCTCATTCTGTGACAAGAAATGATCAGTTAGAATTCCATCTCCCCTATTAATAGACCTCACTAGGACCACCTTCATGTATATTAGGGAGTTCCAGCTGCACAAGGCTTACATACCATCCCTCAAATGCCTGTCAATCCCAGCTCCTTACCTGTATCCCCTCCCTCAATGTTATGTTCCCTCCCTCTCCTCACCTGCTATCCCTACCTGCCTTCAGTCCACATTTAAAATCTATTCCACTCTCCCCACATCCTCACCAGCATGTGGTGTCGCTTGAATTTTTGATCTTAGCCATTCTGTTGGGTGTAAGATGGAATCTCAGCGTTGTTTTGATTTGCATTTCCCTGATGACTAAGGAGGTTGAGCATTTCTTTAAGTGTTTCTCAGCCAGTTGATATTCCTCTGTTGAGAATTCTCTGTTTAGTTCCAAGCCCCATTTCTCAATTGGGTTATTTGGTTTGGTGGTGTTTAATTTCTTGACTTGTTTATATATTTTGAATATTAGACCTTTGTCAGATGTAGGGTTGGTGAAGATCTTTTCCCAGTCTGCAGGCTGTCGCTTTTTTCTCTTGACAGTGTCTCTTGCCTTACAGACTTCTCAGTCTCATGAGGTCCCATTTATTAATGGTTGACTTTGCAAACTAGTACAGCCACTTTGGAAATCTATCTGGTGCTATCTCAGAAAAATGAAAATAGGGCTTCCTCAAGACCCAGCTATTCCACTCCTTGGAATATACCCAGAAGATGCTCTAGCACACAACAAGAAAATTTGCTCAACCATGTTCATAGCAGCCTTATTCATAATAGCCAGATCATGGAAACAGCCTAAGTGTCCCTCAGTAGAAGAATGGATAAAGAAACTGTGGTACATATACACTATGGAATACTACTCAGCTATTAAAAACAAGGAATTCGGGCTGGAGAGATGGCTCAGAGGTTAAGAGCACTGAATGCTCTTCCAAAGGTCATGAGTTCAATTCCCAGCAACCACATGGTGGCTCACAACCATCTCTTCTGGCCTGCAGGCAGAATGCTATATACATAATAAATAAATAAATTTTAAAAAAAAAGATGTGGGCCCTTAAAAACAAGAAATTCCTGAAATTTGTGGATAAATGAATTGAGCTAGAAATGATCATAATGAGTTATTTAACCCAGAAGCAGAAAGACTCAAATGGTATACACTCACTTATATCCACATACTAGCCCAAGGGGCATGTCCCATGAAAGCCTTCACTTACCAGGAAACTGGGAAAGAGAGGAGGACATCCTATTGGGACTCTAGATGAGAGAAGCATGGGAGAATAGCAAAGTAGAAGGATCCAGAGGGTCCTAGAAACCTACAAGTAGAACATTATGATAGGCAGATTTGGGCCCAGGGGTCCTGCTCAAACTAAGGCACCAGCCAAGGACAATACAGGCGGTAAACTTTAAACCCCTACCCAGGTCTAGCCAATGGTCAGAACATTCTCCACAGTTGAGTGGAGAGTGGGATATGACTTTCTCACGTACTCTGGTGCCTCACATTTGACCATGTTCCCTGGAGGGAGAGACCTGGTGGCACTCAGAGGAAGGACAGCAGGTTACCAAGAAGAGACTTGATACCCTATGAGCATATACAGGGGGAGGTAATCCCCCTCAGGAACAGTCATAGGGACGTGGAATAATGGGAAAATGGGAGGGAGGGAGGAATGGGAGGATACAAGGGATGGGATAAACATTAAGATGTAACAAGAATAAATTAATAAAAAATAAAAAAAAATCTATTCCATATCCTCCTCTCTGGCGGACACATGTGTCCCCCCAAGTCCCTTTCTCTATGCCTACCTTTCTGGGTCTACAGATTGTATCTTGATTATCATATATTTAATAGCTAATATCAAGATATAAGTATATACAGGCGACATTTATCTTTCTGTATCTGGGTTATTTCACTCAGAATGACTTTTTTTCTAGTTCCATCCATTTGCCTGTGAATTTCATGGTGTTACTTTTTTTTTAGCAGCTGAGTAATAGTCTCTAATTTCTTGCATTCTTTATATATTTTGAATATTAGTCCTCTATCAGATGTGGAGTTGGTAAAATCTTTTCCATTCTGTAGCTTGCCTCTTTGTCTGAATGATGGTGTCCTTTGCCTTATAGAAGCTTTTTGGTTTTATGAGGCTCCAATTATTAATTGTGGATCTTAGTGCCTGCACTCTCAGTGTTCTGTTCAGAAAGTCTTCTCCTTTGCCAGTGACTTCAAGGATATTCCCAAGTTTCTCTTTTATTAGGTTCAGTGTATTGGGTTTTTAGGCTGAGGTCTTTAATCTATTTAGAGTTGAGTTTTGTGCAGGGCAATAGATATGGATCTGGCTCAGTTAGAGTTTTATTGCTGTGAAGAGACGCCATGACCATGGCAACTCTTACAAGGAAATCATTTATAAACATTGATAAAGAAGGAGCTGAGAGCTCTACATATTGATCCATAGGCAGCAGAATAAGACTGAGATAGGGATGCTTTCAGGTCTAGTGCTGGTTTCTGGGTCTGTCATGGTGGTGTGTCTGCTTTGTTACCTGGTTTCTGTTTTCTCTCTGGATTTTAGGAGAGTGTGATGCCCCTTCGATGCCTAGTAGGAATTTTTTTTTTTTTTGACCTGATAGTTGTGGCCACTGGGGTTTCCAGGTAAAATGTGTTTCTGGGAATTGGTAGGTGACATGTAGGTATGAGGATAGACTAGGGGGTCTGAAGGGGGTTCACAGGAGGGAGGAACCAAGTGCTCAACCAGGATCTCCTTCTTTTGTCTTCTAGGAGTGGGGGAAGAGAGTGAAGAGATGGGTCTGCTATAGATCTGGGGGTAAGACTGGGGTTTGGACCTAGAGGAACAGAAGGAGCAGAGAAGATCTCTCAGCAATTTACCTGCTTCCTTGGCAGGAGTGGTCTGTGGGCTAGCAGAGAGTGTCTGCTGGAGTTGGGGCCTAAGGTAAAGCAACTTTGAACCCCTACCCAGATCTAGCCGATGGACAGAACATTCTCCACCATTGAGTGGAGAGTGGGGATTGACTTTCACACGAACTCTGGTGCCCCATATTTGACCACATCCCCTGGATGGGGAGGCCTGGTGGCACTCAGAGAAAGGATAGCAGGCTACCAAAAAGAGATTGATACCCTATGAGCATATACAGGGGGAGGGGGTCCCCCTCAGTCACAGACATAGGGGAGGGAGTAAGGGGAAAGTGGGAGGGAGGGAGGAATGGGAGGATAGAAGGGATGGGCTAACAATTGAGATGTAATATGAATAAATTAATAAAGTATTTTTTAAAAAGAGTTGTCAAGAAGAAGGTTAGGAAGGAAAGATGTGTGAATCCACATGTGGTGTTGGCAGAAGGAAAAATAGGGCTGTAGCAGGTGTTCTGTTGCAGACCAGAGGATGCATGCAACTGGAGAATTGCATTTGGAAGGGAGAGGAGAGTAGTGAAGGTTTTCAGTTAGCGTCCCTGCTTGCCTGGTCTGCTCAGCTGGTGTGGTCACAGGAAATGCCAGTTGGTATTGGAGGTTGGGATACTGGGATGAGTTGGTGGAAGGAAGGTAGGAGAAGAAGATCTTTGAGATCCCTTGGGGATGGGGTCAGGGAGGAAAGGGAGAACACGGCGGGTGTTCTGCTAGAGAGGTGGGCATGAAACTGGGAAAATCAGATCTGGAGGAACAAGAGAAGTGTGGATCCACTTTCAGCCTACCTGTTCCCCTGCCTGGAGGGGCTCTTGGGTTATCATAAATCCCTGCTATGGTTCAAGGCTGGGGCAAAGCAAAGAGTTGGGAGAGGATGCCTAGAATGGGAAGACCTGTGGGGTCCAGGGAAATGGGAACAAAAGGGCAGGGGAGGATGGCAGAGGTGTTCCACTACAGAGCTGGGGATGAGGCTGGGGAGTGGATCTAAAGGCACATAGAGGAGAAGAGAAGATCTGCTGACAGGCTACCTGGTTTTCTGGCAGGCTTGTGGGTTTTTTTTAACTATTTATTTTTCTTTCTGGATATGTCATATTTTAAATTTTATTAGTTTTACTTATTTTGCATACAGCATCTTGAATGGTCAGAGGGTAATTCTGGGGAGTCGAAGGCACCTCTACTGCCTGAACCATATGGCCAAACTTGGCATTAAATGTCTATTGGGCAGAATTTCTTTATATCTCACCTAGTTCTACTCCCATAAGAAAATGTGTTTTCAGGAATTCACAACTATATATTCAGTAATATTTCCCAAATACGAGTAAGTCATGATGTTTAAGATAGTAATGGGTAATGACAGGTTTTTCCAAAGATGGGTCGGTATGGAGAGGTATTAGCTTGTCATGTGATCTCTCTTTCATCACTAGTTGTTTTCATATATTGTGACAGGTTTCCCTACTCTGCATGAAATACTCAGCACCAGAATGATGCCCAGTCATACGGTTTGAAATGCATATAAATAATGTAAAACACTCATCAACAAATACAGAGAGCCGTGTCACTATGCGACTTCCCATCTACAAAACAGTGGCTAATGACCTCATCAAAGCATTAATACTCAAACGGCAATGCAGGTGACAGACTCAGGAAAGAATTGTCTTTAAAGCAAAATGCTGGAAGGAACTATAATATTTCTTTTTTAATCAGATGCATTCCTGCCTTTCTCATCATTTCACTTAATCTGCAGATCATTAAGCCATTGTAGTAGAAAGAATATTTTTCAAATGCTAAAAATGCAATGGGAGGATTTTTTTTTTAAATCAGGCTTTTACATGTTATTTACTTTCTTTGCCTTTGAGATAAGTAGCGATTTCCTGGCAACATCCAATGAAAATGCAAATACACTCATATAATAATTAAGAAGAGATGGTTTGGGAGATGCCAATTGACATGTAAAAGTATATTACACGCTTGCTGGATTTCTAAATTCTTTCTGAATAGTAATTGTTTGCTGTAATTCCATCCCCTAGAAATGATTTAGAACTAGACACTTAGCATTCAGATCCTCTACGCGTGTTATTCAAACCTGAGGACAGGGTACACTAGTGGTGGATAAGTAGTGTGGCTTCCTTTGCACAGTTGTTGTTGCTAGGGAAACCACTTCCTTCTAATCATTGTGTTCAGCTTGCCCATCCCACTATCCGGCATCATGGTCTCTTTCTAAGGACAACATCAGGGCATCGTAAAAGAACAGGAAACAATAGGGACAAAACCCAGTATATTATCCTACTCCCCACACGGTTTCTCAAAAAATCTACTTGGTAGTTATTTCTTGGAAATGACAACAGAGCTGATCCCCCTAAAAACTGCTTTCTGCACATGTGCTAGGGCTACACAGTACTGTGTTCACACATAAAAGGATACAAAAACACCAATTTCTGTGTCACGTTGGTGACTGCAGAAAAGAATATACTGTCAGGCCTGGACAGGGCAGGCCTTGGCAGACCACCATCTCAGGGCACACTGGTTCAGTAATGGGGCCAAGTGAACTTTCTGAGACGCAGGTTACTGCCTGGAAAAACAATCAGTAAGCTGACTTATGTGGGAATAGATTCTGTGCGTCTGTATAAGAACAGAGATCCTCCAGGCATTGGATCAGGCTGAGGCATAAAACAGACAGCTAAACAAATGAGCACTATCACAAATGGAGGAGAAAACTGGCATGTGCTGTCAAAGAGCCACAGTCCACAAAGGCACTGTTGAATAAATTTGGTATTATTTTCCTCCTAGAGAGTGTTAGCAACACACTAAAAGATCCACACTGATTCTATCAAGGAAAGAAAACCTTGGAGAATGATAACACACCATAACTAATTGGAATGAACACAGTTAAAAACATAAATTTACTGTTGTTTTCACAGGGGACATCAAATAATCAGGTCTTCTACTGGCTTCTGTTTTATTCTGTTTCTAAGTTTTATTGCACACATATTCTGTAAACATTGATAGAATTTAATTGAAAGTGATAAGAGCAGAGCAAAGGGTGACACTCTTTACCCAGTTCTGAAATCACTGACAGAAAAAACTGCAACTACAAGAGACATTCATCAACTAACTCAGCCATAAAAAGCCACAAAAATAAAGTTAAAGGTAGTAGACTAAACCAAAGCATACATACTTGCAACGTTATATAGACTGAGCAAGTTGTAGTTATGTTCTTAGAAATGCATACACACACACACACACACACACACACACACACACACACACACACACACACACAAAATCCCAATAATTAATGTAAAAAATCCAAAACTTTGAAAAAGAGGAAGGAGCTATATGCAGGAGGATTTGAAAGGAGGAAAAAAAAAGGGGAAGTCATGCAATTGTATTATAATCTCAAAAAATAAAAGAAATGAGAAAAGCTATACTAAACTGATCTAAAGGACCATAGTCCCAAACACACTTATTTTGACCCGTATTTGGTATTGAGACCATATTTAAAGACTATATTCAGAGTCAGTCAGCTTCCTTTATACACTTATATGTCTCGTTTCTTTTTAAAGTGTGACACAGATTGAATATTCTTAAACAATAAGAGAGCGGCTTCTCAATATTGTTATAAAGTTTGCCAATAAATATCTCCTCTGATAACAACTGTTGTTATTCTTAGGCCCTTCAGAGTGGCATTCTGTGAAATCTCATGGTACAAACATCAGAAATTCACAAAAATATGTTATCAACCTATCTATCAAGTATAGGAAAACAGAAATCCCAAGTTAGGTTTCACTAGAACCCAAAATCCAAACAATGAATGTCACAAAATAGGAAGATGTCTCCAAATTCCCCTTCTGAAAATATACCCAAACTGCTTCACAAAATTCCCATTTCTGTGTTTATGGCATCAGATTTTAGAGTCAAAGATACATCTAAGGTTTCTGAGAAAGAAACTTCAGTTTGGTTTTAAGACGGTGCAATGACTATCTTTGGTTGTCAACTTGACTACTTCTGGAATTAACTAAAACCTAAAAATGGAGTGTCACACCTGTGAGGGACTTTTGCTTAATTTGAGGTGGGAAGATCTACATCTAATCCAGATCTTTGAGGTAGGAAGACACACCTTTAATTCAGACCGTTTGAGCTGGGAAAATCCACCTTTAATCTGGGCCACACCTTATGCTGTAAGGACATGGAAGAAGGAAGATTTTGCTCTTTGCATGTTGCTCTTGCCTTGATAGAAGTCCATTATTTCACTGGCATTCGAGCCTACTTCTTTAGGATTCTACCATCTCACTGAAGACCAGCTGAGACATACCTCCTTGGGGACTGAGCAATACTGCATTCCTGGACATCCCTTTTGTAACCAACCTTTGTTGGATTAGCTGGACCACAGCCTGTAGGTCATTCTAATAAATCTCCTTTCAACATATATATGGAGATATTCAGTCTATACATTTTGTTACTTTAGAAAAACCTGACTAATACTGAGGTTATGTAGAAGTAACAACCTTACTATGAATCTTACTTATTTTAACTCATTGTTTGAAATAAATTTTATTGTGGCCAGTGATCCAAAATACATGATTCCCTTTCTGAGAGTTTGAAATGTTAACTCCAATACAATCAATATCTAGTCTCATAAGCAGAGAAACTTGCAGCAATTTTTTAATGGAGAAGAGAGGGGGAGAGAAGAAGAATATGAATAAGGGTAGCTAATATGCAAAGCAGTCCAGGTGCAAGTCATAAATGCTCTCTTAAAGCAACTTCAGTGCTCCCTCTGGTACCAAAACAGGAACGTGCACATGGCAAGCTGAGCTGAAGGCTCTTACTTTATCTAATCTTTCTTTAAATCATAAACAGTCGTTTTCAAGGCTACAGGACTTGATAGTGCTGTATCTATTTTGCTGATAGCATCCTTAACAAGACTATAACCTTATCATTTTATACTACATGTACAAATAAGTAACTCATATCTAATAGTAATTGCAGAGTATCAGCCATGTGGTTGGTCAACCAGGGCATTTATGAGTCACAAGTGGTTGAATTAAATTGCGGTCCATTTGGGTTGTTCATGTCAGTTAGTGATACACAGGCGATGGCACGATTTAACAAGAATGTGTAAATATAGTAATATTTGATATAATAGGGGTTAATATGACAAGAATATTTTTGGAATACAAAGCCTTGACTTCACTATCTTTAAGCCTTAGGCTTGTTTCCCATTGTGGTTGTTTGAATAAGAATGGCCCACCATAGGCTCATCAGGGGAATGCCACTACCTGAGAAGGATTAAAAAGCATGGCCTTGTTGGAGTAGGTGTGGCCTTTTTGGAGGCAGTGTGTAACTAACTGGGTGTGGGGCTTTGAGCTTTCAAAAGTCCAAGCCAGGTCCAGTGTCTCTTTTTCTCTTCCTTCTGTCTGCAAATCTGAATGTAGAACCCTCAGCTACCTCTCCATCACCATGTCTACTTGTGTGGTGCTCCCTGCTGTAATTGAATAAACCTTTGGAACTGTAAGCAGGCTCCAATTACACGCTTTCTTCCATATGAGATGCAGCAGTCATGTCACCTCTTCACAGCAACAGACCACCGACTTTGATCCCCATTGAAAGTGCGTCTGGGGTTACCAATTTGAATCTCCTTCTTCCTGTTCTGGGGGTGGGGTAGAGTTGTTAAACTCACAAGTAAGTCTTGAGTAAAAGAGACTGGGGTGATAAACTCAGGAGCTGGTAGATTCCCTGTGGGAACATGCGGTATGACACAGAATAAATTCAGAGAGCATGGAGGCTGAGGAAAGGAACATGACAGAAACTACTTCCATTCCTGTGGGGGAGGGTCTTCCTCAAACTATATAAGAATGCACATCTGGACCATCCGTGTCCCACTTTTACCAGCACTACATGTTGAAAATAAATATCTATTAAATTCATCAAAAACTATTCCTTTAAAAAAAAAAGAAAAAGAAAAAGAAATTGAGATATAATCTGAGTACACTATAATATAAAAAGAAAAGAAAAAGAAAAATCACAAAACTATAACTTGGGAGAATTTAATAGTATCATTTTTGTGCTTGACAAGTGTGTCTTATCTCCTGTCAGCTGGCACCTGTTTGGTGTGTATAAGACCATCCTTACACACTCAATCCACACTTAAGCAGTAACCAACATTACTAGCACATAGCACCCTGCAGCCTCCTCTGTCTTTCTGCCAAGCAGCCCACAGCCACGTTTTAATAAGTGACCTCCAACAAGCTGAATAATTTCTTTGGTACATGGGTACATTCAAGAGCCTTAGAGGATTTAGCTGTAAGACGTAGTCCCAGCAAATACATGGTCTTACGAAGCCTTTGAAGTCTCTAAAAAATTTCCCTTAAGTAGCCTCAATTGAAGGTTTGGGCTAGATGATTTACAGAGCCCTTTGCAAAGCAAAAATCCTATGATTCGGGGTCAGCAGAACCTGTGGCATTTATAGCTTAGGGTTCTTATTATGACTTTCCCTTCTTTAAGAATTTTTTTGGGGGATACAAAGTAGGTTTCTTGAATAGGTCAGCTGTTAACTCTTCATCAACAATCAGTCTTCGGCAGGTTAGCAAGAAAACCAACAGGGAAGACATTGTTTATTCCTATTTTCCATTTCAGTGTGATCCATGAAAAGCTTTCCATTAAACAGAGAACATTAGGTCGCACAGCACTGCGCAGCCAAGAGTATTTCCCTGTGACTCTGAGTGATCATTCAGCACACTTGTGCCTTGTGCCTCTGCTTCAGCTACTCCGCAAGCCTACGTCCACATTGATTCTGGAGACATTACTACTCAAAAGAAATTATATGTGCGCTTAATGCTTAATTTTTCAGCTATGGATTCAAAACCTGATAGAAATTTTCTCTGGTTGGTTCACAAATCTCATTCCTAGTTATGTTTGAACTAAATATCAGGGTACTTACAATTACAATAACTATTGCCCTCCAATGTAGCAATTGCATATTGGACTATGTACAGCATCTATGCCTTGAAATTTGGAGAAATAAAATATAAACCAACCTATAAATAATGTTAAAAAATGTTTAAGTAGAGAATGATCTGATAATCACAGAAATAAATACATAAAGTCAATCCAGTAAAAACAACCAACTTAAACTGGCTATTGATATGTCTATAAGCCAGATACTAAAGCGGCTCAAGCAGGGGCATTGCTAGTTTCAAGTCATTCTGGGCTATGTGTATACACACACACACACACACACACACACACACACACACACACACACACATAATATAGTGAGCTTTGAGGTAAGTCTCAGCTACACAGTAACACTTTATCACCAACAAAATCCCCTTAGTAACCAATTTGTGAATGTCATAATTAGCTATTTAATTGTCCAAATTGCTCAAAATGTATTTTTTTCAAAATGTATTTTTATTTCATTAAAATATAATTATATGATTTTACCTTTTTTCTCCCTCCTGCCCTTCCCATTACCCCTCGCAAATTCACAGCATTCTCTTCTTTAACTATTGGTGTATGTGTATAGACAAAGAGATGTACAAATACAACCTCCTGACCATTACAGTTGCTCGCATGTATGTTTCTAGAGCTGACCACCTGGTGTTCTCTAACCAATCAGGGAGCTCGTTGTTGGGGAAGACTTGTTCTCCCTCTATTCACAGTTGTCGCTTGCTTGTAGCAGCTTATCCAGGAGTGGGGGCCTGTGAAACTCCCTCCCTTGTGTGATGGGACACCAGCTGGTATTGGAACAGTTCAGGTTTTGTTTAGGCAGCCATGCATGACATTTCATGGTGTGGCTTCCCTATCATAGCTAGAAGGCCAATATCTGGGTCCTCTTATACTCTTTCCACTCACTCTTTCTTAATGGCCCCTCAGCCTTCTGTACAGCGGTCTTCTTAAATGCATTTAATGAAACTCTTTGTAACACATTTACTAAATTTAGCAGTTTTGCCAATAATGGCTTTAATGCAAACCAGACACTGTTTTATGTGCTTTCCTAAATGATTGATCCTTTACAATTCTATGAGATAATTTTATGCCTGCTCTTGAAGAAGGAAACTGAGGCAAGGCTATGTCACATGAATTGTTAAAATTTATACCACCAAAGTAGACTGACTCAAAATAACATTCATAGAAATAGCATTAACGTGTTTTAAATATACATTAAATATATTAAAAATGAAGTGTCAAGCCATATGATGACCTGTCTCTCCTGGGTGTGTCAGCTCCTCACACCTGTAATCTCAGCAGGCAAGATAAGAAAAATGCAAACATCTTGAATTTAATCAGGTCTATGCTGTGATGTCCAGGGCAGCCTGGGCTTTGATGGGAAATCTTATCTCAAGAAAACAAAACCACAAGTTCAAAGCAGTGATAAGAATAGATCCACTGAACAAATGAACACAAAATAAGGAGACTGTATTCCTATTTATTAATACATTTAAGGAATATATTTCCTAATATATACCACCACTTAATTTTTAATCCTACTCATTAGAAAGACATCACTAAATAAAAAGAGAAACAAAGAATTTACCAATAAGATTAGAAATTATTACTGAGCAAACTTTAATCAAGATAAAAACCATTATGTAGTCCTATAAAGTATTTATTTACTTTGAGTAGGCCGATGGGTTACATGTCTGCCATGGCATATGTATGTGAAGGTCAGAGAACAACTTCCAGGAAGAATTGAACTCAGGTCATTGAGCTTGGCTACAAATGCCTTTTCCAGCTGAGTCATCTTGCCAGCCCAATTTAAAATCTTGAATTAAAAAAAAAGTATAGTTGTTTGATACATAACTAAACGACTGAGTGAGAATAAATGAAAAAGTTGGACAACTATTGTCACAGTCCAATATGGAAACCTTGTGTTTTTCTGTTGTGGCACCTGACCTCAGAGTTACCAGTCTAAATATTAGCTGTTCTTTTAGTCTCAGCTCAAATATAACTACCATAAAGTCTTCCTGGACTTAAATACATGAAAATAGTTATACTACTTCACCTTATCATAAATTCTATATTGTTCTTAAATACTACATTTAATATTTAAGCATCAAATTAAATATCTTGAACAGATACCAAATTAAACTCTACATTACTTGAGGTCAAATACTAAATTAGAACTTTATGTCTTATACACACGACCTTGTGTGTGTGTGCGCATGTGCTTGTGTGTGCATGCCTGTGTGCATACCTGTGTGAATGTGCATGTGTGCACGAGTGTGTGTGTCTGTGTCTGCGTGCGCGCGTGTGTGCTTATTTGATTGTACAGTTTGATTAATTCATCAGGTAACAAGATTATTTTTCTACCACTAAAGCTACACTGCTAGAAAGGGAAGATAAGATTAATAAAAAATGTAAAGCAATACCTCTCTTCTTCTGTTTAAAAAAAAAAAGGTGTTATTTTTGCTTTTACTTTGTGTATATGTGTTTTGTTCCATTGTATTCCTATGCATCGCATACATGCAGTGCTCAGGAAAACCAGAAGAGGGCAGAAGATCCTCTGGAACTGGCTGTGTGGATGACTCGGCCACAGTGAGTGAATGCTGGAAACCAAACCCAGCATTCTTGCAAAGAATGTTCTTAGCCACTGAGATATTTTGCAGTCCCCCCAAAATATATCTCTTGAATCTAACATTTGACATAAAAAATAAATTCATTTTATAAACATAAATGCCATAGAATCTACTTTGTTGTTGTAAAATGTGCTGAAGATATATTATCTGGTTTTTTTGAGACAAGGTTTCTCTGTGTCCTCCTGGCTGTCCTGGACTCGCTTTGTAAACCAGGCTGACATTGAACTCACAGTGATCCGCCTGCCTCTGCCTCCCAAGTGCTGGAATTAAAGGTATGCAGCTATATATTTTAAAGAATTGTTTATACTTTATATTAGAGAAATATCCAAAAAAATAATATATGGTAATTCTAATGGTAATTAAGTGCAGAAAGTTTGTTTTAAATAGCTGGTTTTAGAGATAGCCTATTTTAAAATCCTTAATTTTAGGACTATAACTATAATGTGTATTTTAAAATAACCTACTAGATGAGATCTATGATTGTCATAGATAGATTGCTTTGGATGGTGTCAAATCAAGTATTTTATTCTTCAAAATCATTTTAAATTAAAATATAAAAATAATGTGTGGTAATAGATATGACCAAACAAATAACTGAAGCTTGAGAAATACTGTTTTAAAAAGCTGAAATATTGAATTCTCCTGAAAACAAAAAGTTCACCACTATAGAATAAATAATTGGCTCTACTATTGTGTTTTTTACCTTTCCAACACTATACTTTAGTTAGTTAACATATGAGAAGTAAAGAGTGATGGGGGCTCATATTTTTACAGCTTCTGTCTATGGTCAGATAAGCCCATGGCTCTTAGGCTGTCAGTGGTGCTGCTTAACACAACAGAGAAGTCAAGGCGAAGCAAGACCTCTCACTTCAACAGCCAGCAAAAGGATGAAGAGGAGGAGAATAAGATCCCACAGTATCTTCCACGAGCTTGCTCTCAGTGATCTAAGGATTGAGGAGTAGGCCTCATCTCTTAAAGGTTCTGGCAGAGAAATCCTGGAAACCAAGAATTTAATACCTGAGCTTTCGGAGGATAACCAGGTCAGAGCATTTCAGATGGTTCTCACTCACGTCAGATACTTATGAAGCACTTCCTATTGTACAGCCACCAGGGTCACAACTAGAGGGATAAGTGATCAGAAGAGCTCTTTCTACAAGGAGTTCACAACCATAGGGCAAGATACCACAGGGAGGGGAAGGGAGCCCAAAGTAAATATTCTACTACAAGCCATCTGTTAAAGATGGTCACATTGTAGGTAGTTAAAGATAACTGTAGTCGGAAGGCAGTATCAACAAAATGGCAGGTTCTACACATTGAGGCCGAAATGTCCTTTAGCCAAATGAGTAATGTTGCATGATGTCTAGTAAAAAATAAATAAATAAATAAAATTCTCTGTCTGGACAAAAAGGCATATCAAACCAGAAGTAATTACAAACAACTGGAGCTAGGCATCAGAATAATAGAGCCTGGAAACTGACATGAATAACAAGTCTAGTATGTCAGGCCAGGGAGCTATCCCCATAAAGTGAAAGTGACGAAAAGCCATGCCCAAAGCAATGTGGGGAGGAAAAAGTTTATTTGGCTTACAAGTCCATATTCATTATTCAAAGACATCAGTAAAGAAACTCACACAAGATGGGAACCTGGAGGCAGGAGCTGATGCAGAGGCATCTCAAAAGAGAAATCTCAAATGACAGGGAATAACATAAATAAATTTCAACACCCTTAGTTGTCAGGAAAATGACAATGAAAATTACTTTGAATTTTAATTATATTAGTCAGAATGCTCCAGATTAATAACACAAATGAGAAGATACAGAGTAAGGGAGAACACTCATTCATTGCTTGTGGGGGTGGAAACTGATATGACCACTATGGAGCTCAGCATAGTGGCTCCTCAGGAATCCAGCATTAGATCTACCTCAGGATCTAGTATCCCACTCTTAGACAAAGGATGCTTCTTCCTGTCACAGAGATACTTACTCAACTATGTTTACTGCTGTTCTACTATTCATAATAGCCAGAAGCTGGAAACAATGTGTATGTCAATCAACAGATAAATGGATAAAGAAAATGTGGTACATTTACACAATTGAATATTACTAAGTTGTTATATGAAATCAGGAAACATCTCAGGGAAGTGGATGGAACTAGAAAAATACCATTCCAAGTGAGGTGACCCAGACCCAGTATGGTATATATTCATGTATATGTGGATATTATCTGTTAAGTCAATGATACTTAAGCAATCCATAGAACCACAGAGGTTACATGCCGTATATAGGACTAGGGAAGAGGGATAGGTTTCCCTAGGAAAGGGAAATAGAATAGTTATAGATGGATGGCATGCAAAGGTGGAATAGAAGGATCAAGTATCAGGGAGAAAAGAAGGGGATGGGCATGGAATATAGGGAGTAACTGTTAGTGCCCGGCTGCTACTCTGAGAAGGTGCAGGGTAGGGTCTCTGGGGCTGGATGCGGATTCCCTTCTAGTTCACAAGTAAGGGCCACTTGAGAGGTCATGTGGAAACCTAATACAGTAGACACTTCCCAAAATGTGTGTGTATATATATATATATATATATATATATATATATATATATATATAGCAATCTAAATTAAATCATCACATGATTGGGGAGACAGAGCCCCAACTAGCTATGTCTTAACACAAATGAAGCTTTCAGTACCAGGAATGGGTTACATCTAATTGGGTTGTTGGCCAAAGAGATCCTATGGGATCTCCAAAACAACCCAGTCTGTTGCCAAGGCTGTAGGTTGTGTTACATAAACTGACAGCAAGGTCTATTGCTGTGGACAATACCTACACAACTTGTTGGACAAGGAATAGAGCTGGTGCCTACCTAGACCCTCCACCCTGATGGGCTGGTGTTCTTGGCACTCTGCATGCTATCAAAGGAGAAACATAAACACCAACCTAGCAACAATCCCCTTTATCTAAAAGGGTGACCTGCCTACAAGATTCGCAAGTGCAATAATGGTACAAAGCCTGTGGGATATCTGATTTGACTAAGGCTTGCTCGTTCCACAAGATGGAACCCATACCCGATGCTGCCTGTGTAACCGGAAATCTGAGAATATCAATGCAGAGACCTAGGGGAAAATCAAATGTTACTACTATTCTACCAAAGGAATGAAGCAACAAACTGACTTCTAATGACAGTTTGTTATACTCAGATCAGTGCTGTCCTCAGCCATCATTTGGGAAGCGTACTCCTAAAGTCCTAAAGCAGATAGGAACAAATACAGATACCCACAGCCCAACATTACACAGAGAGAGAGAGAGAGAGAGAGAGAGAGAGAGAGAGAGACAGACAGACAGACAGACAGAGACAGAGACAGAGAAACAGAGAGAGTCCTAGGAACTCTAGTTTCTGTAAATAGGCTGCCTCCATCAAAGCCCTCCATGCAGGGCTTGGGGACCTCTGAGAAAGAGGAGGTGGGAAGAGCTTAGGAGCCAGATGGGATGGAGGACACAAAGAATAGAGTCCTCTAAATCACTAAGATTGACACCCTATGGTGGCCTGCACAGGGCCTGGACAGGCTGTACCACATGGGGCCCTAGAACTGAAAGGACAAGGAGACCTACTCCCATGAACACTTGGCTGCACAACTGCCTTGCCCCTGAGTCACTGTCATCTGCTACTCCAACCTTGCCCAGGCCCTGGCAGTCATGGCAACCCAGCACCACCCTGCCAGCTACAGGCTGCTCACAACACATGGGCTGATTGCCATGTTGATTTGGGGATAGAGAGGGTGGAGCTATAGCTTTGTTACCATCTTAACTAAAGGAATCATATGACTAGCCACCATCTTTATTATGGGAAAATAGTAGCTCTGGGGATATCTTTACTGAGGGCTGCCAGCCCCATTCAAATCTTTGCTAAACTCCAAATACAACTTTTGTCCTCTAAGCTTGTGCTGTTCAGTATACAGAGGTACAGTTAATTGCAGGATTAAGCTTCCCTTGTCTCTGGTTTTATGCTTTCAATGTTATGCTTTGGGACAGGTAACTAAAAAACAATCAGCCTCATTTTAAATTGATACACATTTTTATATAAATTCAAAATTATATCTTTACAACATGCATGTCTTTTTCTACAGTGTTCTACTATATTGCCAGCCCTGTAAACTGTGATATATCAATTCTAGAGACATTCACTTGTTTACAGTGTTAGAATTTGCCCTACCTTCATTCTCAAAAGCTTAAAAATCCCTGCCTTATAAATATATATTTACCCTTGTTTTCTGAATATGATGTTATTAGTCTATAATATAGCTTTAGACTTTTATAAGCTACAGACTTTTTAGAAACTAAATTATAGAGTAAACTGTTTATGTAGTGTAGTTTAGAGCAGATAAAGACAAAGATTGCTTGACTCAAAGCTGCTAACCTTTAACTTGTCAGAGATCTGCTGAATATAGTGTTTAACATATATAGTTTATTGTGATAAACAGAGATTCCCAGGTCCTAATAGTTGATCCCCAAGGTCTGCAAGAAGATTTACGCATAGCAGATGACCTCAAGCCTGGATTGTGGTATGTTGACTAATGGGCAAGACTGCCCCCCAACACCTTGCCCTCTGCTAGAGACCAGCCTGAACTGTGGAAACCCAGAGAGTTATTGTCTCACATTGCTGAAAATGAGGTGAGTTCAAGTTCTTTGTGTTCTTCTTCTATAGAAACAGCCTTTCATCTTCTGTTCCTGGTGGCCAGATTGTCTCTCCCAGTGTTGCCATGAAAACCGCAGGAGCCTGGGATAGCTGTTTAGGTAGTGGGATATGGACTGACTAGTCATCTCTGTCATTTTGATTGACACATTAGATTCATTTAGATTACAATTTTTCCTTCTCGGGGGATCTGATCACATTGACGGCTAAGCTAGTGGTAGCTTAACAGCTAAAGAACAAGCAATTAGGTCATTAGCCCAAAGTAATCCACCATAGTAGTTCATTAGTCAATTCATCGCTAGTTAGAACTACTGGATACTAGATCTCTTATTTTGAAAAGCCAAACAGGTTTCCCTTACTCACAGACATCAGGTTAATGATGAACAGGCTTCAGTTGCTTTCTCAGTCCTCTTCATATTTAGATGACCAGACCTTAAGCTTTGTACCTAGAGCTACTTCTGTCAGGTCTAAATACAGTCCACCTTACTACCAGACTTAAAAAACAGATCTCAGATACAACCATTTACCATTGTTTTAGCTAAAGGTCAGTGACTGCACACAGCAATTTCACCTGTGTCTCATGATAAATAATTAGATAAGGATACAGAAGTTTAAGTTTAAAAAAAAGCTTCTAAGGAAGTACTTGAGGTTGGTACATGCAAGTTATGAATATTTGAGGTTCTTCGGTGCTAGAGGGTCTAAGAAGGTGTTTTAAGGTTGGCAGATGGAAGTTATAAAGGTTGGAAGGTCTAAAGGAGTGCTTTATTTCTTCCTTTTGCTATGCCATTGTTGTAATAATAACTGTTTAGAGCTTTCAAATTAATCAATGGAGTTCTGATTTATTAATCTAATTATGGTAAAAAAAAAAGTTCCACTATATGATCTAATATCATAGTTCCATGTTCAAGATTTTAAATTTCCTTTGGTTTGTCTTTTAAATACATAATATAAAAAAATGTTTCTCATTGTGCTAGACTTATATAAATGCAGTCTTCTGGATAGAGGGGGAAAGCCCCTCTTTCACGCTGTGTACTGATGCTGAAAATTAAGATCAAGCGAGCCTTTCTACTCTACAGGATGTTTCTGTCCTCCCCACATTACCATTTCACAGATGTCAGAAAGATCTGTAAGGCAAACTCACCTCAAAGAGTATTCATTCTTTTAACTCAAAGCTTTTTCCCAGGACTCTACTATGCTGTAACACAAAGGTATATGTTTATTACCTTTTTCTACAATGTGCATTTCACTGCAGATTACAAACAATGGTAATGCTAACATGTCTAAGTTTATCTTCCTTTATGAACTTAAAAAGATTATTTTAAGCTCCAGGAAATCCATATCTCCAGTCAAATGGAATCCAGATAAGTACTGTAATCAACAGCCTAAGTTTCCCACTACTGCATATCTCAGAGGGTGGGATTTCCCTCCCTCCCCCACCCCACCTCCTTACCCTGGTTTTGGGACTCCCCTAACTACCCTATTGCTACATTATTGTGCCAGCACTGGCTGATTGCTGAGTCTTCCCTTCTAGTTGACATAAATGCTTCCTGCCATTCTTGCCAACCTATATCCAAACCCTTCATCTCTCTCTTGGGTGAGATCTCCCTCTACCAGCATAGTTTCATCTGCCCATTCCCTCTCATTTGTGTTCGAATTCCTAGTACTAGTGACCGTGCTCAGGCCACGCCCTTGGTCTCTCACCGTCGCTGATGAGTTACTGGAACAGATTGCACCAATTTCTTTGAGTCAAACCTTGTCCTTGGGATACCTTGGACAAGTCACTGACTTCTACTTTCCCTTTGGGAATAGTCCATTCGCCATCCCTCCAGGCTTTTCTGGGATGCCTTCTGGAGAACTTCAAATCCCTATGCCCACATTAAGAGCTACCAAGCTTACAGGCCTCTACAACCAAACTTGGTCGGATCCAAAAGGAGACCTTTATAATTAGTGCCAGCAATGGGGTAAATGGAAGGAAATTCCCCATGTTCAAGCTTTCCTCTTCTTTGCTCCAAAAATTCCATCTCTGCTCGCTCTCCCAAAAGTTTCAAATGTCCACCAAAAGGGAATTTTCCCCTAACCTACTAACTTTGTCTTCTGCCCGTGTATGTTTCAGTATCTTGCCAGGTTATCCACATCTAAGACAGTTACCAAAGTAGCTACCACAGGTACTCCGGTCCAACCTCACAGATGGTGCCCGCTGGACCTGCATTGTCCTCCTAGGCACAGATGTTCTCAGACCCTGGACAGCAAATACAACAGCCTGCTCTTCCCACACCTGGCCAACATTTCAGCCTTCTTGGTGCCTTATTGCTTTCGCAGTGTCAGCAGAAAGCAGTCAAAGATAATTGATTTCTTCGCTCTTTATCCATTTATTATCAACAAAAGGCTGGAATGGTGTCCTTCAGATTCAGAACAAACAACTCCAAGTTCTCCTAGAACTCCTTGGTCCCTATCTGCTGCAACACATGGATGGCATACCCCACCCTCTATGCTGAACTCTCCAGGGCTTCTCCTTCCTCCTCATGATATAATCTGGACACTCTCTGACTCTCTGTCTCTGTCTCTGTCTGTCTGTCTGTCTGTCTGTCTGTCTGTCTGTCTCTCTCTCTCTCTCTCTCTCTCTCTCTCTCTCTCTCTCTCTCTCTCTCTCTCTCTCTCTCTCAGGCCAAGAGCTGTTTCCAAGGAACCTACATTTATATGCTTTAACTTGCCTTGCATAAAAAACAGTCTAATGCCCTCATTTTTTTTTTTTTTTTATAGAAGAAGAGAGGACTGTTAGCTCACAGGCTGATCTGTTAGCCTGCTAGCCAGTCTGATCTGCCTATAGGCTGCCTAGCAACCTCTGACATCATCATCTGCTGCCAGGTGTATGTCAGACTATAAAAGCAGTGACCCACTACTGTGCTCTCTCTCTCTTACTCTTGCACTTTCTTTAAAGGTGCCCCTCCTCTCTCTCTGAGTCTGTCTCACCATACCTTCATGGCTCACTCAGATCCAAACTGCTCTTTCTTTCTCTCTCCATGTCCTATCTGTTGCAGTCCATCTCATTTTTAATGATAACATTGGCTTGTGTCATAATGCCATACCAGGGCTTTTTTTTCTTAAACTTCTCTTTTTTAAATTTTATTTATGTATTTATTCGTTTGTTTATTATTTTATCCTATAGGTCCTGAATATGTATGTTATGGCTTCTAGTTTTGTAGTTTTATGGGAGAGTATGAGGAGTGTATTTCTGCATCTACATCTTAGTTTTTTGTACCTTTTGGGGGCTCTTTTCTTTGTTTTTTCCTTTTCATATTTTTTGTTGTTTTATCCTATTACATTATATTTTATTATTACCCCTTAGATGCCTGTTAGTTTTCTAATAAGAAACAATTAAGGAAAAATGATAAGTAGGTAGAGAAAGCCATATCGATTAGCTATATCCAATCTTCCATAATATATACATATTTCAAAATATGTTGTACATTAAAAATTTTTTCAATATGTTTTTTTTCAATATGTTTAAATGTGAAAATAAAATCATAAATATAAAGTACTATATAAATGATATTACCATATGATTAATATGCATCTCAGAGTAGTAATTATGATAATGTATTTAAGTCAAAAGTGACACATTTTAATCTTGAAAGTAAAAGGAAACTCCTTGTAGAATTCTCTATAAATAAAACAATACTTTTGGAACTTAAAGGAAACAAGGCAAATTTACACAATGCAGGATCTTTAAATAAACCTTCATTTTAAATGCACATTTATGGAAGATATAAAGAGGATAAGTTGAGGGTCTTGGATACAGACTATGCACTTGATAATAATATGTTATCATTGCTACATTTTCTGAGATTTTCATGCTTTTTTTTGTTACAGGAGGATGTCTTTGTTACTGGGAGATAAATTGAGAAGTATTGAGGGATGACACTTCCCATTTTGATTTGAGCATAAGTTTTTGCAAATGCTTCAGAATAATGAAGCACTGATATTTATGTAAACATCTGATGCAAACATTACTAGTGGCATCAGGCTTGGTCCACTATTCTAGGGAAAGTCCAATGAGTTATTATCTTTTTTAATCTCAAAATAAAACATTAAGACAGAAAAATGTGCTTGAGTCCCAGCCGTAATGTCCTGATTTGTCTGGAGGTGTAACCTAATCATAGGTCCTTTGCTTAGACGATGCTTATTTGGCATATATGTTTGAAGCAGAAATCACTTGTCAAGCATTGTAATTCTTGACATTATAACTATATGGCAACATTTTTCGAGGAGCTTAACATGAACTAGTTGGCCACATTAGTGAGCAGCTTATACGTTTAAATAAATATTTGATTTTAGTCTTTGGATTACTTCGAAAGGTGTACTTGTAATTTACTTTGTACCAGGAACCCCAAATATTCCACCTGATAAATAATCCCAGACTTTAAAAGAGAAACTCCATAGATGTGAAAAAAACTAATTCTGAAAGTTAAAAATTTTAGAGAAATGTGTGTGAAAAGTATTTAAAAGTAAATGTAGTCATAAGATCAATCTCTGGAAGGACATTTACACAAAAAGCACATTGGTGTAAGGGAAGAGATATTTAAATATGTACAGTTATCCTAAGCCCTGAGAAAGTGACTGAAATACACACTTCTAAGCTTAATACCTAGTGAAAATTTTATACTTTACATCTGTAACTTTTTAAATAATGAAAGTCTCAAGTTTAGTTCTATATTTCTTAAATTCTAAAAGATGTGACTGGTGATATAATATCAAAGCTATTCTCCATCTTTTTGCCCAAGTACAGAATTTAGATTTTATTTGGCCCTGACTGCCAAGACTTGCATTACTTGCTATGGAAATTTTAGACATCATCTGAAGCTATAATTACATCTTATTTTTGCCCTGACATTTGTCAGCTAGTCAATGTTCTTGCTCTTTCCATGTTTTGCATGTCAAAAATTAAATAAATTAAAGGGTAATATTTCTATAAAAAGTAAGGGTACAGAAAGAATAGAAAAATAAGTACTCTTCAAATTCAGAGATTTTCAGACAACTTGGGCTTTTAAAGTTTCAAACAATGTATTACTTCTTTATTCTTATTATTTAAAAATTAAACAAAATTTCAGTGTTTAATAAATGGATATAATTGCTTTACCCTTTGCTACAGTTGTATTTAAAGAGTGCTTGTTTCATACTCAAAATTCAATATAAAGCTTAATGCATATTTTATGCTCTTAAGCACACAGGGACGCTTTATTTTCTAATATCCTTACATTTTATTTTGCCATTACTCCCTACATTATCCCCATATATACACTAGCAAAAAAATAAATAAATCAGGTTTTCAGGTTGTTAGCTAGACCAGAAGACAGTGATAGCGAATAGCAGTTCACTGCACGCACACACACAGCACACACACACACACACACACACACACACACACACACTTTGTTTCAATTGTCTACAGGAAAACAAAACAAAACAAACACCAGAGCTTTTTTAATTTAAAACCGTGCTGCTTAAATTTTTGTCAGTTCGACACCAGCTAGGATAATCTGGGAAGAGGAAGAGTGAACTTCAATTGAAACAATCTCTCCATCAAATTGGCATATGGGAAAACTTGTGGGAAATGTCCTTGACAGATGATTGATGTGGGAGGGCTCAACCCACTATGGGAGGTGCCACCCCTGGACAGATAGGTATAAGGAAGGTAGCTGAAGCTGAGCCTGAAAGGTAAGCCAATAAATAGCGCTCCTATGTGATGCTAAAATTCTGTTCCTGCCTCCAGATTCCTGATGTGAGATCCTGCTCTGAGTTAAATAATAAACGGTGATCTGGAAGAGTAAGCCAAATAAATCCTCCCGTTGCTTTTGATTGTGGTGTTTGTCACAGTAATAAAAGGAAAGTAGAACAATATCCATTAATTTGGGGAATTTAATATAAAAGTGAGGGAGTGAATGAACAGAACTAATACAATGAGGCTAAGTTTTTAGATAATGGTTGCTTTGAAAATTGTATGAAAAGGAACCAATTCTCTTCTTCCTTATAGGCTTACTCTTTTCTAACTTTGAACATTATTTGCCCAGGGTAAAATGCTGGGGGGCGGGGCTACTCTAGTCAATGAACACTTACAATAAACATACACCACTGGGGATAGTTATCGACATCAGGATTGTACCACTGGAGCCTGTTCCTGTCGACTGACCAGAGTCCACGAATCATCCGCTCCGCCCTCCGGCCCTCCCCACCCCAGCTTTCTGACCTTTGAAAACCCATAAGAATTTGTTTCTGCATCAGTTTTCTGTTGGAGCCAATCACCTGCCACGCCTGGAACAGGGATCCTACCCAGATCGCCCTTAGCCGCAACAATCATGAAGTGCACATCATCAAGAAGAATAGGAGTCAGTGGGCAGAAAGCTCATGAGCTGGAGGAACAAACATAATTGACACATCACAGGTATTGACTGGGCTCCTAAGGGCGACCGTATAGTCACTTGCAAGGCGGATCGCAACGCCTATGTCTGGAGTCAGAAAGATGGCATCTAAAAGCCCACCCTGGTGACCTTGAGGATTAACCGCGCAGCCACTTTTGTGAAATGGTCCCCACTTGACAACAAGTTTGCTGTGGGGAGTGGAGCCCGGATCATGTCTGTTACTTTGAGTCTGAAAATGACTGGTTGGTGAGCAAGCACATTAAGAAACTGATTCGCATGGGGCTGGAGAGATGGCTCAGTGGATAAAAGCATTGTCTGTTCTTCTAGAGGCCCTGAGTTCAATTCCCAGCAACCACATGGTGGCTCACAACCATCTATACTGAAATCTAATGCCCTCTTCTGTCATGCAGATGCATATGCAGATAGAACAGCTGTATATAAAATAAAATCTTTTTTAAAAAGAAAGAAAGAAAGAAAGAAAGAAAGAAAGAAAGAAAGAAAGAAACCAATTCACTCCATGGTCCTCAACTTGGACTGGCAACGATGTTTTGCTGGCTGCAGGCCCATGTGACTTCAAATGTAGAGTGTTCTCTGTCTACATCAAAGAGGTGGATGAGATAGCCAGGCAGCATACCCTGGGGCAGCAAGATGCCTTTTGGTCAACTGATGTCTGAGGTTGGTGGCAGTGGCACTGGTGGCTGGGTGCATGAGGTCATCTTCTCTGCCAGTGGGAGCCGCCTGGCCTGGGTCAGCCACTACAGCATCGTGTCTGTCACCGATGCCTCAAAAAGTGTTCAGGTTTCATCTCTGAAAACAGAGTTCCTGCCACTGCTGAGTGTGACGTTCACCACTGCTGGCTACGACTGCTGCTCAATGCTGTTTAACTATGACAACGGTGGCTGTTTGACCTTTGTGTCCAAGTTAGACATCCCAAAACAGAGCATCCAGTGCAACATGTCTGCTCTGGAGTGTTTTTGCAACATAGACAAGAGGGCCATGAAGGAGGGCCACAACGCAGCCTTGGAGACAGTGCACCAGAACAGCATCATTCAAGTGTCTATTTATGAGGTGGACAAGCAAGATTGTAGCAAAGTTTGCACTACTGGCATTGATGGAGCCATGACAATTTGGGATTTCAAGACCCTAGAGTCTTCCGTCCAAGGCCTCCGGATAACGTGAAGCCAAGTGATCCTCCGCCATCCAGCATGAGGGACTGGGCTGAGCACACTCTGCCATTCGCATGGTAGTGAGACTCTCCGGCCCATGGAAACACGGTCACACTGATCAAGCAATGAGTGTGTGTTCATGCGGATGGTGTGGGTGAAGTGTGGGTTTTAAAGACAGCAGAGGTTTGGTTTTGTTGTTGTTGTTTTCTTTCATTTTGTTTTGTTTCGATTTTGCTTTCTCATTCCAGTTTTGACCAAAGCTTCTCTTTAAGTAGTTTATTATGCCGGGCTGTGGTGGTGCACGCCTTCAATCCGAGCACTCAGGAGGCAGAGGCAGGCGGATTGCTGTGAGTTTAAGGCCAGCCTGGTCTACAAAGTGAGTCCAAGACAGCCAAGGCTACACAGAGAAACCCTGTCTCGGAAAACCAAAATAAATAAATAAATAAATAAGTAGTTTATTATGAAACATTCTCACACTAACTTAAAGGGCAAGGGAAGAATATACATTGTTAAAAAGATTAAACAAAAATCCCAAGGTTACAAAAATAGAAAAGAAAAGAAAGAAATCAAGATTTCCAAGGCCACAATCATTCTAGGTTTTATATAATATGTACACGTGAATGTGAGGTTGGACATGTTCTTCTTGAACATCTACAGACCTGTTCTAACTACTCTTAACAGAATATATTTCCTGTAAGGGAGGAAGATATATTATAAAGAGTAACATTTGGGGATAAGAAAAATATTCTAACATCAGATATGACTATTAACAAAGACAAATGTTTGTAATCTGCAGATAGATAAGAAACAGAACTGCTTCACAAGAAACTGGAAAAAAAATTTATACCACTCTTTGGCACATACCCCCAAAATTCTATGTACTATTACAAAGATATGCACTCAACAATGTTCACTGATGCTCTATAATAGTCAGAAATTGAAAACAACCTGGAGCCCATTGATGGATAAATGGATAAATTTAAAACATTTTACATTTACACAATGGAGTATTACTCAGCTATTGAAAAAAAAAACAACAACAACAACAACAAAATCATGAAATTTGAAGGTCATGGATGGTGACCAAAAAAAAAAAAAAAAAAAAAAGTCATCCTGAGCAAGGTGACCGAGATACAAAAAAGCAAATATAGTATTTATTTGATTATAAGTAGATGTTATTTGTTAATTCAATGATAGGCAAGCTACCATAGAACCACAGGGGTTAGGTATAGAGTAATGGCTAAAGGAGGAGGAAAGTCTCTCTCTAGAAAAGTGAGCTATGTAGCTGCAGATGGATGGGCTAGGATGGTGAATGGGAGGATCAAATGGGGAGTAGGAGGGAAATCAGAGCTAATGGAGGGAATATGGGTAAGGACAGCAAAAATGAATGCCCAGTTGAGAGGTTTTTTGGGGTATCTAACAGAGTAAAACTCCCTTAATATGTACACATATGAAAGAAATCTAGACAAGGATCAACAAATAACAGGGGAAGTAAGCCACTGCTAAACATCTTCCCCTACCGAATCAAAAACATCCAATGCCAGGAACAAATTACATCTAAACGAGTTGTTGGCCAAAGAACAAATTACATCTAAACCGTCTAAATGAGTTGTTGGCCAAAGAGACCTCACTGAAATACCCATACAGGAAGGGACTGGAAGGTCATAGATCTCTCCAGGAAGGGGAAATGAATAGATTTTATGATGGACAGGGGGTAGATGAGGCTTTGGAATGGGAGGATTAGGGGGGAAGGGGGAAGGAATATAGGATTGATGGTGGGAATTCAGGGAAAAGTAGCTAGAATTGACTGTTGGTATGGAAACCTAGTGTAGTAGAAACCTCCTGCTATGTATGAAGGCAATTCTAATGAAATATCCAAATAATGAGGCAAATGGAGTCCCAACTGGCTATCTCTTGTCACCAAAGTTTTCAGTACAGGGACTTGGCTATGTCCAATTGAGTTATTGGCCAAGGGGGCTTTCCAAAAGAATAAGTGACACTCCACAAACTGACAGAAAGTTTTAAAGGCAACCATTGCTGAGGACAACACAGATGTTACTCATTAAACATGGAGAAATCAAACTAGTGCCTACATAGAACTTTCACCTTTATGTTCTAGCACCTTTAGTATGGGAAGGTACTCTATAGGATACAAAAAAAAAAAAAAAAAAGAAGCATAATAGGACACACACACACACACACACACAAAGGAGCATAAATACCAACCCAGTCACAAACCCATTCTATTATCTGTCATGCCTGAAAATTTGGTAGGGCAATGGTGGCACAAAACTTGTGCGAGAAATCAACAAATGTTGTATTGACTTAAGCCTCACCCCATGAGACGGAAGCTATGCCTGACTCTACTTGGATGACCAAGAACCAGAGACTACGCAGCTCAGAGATTTATGATAAAACAAAATACTACTGACCTAAAAGAAATCAATAAAGTGACACCTGATGATATTCTGTTACACTCATAAATTAGTGCCTTATTCAGCCATCATCAGAGAAGCTTCCTTATGTAGGAGATGGGAACTTTCCCTTATGAGAACAAATACAGAGATTCAGAGTCAGATATTATGGAGAGGGAGAGAGAGAGAGGGAGAGAGAGAGGAAGAGAGAGAGGAGAGAGAGAGAGGAGAGAGAGAGAGGGAGAGGAGAGGAAGAGAGAGAGAGGAGAGAGAGAAGAGACAGAGAGAGAGGAGAGAGAGAGAGAGAGAGAGAGAGAGAGAGAGAGAGAGAGAGAGAGAGAGAGAGAGACCTAGTAACACATATCTGTAGGCAGGATAGCTTCATCAAATCTTACCCAACAAAAGAGGCTGCAGAAAGAGTATACGAGCCAGAGGGGTGCTATTGGCACTTTTAAAATTGTGAGGTTGTTTTGTAGCTTCTCTCTTACCCCAGCTAGCATTAAAATCTTTATTATAGTATCTCATTTATATTCTTTGAATAAGCTTCATGGCAAAACAACCGAGCACTTTTAACTCTATTTTTAACCCTCTGAGCTAGTTGTGCTTCCTCGCAGTGCTCCCAGTGTACTTCCTGTACTTGCATTTTATGGCTTCCTGTTCCAGCTCCTTTCCTGGTATCACCTGGACCTCTGCCCGTGGCTGAATTCCCGTTTCGTCCCCTGGCAGACAGGAAGTCCAGTCCTATTCTCTCCCCTGATCAGTGATTGGCTGTAAGCTGTTTTATTGGCATATCAGGGGACGATTGGGGAGCAGTGTTTACACAACACTGAGACAAGAGAACCTCAGGACAAGGATTGCAACCAGATATTAGAGGTGGGGATACAGAATCAGCGCCTGAGTTGCACAGTCTCCTTATGCCTATAGAGGGAGTGAGGACACCGGAAGAAGAAGGCCCTTGAAATTAACTGAGCAAAGCTCATATTAACCCACAGAGACTGAAGCATCCATCAAGCACAGGGCTGACACAGTCTGCCGTAGGTCTTCCATGCATATATTATAGTGTCGTTCTGCATGACTCTGCTGAGGCCAAACAGGAAACAGAAATGTACACTCTGGGCAGAAAAGAGTACACTCTGGGCACCAGGGTCAAAAAAGCTCAGAGCTCCGGAACCTGACCCAAGCGGTAACAAGGGCCCAGCCTGACTTGGGCAGTTTGGTGGCTGCTTCGTAGTGAGCAGCTGGTAATGGAGGCTCACTCTGGGCTCCAAAAACTGAGAGAGGCAGAAGCAGAAGCGCTGTTTTGTCCAAGTGGACAAAAATGGCTGCTTTGGGCAGCTAGGCCTTTGTTCCTAAGTCGGACACTGCAGCGGGTGGGCAGAGCAGCGATAGAAAGATTGTAGCAGCAATCTATACTGATACTCCAATGAACAGCAGCAACTCTGGGCAGCCAGGTGGTGGCTGCCTTGTTGGCAGCTGAGTTGCAGGGCTGGGGGTGGGGGAGGGGGTCCAAAAGAGTGGCCTTCAGGAAGAAGGGGAGCCCTTCCCTCCCTAGAATAAATGATGAAATTTATTTCATGTGAAACAGGAAATTATAAACCTTGGGCAACGGGAGGGGTTTTGAGGGTGAATGTGTTTGATTTGCTGGGGCCAGAGATGCTAAGGATACTTAATCTATATGCAACAAATCAGCCCTATTATAAGCAAGGTAAAGCAGAACTTAATTATCCTATGAGTGGGGAAAGGATCTCCAGGTGCAGTTAAAGGTCATTCATTGAAAGCCAAGACACCAAGCCATCTCATTAGAATGGGTGGGTTTCTCCAGAAATCCCCAGGTGCTTGCTAGTGGGTTTTTTTTTTTTTTTTAATCAGGAAAGTGTTGATCTTGCATTCTCCCTGAGGGCTATGTGATGTTCTGGAGTTCTCCAGATCAGGCAGGAAGGGAACCCTGCTGAGAAAGGTGGTATGGGGCGTCTTATACAGAGCTCAGAGGCTATCTAGAAATGCCAGACTTCAACCTTAGTTGAGTATTTTTATGGGTCTCCTGAGTATTTGAGTGAGCCTCTGATTCTTGTCCCTGCTCTTGTGGCTCTTTCTTTTTGTTGATTTGCATTGTCCAACTTCTATATGATAGGTTTTTGTTTATCTTATTTTATTTTATTTTGTTATGTTTTTCTGTTACCTCTTAGCAGCCTGTTGCTTTCTAATGATGAATAGAAAGGGAGTGGATCTGGGGAGGAGGGGATATGGGGAGGAACTGGCAGAAACAGAGGGAGGGAAAACTGTGAGGACATATTGTATGAGAAGAAAACCTATTTTTAATAGAAGAGGGGAAAAGAAACTCCAAACAACACAAGCTATTGCGAAGAATATGGTAAGACCATGTTGCTGAATACAACACCTACGTAACTCTATGAATGTGGAGAGGTTGAGCTGGTACCCATCTATAGCCTTAACTCCTACTGATTACTACTCAGAGTACAGAAAGGTACTCTGCAGACTACTACAGGTGAAAGGTAAAAACCAACCCTGCTACAAACCCTTGAATGTATAGTAGTAACCTGTTTGAAAAATATGCTGGTACAATAGTGGCACAAATGTTGTGGGAGTAACTCATCACGACTCAATTGTATTTAAAGTCCTTATGAGATTGATGAACCAATGCCTGACACTGGTTGGGTAGCCAAGGAGCTTAGACAAGATAGGCCATAGTATTAGGGGAAAAACAAATACTAGTGTTCTGCTAAAGGAATGTGCAAATCAAATGACCTCCTTATGACATTCTAATATATTCATAAATCAGTATCTTGTTCATTCTCATTGTAGAATCCTCCTCCTGAAGTTGATGGAAACAAATATAAAGACTCGTAGCTGGACAGTGTGAGGAGAGTGAGAGATCTTGGAACATTCAGTCTTAAATGGAATGTCTCCACCAAATTACTCACCTCAGGGCTCAGAGAATTTTCCAGAAGATAAAGTAGAAAGACTTTAAGAGCCTATGGGTATTGAGGATACCAAGGACCTGAGGCCTTCTAGTCACAACAGAACTCACAGGGACTGTGACAGCATGCACAGGGTCTGCACAGGTATAAGCCAGATCTGATCTCAGTGGTGAGAGGGAAAATGAACACAACCCCCACCACACACACACACACCCTAACTCAGAAGCTATCTCCAATTGATAACTGCTAGCAAAGGAAAAATATGGTGTCTCCAATGGAGTCTCACTCAGTATACAGACTACACTTCAGGGCTGACACATACCCAATGGTGGATGGTCAACAGAAAGTGAACTCAGTGGGACTTAGGAAGATAGTTTTGCCTCATAATGCTTTCTTTGTACATTGGTTTTCTACCAATCTTTTGATTATATATTATGGTTTCAAAAAAAGAGGGCAAGAGAGAGAGAGAGAGGGGCGGGGGATGAACCATTTCCCAGAAGGTCTTTCAGGTCCGGTAGAAACTATGGGGATGATTTCCCTTAGCACTATGGGAAAATCACATCTGATGTACACATTGGAAATTCACTCTTTTAATTTTCTTAGCTTCTTTGACACAAATTTGTAATTGTATTTTTTAATGGTTTTGATGCCACAGTAAATAAGGAAGGGCTATGGACATATTGGTCCTGCAACACTTTATGAAACACACCATATGCAAAGGGATTTTGTAGGTATCACCATTTCCTGAAAGTGTCTAAAATGCATATATAGCAATTTTTAAAAACACAAGGCCTTCCCTTTACTTAGCTTGTGGGCTTGCTTTCTATTTAAGTTTTCTTGTTTTGGTGTCTGTGGTGAGTGTGCATGCATGAGGGAGGGGTCTGCCATGGCGTGCATGTGGTGGTCAGAGGACAACTATGTGATATCAGTTTTCCCTTTCCACATTTATAACGGTTCCAGGGATTGAATTCAGGTCATTGAATTTGCACTGGTGAGCATTTTCACCCACCGAATCATCTCACAAGCTCAAGGTTGTACCTCCATTTTTCTAATGTATACCAATGACTTCCTTTTATCCTCATCCTACATTAGATACTGTGAAAACATTTTAAACTTATTTTGTTATAATCAGAAAATGAAAAAGGAGAATAATTAGGAAATAGTGTAGAAACCTCAATTTCTGTTTCTAGATTCTCCGCCAGTCCTCTAGAGATAAAGGGAAATAGTCACATTGTTGTTTTTAAAGCCTTGAAGATTTTTTTTTTTTACAAATGTATACTAGAGAAACAAAGGCTTTAAGCTATTTCAAAAGATAGGTGAACAAGTGTTAATTTGCAGTTTTTCTGAAGAGCAAAAGTAGGTGTGAGTACAAATAGACATAAGCAAGTGGTTTAGTAACTCCATTAGCTTAGTGATGGGCAAAGGAAAAAAAAAATGGCTTAATTTTGTCAGACTCCCAAATTCACTGTTCTGTGCTGTTCCCAAAGCTGTGTGAAGTCCGCCTGCACACCTCAGACATCATAATGAACCTATCACTTTATGGAGCCTCATGCAGAATGTCAGGAATCCCTGCTGGAACCCTGGGGGCAGGTTGTGACAGCAACAGTTCTTTTGAAACTGTGGAACAGACATCTGCTTATCAGTTACCAACCATATAAGGGCAGCAGTACTTTCATTCTTTGCTCAAGATTAAGAAAGGGCCATGGGGGCATTGAGTATGACATCCCTCAAGAGCTTCCTGCCTGCAGTCCTAAGAACTGTGAGGCTTCGGTAGTTAAAAGGTGACCCATTGCGTTCGCTGCACTGACACATACATCAGGATGTTGAATAACAGTATAAATTTGAATGCAAGATATAGATTTCTTGTCATATATCATGTTTAATAGATGTATTTAATATTCACAATTCAATATTAAAGTTATATTCCCTTGGAACTGTAGAGGCATCAAGAAAAAAAAGAGAAAAATGACATGTTATCTCTTCTGACATGTGAATGTGGAAAGAGACTCAGAATAAATATCGTCTTTATCATGACAGGTGTGCTTAGGGAAAGCAAGGGGTAGTTACCAAAAGCATAAAATCATCAGATGAGGAATCCATTGAGCCTGGTTCTGTTCATGGCTTTGACACCAAGTGTATAACCTGGAACAAGCTGCTGTCATTTCCTTTAGTTTCCTCAACTTCTATGGTAGCTATCTGTATGGCCTGTATTCAGTTTTCCTATGCTTTTTATGAAGAGAAAATAAACAACACTATTACAGGAAACTATATTAAAATGCACATTGGCCTAATAGTTTCACAGACTAAGAGTGGTAAGAAACTTTTTCTTATGAACTAAAAACACTATTTTATTATTTTGCCTTTTTCTTTTTTCAAAGCTGAGGACTGGACCCAGGGCCTTGCACATTCTAGGCAAGCGCTCTACCACTGAGCTAAATCCTTAACCCCTATAAACACTGTTTTAATTAGCAGCTGTAGATTATTTGTATCATCCACCCAAAATTAGAAAATATAAAAATACATGTTTTCTAAATAGAAGTGAAAACTGGAACACTGTCTATTGAGTTGAACCACATGTCAGTTCTCATGGAAGGGTCTGGAATACAGGTGGATCTTCCCATCTCAGGATGCAGGATGTAGGATAAGAACCGTGGTAGGGGTTGGAGTGGGGAAAGGGAGACATGGAAATGATGCAGCTACAATAGCCATATGTGAAATTCACGATAACACTTAAATCTAATAAAAAGGGGAAAAATAGGATTAGAAGGGATGTAGGCCTGTGTCTATAATTTAAAATTCCAAATGGTAAATTTAAAAAGCTAAAAAACTCAGCTGTTCGTGTTCCCCATCTAGGTAAATCTTGGATGTATGTTTAGCAGGAAAGTATAGCAGCAACACTATACCAGTAATCATGGGTACACTATGCAGCATGTAAAATTATAAGGCAGTGTATAGCTAGAATTAAACAGGCAAACTGAAGAGGTTGGAGCTACTCTGTCAGTAGGTGCAGATTCTAGTAAGCCATATACTATAAGTCATAGCACTGGCTAATGCCTTCATATTTTAATGGCAGATAAGAAATTAGGCAGAAATGATGTATTGAATAGAAAAGAATGCAAAGAGATGATTCTCAGATCTGAACAGGAAGAGACAACGCCTGGACACTCTTACCGTTTCCTGTATGGTCTAGCTCTGTATGCCAGATCGTAAAACTTATATAAATCCTGATGTCAAGCAGTTTCTGTAACTAGTCACTGAGCCCTTTGTCTCTGGATCCTTCCCAGCAGCCCACTGCATGTACAGGTATCTGTTTGGCCTCTCTCAGACACTTGACAAGGAGGACCGTGCAAACATGCCGGTGCTCTTTGTTGTCTGGTTTTCTGTGAAAAAGTAAGTCCTTTACCTTTGGCGTAGAGTCTCCTATCATCCACTAACATTCTGCAAGTAATAACAACAGGGTGCAAGTACAGTTGACACCCCAAACACACATACCACATACCACATTACAGTGTGGTATGATCAGTAACTATTTCTAAAAGAAGAATGTTAGTTTCAGAAGAGAGAAAACGTACCAGGAAAGAAAAAGGGAAAGCAAACTCTATCAACTGTAATAAATCAAACAAGTGTAAGTCCCTTCTTACTTGATGTTCCGAATTAGCTACATAAGTACCTTTAGATTATATTTTATAAAGAAAGAAGGTAAATTGCTGCCCGCGTATGCAGTTTGTATGCCACATAGGGAGCAAGAACCCACATATCTAAAATCCCCCTAATTTTTATGAGCATAACACTGAAGTTTAAATATATATATATACTTGCTCTATATAGAAAAAATATATCCTGAATGCATCCCAATTTTCAAGGATCTTCAACCATAAAATATTCTTATACCAAGTATGAAATTCCTAACACAGTCAATAAAAACAATAAAGTTCCCAGCACCTGGGAGCTGTAGGCAGAAGGATCAGGCATTCAAGGTCTTCATCAGTTACACAGTAAGTTTTAAATCCGCTTAAACTTAATGAGAACCTGTCTCAAAAAATAAAAATTAAAATGAATAGGTAAATAAAATACATTACTATGCATTGTCTTTAATAAGGAATCATGTTAAGCCTACTCGGTGTCACAGAAACACTAGTTAATTGATTCAGCAGCAGGTTTGAATTTACATTCGAAAAGCAAAACCCCTTGATTGTTATTGCACATAAGTGTCGTCCATACTCTAATCATGGATTTCAGCATCACAGATGTTCATCCAAATGTGGACTCTTCACAATGATTAAAATGTTCAGAAACATGGATTTTCAAGAATTTGAAAACTTCAGCAAACTCACTCACCAGAAGACATTATACAAGACTGATTTTGGAGAATGTATGTGTATACATGACAGAACATTATTGTTTTGTTCTATTATTGACATCTATTTATTCAAGCAACATCAAGACACTCCTGCATTAAAAGACTGCCTTTCATGCCAAATGATGGATATGTATGTATGTACGTGTGTATATATATACATACATATATATATACATACATACATATATATGTGTATATATATATATGAAATACACCATACTAAAGCATCACTTTGGAGTGTTGATCAGAACTACATTTTACAGGGTTTTGTGAGTCTCCTCAACTTACTCAACTTCTCTTTGAAATTCAAAAAGAGAGGAGGAGGAGGAGGAAGAAGAGGAAGTGAAACTGGTTTTGACTGAAGGCCTGAAAATAAAGACCAAGATACTATAAGTAAGTGCTACAGATTTTATGTCTTCTGGTAGTTACGACATAGAAAGCCATTTTTAGGCGTTGTCTTAGTCACTGTTTTACTGCTGTGAAGAGATACCATGATCCAGGTAACTTACAGAAGAAAGCATTTAATTGGGGACTTGCTTACAGTTTCAGAATGTGAGTCCATAAGTATCAGGCATAGGAGCACAGCACCATGCAGGCAGGTATGGTGGCAATATCTGACAGGTTAAATCTCATCTGCAAGTTGGAGGCAGAGAGCCGAAGACTGGGCCTGGCCTGAGCTTTTGAAACCTCAGTCTCACTGAAACCACAGTGACATACTTTCTCCAATGTAGCCACACATTCTAATTTCTCCCAAAAGAGTTCCGCCTACTAGGGCCCAACCATTCATGTAGGTGAGCCTATGGGGCCATTCTCACTCAATCCACTGTAGGGCTGGAAGGCAAAACCGTTATGTCATGGCTAGTCTTTGCTGTTAACTTAACTACATCTGGAATTAACCAAAACTCAAGCATTTGGGCACTCCTATGAGGGATTATTCTTGGTTGTATTATTTGAGGTCAGAAGACTCACCCTAAGTCTGGACCACACCTTCTGGTGGCAGCCCACATAAAAGAATACGGTAACAGGAAGCTTTGCCTTTGGTCTGCTTGTCCTTACTCTCACCGGCAAGTTGATCTATCGCGTTCTGAATCCATCCGTTCCTTCACTGTTGTTACAATGTACTTCTTTGGGATTCCAATGTTGGCTGTCCTAGGGCCTCCCTGGGACGCCAGCACCAAATTGGGATCTTGTGGGCTGAACAACTTCTCGGTCCTTGGCCTGCCAGTCAGGAAACAACCACTGTTAGACTGCCTGGGCTACAGCCTAAAAGGCACTCTAATAAATCGTGTGTGTGTGTGTGTGTGTGTGTGTGTGTGTGTGTGTGTGTGTGTGTGTGTGTGCAATTTCATCAGTTCTGTTCCTTTAGAAATGCCTGACCAACGTACCTTGCTTCCCTAAAATGAGGGCCACGTGATTTTTCTGAACCTTAGGTGCTTTTACCTTTATGAGCTGATTATTCAAGAAAAAAAATAATTATTGTCTTTCAATCCCTGTGTTGACAAGAAGATATATTATTGTTTTATGCTAAAACTTTTCTTTAATCTACTGGTTTATGTCTCTGATTTACAGGACATTTATATGTTTCCAGAGTAGAGTGTAAATCTCGGAATCAGAGCACGCGCCCAGCATGTGGCCTTGTGTTTGACTTCCTGTCCTCTGTATGTGTGTGTTGTGGGGGAGGGACACTTAGCTGTAATGATAATGATAAAGTCGATAACATGATAGCATTTCTAGGATGAGAACTATTATTAGAGCAAAAATCCCGAGTGGCTGCCCGAGGCCCCACAAATTCAGAAAAGATGCCCAGACCATAATTCACATGCAAGCAGCTATTTTGTTGCTTTAAACGCTAATGCTAGGGTTGAGAAATTTAGAATGAGAAGAGAGACAAAGGAGAAGCAGCTGCTCCCAGGGAAGTTTCAAATGTCCCCTCTAAACTGACTCAGTTGGCAGAACACAGAATCTTTGAAATATATGCAAGGTTTGTCGGTTGGTCGGGTGCCACATTCTGAACTCCCATCCACTGAAAGGTAAGCAAACACTGTGAAGTGTTCGGCAGAAATATTCCTGTCCTAAGTATGAGGAAGCCAGTTTACATTATTCATTTTGCCGTTTGATAAATATTAATTATTATCTACTGTGTTCGTTGGTGGGCATATAAGCACAAGGTTGGAAGTATAGAGAAGCCTGATGAGATGGGAAACCTGAAAGCAATTCTGTAAGCTGAGTCTGCACAGACTGAAGCAGGAGATGTTGATGATGGTAGAAAGGAAATGGTGCCATGCTCATTATGTGACAAAGGTTGATTTTATCCTAGAGCAAATGGGGATCCAATGAATGGCTATACCAAAAATGTGATGCAATTAGATTTATTTTTAAGGACTATTTATTGTCATGAAGCTTGCAGGTCAGTTTCATTATGGAACTACCTGTGAAGCCTTAAAATTGGTCACTGTCTATGTATCACTATAGAAAGATTCTGTTCGTTTGGGCTAAGGAAGATAGGGCTTTAAAAAAACTGCCCTGGTGACTTTCGTGCAAAGCCAAAGTCACAGAACCACTGCTATTGAAAACAGAAGGCTGGGATAAGGCTGCACTGTGGCAAGTGAGAGACTAGAAGGAGCTACTCATAGTGCCTGAGAATACTGTGTGTAGGAGTTTATTTGGTGGGATTTTCCATTAGTTTGTTTCACAATGACGAGTATAATAAAGCCAGTCTCAGGATCTAGCCACATGGCTCCACCATGTGGATAAACTGTGATGTACCAAAGTGGCTGATTGATTTTTTTTTTCTTTCTGATACTGTTTTTTTTTTAATAGCCGAATACTAATAGAAACAAATTAAAAGGCTAACAATAATACGTTGATTAAAGTAAAAATGTAGTGACTCTTAAAAATATTTAGAGCTCAAATACTTTATTAAAACTAAGATATGTTTTTATGTATAATTTCTTCATAATAGTTCCTTGGGAACATTTATAAAAATATTTACATTTATTATGTTTAAATGAATTAGATAGTGAAATCATTGCATATAATTTTAGGTAGAGATATAGAGTTGCTATGAGGATTTTTAAAATGCCAAACACTTACAACTGCTTTTTATGTCTCTAGGATGCATTCAAGTAGCCCATAATCACACTACATTTGTTCTCAGGATATATTGAAATAGTTCAGGTAAAAATTTCTGTTGATTAGAAGAAAAGCAAAATAAATTGACTAATTTTTGACTGCATAAGTTCTTCATCTTACTTAACTACTCAAATTCTTCTTTGCAAAGGCTGGAGTGTATGATTCTTAATGGCAAAAGAAACCATTTTCATAGTCTGTAAACTTTCATACATGATTGCCTATTACAATTTATAAATATCTCCTCAAGCAAATTTTGAAAATGAGATTATCAAGATGGGAAATTAACATCATATTCTTAATTCTGCAGTCATCAAGCAATTTGCACAGTAAGCATATTTTTAGTTCATAATTGAGGTATAGCCTTTATCTAAGGGCTTGCATCAAGTTTAAATTTCAACCCTACAGTCTGACTTAATACATCCTTCCACAGATTTGGATTTCATTTAGCACTAGTTTTGTACTGGAAGACACATGGTCTTTACAACCACCAGGGCAATTTGGAGAGCACACAGAAGTAACAGGATTTAAGCTAAACGGACCTAAAGAACAGACATGGACATGAGTTTGAGACATTGTAGTAAGGATCTGCGACAAGCGTGAAAACTGGGAAACGGGATGCAGTCTGCAATGTATCAGCATGGCCTCCCCGAGGAGCAGGACCAAAATGAAGCTGGGTCCTGACCTGCTGCATCAAAGTCAGCATTTTAACAGAATCCCCCAGGTGACTTGCATGCATATTAACCTCTCAAAAGGAGTCCCCCAGGACAGTGTTGAATAAAGTGTACTCTATAATGGGTCAGAGAGTAAATATTTTAGGTCATGGAGGTCATGGGTTTTGTATCCACTGCTGCAGCCTGGAAGCAGTGCTAGAAGACAACAAGTAAATGAGTGTGGAAACAGGGGTGGGTAGGAGGGACACCCAAATGAGAAATCACTCTCCCTGTCTGACTACTTCTTTTTGTGTTCAAACTACAGTTCTCCTGACTGTTTCCCATGATTCCTAGCCCTTCAGGTTCTCATTGGAACTGTCTCCCGGGCTTGAGCTCATAGAAAGGAGGTCATGTTATAGGATTTCTCAGCCTCCATAATTGTGTTCATCGATTCTTTATATAGACACACGCACAGTCACAATAGTGGTCCATGGTGTGAACAGGTAATAGAGATACATAAAACCCCTGCGTTGGCTACTGCCAGGCAGCCAGCTACAAGAAGCTGGGGGCTGAGGGGCTGTGAGTACACTCTAGAACTTCTCTTGGAAACTGTGCTGGTTGGGTTTTGTCAACTTGATGCAAACTAGGGTCGTCTGGGAAAAGGGAACCTCAATTAAGAAAATATCTCCATCACATTGGCCTGTGGCCAATTATAAGGGGCATTTTCTGGATTCTGGGGTGCCTTGTCCATTGTGGGAAGTTCTAATGGCAGCCTAAGCCCCTAGACAGATGGACCTTCATGAAGAAAGAAGAAGAAGACTGAGCAAGTCATGGAAAACCCAAGCAGCAAGCATCATTACTTTATAATCCCTGCTTCTGTTCCTGTCTCCAGAGACCCGCTCGGAGCTCCTGCCCTGACTTACTCTTCATGGTGTACTATAAGCTGTAAGATGGAGAAAACCCTTTCCTCCCTCAGTTCATTTCAGCCATGGTATTTATCACAGCAATAGAAAGCAGATGAGGACAAACACTAAACAAATGGGATATGTTGGTTGTTCCACTGCCACTGAAGAAAAGTGATTAAAAAGGAGATGAGTAAATATCTTTTTCTAAGTGTTTTTACTCTTCTCTCATATATCATATTCCAATCTCAGTTTCCCATCTCTCTCGTCCCCCCAGCCTCTCTCCCCCACCTCCTTGCTCTCCTAGATCTACCCCCAATGCAGCTCCCCTCAGAAAAGAGCAGGTGCCCCAGAGACATCAACCAAAACTGCATAACAAGCTACAATGAGGCCAGGCACATACCATCACATCAATTTGGACAAGGCAACCAAGTAGGAGAAAAGGGGTTCCATAAGCAGGCAGAAGAATCAGGGAGCCCCTGCTCCTGCCACCAGGATACCCACAAGAAAACCAAGCTACTCAGCCATAACATATATGCAGAGGACCGAGGTCAGACCCCCTACAGGCTCCCTGATCTCTGTGAGCCCCCGTGAGTCCCAGTAAGTTGATTCTGTGGGCTGTGTTCTCATGGTGTGTCCCTGACCCCTCTCGTTCCTCTTAGCTCCAGAACCACATGTGTCCTGAAGAAGACCTGTAGCCTGAGATCATTGAACCTACAGAATTTCTTCTTGTGTCTGACCAGGTTATAACAGACACTCAACTTCTTGCCTCCCCGGATGCATATGTCAAACTGAAGGCACTGATTAGGAAAGAACAAGATCCTATAATATGGGGTGGGGAATTGTGAGAAAATCAGGAAGAAACTGGTAAAACTGAGGCCCTACATTTCAGTTTTGCTAACAGAAAAGCCATCCCTTCCCCCACAGTATAAACCTCAGTGTTATCATGTGAGAGCAGCAGGTGTACACTGTCTGAACAGCTGTAATGGCTGCCTCTGTGGATTCCTTTCAGGACCGCCCCATCCCAGTTCTCTCTTCTTTGCTTTCAGACTTGTAATTAGACTCAAATACTAGAATCCCATGAAAACAAGAGCTGCAGTGCAGACCATTTTTCTTGGGCTTTCTACTTCATATAGATCTAAACACAAAAACTATATTTGGTAACGGATGGTAAAGGCGCAGGATAATGGTAGAAGAAACACATTAGATAACCATGGATCAACTTTGCAGTAGGAGCCCAAGTGCTGAAGTGCAGTAGATATGGATTTACTTTTTCTGCATTTGATGCTTCTGCACAATGCCTCACCTATTATCACAACTTCAATGCAACCCATTTGACTGTGCAAAAAAAAAAATTGGACTCAAACTCATGTAATGTTAAGGTAGATCTTGCCACATTTTTGATCATCTCAGAACAGCAGATCTAATAAAAGTTTAGAATAGCATTTTAAAGATTCATTTATAACATCAACTTTATAACAATACTTTGCAGGGATGGAGGACAGGCTCCACACAGTGTTCCAGTCTCTGAATCGGCATGGAGCTGTTTATTCCTTAGTAATGATTCATGGCTCAAGGAATCAGAGTGAAAATGGCAACTGTGTCGATCACTATCACTCTTAACAACCACCTAGCAAAATGTGTGCTTTCTGTCCCTATGGCCTTGTGCTCCTCTGCCGAAGAGTCTTAATTCCAAAGACAGGAATGCTACCTTGAAGATACACAACAGAAATTCCACTGATCTTGAAGTTAAGACTCCTGCTCAGTTACTTCATAGTCCTCAAGTCTCTGAATGCACAGGCAAAGGAATAACAATGCTGAGATGACGGATCACTACTGCTGGTGAGAAATTGGACTACAATTCCATTGAGGGTGGTAAGAAAGGGTGTGTCTAGCATACAGGAGATACTTCAGTGTCTCAATTACAAGTATTACAATTATTACAAGTTCAGTAACTATAACTAATGGAAAACGATAATAACTCAAATCAGCCAGAACTACTAATGCTCTAGACCTTCCTGAGATAAATGCTTGGCTCACTCCATCAGGTAAGTAATGGGCGGAAGTGTTGGTTGCACACAAAAGGAACACAGAATGGATCATGGAAGAATGTAAGTAAAAATATCAAAAATAATCATGTGACCAATTGCAGTAATGAAAGCTGTAATTCCTATTAGTGTTCCTTTTTATTCCGTTATAAGCATTTGGTTTCGGTATGTATACTTGAATCAATATATGCACACAAATAAACACTATATATTTTCTTCCTTAATTTATTCCATTCTTACACAACATAAAATGTATTGACCTTCATTAATATTAAAATAATATTTGTCATCTTAATTTTACCTGGTAGCAATTCAGTGCTAGGAGCAAGAAAAGCAAACATCATTCAAGGACTTTGTCACTTTTTCTGGGGAAGAGCATAGTACATGTTTACTTGGATGTGGTAAAGCTATATTATGTGGGATTGCGGCATCCCTCTATGCTTATTTGAAAATTTCAATATTATTAAATCACATATAGGTTCCAACTTTACCAAAGGGGGATTTGTAATAATTAATTCTGTGGTTAACAGGTAATGTCTATCAGTTGGGAAGATGGAGGACCAGATACAGTACTTGCTGGAGCATGAGGATCAGAGGTTAGATGCCTAGAACCTACATAAATGCCGGACAGGTGTGATGACCTGCCTGTAATCCCAGTGGTCAGGAAGAAGAGATGCAATCTTCCCAGCAAGCTGGTCTAGCTCAACTAGATAAATCAGTGAGCCCAATGACCAAATGACTCTGTCTTAAAAAAAAAAAAAAAAAAAGAAAAAAAAAATATATATATCTCCAGAGCAATCAAAGAAGACATCTACCTCTAACCTCACAAGTACACACACACACACACAAACACACACACCACATGAATTAAGAAAAGTGTGCAACTTAGATTTTTTTTTGCTAAGAATTTATAAGCCCAGGCTCTTCAGATCTTCAATATAGAGTCTCCAATTTTGAAATCAAACACAATGAATTCACCAGTGGCCAAGTGCAAAGCTAGTAAGTACAAATAGGTGATAAGAGTAAAGTTGGGATTAGTGATATGAAGAGAGGGCTCAGCAGTTAAGAGTACCTTTTGTTGTGGAGAGGATCTGGGTTTGGTTCTCAGCATCCACGAGGGAGCTTACAACCCTATAACACTGGTTTCAGGGAATTTGATGACCTGTTTTGGCCTCTGTGGGCACAAGACATGTATGAAGTGAATTTACCTATATGTGTTGGGATAAAACAAATGAGACTTATCCTAAGTAATGCCATGCTGTTTTCAGACTCCATTTTGATCAAAATGTGAAATTACATTCAAGTTCACAGACCCTAGGGGAGCTTTCCAGATGGCTAGGCAATTTTCGAATTATATATTGTTTCACAAAACATAATAATTGTTCTTAACCATGAAAGAAAAAATGATTCTTACTGATGGAAAAGTCTAACTGTAACCCTGGCACAGATGTTTGTGGTTTTCCAGGTTAAAAGCTCTGTAACATTCTGGCTTAGTGGGGAGGAGTGCGAATTGCATTTCAGCTCCTGAGTCTGTTCTGTGGCCCTGATCAATCTGTAGCAGCTTGAATATAAGTTCTTTGGCATCTGCTTAAATACTTGCAAAGTTGAATGTTCAAAGACACAGTCAGCTCCTGACTCTATGCTGTTGTCCCTGATGAGTCAGTTTTTGCTGTCTAATTCAAATAAAGATCTTGCTTTGCTTGACTCTTGTGACTGCTTCGGTTTTTTTTTTTTTTTTTTTTTTTTTTTTTTTTTTTTTTTTTTGATTTTTGGACCCTAAAGCATTCAAGGAAGACACTCATACACATAAAATAAAAGTGAATAATGTTTTAAAGACAGGTTTATTACTTCAAGTAAGGAAGGAACACACTACAGGGTTGGGGGTGGAACTCAGGTGGCAGAGTACTTGCCAGGCACGCATGAAGCCCTGGGTTCATTTCTTTGCCCCGCACAAACTATCTGGAGAAGAGGTACAGGCCTGTAATTCTAATACTCAGGGAGGTGGCTGAAGGAAGATCAGAAGTTCAAGGTAATCCTTGACCAGCTGCTACAGGAGACTTTGTTGTGAAAAAAAAATAAAAGCCAGGAAAGTTAACTTTAAGACGGGTATTGTGGCTTACATCTGTAATCTTGGTATTTGTAGAATGATGTAGGAGGTTTGAGGCCATCCTGAGGCCTGGGCCAGTCTCAGCTGGAGAGTGTGATCCTGAGCCAGGTGTGGTGGCAGACATCTTTAATCCCATACTCTGGATGCAGAGGCAGGCAGATCTCTAGGGGTTTGAAGCCAGCCTGGTCTACAAAGCGAGTTACAGAACAGCCAAGGCAGTTATACAGAGAAACCCTGTCTCAGAGAGATGTGAGAGAGGGATAGGGAGAGGGAGAGGGACAGGGACAGGGACAGGGAGAGGGGCAGGGAGAGGGACAGGGAGAGGCAGAGGGAGAGGGAGAGAGAGAGAGGTGAGAGAGAGAGAGAGAGGAGAGAGAGAGAGAGAGAGAGAGAGAGAGAGAGAGAGAGAGAGAGAGAGAGAGAGAGAGAGAATGTAATCCTGTCTTGAAAAAGACACAAAAAGAGAGCCAGGTGTGATGTGGAACACATCTTTAATCCCAACACTGGAGAGACTGAAGCAGGCAGATTTCTGAGTTGAAGCTTAGCCTGGTCAATGGAGCAAGTTCCAGGAGAGCTGGGGCTACAAAGGAGAAACCTTGTCTCAAAAAAATAAATAAATAAATAAATAAACAAAAACAAATAAACAAAAAAAAACTATAAGAGACAAAAAGATTGAGAGAATGTGAGAAAGAGAAAGGAAGACATCCACCCAAAAAAGCACAATGGCACACTGTTGATCATTCTTAAAGCAGTACCTTCTTCAAAAAAAACCTTAAAAGTCATTTATTAGAAAAATGTATGTAGATTCATATTAGAAACACTCATTCACACGTGGAGAGGTAGGCACAGTTCTGATCATGCACAGCTCGTGTCCACATGCATACATCCTCAAAACAAAAGTGTATCCGGAATGCCTGGGGTAGATTCTTTGTTATTCCGGTAAGCAGAACTTTCTCTGTGCCATCTGAAAACAGTGAGTCAAAACAGATCATGGCTTTGGTTCATTATGCTTCTTGGAGAGACTTACCTGAGGCAAAATCCAGCAACTTAAATCCAGTGGCTTAACAAGAGCTCAAATGGGCAGAAGAAGCCTTAAGCCATCAGCATTTGCCTAAACTCAACACTGTGGCCCAGGCCTTTTATAATCCCAGCACTTAGAGGTGAAGGCTCTGAGATCGGGAGTTCCCCATTCTCAACTACACCGTGAGTCTGAGGCTGGCCTAAATTGCGTAGATCCCTGTCTCAAAAATAAAATGCTATCCATGTGAACAAAATTGCTCACAGCCTTTGTTAAACTTCTTACTTTAATATATCATGTTTTTGGTAACTGACCTTATTTCTAAGCTGATCTTTAGATGCATCTTGTTCTTCGCACCTCTTTGTATATTAAGCATAGCAACTCATAGCAAGAAGAACCATGACACAATCAGGAGTTGTATAAATGTTACATTCTTAGTGTTTGGGCTATTTGTATTTGACAGCCTTGAAGAAAATATCTTTCCTGTCTTGGTGCATCAAAAATTCTTAATGTAAATCAATCTCCATCACATCTTGTCATTATCAACTTAAAACATCTATCTAGACCTAAGAACATCTTAAATCCTAAATAACTAAGCTTCATTGTAAAACTAAGCCACCCCATCTTCAACTCCATCAGAGACTTGAGAAGGAATAAACTTGATTACCTGAATATGCCAGGAGTGCAGGTTAGTAGCTTTCCAAATAAGAAGGTAGTTTATTGTATATATGTGTAACAATATAAATGTATATGTAAAAAAAAATTAAAAAAAGAAACAGTTGTCTGTCTTGTCTTGTATAGATAACTATTGATTATTTGTTTCTATGTTCATATGGTCTTTCTTATCATGGTGTACACCTGGGCCTTATCCTTGGACTAAACCTAGAATGAATGTATTTTCTTGATTATTTAAAAAAAAAAAAAAAGAATGGCAACTCATAAAGGACATAGAGTTGCCAATAAATTTAATTACTGTGATTCTTGCTCATATTGGATTCTACAATGACACAAATACTCTCAGGATTATAAAGTAACAAAGTCAGAGCCCCTAGTCAAAAGGATACAAAGCTCATCCAACAAGAAGGAAGACGTGTCTGGCACTGGAAACCCAGCTACCTAGTCAGGGCTTGTAAAGTCATGGCTTTTGGAGGAGGATCTACAATCACTAACCTATTAAAGCAGAGTAATACTTAACAACAAGCTACACACACTTAGCTTTATACCTACAGATAAGTGCGGTTTTACCCCAATCAAGGAAAACTTACTTTGTAACAGTAGGAGACCAATGCTGAAAACTGCAACCAATCAAAATGCTGAGGAGTAGAGTCCAGTACCAATGAATACATCTACAAAACAGTGAACATATAAGACTCATGGAAATTGCAGAAGAGTGTGTGGAAAGATTAGAAGAACCAGATCACGAGGTCAGCTGGGCTACTGTGGCTTTGAGTAGCATCAGAAGCGACAGCAATAATGTCTTACCAACATGCCTGGCCAAAAGTAATCAAGGAACAAGACTGAACAAGGATGGTGCCAAAGGACATGCCATAGCAGACAAGCAGACAGACAAAAGCCCACAACATCTCTACCATGCACAAATAGTGTAGACAGCATTGTCCGGTGCCAAATGATCAACCATGCAGGTTAACATTATATGAACCAAACAGGTTTTATTTAGGAATGTATGTATATATACATATAAATATAAATATACCATAACAATTAGTGAAAAAAGAGGCCATGAATTTGAAGGAGATCAGGGAGGAGTATATGGGAAAGTTTGGAGGAAGGAAATGGGAAAGAGAAATGTAGTAACTATATTATAATCTCAAAAACAAAAATACAAATTAGAACCATTAAGGTTTTAGTCACACAAAGCTCAAGGTTACTCACTAAAAAGGGACTATATTTGTGTACGTCCTGAAGGTCTAGGAACCTTGAAGCAGGAACTGAAAAGTAGTCCTATCACTGTGTTCCTATCACTACCCCCTAACTCTTTTAGTGGTGATTTTGTAAGCATGTGATGAACTGAATATGTTTTTGTACAATTTACTATATAAAATGTAGTAAAGCCTTCTTTACATCTATTTTCATACGTTTTTAATTAACGAAAGCTTTTTAATTCATATACATGGGCTGCCTGCCCATAGGGTGGTTCCAGAAGTCAGTACTGGATGTGAGGAAAACAAGGCTTTTATAGCTCAGGGGTAGGGTGTTTCCAAATGTGGGGTGTGGGAGCAGGACCTCATAATAAGTTAGTCGCAAGGACCTCCTGAAACAAAGACATGGTTGTAAAGTTTACATCTATATTTTAAATAGTCCTAAAGCAAAACAAGGTATAAATTTTGGGCAATCACACCAAAACGAAAGGTATTTTTATTTTTTATTTGACTACCATATTTTATTGTAGTGCTAGGGTTTGAGCCCAGATTTTCCACATTATGCAAATAACCTCTTGTGCAGCTCTCCTTTCACTTGGCATAGAATCTCACAAGGTTACCCAGGCTGAGCTCAAAAAGTTTATCCTCCTGCCTCAGCTTGCTGAGTAGCAGGCATCACAGGCTATGCCAGTGAGGCCCCATTAGATCAAAGATATTTTCTTTACTCCTTTCCTTACTTTCCCCTTAGATTTGGTGTGTTTTGGACAAAGTAGGTATTAACTATATATACTTCCTTGTGTTCTCTTATTGGTAATTTTTAAGACTGGGAGTAAAACTAGCAAAGGATTTTTTTGAACCAATGAAGATTGTATGGCAGGGAAATAAAATTGTGATGGATTTAATGGGTTTATAATATACTTTGTAAGTCTATATTAAAAATGTTTTAAAAAACTGTATCAGTAGTTAAAGGGATACAATATCATGTCCTACTTCAAACTATATTATTTCTATGAACTTAAATGTAACTCACTCTTTCTTTTAGAAACAAAAATTTAGATAAGAGTGTCATGTAGCCCAGGCTGCCCTGAAAGTAACTACATAGCTGGCCTTTAGTTCTTGATCCTCCTGCCACAGACTCCTCACTACTGAGATGGCAGGCGTTCACCACCACTCCTGGCTTCGCTCTCTTTGCTAACGTCTTCCTTTGTTGTGTGTCCCTGAAACCAGAAACTATGTGTTGGTGAAATAAAGGTAAGGAAATGTATGTATGCAAGATTTGACTTTAAAAGACTCTATGCAGGGGGACGGGGGTGGGGGGGGATGGCTCAGTGGGTTAAGTATTTGTCTCTCCAATGCAAGGACTAGAGTTAGGATGCCCAGAACTCAAATCAAAACCTAGCAGGCCTGTGGCCACCTGTGACCCCCACCCACCACTCTGAAGGCAGAGATGAAGGTCTCCAGGGTAGCCTAGCAGGAACTGGGAAGCTCTGCTTTGATAAACACAAGGGAGAGAGACTGAAGAATACACCTAGCATCAACTCTCAGCTTTCACTCCAAGTCACACATTAAACATGCACACATACACCATACACACAAAGACATGCAAATATTATCCCAAGTTGCGTAAATAAAATGGATCTCTTATTCTCCTGGGTCCCCTTTTCTTCCTTTCTTGTTAAGAACTCAGTCTCAGATTTTTTTTTTTTTCTCTCACAGCATTAGCATCTCTAGGATAAGGCTTTTAAAAGTGGGAAGATTTCCTCAAAGCAAGAAAGAAATTCCCAATACTGTGTAAGCCCTTGCAGGTAACTTTTTCTTTGGAGACCAACAGGCAATAAGTGCTCTGTAAAGTCAGAGATGCAAATCTTGAATTAACAGGTATATTGGCACTCAAAATACTTAGAATGTTCACAAGTAATACATAGCACAATTGAAGAACTGCTGCACAAAGACAGTTGTGCTTATTTTTTTTTAAAGCCACTGAAATTTTTTCCTATGAATATTTTACTTCTTAGTGACGTCTAACGAAACAGTAGTATCTTTGTTAACAAGCTGTGAATTTACATGTTCCTCTTCTAGGAAGACTAGACCGTATTTTGTTTGGATAACCTTAAAGGCAGTGAAATGTGCCCTGAAGATAATGTGTGTGGTCATGTATGCCTGTGTTTCCAGAAGCTGAGAGGCATAGGCAGGAGGAACGTAAGTTTGAAACCATCCTCAACTGAATAGTAACTTCTAGTCCACAGTAAGACAAGTAAGGGGGTGGGGATGGGGCCAGGAAGAGAGGGAGGAAAACTCTAGTGCACAATTTATGGCAGCGGGGGTTGGGGTCGGGGGAGGGGGGGACTGCTTTGTGCCCTCCCTATAAAAATGAAGACGAGAAAAAGCAAAAAAGGAAGGCTTTTGGAACCAATGTAAATTTGGTATCGCAAACACAAATTTAGAAGTCACATCATCATCATCATCATCGTCATCATCATCATTACTATTATTGTTTTAAAGGTATATCTCTTAAGCATTATGATAGTTTAAGATTCGCTTAAGGCAATAATGTCGATGGGCATACCAAGAACTGTAAACCTAGCATCCACTTTGACTTCAGAGATGGGAATACAGGGGGGGGGGGGGGAGCTAAAAACCTTCCAGAGAAAGGTTGCGTTAGGTGTCGCTGGAATATTCACAACTGCGCTTTCCGCTTCCTACCAAGTCCCTGGCGGGTTCCTCACCTCAGACACCGGCTCGCACCGCCGGGAGCCCCGAGGCTCCGCCCTCCCGCCTCGCGGAACACCGCCCACGGGCTCCGGAAACGCCGCCGCAGACGTCGGCACGTGACCGTGACGTCACGCGCGCGTCTCCGGTCTGGGGCTTCCCGCGGTCGCGGTCGCGCGTAGCCGCTGCCTTCCCTTCGTGTCGCTGTTGCTGTCTCGGCCTTGCGGCCCGCGACGGCTACGCCATGTACCACAGCAGCAGCCAGAAGCGGCACTGGACCTTTGCCGGCGAGGAGCAGCTGGCGCGCCTGCGGGCCGACGCCAACCGCAAATTCAAGTGCAAAGCGGTGGCTAACGGGAAGGTGAGGTCCCCCGCAAGCGGCCCCCCCCCCGAGTGGCTGCGGGGACACGCGGGCCCACCTGCCGTCCCCACTTAGCTGCGGACAGGCGGGAAGTGCTCACCTGGCTGGGTCAGTGCTGACAGGGACGCGCGACCCAAGTCCGGGGCAGTCCGTGCCAGAGAGACGGGAAACATCCTGGGAAATGGCCCCAGAGCGTTAGTGGGATGCGGAGTTAGTGCGCCACTCAAACTGGTCGCTTGTCCTGCAGGATGTCAGGGCAAACCTTCCTCAGTAGTTGGCAGGAGGAGCCAAGGATGGTCCAGGCAGGCACAGCTGCTGGTGCCAAGTGGGAAGTCAGAATTGCAGGCAGGTGCGTGGGGGGTGCTCGTGGTCATTTGTGGGTGAAGCTGTACCTCTGCAGCAGTGGTTGAGGAAGGAAGGCAAGGGACTTGTCATCGTAAGTGTAAGGAGGTTAAAATTCATGTTAAAACCGAAGGGAACTTTTCAAGTCCTTGAAATGGGGAAGTGACGGCTTGTTGTATCAGCTTTCCAGAAACTACCTTCACGCAGAAGGTTGCACACCGAAAGGGTATAGATAGTTGAGTATGGCTTGGTCCATGGCTCTCTGTCCAGGACCTCTCACAGCGCTACTACTCATTTCTGTTGCGCTGACCTGAGGCATTTTACAGTAGCGCCTACAGATTTCAAGTGAATGGTATGTGTGTTCCCCAAACAACGAGGTAGCAGATGCACTGAGTTATTTCTTGCTGTTTAAGTGACGCAGGGATTCGATGAGAAAGGGACTTAGGGAAATGTCCAACCAGTGAAAATACGTATCTCCTTTTTAATTCACAAATAATGATATCAAACCTGAGAACATATGGGCACATGCTCTGTCCTGATTGTTTTTAAATGTCCGACTGACAGTTCGGGAAATTGTAAAAGGATGGTTTAAATTCAGTTTTATTTATTTTGCTTATTATTTTCTTAGATATTTTGTGTAATGCTTAGCAAGCTTACAGAGAGAAAGTGAGGTGAGATATGTCCTTTGTTGAAGATATAAATCAAATTTCAGCATGACAGAGAGGGCAATTTTACAATTAATTCACTGGTCTTACATTGAAATGTTTGCTCTGTCTAAAGGTTCTTCCAAATGATCCAGTGTTTCTTGAGCCTTATGAAGAAATGACACTTTGCAAATACTATGAGAAAAGGTTATTGGAATTCTGTTCAGTGTTTAAACCAGCAATGCCACGGTCGGTTGTGGTAAGTAATAGGAGTGAAGTATAAAGCCTTTTAGCTGGCTTGTGAGAATTGAACTCATCTAAATTCCTAGTTATATTCTCTCTTCACTCTAGAGGACGACGTAATTGTGCTTGTTTATTTTTGTCACTTTTTTTTTTTTTCAGGTAGCAAAGTTTTATTTACATTAGAGTTATCCTTTATGCTAGTGTAGTCCTCACTGTAGAACTAAATAGGCCGAGTAGAGGCTATCTCATCAGAAAGTCGCACTCTTTTGTCATGACCAGAATCTCATGCTCCTGCCCCCTGTGACTCAAGTAGCGCCTAACCTCATGATCCTCTGCTTCTGGAGGTCACAAGAGGGAACTTTGAAGAAGGCTTAGCTGTTGTTCAAACCTTGGGCTGAAAAGTGACAGTCATTCCATTAATTCTGTTTAACCAAAGCACACAAAAGTAATACTAAGAAGTGTGGCTGCTGCCTAGATACTTATTTCCCTTGAATCAGTGCATGAATTTTAATTGATATTACCCACTATAAGTTTAAGTGAAAGTTTATATGAATCAGCTCTATTTTTAAAGACTAGTATATTCACAGATGTATCACTATAACTAATGTCAGAAAAGCCAATTTTGTGAGATTTTTAAATAAAGGCCTTAAGTTATGAGTTGCTGTACTTTATGAGTAAAGGGATCTCCAGTGTCATTTCATAGTCCACTTTACAGTTTGTGACATCCTCATTTTTCAGAAAAAGAAAATTCATTTGTCTTCTCATATTTACTAGAGAACAGTACAATTGAGAATAGAGTATAACCTAGTGCTTTTTCAACTATGCTAAACTCAGTTCCTCTTTGAAATAATGCACTAATGTTCCAGCTGCTACTCTCGCCATAAGTTTTTGAACTTTTACTAGAAGAAGTTAGAGGCTTACCTTTGACTCTGTTAGTGTTTTCTTGGTGGTTTTGTTTTTGGTGATGGTGGTGGTGGTGGTGCTGTTGTTGTTGGTGGTGGTTTTGTTTTCTTCAGATGGTCTTCTCCAGGTCGTATTGGCCTTGAATTCGTTATTCCAGAGTATATCCTTGAACTTCTGATCCTAGCACTTCAGCCTCACACATGCTGGGATTGTAGGCACCACAGATCTGGTCCTGCTTAAAACTCTGGATCAAACCCAGGCTGCATGCACACCTGGCCAACGACTGATCTCTATAGCAGTATTTGTTTATATGGTTCTTATTGTTTGTTTTCTACTGAGTTAGACAGTGGTGAGAAGGAAAAGGTAGCTTGTGTTTAAAAGCTGAACAACAAAGAAAAAAGATGGTGTTATGGATGTCTCAAACACTTACTTTGGTTACTGCTTTCATGGCTTGTTAGTTGTAAATGTTGAGTATGAAAGGCTGTTTTTAAAGCTTCAAAAAGTGAATGATTTATGACCCAATAGAGAACTATCTAAACTGCTCTATTTTCATAATAGAAAAAAAAGGAAGAATATTGAAACTGACTTACCTGAGAGAGGAACAGTCTTAAATTTTATCAAATACAGTTGATGTGTATGTGATGAAACTTGGGTTTTGTCTTTTTCATTATGGGAACTGTAGAATGAGCTGGTAGGATTAAATTATCTCTTTGGGTAGACCTTGAATGAACTTTATGAAATTCATCTATACAATGGATACAGTGATTTTGTTATTGTTGTTTAATATAAATTAACAGCAACTTTTTCAACATTTAAATGAATGATTTTTCCTGTTATCAAATAAATAAGTAGTTATTTTACTGTTTTGTCTCGTGATATAATAGTTGAAGATACAGAGAGAGTTCTTAGTTGAATACATACTCTGACCCTTGAGAAATGTCTGAAAGGTAAGTCATGACTCTCTTTTCTTGTGGAGAGAGTAGTATTTTACTGCTGTATTACAAGGGTTCGAAGAGACTGATATTCTTGCGCTTCCTACAATGTAACTTACTTATGAGTGGGATATATTCAGATAAATGTGCGTGCTGCAGCGTGGCAGGATCATCATGGTTCATCACAGATCTGGAGTTGACAGAGAAAAGGCTGCTTGCTCCAGTCATGTTATTACATTAGCACTTTTTTCAGGACTGAGTAGCCTATGATCATTGGTACTTTAATCCTTAAATTTTTCTGATTATAACTATTCATGTTGCTAATTCTGAAATACTCATACATACAGCTTTTTAAAGTCAGTGGCTGCAGAAGAGATTGCTCCACATAGGCTGGGGACATAGCTTAAAAAAAAATGAGTGGCTGTTTTGATTATGGTGTTTTTGTTGTACTTTATCACAGTTTATTTTGATTAAAGGAAAACTGAGAAGTATTGGTAGGGAGAAAAATTTCAAGGAAACCTATGTGTGAATACGTTATTGTCCAAATTTAACATTTAGCATGCAAGTAGATTCTGATTTTATAGATGTCTATATTTTTTCTTTTAATTTTAGGGTACAGCTTGTATGTATTTCAAGCGTTTTTATCTTAATAATTCAGTAATGGAATATCACCCCCGGATAATAATGTGAGTATAAATTTGTTTTTCTTTTTTCATTGAAGATGTTTATAATATGTGAACATTTGTTTGTGGGATATATATGAGAGATAATTGACTTAATTATGGGCAATATAGACTTGAATTCTTTTTTTTTTTTTTCTATATTTAAGGTCTCCTTACTTGCCATTATCTTCTGTATTGCTAATGACATCTAAACTGCAACTTGCCTACCATTCACATAGTTTTTCTTAAAACGAGCTATTTTATTGGTAGCACTGTCTGTGACACTTTTATTCTCCCAACTGCTCAGGCTAAGAATCATTTGTAGTAATTTTTTCATCTCCACTTCCATTTAGTTTACAGGTCTTGTAGCTTAATATTCATTTTGATTAAAGAAAGATGTAGTTTGTTTCTTCTTTTGCCTAAGCATTATGCTTATCATTAAAGATGACAACAGAATTACTACAGGACTCATCAGTCTGCTGTCATTCGTGTTTCTAATTATTTATTTACTTATTTATTTGTTTTCCCCATTCCATTCTCACCAGTGAAGCTCAGGCCTTTATTTTGACTTCAGGTAGCTTTCGTACTAGTTCTTCTCTCTTAACTTAATTTAGTACTCAAGTGAATTTCATGATTGTCTATAAGCTGGTAATCCCATACTCAAACGACTTGAGACTTCTACTGATGACCCCATCTACAGTATTACTTACCTTTACCTATCTTCCTTGGTCATGCTGTATACATGGTTCCATTTGGTTTTTAGGTTAACTCTTCCATTTATGTTTCTTGATACATACCACTTTTAATCCTTAGTTATATTTTCCAAGTTTCTGGCTGGTCTATATGAAACTGTCAGTTAATGGTACCTGAATGCTGAAGCAGTATTAGATGTTGGCTCAACCCAACTTTATAGTTCTCCTAAGTCGCCTAATGGATAAAAGCCTGAGGAGGAACTCTTTAACTTCTATTTCATTTAATTTCCCGCAGTGTCTAACATAGTCACATATAAATGTTAAGCAATTTACAGAGTACTTTAAGGAATATTTAGGTATTTTGCCCTCCTTTATTTTGTCATGTAGGCTCACTTGTGCATTTTTGGCCTGCAAAGTAGATGAATTCAATGTGTCTAGTCCTCAGTTTGTTGGGAATCTTCGAGAGAGTCCCCTTGGACAGGAGAAGGCACTGGAACAGATTTTGGAATATGAACTACTGCTTATACAACAACTCAATTTTCACCTTATTGTCCACAATCCTTATAGACCATTTGAAGGCTTCCTCATTGATATAAAGGTAAGCTTACTGATGCAAAATTAGATAATGGACGTACTCTTTAGTTACTGTTTGCTAAAAAGAACTGAAAACTTTATAACCAGTAATTTCCTAAATGGCATAACATAGGTGCAACCTGGGAGTCTTTGCTGGCTCTACTAGGGTAATAGTTTTCAAACTTGAATGTGCATTAGAGTCCACCTCGAGAGTCTGTTTCTTAGATTGTTGGCAAGAATCCCAGGTCTCTGGTCTAGTTATCTGCTGTAGTGAATTGTGAGTTTCTGTAATGCTCTCAAAGAGTTTTGGTGGCTCTTGTAGTCGAAGTATATTGTCATAGATCTTGGATGAGTGACTTACAGCACCTCAAAACATTCTTAATATTGGACTAAAAGGTAAATGTATCTTACTTCTAATGTTTTATGAACTGAGGTCACAAATATAAGCACCAAAATTATAAGTAGCTGACACCTGTAGTTTTAGGTTCTCAGGAAGTTTAGATAGGAGGACCACTTGAAATTAGGAGTTCGAAACGGTCCTGGCAGTGTAGTGCAGCTGCATCATACAACATGTAACACAAATATGTGCATGTGTATATTTTATGTGTGGAAGTTATGTACACATTTATATGTACCACATATAGATACATATGTAAATACTGACATAGTCAACTTGTTGGATAGTCTAAATAAAGTCAAAGAGAAGTCAAGAACTGGATATTCTTAGTTAAACAGCTATGGATATTCCCTTTATGTTAAACATTATGTTTGGAGGTGCAGCCTAGAAATAAGACAGGAACATGACAACTTTCATGGACCTTACAGTATAATATTTTAGATAACTTTTTATTTGTGTGCTAAATTTTATATCGGGAAATAAAAATATTCTATGAGAAGATGGCGAATTGAAAAGCAAGGAAGACATCATTGAGAAAGCATCACTTGAAGTGAAATTCTAATCAAGAGTATGAATTAGGTGAGGAAAGAACATCCCACCCAGAGACCTTCCTAGTCAAGAGCTCACTTAAGATATGAAGAGCCTGGAGATAGAGGGGGAGACAGTGCAAAGCATGTTTAAAGGATGGGTGTGATCAGGTTTGCGATGTGAGAAAAATGGCATGTTGGCAGCCTCGCAGCTTAGTGTGTGTCTGTATTAGTCAGCGTTCTCTAGAGTAACAGATTCTCTATGTATAGGGAAAGAGGATTTATAAAATGACTTATAGGCTGCCTATGAATGGAAGGTTCAAGAATTAAGTAGTTGTTAAGTCCATGAGGCTGGATGTCTCAGCTGGTCCTCAGTATACACTGACATCCCAAAGAAGTAGGCTCTAAATGTCAGTGAAGGAATGGACTTGCTAGCAAGACAAGAGCAAACAGGCAAAGAGAGCTGCTTTCTTCTTTCATGTCCTTCATATAGGCTTCCAGCAGGAGGTGGGTCTTACGACCTCAAGCAGTCTCAATTAAAGATATGTCTTCCTACCTTGGAAGTCTGAATTAATTGATTTTAATTAAGCAAAAATTCCTCACAGATGTGCCCAGACATTTTTTGGGTTTTAGTTAATTCCAGATATTGTCAAGTTGACAACCAAAATAGCCATTATACTATCAGATTAGAGTAGCCATCCTTATAATGAAGAGAATGGATCAGAATGGTCAAAGGGAGGACTGGACATGAAACGTTTACAGGGTAGTTAATAATAGAGAAGCTTGAAAGGGGACTAAAACTTATCCAGAGTTGTAGGATTGTTGGAGAAATAAAGCAATGTGTTTTTGTGTATAAGCATATCTTTTCAATTCTGCTCAGGTCAAGCAAAGAAGTATGTTAATAATATGTTAAATGATTATTAATATTTAATATTGAATTATAATTTTAGTATAATCAGCAGTTATTCCTTAACCAGCTTTATACTCAAATAACTACACAGAGAGTCTACAATCTATTTAATTAACCCAGCACAATGTTGTGCAATAATTACGCCATCCTAGACCTCCAAGCTAGTATAGTTTCCTCCCATTCAGATTTCCCATATTATACTCGCTTTTTACTTATATCCTAGGTCTGGTTCATTTCCCCTGATATTTCCCAGGCCTCTCCACATGGATCCCTCTTCTACTTTGTGTTCTTTCTCCTCTCTTCACTCTATCATGATGTCCCACCCTATTCTGTGTCATTATTCAGCACTGACCAGTTGGTTTTTATTGGCAATACAGAGAACAAATGTGACATGTTTATACAAACTTGAAACAGGAGATACTTAGAATAAACATCACAATGCAATGTCTGGATTGAAACCTGATAATGCAGTAGAGAAATCAGCATTTGAATGAACAAGGGTAAACTGTACACAGTCCACAAGAACATAATGCCAACAATAATGTTTGATGAATTTAGTACAAGAAAGGCCATTTGTGATTTTGTTGAAATTTGTCTTTGAAGGACAGAAGGGAAGAAAGCAGATTGGTGGCTTTGGGGAAAGAAATTGAAAGAGTACAGATGGCCTACCAGTTTTAGTTGAGCAGGGCTCAGGACCCACACAGCATCCCATAGGTGCCTGTCAGTACAGTTCCAAGGGATTCAGGCCCTCTTCTGTCCCTCTTGAATATAAGGCATGCATGTAATGCACAGACATACATGCAGACAAAACACCCATATGCATCATATGCATATAAGCAAATAGAATTTTAAAATGTAAAGCACAAAGAAAAGGAGAGCCCTAGAACTCAGAACTGTGTCTGGCCAACTTGGGTTACGTAGTAAGATCCCATCCAGGAGGAGGGAAGGAGAGAGAGGACCAAGTGTTTCTTACAATTCTTCCTCAGAAACTGGATAGATCCTGAAACACTTGTCATCATGTGAACTATATCACAGTCTTCTCCCTTTATATATTGTCTTTAGCTGGGTGTTACCATGCATGGAGCTGCTGTATACTCTCATAACAATGGCTTCTGTTACTCTTATGCACCTGCCTGAGTTGTTTTTATAACTTTTTGTTAGTAAGTAGAAGGAATACACTCTAAAATAAAAATTTTAAATATATAGTGCAGCAAAAACATAAAGCAGTAGCATAGTTGCATATTACTTTCCAAAATTCTGTAATTTACATACTTGTGTCTTATGCTTGTTTAAACAAGCATCACTGCAGATGTGATACTTGTGATTTTTGTGAAATAACTGAATGCTGGGAAATGTTTAGCTGCATTAGAACCATGTGGAACTCATGCCTGTTAGTCATTATTAATAGAAGACTGGTATACATAACTTGGATTAAACAGTTTTCTTTGAAGTGGGAAGAGATAAGATAGAGGAAATGCTGGATGAGCAAAGCTTAGTGATGCAGAAGATACTGACAGCCTTAAGTACTGATCTTATGAGCTAGCAATAAGAAAATGATTAAATGGGAAACAGACTATATAGCAGAGCTGTGGCATTCTCCATGAACAATGTAAGAAAGGTAGCATGGGGATTGGAGCAGGGTACATTGGCCTTAGAGTAAGTACAAACTCTTGTATTGAAACAAGAAAAGGAGAAAGTCTGGGTAAAGATGCTGCTGTATCTGGGGATTTGGTGAAAATAATACTTATATTTGTTAAGGGCAGAGATACTTTTCTATAGAGTGATGGAATCTTTTGGAAGCTTCCCGGAGACATTGAGAAATGTGGAAAGTAGTGACCATAGTTACTGTCCGACGGAAGAGCGCGTTTTCTAGGAAACCATCATGGGTAGGTAGTGCTAAGACACACCAAGGTCAGGGAATTTGAACTTATAGTAGTATCGCAAGACCTCTTCTGTTTTTCTGGCAGTGCCCAGAAATCAAAAGTATAGAAATTAAATTCAGATCCTGTTGAAATTGGGGCTGAGGAGATTGCTCATCAGTTGCTGCTCTTCCAGAGGACCTGAGTTCAGTTCCCAGCACACACATGTGGTGGTTCAAAACTGCCTGTAGCTCCAGCTTCAGACGATCCTACGCCCCTCTGTGTCTCTGTGGGTACTGCTCCCATACTACATGTTCACACCAACATAGACACATATACATAAAAAATAAATCTTAAAAAAAAAATACAGTTAAGAAGTGATGGAAAACTCTGGTAAGTCAGATCACATAGATGGAGTCATAGCCAAATGGTCTGAGATTTACAAGAACATCATGGTGAAATTAAGCAAAATCCTGAGAAAGGGAGATTGACTACATTAATCACTGAGAGGTCAGACATTTGGGGACAAAGACTAGGCCCATGTGTGATTCTACAGCTGAGCTTGGTGCTTCGTTTCAGAGTATTTACAGATTGTCTCACTGCTTCAGGACTGGACTGTGAGTATCTGAAGTCAGTTTGGGGGATCGAGATGTAAGGAATTGACAGATGTTATAAGGCCTTCAGACTTCTTGAGCATAGTCTAAAAGTATTTCTGTAGATATTTAGGAAGGCTACTTGGTCCAGTATTCATTTGCAGTTACACTTCTCCACCCCCCTCCCATCACAATAAATATACATTAGAGCAAAGTCCCTATGACAGTGATGTGGTATTATAATTCTTAATATGGCATTACAATGTCCTGGATTGCCTGGGAAGTCTTGACCTGAGAGTGTATGTCTAATACATCTTGGTTCTTCCTGAATCCAGTTGAACCTCTAGGAGCCTCCATTTCTAACTAATTTCCTCCTTCTCCTCCTCGTCCTCCTCCTCCTTGTTCTTCTTCTTCTTCTTGTTCTTGTTCTTCTTTTTTTTTTTTTTTTAGGTTTTTGAAGACAGGGTTTCTCTATGTAACAGTCCCTGGCTGTCCTGGACTTGCTTTTGCAGACCAGGTTGGCCTCGACCTCAAAGTGATCCTCCTGCCTCTGCCTGCTGGAATTAAAGGTGTGCGCCACCATGCCCAGGCATTTCTAACTTCTAAAAGGACTAAGTTGAGAATAATATTAAATATTACTGTCTTAAAGCATATACTTCTCCGTTTTTTGTTTGTTTGTTTTTTTTATAAGCATATTTCTAATCGTTGTGTTCCAAAAAAGTTTGAAAATCATATCAATGAAAATGTTTAGAATTTCTCAAGGCGGTGTTGCACACCTTTAATCCCAGCACTTGGGAAGCAGAGGCAGGTGGATCTCTATGAGTTCGAGGCTAGCCTGGTCTACAGAGCGAGTTCCAGGACAGCCAGGGCTACACAGAGAAACCCTGTCTCAAAAAACAGAAAACAAAACAAAAAAAAAGAAAATATTCAGAATTTTATGACTGCAGTTTAGCTTTGTTCTATTAGTACATACCAAACAATAACAGTGAAAGATTAGTTTTTGGAACATATGAAAAGAGTTACTTTTTTAAAACCATTTTTTATTAAGCACCTATTTGTTACTGTATTTTTTCAGTGGTATTGTTCTCCAATAAACTCAGAAATTGTATCACCTGTAAACTTTCTTTCTAGACTAGATACCCCATGTTGGAGAATCCAGAGATTTTGAGGAAAACAGCTGATGATTTTCTTAGTAGAATTGCGCTGACAGATGCTTATCTTTTGTACACACCTTCACAAATTGCCCTGACTGCCATTTTATCAAGTGCTTCTAGGGCTGGAATTACTATGGAAAGGTATTATTTTGTTTTACCTTTACTTGTTAGTAGAGTCTGAGTTTTAAGTACAGTTCATTAGACAGCTATCTTTGCATATGTAATGCTTATGTCTGGCATGTTAAGTGATGGAAGAAAGATCTCCTTTAAAGAAAGTAGTCAAGTGTTACTGAGCTAAGAGAATGCATGTCTGATAAAGTAGAAGTGGAGCAGGTAGTTTTGGAAGACAACTATAGCCACCAGAATATGACTGATGTACACATTGATGAACTTGTAGGCAATATTAATGCAGCAAATGTGCTTTGTTGTGTCACTGATGCTGAAAGGCCTGTAGAACACATTCAGTAAGGGTTTGTAGAAGTAATGCTTTGGGGCATATCCATATGAAAATTATAGTTGAGCCATAAATAATAATAGCCAGTACCTAAACACACAGAGATACAGACGTAACAATGAGTACTTTATATAAATTAAATCTACCTGAATCTTTAATATCTTATGCACATATTATCTCTTACACTTATAACAGTACTATAGGTATATTTTTAGGGAGCTCAAGGAATGGTAAATTAGAAATAATTGTTATACTCAGTTTTCCAATTTAAACAACTTTTTATTGTCTATTTAATTTATATTATGAGATTCTTTTGTTTTTATCTTTATAATAGCCGAGGAAGGTAAAATCTTCTAAATTTAAACTAATTTATATACTTCAAATTTCAAAATACAGTGGTAAGATGGCATCAGACCTGAACAGGTATGATTTAGTTTTTGTCCTCCCTCCTTGGAATATTTATTATGACTGCAGAAGAACCCACAGATAGTATATGTCACAAAAGAGAGAATATAAAGCAAGCTAGCTTTATACATCGTGAACAGTTAGAAAATTTGAAACATACTTACATGCAGGATGAAAGATTGTGGCCTTAGCTTTTTCTAGCTTATGGTATGTATACCTCTTTTTTAATACTTATTTTTAATCTGTGTGTACATGTAAGTATATGCCATGTGTATAGTTGCCTACGTAAACGAGCAAAAAGGTTTCAGATACCCTGGAGCTAGAGTTAGGTGGTTAGAAGCTGTCAGCTATGGATGCTGGGAACCAAACTTGGGTCTTCTACAAGAGCAGTATGTGCCGTTAGCCATTGGCCCCAGTGTACCTTCTTTGTACAAACTCAACTCACCATGGAGATTTACTTGTATTGTGATTTATATCCCATTTCTTTACTAAGCAAACATTTGAGAGCTTCTGCTATACTACACTTACACAAGAAAGAAAGAAACCCTGCGCTAAATAGGAGAAACATCCATGTGAATAACTGACTGTTATGGAATTTGGGTGTGGAGCCTTTGTAAGGGAAAGCATATCTAAAGTCTGAGCAGGAGAGAGAGAGACAGAGACACACATGGAGAGGGGAGGGGGCATGGGGAAGAGGGAGAGAAGAAAGAATGAAAAGAAACGTAAGATGGCAAAGGTGGAACAAGAGGAGGATGAAGAAACTAGTTAATGTGCAGTGCAGTTATCCAGGTTTTGCCATATACTTTACTCTAGGTAGTTCTCTTAAACTCCTCGTTTTCATAACTAATTTACCTGGGAGAAAGTTTTTTGGATTTTTTAATTTATTTTTGAAAGAACCAGGATTTGGCATGTAGCACCTATGCACCAAGTCTTAATATATAAAATTTCAGAGTAACTAAAATGTTAACAAAGTGTATTTTCATACTTTCAATGATTCTTAGAAAAACAGATAATTAGGGTTTATAAAGCACTCATAGGAAAGTACGAACACATTTTCTCTGGGCTTGGTAAAGATAAGACGTAATAGATTTACAAAGCATGAGATGACATCTTGTTGGATTGCTTGTTAATGCTCAATACATTATATATAGGTAAAAGGTTGTTACTAATTGTAGAAAACTGACCGGTGCCATATTCCTTATCGTCTACCTTTGAGCTTAGTTAGATCCGCCTCTATAGCTCAGACTCGTTATAAGTCACATACATTTAGGCTTGTAGAATATCTATATCTATATATCAAAGACTTAATATAAAAATGACAAACACTGGCTCTTCGTACTGTTATTTTATCTCTGAAAGGTTATATATAAAAGCTTTGAACAGTGTACATCTCTTAAGCTAGTAGAAATGGTAGTAAGTCCGGTGGAGTTTTCTAGTAGAATGTAATATTTTAAAATAAATAATTTAAAATGCTTCTTGATGAAATAAACATGGAGGTAAATAATTTATGTCTTGTCTTTTTAACGTGCTATGTGCTTTCAACAAGTTAAGATGCTTTTTTTCTTCAACAGCTATTTATCAGAGAGTCTAATGCTGAGAGAAAACAGAACTTGCCTGTCACAGTTACTGGATATAATGAAAAGTAAGTGCTATTAACAAAGCTGTCTTCTGAATTTATATTTTTGGTATTTAATGCACAGTGGTAGACTATTGTTTAAATTTACTTTTATTGAATTAGTGTGTTACAGTGCAGTGACGATACATTGGCGAGAATAAACAAGGTCTGTGGAAGGAAATACTTTTTATATGTAAAAGAGAATATGTATATCAGATTTAGAAAGGGCTAAGTCAAAACTAGATTCTTTTAAAGGAATCCACAAATATGTGATAGACACTTAGAATCAAGAGAACTAACTTCAAAGTTTACATTTGGAATTTACATTTGGAAGGTCTTTAAATAACTTTAACTAGTTGATATTTGTCATTTGCTTGTCCTTTTGTTACGAGGCCAATAATTTTCAAGTGGGATTGATAGGAGTGAGCTGTCGTATCCTAGGCCTTTCAGAAGACATATTGACTATCAGAGCTTAGAATTTGCTAAAAATGCAGCTTGTTAGCTGGGCCTGGTTTGGGACTTGGTGGTAGAGCCCTTCTCTAACACATTCCAGTGTTTTGTTCAAACCTTAACACCAAAAGAACCAAACTAAAAACAAAACAAAAACATGAAAAATGCTTCTAAAAAATGCCTCTTTAAAGGAGGTCTGTCTGTGGGACCTGTACCTGTTACCTTAGACTGCCAGGGGCTGGGCAGGTTAGTCCATCTACCAGCGCTCGTGGTGACTTGAGATGTGCACATGGAGTCACAGGGTCCTCATCAACAAAAGGTAGAGAAAAATATAAAACAGTCATAAAAACAGTGTTAACACAGCAAAAGAGATGTGCAGATCTTGGCCTTAAAAACTGGAGTGATGTGACTAAACAAACAGCAAATGCTGGTAGCGACCAGAAATTAATAAGCATAATGGATTTTCATTAGAGCCTCCAGACAGAATTTGGCTCTCTGCCTATACTGTGATTTTCAGCACAGGGAAACAGATTTCAGATTCCTGGCGAAGTGTGAGAGACTATAGATGGTTGCTTTAAAACACCAACTTAATGATAACTTTAATAGTAACTTTGGGAAATCAATATCGATTTTAATAACAGACTTAACAAAAACTTAGTGGTGTTGAGAAATCTTTAGAAATTCTGATTAGAATTTCTGCTTATTAATACATATGTATGTATTAATTATATGTGTACATTTATATGTGTGTGTGTGTGTGTGTGTGTTTTAAATATATCACAGAGTCTGGCCATGTAGCCCAGAGTGGACTTAAGCTTGAAATACCTTGCCTGAGGTCCGTAAGTGCTAAGATTGTAGGGGGATGCCACCACACAGTTCTTCATTGTCTTGGCAATTATGTTCATAGCTACTGAGATGTACTTCAGAGGTAAAAGCAAATAAACTAATAAATACAAGTTAGAGGTCCTTTAGGTGATAGTAAATGTATATGCATTTAATGTTTATTTTAAAAGTTGTGATTCAAGTGATTGGATTTCCTCTGAGCATAGTGGAGTAGAGAGTTTTTTTGTTTTTGGTTTTTGTTTTTGTTTCCCGCCCCCTATAAACTGTAGGTCTTCATGTTTACCACTAGGGGGTTCACTTCTAAAGCTAACTGGGGTTTGGTAATAGTTTTAACAATTTGGTAGTAGATGGGACCATAAAGATAACACACCTCTTATTTGAAGCTTGCACATTAATTACTGATTTCTCATTATTTCTATTTTGTTCCACTTATTTTAATACATAAGACACATGAACAGTGCTTCAAAAATACTCATCTTTAATAATATGAAGGTACTTATTTTGTTGGAAGAGGTTGAATCACAAGGATCAATTTCTAGCTTAGCTAGCAGTCTGAGAGCACATGGCCACACAGCAAGTCCCTGGATTTATCATCATGTTCCTAAGCAATATTGAGATTTTTATATGGCTTATTATGTTTAATAACAAGGTAAGCTAGAGGGTATTTTTTATCTTACGAGTTTGTTTTTAATATTTCTAAAAGGATGTCTTTACAAACATGGGTTATATTCTTGGGCCACCACCTGTAGGATAGACTGTTCATAAATGTGGTTGGTGGTAAGGAATAAAGATCATTTACTAAATCACATAGGGATTACCTCAAAGGCCGTACATTGAGCAAAATTTAAATGTGGAAGCACTTGCAAAAAAAAAAAAACCACTACCTACATTATATAGTGTGCTTATAATTATACCAAATATAATGAGATAAACAGCAGACAGTCATTACTTGAACTTAAAAGGCTGGTGTGTGTGTGTGTGTGTGTGTGTGTGTGTGTGTGTGTGTTTTCTTTTTTGGCTTTTCGACAAGTATTTTGTGTGTAGCCTTGGCTGTCCTGGACTTTTTGTAGATCAGGCCTGCCTCAAACTCAGAGATCCACCTGCTTCTGTCTCCCTGAGTGCTGGGATTATAGGCATGCCCCCACCCACACCTGGCAGATAGGTGTTTGATTTTAATATAGAGTACAAATCCTTATACTATCACCAACGTCTTTTGTTTCCTGCAGCACATTAGATTATTTTGCCTTCTTTATTTTAGTTAGTTGGTTTTGGGTTTTTCGAGACAGGATTTCTCTGTGTAGCCCTGGCTTTTTCTAGACGAGGCTGGCCTCAAACTCAGATTTGCCTGCCTGTACCTCCTGAGAGCAGAGGTGGAGGCATGTCCCACCACATCCAGCTGAAAGCAGGCTTTTTCTTAAGTACTTTTGTATCTCTATGTAGGCATGAGGAATCTAGTAAAAAAATATGAGCCACCCAGGTCTGAAGAAGTTGCTGTTCTGAAACAGAAACTGGAGCGGTGTCACTCTGCTGACCTTGCACTCAATGTGGTTACGTAAGTACGCATGACGCCAGCGCTCACAGAGCCATCAAGTTCAACTGTTAAGTCATTTCACTGGTGGGTTTGTTAATCTTAGGACCTAAATCAGATTTGTAAAACCCTATTGGTGCACTGGTTCTGCCTGTGTTGGGAGTTGAGCTCCCCAGCCTGGCCTGTGTGCGTGTTTCTAGTGAATAAACACAAGGAAGAAGTGTTGGGCTTTCATCCTCCCGCTCTGATGGGGTCATCAGTGTGTAACTTCCTTGTGGAATTGCTGGGAGTCAGTCTTCCTATGAGCTTGTTAAACTTTATCTCTACCAACCTCATACTTGGTTTTAGACTTATTTTTTTATAAACTAGTGAGGAAATGTGCTTCACTTCCATTTGAGGAAACATTGTATCAGAGAACCAGTAAAATGTGACACTAGGTTGCTTTGTGTAAGTATGGGAGCTATGTCTCTTCATTTATATGTTAATGTGGAATTCACCATAAAATCTGTTATGCTCTGCATAAAAGATCCACTGAAACTTAATAATTATTAAGCATATGCTAATACAAGTAATTTGTTTTATGTGGACTGACTCTAAAGGTCTGTTACTATTTACTAACATGTAATGGGAATTAGCTGTGGCATATATGGATGGTATTATTCTTGTCTCTGCGGTTAGTGGAGAAACGTAACAAATACGTATGAAAAGCTGAAGAGCATGCTAAGGCCTTCAAGCACAAAATAGCAATGACTTAATTCCTTAACTTAGTTGTAGTAGGGGACTACATGAGAAATCCAAAGTGCAAAATGTAGAACTATTGTCTTATAGCTATGGCTTCAAGTCATGGCTTTGCATAAATCTTGAAATCGGTAGGTTTACAGTGAACATTAGAAGGCTGTAGAGAACAAGTATTGACGTACTGGTAAATAAAAGTGCTGTAGCACTTATCTGTGTTCCTACATTGACTCTGAAATGCACAAACTGTGGCCCAGCAGCCACATCTAGGCTCCACCATTATTTTCTAGAAGTAGAGTTATTGGAACATAAGATGACCATTATTAGTTTACATAATTATTGTACATGTTTTCATTCTGTGGTAGAAAAGTTAAGTGGCAGAGACTGTGTGGCTTCTAAACCCTAAAGTACTTACTAATTTGTCCTAATTAGATCATCTGACAACTAATTCTGTTCTAGCTAGTAATGGAGTGGGCCATAATCCAAAATTCCTGAGACAGAGATTACATTTTGCTTTGCCCTCTGCCAAGAAAATTCTGTTCCTGTCAGAGTGTCTGTTTTTTTGTATAGGAAGAACTTTTAAAAGTTAATACAGACACACACTTTTATAAAATACAAAGTTTCTACAGAATGAAACAGACAAAAATGTACGTTCAATTTTTATTAATACAAATGACAGAAGATTAGTTACTTAATCTTATTTGAGTATGTATATAAGCAAGTGTCTGCGTGGAGGGCAGAGGATAACCTGCAAGAGTAAATTCTATTCTGTCCATGTGGGTCTTGGTGTCACGGATGTGTGGAGCCAGTTTTCCCTGTGTACTTTGACCACTGATGTATATGACACCACACACTCGTAATAACCATAGCTTTTATAGTGTGCCCTTTTATTTGTTCTTAAACAGGGTCTTATGAGACCTAGTAGGCCTCAAACTGTCAATCCTCTTGCCTTTTCCACCTGAGTATTGGCATTGCGGGCATGTAACACCACTGGGCTCCACTTTCGTATGCTTGTATGAAAACCAGCAGTATTTCTTTCCTCTAGATTCTCTTTGCTATGTTTACTTGAGGCAAGGTATCACTGTGTAACTAAGGGTTATCGTAAGCGCCTTTAGTCACAACTACTGGGATCTATAGGTATGCTCAGCCTCTTTGCAGGTTCTTGCTACACTGGATTAAGTATTTCCTTCATAGCCACAAATGATCCCTTTTTAGTTATTTATTTCCTTTTCTTCAGTAGATACATCGTTTTTGTTGGGGTTTTTTGTTGTTGTTGTTGTTGTTGTTGTTTCTTTAAGATAGGTTCTCACAGTGTTAATGCATGCTAGCCTGAACTGAAGGCAATACTGTTGACTCAGTCTGAGTGCTGGCACTGTAGCTGTGCGCTACGACATCGGGTTATATTTCACATAGCTTTGCTAGTTCCTATTTTATAGGTTTTGCTACCACTGTCAGTTTTGCTAATCCATAATTGCCTAATTATAGGAAGAAGAGGAAAGGCTATGAAGATGATGATTATGTATCAAAGAAACCCAAACAAGAAGAGGTATGTTTGGGTAAATACCTAAATGTGAACTTGGTATCACTTACTTTACATTTTCTAGCATGTCCCAGCACTTGGGAGGCAGAGGCAGGCAGATTGCTGTGAGTTCAAGGACAGCTTGGTCCACAAGGAGAGTTCAGGACAGCCACGGCTAACACAGAGAAACCCTGTCTCAAAAAACAAACACAAAAAACCAAAAATCATTTTCTAGCATTAAGGTGTTCTGCTATACAGTATTACAAGCATTAAAGACAGGTGGGGTGAGAATGCTTCAAACAGTGTCTTGCTTTGTAGCTCAAATTGGTCTTGAACTCCCAGTCCTCTTACCTCAGCCCTCCAAATAATGGCACTAAAGTACCTCTGAAGTTTGAAATTATATTTTTTACTTACCTCTTTATGCACAGTCTGAATTTTTTTTAATTAATTTATTCAGATTACATCTCAATTGTTATCCCATCACAGTATCCTCCCTCCCTCCCTCCCTCCTGCTTTCACCCTATTCTGAATTTTTTTAAAGACTTATTTGGGGTAACCATTCCAGGGGATTACAGTCCATGGCAGGAGAAGGGATGGCAGAGGGCTTAGTACAAGGCAGCAGGAGCATGTGGGGCGGGTGCTTGCTACATGGTGCTGATCAGGAAGCAGAACACACGGCCTATTTTTAAAGACTTTTTTTTAAACACTACTGTTATGTGCTAATTCTAAAGTAGTGTAAGTTACTTGATTGAAGAATCCTTCATGTAACAGAGAGCAGTGGTGCTAAATTTTACTTTATTCTGAAAGGATCCTTCCATTGCTTTACCCTGATTTTTAAAATTGTCTAAGAAGTCAAAGATAAAAAAGCAGAGTCAAAAGGAAAGCCTCCATAGGCTGAGTCCGCGTCATTATCATAATCAAGTGCAGGACTTAGTAGCACCACCTGTAGTACTAGCACTTGGGAGGCAGGAGGATCCAAGGCTGGCTGCAGCCATAGTAAGAGACCATCTCAAAAAACAAATCTACAGTAGTAGACTGTTGTCAGTCAGCTTGTCTTAACTTGATGTTAACCCTTACCACATTCTTTTCCCTTTAGGAGGAATGGACTGATGATGACCTGGTAGATTCTCTCTAAACATTTGAAATGACTTCGGCAATCTAATTAACCAACAGAAGTCGGAAGCATACCTGACATTTAACTTTCTTCTAAATAGTACAATGTAAAAACATCAAAATATATTAAACTTTTTTCTCATTTATATATATATATATATATATTTTTTTTTTCTTTTGTGATTGCTTTATATGAAATACAACTTCAAAAGAGGCCAAATGCCATCTAGTTTGGGTGTTAATAGTGCACTAAGATTATTAGCAAATCATGTCTTTCTGTGGTGGCCAAAGTCAAACAGGAGTACATGTCCTTATATTAAGCATACTTTTCCATTTAAAAGAAACTTTAGAAGGGCTAAGGAAGTAGGTTTCATCCTTACAAATGCTTTTCAAATATTTCTCCACTAGCCTGAGCTATTTATGAGGTACTACTAAATGTAGAATGTACTGGGCAGTTACTTAATGCTTAGGTGCTAAGTCTTATTCTAAGTAGTTACTGACATGTGGATTTAAATAAAATATAATTTTTGAGTCTAGATGAAAGTCTTTCATTACTACAGTAAGTGATAGCAAATTATAGTTTTATCATTAAATGATCATCTCTAAGTGAATACATATGAAATATGCATTATAGTTATAGTTACTAGAAATTTGTAGATGAATTACACTTTAAAATTGAGTTAATAGAAAAACCCAGGTAAGCATCTAGTTTTCTAGGACTTTATTTACCTCAGTGTGCTAGTTTGCTGAGTAGCACAGGGAGATGGGAATTCCTACTCCTGGTAGGATTATTCACAACAGTACCTGACATGCCAATATGTTTTTGTTGTTTATTAATACGGTCTTAATGTTTTAAGTAGTAGGTGTTATAGTTAGAACCAGATTGCAGATAGATGTGTGTATCCTAGGCCAGTGTTTTGTTTTGCCTTTTTTTTTTCCTCTGCAAAATGGGCTTGAAGAAATTCTGAGAAACACAACTGTCTCGAATTTTAATCTACAAAACTTACATATTCCAGAATATACTTCCCAGGAGGGTAGGTAGCATTTTAATTATGTCTGTATATGCATGTTTGCCTCTGATAAACTTTTATGTCTTGAATTTTTTCCAGAATAAAATTGATAAAATACAGCTTTATAAAAGTAGACTGAAAACCAATGCTTTTATGCCTAAGTTTAAGTTAAGCAATATGCTAGACTGTAGACAGAATTGTAAATGCTCGCAGTGTGTCTATTTCTCTTTCAGATCACTAATTGGGTATCAGAGAAAGGCTCACATATATCTTCTGAAAATTTCCTACCCAGCCCCTTTAAAAAAGAGTAAGTTTGAAAGACTTAATTTCATCAGTGATCACCTAGTTACTACAAGGCCCATGAAGGTAAGTAACAGGTTTCCCACTCCAATTTAAGAGACAAGCATGCCACTAAACTAGAAAAATTAGGGTAAGTTAGATTTCTTTTAAAATTTGTAGTATAAAAAAGGAGAACCATGTTACACAGGCCATTATGGCTGAATACTTACATACAATTAGTGAGGACAAACTAAGATGCCTTGAGCTAAAGTTTGGACCTTTGCCTGTTTTCATCTTTAGCCCTCCCACCTTCTAAACAAAGGACAAAAGACGAGTTACTGTCATAGTGTGGCCATCAAGAACAGGAACTGTAGTGGGTTACAGAAGGGGACTGCATTGACAACAAACCCAAGAAGCAGAGTTTCTGGTTTTTGTTTTTAGTTTTTCTACCACAGTCAACCTGACAGAAGCCATGTGAGGACAGTAAGTTACCTTTATGGCTGCCATGTAGCACCATGTTTAAGCAGGGGGAAAAAAATCAATGGCAATATAAAACAAACAACTTTCTAAATAATACATTGAGGCCTTTCAATTTGATTCTCAGCAAATGGAAATAAACCCTTGATTACTTAACATCTTTCTCTGAATACAGTATCTCTGAGGGATGCAATAAAATGTTTTTGGGATCTAGGCCTTCAGAAAAACATTTTTATTAGGAAACCTTATTAATACTTTCCTTGGTGGCTCTTTAAAAAAAAAGCTTTTGGTTACTAAGAATACTCGGCTACGTATTGTTTTTAAATCTTATCTTCAGCACAAGACAGGAAGGAAGACAAGCTACTTAACAACTTGTACATTGAGTAAATAAATGGAATCATTTGTGAAAAAAAAAAAAAAGTCCCTCTGGGCTTGCTCTGGTATTTAACTTGACCTATCCCTCAAAGTGGAAGAAAATTATAATAAGGTTAAGTAGTAAGCTAATGTGATATGCAGGCTATCCCTCTAGTTTATTTTAACTTAACCCTTGTGAATACGTAACAAAAATACATACACAGGAGTAGATGAAACTATACAAACTAAATATCCAGCAGAAAAAAACAAGTAAAAAACAAGTACTAGTTCAAAAATGTATAAGTTGTTAAGTGGCTAATGAGGTTGTCTGCATAATCAAAGTGATAACAAAAAATCATCTTAGAATTGACAAAAGTATTCTAGCAGTTTGTTTAAACATAAAAAACATCAGTAATCTATAAAATGGTCAAATGGCTAACATGCATTGATTGGTACAATGACTGATAATATTTATTGAACTTAAACTATTTACTGTTGTAAACATTTTAACAAAAGCATGAGATCTAAATACAGTCTTTGACATGACAGTTCCAACAAAATAAGTGGTATGTTTAAAAAATAAAGCTGATGAACAATAGATTCATTCATTCTATATATTGTCTTTCAGCAGTTCCAGAAAGAATAGCACAGTATCTTTTTAAAAGTATACAGCAAGATTGTTCCTATTATAATGTCAAACTCTGGAAACTGTAAATACAAATAAATTCAGTGAACAGTCAAATGGTCATATTTGTAAGGAAGAAATTACAGTAAGAACAGTCGGCAATCCAGTTAAATTCAGTTGTCAATAAGATGGGTTTCCTTGTCAGTTGATTTCATAGTTCCTTTCCAAGTGACAGCAAAACTTTGGCAATTGGATATACTGAAAATATATTTTCAAAGTTCAAGACACAGTCATAGCATTTTTCTTAAGGGTGATCTGTACACCAAGGCTCAGAGTTTGGTAGCGATTCCATGTGGGAAAAGTGCGTGTATTCTGCACAGATAGCTTGCAATGGTACTGGCTGCCTCTTTCCAGCAGATTCTTGGGTTTTTGCTTGCATAGCTCACACATCACTGGAATGTGGAAAGGTGTGCTACTTTTCTCTCTCTTTCTTTTTCTCTTTTTTCCCATTTTTCTTTTTTTGGCAAGAGCAAAGGAGACATAGTGATGTGAATTACCACATTGGACATGCTGAATCCATGCAGAACACCAGGCTGCTACCTGACATCATTGGTTTTTGTATATTGGTTTTGTTTTTGTTGAAGAAGTTCTGTTATAGCCAGAAGCTTTTTCAGTACATGCTAGACACAGGAGAAACAGTAGGGGGGAAAATATGACTAAACAAATAGACTAAATTTCTATTTTAGGATCTGATTTCATAACAGCTACATCAAAGCAATGGTGTTCTTAAGTTACTAGAATTCTACTCAAGACATAAAGCTGAGTTTTGATTATTTAACCTGAGTGTTTTTAGTTGTAACCAAGATAGAGAAGATCTTACCACAGTAAATTTGTCATTATAAACCTTGGTAAATCTACATTAAACTAATATAATTTTCCAACTTAAATTGTAGTTACTTAGTAAAGTAAGGATTGTAGACTCTCAGATTAATGAGAATTCATAATCACTGTTTTCATTTCACTTGCAAAATCATTACCAGAAAAGAAGGCAGTGGAGTGGTAGCATTTATTGCTTTCAAAACCATGAGAGAAATTAATCAGACTTAGGCTGTGTGTATCTTGACTTATATTTTCTTATGTGATTTCCTTCTGTCCCCATTTAACTTCCTTAGCTCAGGAAAGATGACTTCCAGGGGCCTAGCACTAGGTCAATTAAAAACTCTTTTCACTTCTAGTCCCTGTTTGAATATATCCTATGCATCTGTTGGTTTGGACAGCAAAACTCTAATATGGACTATTTTTTATTTTTTAAGGTATGAGCTATGGTCCACATAAACTTGAATCACTATAGTAAGGTATCATCTGTAGACATTTTTTCAGATTTCTCAAATGTCTAACTTTACTCCTGCATTTGGTATAAGAGTAACTGAAGGAATACACACCTCACTCCTGACAGTATCTCACTGTCGTTTTTACAGTACCATTAAGAAAGTACGAACATTGCTATTTTATAAAAACCTACCTGCTGTGCGCCACGCTCATTACTGAGTGTTCTTAGTTCATCTGAGTGAGCTACACAAATCTCATGCAAGGCTGCTAAGTCACGAGACAGGTCAGTTCTAGAATGTTCTGTAGTGTCCGGAAGTTCAGGTACATTCTTTAAGGGAATCATAAAACTGCATTTAGAAATAAAAATCCTTGTAATCTCTTCTAAAGTTATCCTAACTAGGTATAAAACATTAGTTTTTCTAAGAATTTTTATTCAAGTAGTTGTACTAAAGAAAGGTTTTAGAATCTCTACCCACAAAGCAGCTAGGTTCCACCCGCCTTCTCTGATAAGAATACAGTGCCATGATAAGTTGTTGTTTTCTTTTTTAACATGCAAAGTGAGCAGTGTCCATAGCTGATTCGAATTAATACAACTTAAAACTCCTAGGCTGAATATTTGTTTGCCATTTCTACAAACTGTGCTCAAGATATTTCTGAAATGTGAGATCACTGGGAATTGCACTGTTTAAGGTTCATGAAGTAACTTGGCCATATAATAAATTTATATACTATATTACACTAAATGCCAATATTACTTCAGGCCTTGATAACATGTAGTTGAATTAACAATCTTAGATGTATTCCATGGTGCTTGTTATACACTCCTAAAAATTGAAGAGCAGGTTTTGTTTCTTTAAAGAAAGAACTTGAATACATTCATTTTAATTGAACCACTTATTAAGTAATTTGATGAACAAAAGATTACGAGATGAAAAACATCACAATGCTTCTTTCTCTTCAGAGTTTGAGGACAAAGTACAGGGAAAACTGATCAACTCTATTTGTTTTATTAGAAATACTTATAATAGAGGCTTTGCAGACGTTCACACATAAGTTTCTTATAAATGTGAAGCTTATGATGTTGGGCTTCCTTGTGACCCCTTTGTCAACATGGGGTGGTGGTGGTTGACATGCGTTCTGTTATGAATCACTGGGTTGGACTATACTTAATACAACCACAACCCCAGCACTTCTGATGATATAAAACCTGGCTCATCTCACATATACATGCTAATTTAGGCTTTTTCTCTGTGCAAACACACCACATAATCAATATATTTACTTTAAAATTCAGTGTTCAAAAGTCACAGAAATAACGTGTCACAATTTTATATATAAAAGCTCAAATGAGGTATAGTAATTACACTATTTCAAATTCTAACTTTAGTTCTAATATAAACGGCTTCAAATCTTACTTTAGCTACAACTTAAAGGGCTAAATCCAACAATAGCTAAAGAGATAATGAAAAGTCTGAAAAAAAATTGGTTGTGTATGCTTGACATAAGCAAGAATAAGTGAAAAAACATTTTGCACAGAAAAATATTTTGAAGTCCTAATTTTAAAATCTAAAGGTTATTACTTACATGGGTAAATTCATTCTCAAAGAACTTGAAAATTATATACATACCCCAAGTTCATCTAAAAACATGATCATGCGGTGTTTATTGCTTTTGATGAATGGATTGACACCTTCCATATAGGGCTCCTAAAAAATTAAAAACTCCGTCTCATATGCCTTAAAACAACTGTTTTACAGCAAAAACTGTCAGCATAGCAAGAATTAGTATTTATTCATGTGAAATTTTCCTTCTAATATAAACAGATATGTGGAGGAATGGAGGTATTTATATATACATTTAGAATTAATTATTGATAAAATATTAAGAATCCAACATATTATAGGGAATTAAGATACAGTGAAAGCAAAATTTCCCTATAATTGCAATGGGACAAAATATACTTGAGGTTCCAGGTAAATTCAAAAGATAACCTATAAATGTAAGCTATTTAAATTAAAATACTAACCTACTGTAATTTATAGTTAGCATAGTGTTCAACAGTAAACAAATGGAGTGAAGTTCAATTGACAACCCCCAAGTTTCTTTTAAAAAGTAACGAACAAAAAGTACCATACCTAGTAGATGAGCCAAAATAATGATCTATGGGACTAGAGCGATGTCTTAGCATTAAGAGCACTTGATGTTCTTGCAGAGGACAACCAGGGTTTGGATCCCAGCACCCATATGATGGCTTACAACTGTTAGGTTCCAGGGAATCTGGTGCCCTCTTCTGGCGCATGTGGGCACCAAGTACATAGCAGTGCACATAATACGCATGCAGGCAAAACCATCATACACATAAAAGCAAATAAATCATTTTTTGAAAAAAAAAAAAAAGTTACTGGGTCTGGCAAGAATATTTAACTACTAATCACAGCCTAAAGTTTACAACAAGTCTGAAAGGAAGTGTAGGAAAGCAGTGTTGCATCTGAACATGTTCGCGGACTGCATACTGTCTAGGGGTTGATAATAGAGAGTACATACTTCTGAGTTTGGGAAGAAATGTGTCACATACTAAGTCATAAAAGCAGGTAACTGTAATATTCCAACCACAATGTCAACATCACTTGTATTTACATAGTACACTCTTTTGAAGAACTGATAATAAGAAATAAAATTACCATTTAAAATGTGGTCAATGAATTTTGAGTATCAAAATATTTTACCTTAGCTCCAAATTCCACTAGATTTGCTAAATTCTGCACAGACTTAGCCACTAATGTCAGTGTTCTTGCAGCAATAGGAGATGGAGAATCTACGAGAGAATTCAGTATAGCCAATGACACCAACTCTAAGCATTTCACACTGTTAATGTTTCTTTACAGTTAGATACTGCCAAACCTTTATTCAAAATATATTCAGAATAATCCTTGAAAATATGTGAGCTGATTCAAAAGAATTGAGCTAATGGAGAAATTTGAACATACTTATCAGTACTTCTTGTTTTACGAAAAGTAAACTACAAAACTTCAGTAATTCCCAACTGGCTGAAAATATTTCAGAATACTTCAAAAAGCTGCTTTATTGCTAAAAAGACTGTCACTCTACAAACCTTTCATAACAATTCTCAAAGCTATTTTCAACCCACTTAGGAGAGCATTTTGCAATCTTTGCAATTCCCTGCCTCCAACATTATTTGCAGGCCAATAGTTGCAAATAGTTTACTTTAAAGATCAGTTTTTGAGTTCATGAAAATCTTGCCTGTAGAACATAGAAAATGGAATGTAAATGAAAAGTACTTGTAGCTACCAAATAGAAACTGACAATTAAGGCCCCATTCCATTTCTCTTGTGTCTCACGCTAGTCTCAAAGTCAATCTAAGGACAACCTTGAATTTCTGATCGCATGGTTATTCCCTTTCCTAAGTTTTGTTGAGTATAACAAAATGCTCTCCCAGCATTCTGCCAACCAAGATTGTAATTCTGCTGCATTGTTTTAACTACTGTACAATCTAATTCAAGATTAAATACTGTTGAAGTGACAATTTAAGTCCAATATTTGGATAGAGCTCTCAAACTCAGATGGTTTTTAATTTTTAAAGAATTATGTGTATTTCTGTATCAGTATGTGCAAATGAATGCTGCTACCCACAGAAGCAAGACAATGTCTGATTTCTTGGAGCTGGAGTTGTAGATGGTTGTGAGCCACTTGACATGGGTGTTGGGTACTGAATTCAGGTCCTCTGTAAGAGCAGTGTTTGGTCTTAATCACTGAACCAAGCCACCAGCCCCAGTCTCTTAATAAATTCATGTATTTGATCACTTTAGAAGTAATGAAAAGTAATTACAGAAAAGTGATGAGTATGAAAGTTAAAATACTGAGAAGAAAAAAAAGGTCTTCTGTTTGCTTTTAACATCAAGTAGACTCTTTCAGACTCGGCTTCTTACACACCACTGTGTCTAGTGACATGGTCTGGTGACACAGCCCTGCCTGGCCTTGAGCCTTCTTTGTGCCTTCACCTCCTAAGGTCTGTCATTACACATGCATTACTAGGTCAATCCTTAATACAGCTGTGAGCTTCAAATTATTAATATAGAGATGATTATTTCCTTCTGCTAATAACATTAAAGCCATAATCATCAACACTTTTACTTGAAGCTTACAAATCTGGAGACCTTTCTGTAATGAGTAAAAAGCGAAACTTAGAATAACTGGTAGAATCTGGGGCATCTTCTTTGTAAATGTTCAAAGTCTGCTAATGGAGCTGCACATAGGTTTTTTTATTTGATCTTACAGGAAAGTTTCGCTTATAGCAACCTGATGTAGACGGACACAAGAAGCTCCCAGATCGCCTATAGACACTGTGTCCGAGGCCACAGGCCAGCCAGACATAGCAGTGGGCAGAAGTGCTTCCCATCCAGCCGGATGTGCTGATTTCAATCCTGGGCATTCACACTGTGAAAAGAGCAATCACCTCCCAAAAGTTTTCCACTGACTCCCTACACATGTACATACATATGTGCTTAAACAAATATAATGCCAATTCAAAAAAGTCACAGGAACAGAAAAAAAAAAAAAAAACAATCTAACATCTTAGATACTAAAAGAGAAGGCAAGGTATAGTGCTTTATTTGTATTTTGAATTTTTTAAAATTTTGATTTGAAAGTATTCTTATCAAATATTATGACACTACTGATTTTTTTCTCATTTCAAAATATATTAAAAAGTAATTACCTGAGATGATATTAAACATCCGTGGATTCAGGATGGCAGGGCAGATAAGCCGGAGAAAAACAAAACCACTAATTGGAAGGGAAAACATTTTTTTTTTTAGAAAAAAAAAAATGCATATATATGTTTAAAGTATAAATATAAAAAATTTAAACTTAGAACCATAACTTTTACTCTCAACATAAGGAAGCCAAATAAAGTCATTAGGAAAATTAGAAGAAGTTTTCACTTAATCTTTTAGTTGTTTATAGATTAGTAATTTGTATTAAAAACACTGAGATTTGCTGAAAGATTATGAAGAGTCAAATAGATATGTAGTTAGTTGTGTACGGTTCCAAAGTTTATTTAAACAGAAAAGTCAGAATAATTTAAGTTTGGTTGTATCAATATTACTGTCAACTTATATAAACCTTGGAAACCACTGTCTTTATCAGAGATACCTTGACAAATGAAAATGCATGCATCACTGAAAGTTTTCCAATGATACTACAAATTCTAAAGTTTACTTAAAACCTGTTAATTTTCAGAACAGAATTTAACATGTCATGACAACAGCTGACATGACTGACAGTTTTACTGTGAGAACTACAGTTAATGTTAGCTTATACAGATACCCTATGTTGTCATGTAAGATCAATTTTTTACTTCTTTTTTTTTTTTTTTTTTAAGCCACTTTAAATTTTGACATTTCTTTTTCTTAGCGTAGGTTCTTGCATAAGGTTTACCGAAAACATTTTGATACTTTAATGGGATCTGGGAACTAGAAATCTGAATTGACAATGTTGGAACTATTAATAAATTTCAGTGGAAAAACATTTTTAAATTATGGTGATTTTAAAAATTGAATAATACATGGGTACTACACAATATAAAAACGTATTAGGAAGATAAATCACCTTAGGCAGGAAAAACCCCTAAAGCACCCTGTCATATTAATCCAGCTAGAGGATTCCCTACTGTATTAGTGTAACAGTTATACATATTAACAGTCTAGTGTCCATCACATGCAGCTGCTGACACGGCGTGCTTGTCCTTCCGTCCGTCCCCACAGCTCTTCAGTATGTCCAGCCTAGCTAACTGAGGAGTTGTGGTCTGCCTGTTCTATTCAGTGGTAGGAATCAAATCCAGGACCTTAGTGTTTTTTTGTTGTTGTTGTTTTGTTTTCTTATTTAATTAATTTATTCAGATTACATCTCAATTGTTATCCCATCCCATGTATCCTCCCATTCCTCCGTCCTCCCCACTTTCATCCTATTCCCCTCCCCTTTGTAAGTGATGGAGGAGCACCTCCTCCACCATTATATGGTCACAGGCTGTCAAGTCTCATCTTGGTAGCCTGCTTATTCTTTCTCTGAGTGCCACCAGGCCTCTCCACCAAGGGGAAGTGGTCATATATGGGGGACCAGAGTTCGTGTCAGAGTCAGTCTCCACTCTCCCCTCAGTGCTCTATCAACTGAGCTAATGTATGCCCTTAAGCCACTATTAGAAATTCTGACTGAAAGAGAAGTAGAAGTCTCTTAACAAAATTTATATCAGAAATGTATCTTTAAAATTTGTATTTTATATTTTTATGTACTGTGTGTTTTCTATATTTGACACATTCCTAGTAAATTTCTGGTCACTTTGTACTAGCTGAGCTATACTTAAAGTCTTCAAACAATATTAAGATATTGGGTGGTTTTAGGAATTAACACTTTGTAACATAAGCAAACAACTTAATAGATAATGAAGTCCATGAGCTGCCACATTTCATTAGCTGCCACAGTGATTCTTAATGTACTATGACCAGACAGAGTCAGAGCTTCGGAATTATAAGGTATGGTTGGAGATTACCTTGGAATCCTAGATGTTATAAACAAATTAAAATCTATATGGTTCAATTACCATACTTCTCCAAGCACCAAGTTTCTCTATATCTGTCTACATATAGAATTCAGTTGTGCTGCGCACAGTGTCTATGACAAATGAAGAAGTGACTTACCTAACAACTCTTGTTCTCATGGTGTTATTTGCAGGCCACTTATGCTGAACCGATTTCTGTAAACATCCATAAATATATCTCAGTGTCCTGCCAAAATAACATAAAAGTCTTAATACAGAAAGTAAATAAATCATAATCATAATCTAGTAGCAGCCAAGGTTTTAATTTACCCAAATTGTATACCGTATTTTAATGCATTTGGCCTTCTCATCTAAAAAAGGTATTTGTCAAAATCAGTGAGAAGCACATTCAGTAATGGGTGTAGAAACACTCCAGTAAGTTTAGCTCAATCAACTTAAATTCTGTGTTTATGAAAAGTATAAAACAAGGTATTAGAAATGAAAATAAAAAGCAAGTAATATAGCACATCTTCTATTATTTTGACTCTTCCATCTAAACGAGTTAACTCACTAACTTGTAAGCACATACTAATACTGGTATCTTGTGTACATTTTCAACTTCTTTGTTTGCTGGAAATCTAATGCTAGGCAAGAACTAGAGACGAAAATTACAAATACTGTCCTCAGATCTGAGCCACATCATTCTTTCCCTAAACTGCAATGTATGCCAGACTTAGTCCACATAAAAGTACAATTTAATTTGTAAAGTATATGTTTCTGTTTTCTTTTCTGGACAGAATCTTGCTCTGTAGCTCAGACTGGCCTAAACATATGTTCTTCCTGCCTCAGCCACCCCAATGCTGGGATTACAGGCATGTGCCACAATGCCTACGATTTACTTTGGCTTAACAGCTATTTCACTATTTTTCTTTAAAATTATCCCCCCGCTCCAAGACAGGGCTTCTCCGTGTGCTGTCCTAGACTCCCTTTTCAGACTTGGCTGGCCTCAAACTCACTGCGATCTGCCTGCCTCTCTGCCTTCCTGAGTACTGGGTTTAAAGGCTTGGGCCACCATAGTGAGCTAAATAATCCATTTTAGGAGGATTGAAAATCTGGGTATAATGATGCCAAGATAATAGAAAGCATTCATTAAAAGACAACTTTGAAAGCATAGGTTATTTAATTTTTTGACAACAAAAATCTATCGACTTACGGTGGAAGTATTTCTGAGGCCATAAATATTTTTTCCACAAGCTCTGAAAGGATGTTCAATAGGTGTGCTAAATTAGTGTTCACATCTTCATTCTTTTCTAACTTGGATGGACTTAACTAAGGAACAAATCAACACAAATGTATTTTGGTAAAGATTGAATTTCAGATGAATTGTGGTAAATGAGCAGGTATTTTTTTTAAAGCTGCCAACTGTTCTATGTATGTGAATTCAGTAGGTCTGCTAAACATTCATTCCCAGTTATTCAACTGAATATTAAACTACTCAGTTCTATTTATCTGAGAAAAAAAGCTCTTTTAGGGTTCAACTTACATAGTGGCTAAGGAAAATAACCAAAATATATTAAGTATAATCATGAACCCTTCTGGGAACTTTTTTAAGTATACCCTTCCTATTCCCCATCTAAGTGTTCTAGTCTGCCAGACATATCTACAAATTTGAAAGACTATTGTCAACTTTTATTGTTAGGCTAATTATGGGATTACCCTCCTCAACTTCTATCAAAATAGCACTTTTTCTTATGGCAGAATTAACATTTTGACAGTTCCAAGGATTAAAAAGCATTTTTATTTTACCAATACTGTATCAAGCAAGCCTGAAGATTTATACTATCTTCCCTTATAATGCTCTCAGCATCCAGGAAAGACATAGTCATGTAAGTGGGATTCTATTATGATGATACTGTTGCTTATAAACTCACACTGAAATCTTAACCATCTTTAAAAGTTATTTCATTCTACTGTCCTTGAGGTTTGACTTGGGTGGGGAAATGGCACTACAAGTGGGAAATTCCACATCTGACTTCACATTATGGGCAAATTTATAACACAAGCCTCACAGAACTTGTGATTTGGGTTCCATCCTCAAGATACCTTATTGTATACATGAAAAAGTAAATTTGCAAATAGATATTTTTGGAATAGCAGATACTCAACATGTTTTATAATTAATATATAAGGCAGTAAGATAATAAGGTACAAGGTACCAGATATTATGTTATATGGGGTTTATTAAGTAAGCATGGGGGGGGAGGAAAAGAGGGAGGGGTACCCCAGAGAGAGAGAAAGAGACAGGAATAGTAAGAAGAAGAGAGAGAGTAGAGAGAGACCATGAGGAGCATCTATTTTATATGGCCCTGCCCAGGGCCATGCCCCTGTGGCAGGTAAGCAATGACATCCCAGGTAGGCGGACTAATGCAGAACCATAACATTATGGACAACAAAACTCCCTAGACAAATATTCAATGTATGTTATACACATATTCTTAAAGTAAGGTACACTTGATTATTAATATAATAAGTAGGAGAAGTACCAAAAGAGCTCTGTGTGTGTGTGTGTGTGCAAGAGGAAAGGTGTTATAAATCTATTATAGAGAGCATAACTGCATTGACAAATTTAATATACTTTCCTAAAGTAGTAATTTGTTAAAAGTTCATTAGAATGTGATATTTGCTGCAAAAATTAAAACTAAATTCTTACCTCACAGGATTGCTTACTTTCCATTATCTTTAAAATAGAGTCTTTCAAAGCATGATGAACAAATTGTGTGGCAGTGGCTTTCATATACTGCTCCATCAAGGTACTTGCAAGTGTTGTAGCTCGAAATAAGGTAGTGGCTTCATCTACACAAAAATGGATATTAGGTTGTATTTACAGAGCTGTACTAATATAACTAAGCTAGAAATTAAATTATTTTTCTTCAGTAATGTATTTTTTTACGTAAATGTTGATGAGGTTAACAAACATTCTGTCCCCTTACCTCAGAGTGAATTAAATCATGACTATCATAAATAAGAAATGAATACTGTCATGTTTATTTAGAAAAGTTAAGGACCAAAATAGTGTATTGAAGAGCAGTTAGTGATAAACAGGAACCATATCTTACTTTGCTCTCTACTGGTTTCAGGACCAAAAACAAATGTATGAGTAAGAATGGCAACCATAGGCTCATATATTCAAATGCTTATGTAGCGGCAGTGACACTATGTGAAAGGATTAGAACGATTAGGAAGAGTTGCCCTTGGTGGAAGAAGAGTTGTCCCCAGGTGAGGGCTTGAGGATTCAAAAGCTCTTATTAAGACCAGGAGTCTCTCTGTACCTACAGATGAGGATGTAGCTCTCAGCTACTGCTCAAGTGTTTGCCTCCATGTTTACTGCCAGAATAATGGACACAGATCTCTGAAATTAAGCAAGACCTCAGTTAAATGGTTCCTTTTGCAAAGTTACCTTGGTCATGGTGTCTCTTCACCACAACAGAATAGCAGCTACGAAACTTCCAAGTTAAATAACATAAAAATCCCAGTGTAAATTAATTTAGTAGCCAAAATATGAATGTTGAGTTCTAAGAGAACTTTTAAGGGAAAATAAAATGACATATAAAAATAAATGTATCGTTTTATCTACTCCTTAACAAATCTGTATTTTTGCAATTTTTATGATTAAAGAAGATAAGGACTGTCACCAAATCAAAGTGCTGACAGAAAACAGATATATTAGGAGTCTCTGAAAAGCACAGTAATATGTATAGTGGCCTTGGAACTGCTATAGAATCTAGAAGCAAAACACGGCTGACACTTGACTTCTACCCATGAGTTGCTAAGTAAAAACTGAGGTAATACAATGACTATCACACCACTGTTGACCACATACTGAGTCAGTGATCAGAACAAAGAAATTATTTTCTTATAGCTTCAAATACTTATGTATTAAAATACATGTTTGATAAATAAAATCTAGTTTTTAGAAATATTACACACCCATATATTACCTTCCATACTTATCTCTCTGTCATTTAGTGTGCATAACAACAATGATTCAAGCTTTTCATGAAGAAAAATCTTCAGTAGGATGCTGGCCAGTAGTGTTCTGTCTTGTCCACATACATGTGATAAAGCATAGACTACATGAAGTTCCTTTTGTAGTATAAGCTAAAAAAAGTGACATAAAAAAAGACTGCTGAAAATACATAGCATTATAGATCCTTAGAGAGACCAATGGGAAATATTCTTTCAATTAATCTTATAAAGAAATATATCTATTAAATACAATTGTTAAAAATAAGAGTTTGTAGCATGCATACTTCTAGCCTCATAAGACCAAAATCATAATACATGGTTTTTACCTCTGTCAATAGTGTGCTATTCACATAGGACATTAGTAAAAATCCATTAAGTTAAAACGGTAAATAATAAAATGTTTCTGTTTAGCATCATTAAAAATCATAGAAAATAATAAAAATAGTAAATAATACCTCTTTAAATTCACTGTACTCTTCTTCTGGCATGATTTTTTCCATAGAATATCGTGCTCGGACACGCAGGGATCCGGGCTCAATACCTTTTAGTGGTATATGGGAGCTTAGCAGAAACCATTCATCTGTGGCATGTCCTTTCTGTAACCTGCTCAACTGGCAACGCATAAATACTATGAAGGAAAAATAAATAACTGTATTAAAAAAAACACCATAATCATATATTTTCTTGATAACAGTTTTCTCTAGGTTTAAATGCTATTCATGAAGTAAGTTTTCAATAATATTGCAAAGCTAACACTTAACTGGTTTTTTTCATTTACTGAAGGCCTGCTAGGTGACATTCTGTTGCAGGTTGGGGATGTGGGATTAAGAAATGATTAAGACCTACTGTCTGACATGCATGGAAATGTATTAAGCTACCAAAAAGTTGCTAGGGGAGTTAAAAATCCATTCCAATAGGAAACCATGAGCAAACTTAACTTGGGAGGTTAAAAAAGGTAGAGCAATACAGACTACATCCACATAGACAATATGGCTTTCTCTGCCATTCCTGGGATTTTATCATGTAAGTAATGGAGAAATACTTAAAAATGTAAGCATTTACACAAGAAACACATTCAGAGAGCTACAGGTTTTGATCTGTCAGTATAGATCACTGTTTACACTAAAAGCCTGAGTTGTAAGAAGACATATTAACCTAATTCACCCTGATGAGAATCACTAAATCCCACTGCCATCTGTCCTACCAATGGGATGGGAAGAAATGTACTGCACAAAATAGAAAGAGAGCAGTTGATATTACAACAAATAAATAGCACATGTAAGTTTTCTGTGTATGTTTTTTCTTTGAAGGGCTAGGGATGAATCCCCAGGCCTCTCTATGTCAAACCAGTAAGTACGCTACCATTGAGTGACGTGTAGGAAACTAGGGAAGTTAAAAAAGTAAAGAGGATGAAAAGTGAACGCCACTACCATTGCCTTGTCCTGTCCTTTGGGAAAATAGACATCTGTTATTCTACATTGTAAGGACTGATAGTACATACACTTTAGCCATTTTGCTCCTTCATATTTCCTCTAAACAATCAATATGTTTAGAATTGAACTGTTATACAGCTTGTGTTTCACCTCCATTTTCAGACAGCTCATTATATATTCTAAAAATATACACAGCATGCTTTTATTTCTTTAGAAAGCTTTATAATCAACTTACAGATATCTGGATCTTTGCTTTTCTTTGTTTTATTACTAAGCGTGATTTCAAATCTATTGATGTCGGGAGGAAGATCACTAAAGAAGCAAAGAGAAAAAAATTGTAAAATGTTCTAGTATCAAACTACCTCATTTCTGTTTGAAAATTCAGTGTCTTAGACTTAAAACTAGATTATGTTATTTGTTATATAAAAATACTGATAATTATGTATTTTCCAGTAATCTTAAACTTCCTAGGCCAATATAACCCTTTAAAGCAAAAATCTAGAAAATACAGAAAAGATTTTGTCATTGCTTTACAGTGATCTAAAAGGCATTTTGCTAATATGAACAAATCCAATCAAAGATATCATTAAGACACCTAAAAAGACCAGAAACAGCTTTTATACACACACACCACAGAACAGAAGGAAAATGTAACTATGTTTATAAAAACTGATTGAATATGATAAAATATTACTTACTCAAAAACAAACTCCTCTGACCATACTGGGTTTTGCCCCTCCCTTGCGTGAGTTTTGGCTACTTGGACACTATTCAAGTAGATGTTACAATATGGATTAGTAAAGTGTTTTACTGGTAGTTTATGTGCTTCTTCAATATGCAAAACAAGGCTGCTGACCTAAAGAGAACACAGAAATCCAAACACAACATTTCAAAACCTGTATTTGAGACTTCAAAAATAAAAAAATAATGGCTTGTTTTTCTTAATATATATTTAAAAAAACAAAAAAAACAAAAAAAAAACAACAAAAAAAACACCTTTCCTAATCAACTGTCACTATCCAAACTTCAACTATCACAGTATGCTTACCAGAAAATTTCACTACTGCAAGAGTCCTACGGCTGAGGTCTGTCTTTCTGTCTTTTTTTTGGTTTTTCAAGATAGAGTTTCTCTGTGCAACCTTGGCTGTCCTGGACTCGCTTTGTTGACCAGGCTAGCCTCAGAGATCCACCTGCTTCTGCCTCCAGAGTCCTGGAATTAAAGGTATACACCACCACCACCCAGTGCCTCAAGTTTTTCTAAGCCAATGTTTCTACCTTCTGATGCTACAGAAAAGACACTCATTCTGAGAAACTAATTTATTACCAGTGTTGAGTGCCAGTTCTGTCACCTCGAACAAGTCAGTCTCTGAGCCTCACCTTTTTCATATATAAAATGTAAAACACTACATGCCATGTTAAGGATTGAAAACAATCCATCAACACACAGCAGATTAACTGACACATCAAAAAGGCTAAAGATAAGCATATGTAACAATTTCCATACATTAAACACTTAAATTTATATTTATTTATATTATTATATTTATATATATTTAATATATACATATATTTATATAAAAATTAAATGTCCATGGGACAAAGGCCATACTTTATGTTGCAAAAAGTATTTAATTATGCAAATAACTATATACTTCCAATAACATAGTAATGTTAAATTCAAAAACTTACTGGAAATATTAATAGAGGTCACTTTGCTCCATCAGTATATCTTCAAAATTCTAACCATATCAAAATTTGTTTACTCCCAATTATCTACATGAGCTAAGTCAGACATGTGGCTCCCACTGCAATCCTAGCATTCAGGAGACTGGTGCCAGTGGATTACTGTAAGCTTGAACCCAGCCTGGGCTACGAACAGAAACCCTAACTCTAACAATAAAAACATTTAAGATGGTATAACATAGTACACATCTAGACAAAGGAGCTTAGCTCAACTTCCTATAAATAAATGTTTAAACAAACTTTGTTTTAGTAAGATTGGCTATTTCCTACAAATCATATAGTCAGTCTCAAAAAAACTATACTATGAAAACCAGAAGTTTTAAAGGAAACTGCTATGGGTACCTTTTCAGAAGTATCTTTCTGCTTTTGAATTGTTTTGTTAAGTGGAAAAAATAATCCTCTGTATTTATTTAAAACCTGGCACAATAAAACTGGGATTGAGAGAATTTATGTAAAGAACTCTCCATGACAAAAGATCCTGCTACTAAGTCAGCCAAGTGACAACAAAGCTGTAAAATGCCTAAAACTCTAACCTTTCTACTCCTAAGAAATGTTAGCAAAAAATAGCATGTATAGAAAAAGAAAAGCAGACAGGTGCTGTGGCCTGTAATCCCAGCACTCTGGGAGGCAGAGGCAGGCAAATCTATGTGAGATCAAGGCCAGCCTGGTCTACAAAGCGAGTCCAGGATTTGGGGGTTAAGAAAAAAAAAAAAAGCCAAGTGATGTAAAAATCAGATTGTTACAAATCAGATACAATGAAGTTTCACCTGCCGAAGACGTTTATTAGAAGTTCCTGGACTACTTTTCCGTAAGCTGCAAAATGCTTGCAGACCTTTCATCCAATCCTATAAATAACGAAAAATGAAACAGTATTACAAAAACACAGACATAAGTTTATTCAGTTATCAATTTACTTTCTCTATATTTAATTACTATTTCTCTCTAGACTGCCATTCTTAGTCTCAGAATATACTATACTGTATTTCTTTCTGTTCCAGCAAAATGAAACAAGAAACAAAATAATAGTTCTCTCACTCTAATATTTTTATTGCTTTCTAAGTCAAGGGGCCTATTTAGGATCCACAATATTACGATCATCTGGTTCATATCTAGGCCTGGCAGATGATAGTCTATTGCCAACAAAGGCACTTTCGTTCACCTTTAATCAAGTTTATTTCTTATAAAGCCTCCTCAGAAAACAGCCATATTTGAACAAAATACAGTTAAACACTCTAAAATATTTCAACTAGCTGTCCGACTTTGGGGTTATACCTAGAACACCTGTAACTTATGGAAAATTATTTTAAATGATTACCATCAACTGAATCCATAAAGTATTTAATGGTCAATTTAAAATCATGCTTTTCATTCCTAATAAGCCTTCAACTGTGTCTTAAAAAAAAAAAAAAAAAAGACTAAAAATTAACAACAAGAACTTTGACATGGAGTTCCTCATTTGTTGAAATACTCAGATTTCAGACATGCTTCCATAACACTCCACTGCGGTTTTCTACTCTAATTAGCAAGGAAAAGAGAAGTTAGGCAAGCAGTAAGCTCTCACGTTAGGAAACAGTGGTCTCACCTCTGCTTGTTCTGGTGTTTCTCCTGCGAAGTAAAAGATGTAATGTTCTTCACTGAAGTGCTGAACTACTATCTGAAAACAGTTTGGCCTTGGAACACACACACACAAGAAAGATTTTTAAAAAGAAGGAAGGAAGGGAGAGAGGGAAAATAAAAGTTATTAAGAAACTTTTTAAAAATTAAAATATTCATAGCAACTTTTAGAATCACAAGGTAGTATAATTTAAGACTGTCATAACTGTTAGTTTAGAGACGTGGGTATTTCATTCTGACAGATTAAAATATCACGTGTATAAATTTTACAGAATTGTAATTGTCTCTCTCAAGGTTTAAACTAAATAGCAATATAAATTAATACTAAAATAGACAACAAAGAGGAAAGTGATAAAAATTTTGAAATAGAAATTTTTAGAATTACACAAAACTGATTCGCAGAAACTGTGCACGTGTACTGGCAATGCTTATTTCTAAGCAAACAGAGTGGTATGAATGTTCTTTACTACAATTTTCTATATTTTCAATTTTTTTTACAAAGTTGATTTTGTTGTTGTTGTTTGTTTTTCAAGCCAGGGTGTAGCCCTGACTGTCTTGGACTCATTTTATAGACCAGGCTGGCCTCGAACTCACAGAGATCTGCCTGCCTCTGCCTCCTTGGGTGCCAGGATTACAGATGTGCACCACCGTACCTAGCCAAATTTGATTTTTTAAAAATCTATTAAATCAAAACCACCATCTCTCCTACATCATTTGTTCTGAAGTTTAATGACATATAGTGTGTGTTCGTGTCTTCCTCCAGTATGAATTACTATAAATCATTTGTCAGATATTTGTTTTAGAGATGTGCTGACTTTCCAGCTAAACTTGATAATAATAAAATGTTTAATAAGGAAGAGCCTATAATTTTTCAGAACTCAGTATCATGCACATGTTTAAGACAATTTTGTTCATGCTTTGGGAAGATCATAAAATAATGGGAAAAGTGAGGTGAGAATTTCTGATTTAAATATAATCTGATTATAACTAACAATCCAGACTAGGAAAATGTACAGGAATAACAAATGAAGATATGCAGAACCACCACCACTGAGAAACCTGAAGGACAAGCCCATTTTGAGGGAAGCCGGACATTCTCATTCTGTTTCTTTTCAATTCTTCCAAAAGATGTGTGGGAAAGACAGAAAGATATGAAGCTGATGTGTTAAGCAGATAGCAGCAAGTGAAAGGCTAGCCAAAAAATCTAGAAGTTTTTACAGTGATTGGATAGGAAAATAGTCCTCATGTCCTTCAAAGAGCAGGCTTTCATGTTGGACAGATGACATTGACTGTATTCACGTAAGAAGGGTAATCCAAAGTTAGGTGGACTTCCCCAGCCTTGGAACTCGATCTTTGCTTGATCCCAAAAGAGTTTAAAAACAATACTTTCTGGAAGCAGTGATGTCACTCAAAGATTTTTCACATCATTCATCCCAACATGAGCAGATATAAGAGCCAGAACCAAATGAAGGACAGCAGAGGACAAACAATGCAATACAGCTTTTAAGTAAATACAACTTAAATGTTAAAAAAAAAAAAAGTACAGATAGAGAACTTGGTATATAAAAAATAATATTTCTAAACTGAAAAATGTGCTGAATAAAATTAGTAAGTGGACTTAATGGAAGATCGAAAGGTTAGTGGATGAGCTGTCAAAAGGAAGCATGTAGAGGCAAGAGAAGATGTAAAGCACAGAAACAGGCCTGTGTACTTAGATACACAGCACACGGTCCAGCATGTGTAATGTGGATCTTAGAAGATGAGGAATGTTGCAAAAGGAAGTGCTACAGAAACATGCTAACAAAGATTTCCCTAAATCTGACAAAAGGCAGCAAGTTTCTCATTTTAAGAAAAAATAATCATTAGAAAAAAAACTTTAACAATAGGCACACTTTGGTTTTGCTGAAGGAAAAACCTTCAATGCATCCAGAAAAGGATGACATTCATTAGCTGTGGTAACTAAACAGATATATCTAAAAGAAAAAAATGAAGTGTCAGTAGAAATGATGGAGGACAATAACTATGATCAACATGGTTCAAGAACTCCATCAGAGAAGCATCTAAATGCAGCATGCCATGGTTAATGCAGACACATTACTGTTTGAAGCTGGGAGTAAGCAACCGAGTACTTGTTCAGACTTAGATGGGGCATCTGTATCAGTTCCTTCCACAAGGCTCAGGGTCTGTCATGAAGAGCAGGTAGAAAGAGTATAAGAGACAGAGGATGAGGAGGAGGTGTTGTGAAATGCTTCCCTCTTGACATGGCCTGGCTGTTGGCAAGTAACCTGCAGCTACAGTGCTTACCTCCTATACAAGAACAAGCCAGTTAAAGAGTCTGTATGGAGTGCAGAGGGCTTCCTTCACAAACCCCATTCCTAGCTGAGGAGCTACTGGCAGCTGATGGCTTTTGGGGAAGGGAGAGACACTTTTCTTTAGGAGTGTAGCTACTGGAAGGTTGTCTATGCCCAAGTGGATGAGCCAACACTCAAGTTCATAGGGGCAGCATGAATTAGATTCTGGGTTCAAAATCTTTTTTATGTTTATAGAAAACAACTGCCAAACAAAAATTTAATATGAAACACAATGGTTTTCCTTTTAAATTAAATTTAGAAAACAAACATAATGCAAGAGTGACTCACTCTATGGAAAAATAGAAGTGTGACAACTCTGCCATGAATAGGCATCAGAATAATTCTCACTGAAACAACTTTCAACTTAAGCTCCTAAAATGTTTCCTATATAACATATACCATTATTAAAAATCTTAGCTTTAATAAGAAGGGACAAACAGAAAGTGAAAAGGCTTTGGGAAAACTGCACAACCACACAAGCAAACATCTACACAAGCAAGCATTGTTATTAGTCCAACATGTCTTCTCATCAGAAGACAGAGCATGCACATTAGTTAAGTCACCAATCAGAGAAAACAACTGCTTTCTTCTACATTAGACTTACTTGAATGCCACAAGTCTGTATGTTAGGCTCTATGCACTCACACAAAGCAGTGAGCAATGCTTGCTAAAAGCTAATGGTATCCATTCACAAATTTGCCCTTTTGTGCTGATAGTTGTACTTTATAACATAACTCGTATCAACTTAATTCCATTTGTCTTGTTGTGTGATAGGGGTATCTTTACTCTCATGAAAGGAATTATATTTTGCTGATCTATTTTCCTGGTCGCTTCTCAGTAAAGGTGCATACAACAAAAAGTTAATACTAAACTGACCTATTTCAGGAACACAGATCAAGATTTAAGCTTTGTTTTATAGACATAACTTTTCATATCAGGTTTTGGACTAGATATCATTAAATATTCTAACTAAGGTACATTTAAAGTATCATATAGCCAATTTCTACAAGTAACTGTGCAGTAGAAATAAGAAATGATGATGCAGTGATGCTAAATGTGTATTTATTGCTTTTCAACTGTCAGAACACATCTTTGTTCTATAATTCTCTTTTAAAAAGTTCACTCTTCATTCAATAAATAGGTGAATTAGAGTTATTCCCACAATGAGGGTATTTGCTACAGAATAAGTATTTTTAACAAAGCCCTTTTCTTAGCCAGCTAATGTTCTTTGGTATTCAACAGTCAGAGTCTAATCTCTGTTCTTCCTACAAAAGCAAAATATCACATCAAGGCTGAAGCACCTGGATTTTGTTATAGCCTTCATTCTTTTTAAATAAAATTGTTAAATATGAATTCAAGTGTACAGATAAAGTCATGCCCATATTGCTTATTTTTCAAGAAGAAATGTATGGTTTAATTTGGTGGCCCTCAACTAGGGTGAAATCTAAGGCTTACATCTAATCCTCTCTTGCCACAGGAGACACTGTACTACTCAAGCTGGGAAAGAAGGGACATATTTCCATTCTGTCTCCTTCAGTGAATTCTATCTTGTGTTTTTAAAATCAAACCTTATGCCCTTTTATAACTAGTTTCTTAGCTCTAGTGAAGATACTTTTGTATATGAATAGTTGTTCCAATTAATAGGCAGAGATGATGACTGAAAGGCCGTAATTCTGCCATGTTGCTCCAACCTAGTCTTTCATATTGTTGAGTGTGTTGGGGGTAGAATTCTTATCCTTATCATCAACCTTCTTTTGTTTTAAACAATTCCTTCTATGACGGAAGTAGGATACCAGGGTCAAGTGAATTTATGAAAAACTTCAATAGTTAGTCCTACTACTGAAATGCCACTCCAAAGGTGTCTAAAAGTCAAATTGTACACAGAGCTTAGTCAACAGTTAAGCAAAAAAAAAAAAAAAAAAAAAATACCCTTAAATAAATTTTAGATGACTCTACGATCTTAAAATAGGTTATGCTTCAAAATGGTCTGAAGACATCCATTATTATTATTAAAACAGTTCTTAAGGAAATCAATGTCTTACCTGCCAAAGAGACTATCGTGAACAACGTAGACAGAACACACACTGAGATCTATTAGCCCTTTTGGTTTTGTAGCTCGTTTTTCACTTTCAAAATAAATAAGTTGGGCGTCACTGCCCTCTAAGATAAAATATAAATTTTTCCAACGTTTTCCTTTGCCTGTTAAAAAATAGTTTTCCTTCTTTAGGAACTATAATACTTTCAAAATACAAACAATTAAATATACTTCTATTTTCATTCTAAGTTTAAAGACTAGATCAATCAATATAAAATTATAAAATGCCTATAACCTGCATAGAAAAATGCTTTTTGTTATTAATGCTTGTTTAATGAATTAATGAATGGTAGAGAGTTCATTAGAATAGTTTTAACTCTATCTTCAGAAATTTCATTGTGGTAAAATCTTCAAAATTCTTATTTTAGAGTAATGAAGGGTTCACTACCACGACCCATCCCTCAATAACTTAATGTAAAAGTGAAGTAGTTCTATAGAATAAAATTTTAGTGCCCAGATGTCCAAGTGCCACACAGAATTTCTCTAAGAAATAACAGGAGAGTCTGAAACTAAGTTAAAATTTAATGACAAACTTGGAAAAATACAGGCTGGTTCTGAAACTCTGACTAGAAATGTAGACTTAATAACTGAACTAAACCAAATGTTCAAACATGCTATCTGTAAGCTCTAAACAAGTATCCATTACTAGTAATCCATGACAAAACTGACAGACATCTTATAATATGTTTTATATATAATATTTATGACTATCACGGTGAGCCGTGAAATCCTACATTAGCAGTCCTTAGTCCTAAAAGTTTACTTACCCTTCTTCAGAAGGTAACCTTTTTTAACAATATTTTTATAAAAGGCATCCTTTGTTTTACGACGAATTGTGTTATAGATTTCCTTCCCATCTACAGTATCATTGAGAACTTGTTCTTGATCCTAAATTGTAAAAACATTAAAATTACTTAGGAAAATATATCAAATCGCTAACTAAATATCAGGTAAAAAATATTTCTAACACTAAAATCTAAACATAAAATTTCCAAAGGATTTCTCAAAAAGGTTTGATTTCTTAAGAACAATGTCTCATAGACAAATGCTATTTCAAATCCTCATTCAGCTTATTGTATTTTACAGTAAATGATACAGTATCCCAGAATTAATAGTAAATCAGGAGGCAATGTGAATTAGAGCAACCATATTTATAAATGTCCTTTCCTTTCTTCTGAGAAACTATGGAGCTGAGTGCAGGCACGTCCCCACCTTAGCCCTGAGCTTACCACACAGGTGATGCAGCACATCTTTACAGCCACACTAGGTGTTTGGTTATAAGCTGTTCTTCCCACAACTTCACAGCTTTCTTTTGCTTTAATACTTTTATGGCCACTTCCACAAGAAAGCCTCACTTCTTTTTTCACACTAAAGCATCATATCTATTATAACCCTTACATGTTTTCTTTTTCATTGGGGACATTTAAAACAAGACATTTTTTTTCAGTTCCTATATTCTATTTTGTGTCAATGATGAAATATTATACTTTGAACTCCAAGCTCTAGGTTTTTATTACTTGGCTTTACATATCAGGCTTTAGTATATATATTACATTGGACAGTAATTGCTAAATTGCATAAAGAATTATGTTATAAAAAATACAAATAAATCATGATCTTCCCAAATAAATTAATTTCCAATCGTATCAGGGTATGCTGTACTCAATTTCCGTACTCCTGTTTATTTACAGTAGTTCTTTTATACTTGAAAGATTACTGCTTTATGATATTTATCCATTGGGGAGGCTTTTTTATGTCTATTCAACTTCCTATAAATATAGAACATTAAAGGATTTTCTTAACCCCCTCCCCCCGCCCCAAGACAGGGTTTCTCCGTGTTATCTTGGCTATCCTGGACTCACTTTGTAGACCAGGCTGGCCTCGAGCTGTGTCTGCCTCCCAAGCACTGGGATTAAAAGCATGCACCACCACCACGCCAAGCTACACTAAGGGGTTTTCTGTTCTTTTGGGGGACATTCTGTTGATTCATTTCCTTATTCAGAAATTATGCCCAGGAACTAAAATGCTAAGAAAACAGAAGCATTAAGATAAAAGTGGCAAACTATAGTGTGCACGCTAAATCAGCCCATTGTCTCTCTTACTTTGTTGATGTTTTGTGGTGCTGTGGCTTGAACCTCTGGTGTTCTGCATACTAGGCAAGTGCAGTATTACTCATTTATATCACTAGGTGTACCACTCCCAAACCTATTCCTCTATTTTTGTACCAAAATTTTTACTAGACCACAGACATGTTTACTACTTTATATCTTGCCTATAATTGTTTTCAATTTCCAAGGTACAGTTAGGTATTTGAAATATAGATTGGATTCAACACAATGTATTTACCACCTCGCCCTTTATAGAAAAGCTTTGCTAATTCCTGGTAAAGACACAAAGATGCAATAGTGAAATTAAGTCCTCTTTGTTATATAACCTTTCATTTTTAATATATTGCCAGGTATTACGGCATTTTTTTAAAGGGTAAGTGGACATTTTCTTGCCTTTTGTTAGCATTCATTAAACACAGCTAATTAAAATGTTAGACATTTAATTTTATGTTATGAATGTGGGGTGGAGAGAATTAGAGGAAAATACTTCACATTTACCAAAACAAGGAGAGACTGAATTTAAAGAAATGGCTATATTCTGGAATTTTATTGTGAAGAAACTGATATTGATAACTAAATCGCTTACGATGACAAACAATGAATTTTCTGAAATCTAAGAACCAATGAGTATTTCTTAAAAATCTAAGTAGGGAAATTTGAACCACAAGTCAATCTACAACAACAAAAACAGCCCGAGCCAACTAGCGTATGCATATGTATGTATTCGCGTGTTTATATTCAAACACGCACGTGTGGGGGGGGAGGGGGGAGGGGAGCACACTAGAGCGAGCAACCTTATCTGGTAAGTCATTTAAACAGAGAGGACATCATCATGCCCTATTATGACAAGAACAAGATTATACTTTGCTATATAAAAATTATTAATGTTACTTAATTTTTTTCATACTTATTTCATGAGAGTTGTGAGCTAATACGGAAAATAAGTTGTATAAAAAGGTTATTAAAATAAAACATATATTATAAAAGTAAAAAATCGCTGGAGTGTTCTAAGTTGGTATTTGTAAATATAAAAATTTTCAATTTGAGAGCAATAAACACTGTACTTTTAAAAAAATGGCCTTCAGTGTTTTCCGAAGTATCAATTTTGATGAGCTAAGCCCTCTTTTATGATATTTAAAGTTTGCTATCAGTATTGCATGGATAAGAACCAGAATAACTAAAATACAATGACAGGTTGTTCTGTGTGCACATTAAAAAAAAAAAAAAAGCTTAAGAGCAGTTAGCTGCACTCTGAAGACTTGCTCATTTAAGAAAGCTATGACTACACACAGGGGAAACAGAGCAAGAGCTTGCTACATTTAGCATTTCTTAACATTTTCTTTAAAAGTTATTTGGTGATTATCTGTTTCTTTTACACATCATGTGGCAAATTAAGTACATAAATAAACATTAAAATAGACCCAGATGATAATTAGGGATGACTAATTTCCTCGTTAATACAAATTTGTACTCGTCAATTTTTGTTTCCATGGTGATAATCTTTGTATTTAGCTGTAGAATGAGGTTTACTTATTATTTTATACCTACCACATTCATACTTAGCTTTAAATACAGACTTCATGGTAATTGTTAAGCATTTTGTGTTTCTGTGTATGTAGGTGCACGTGGATGGGAAGGCCTGCGGACAAGGTCTTTCTCTCAACTTACTAGAACTTGCCACTTCGGCAAGACTGGTTGACCAGAGCGTTCCAACAATAAATCTCTCTCCATATTCTCTTGGTGCTGGGATTATACACCACTGAACCCAGTGGATTCTGGGAAATCAAATTATTCTCATGTTTATATCATAAAAGATTCTAGTATCGTGTAAGATATGAGTATCAATGCAGCTTCAGGTCCAGGTTGTAATAAATCACTAAATGATAGCAAGGCATGCGCTCCTTATCTTGGGCCTCTTTCTACCTACATAGTTCTGAACAAGGAGATCTCATCTTACACAGATCTCCTCTTACTCCCTGAGAGTAGTGGATAAAGTGAGATTACACAGGCTACAAAGGCAAACTTCAATTCTGACTTTGTTGCTAAATGGCTAGGAAAACACCATTTAACAATTCAACTCAACACACTAAATTAATTGCAGATCACTAATGTATATTCTAGTTAGAGAAAGTCAGTAAATGTATTAAGTAAATTATACATTAGAATATGTAGAGTGCTTTGCAGAGTAGAAGCAGCTGTGGTGTTAGTCTCTAAATAAATATCATTGTGAGGATAATTTTAGTAAACTTGTAAATAACTAAAGAAAGGTTAAATAGATTTCTAAGGGGAAAGCTAGCTCAAAGATCCAAAGGAGGTAAGCCAAAAATATTTTTAAATGTCCAAGAGCCAGGGGTGGGGTGCATACCATTAATCCCATCTCTTGGGAAGCAGAGGCAACAGGATCTCTGTGAGTTCCAGACCAGCCAGGTCTACATACAGAGCAAGTTCCAGGATGGCCAAGGCTGTTACACAGAGAAACCCTGTCTCAACAAACTAAAAAAACAAACAAAAAATTCTAACAAGGCCAAAATATGAAAACAGATAGGACAATAAAAGTAGGTAGGTGGTTTAAGATTGAAATGTCGCTATAAAGTTTTCCTGTATGCCGCCAAGAGGATTTTATCTTTTATTCTCAAATACTTAACTTTGTCAAGTATTAAACAGAAGAACGGATCCAAGCCACATTTTAAAAGAATACCTCTATTATATGGTACAAAGGGACAAAGGGCATACACAATGAAATAAATCAGTATTTTCCGTGGTGTTCAGATTCCTAACATATTTTGAAGTCAGAGCAAGAAGTATGACCCCAACAGATTACACATAGTAAATGGGGGGAGGGGGGGTAAATAAAGGATGAATGAGTGACTTGAGAAATATTCTTAGCCTTTCTAGTTTAAGTTGTTATTTATAAAATAGGCATGACTACAGTGTCAACTTGACCAAACTGTTGCAATAATTAATCAGTATACATAAAAATAAAATACCTAAAATATACTTAGAAGTATTTTTACAGTTTTGTATTTTTTTAATGTTTCCATTTATTTTGTCTGTTTAGGAACAAGAGGCTATTCTTATGACAGTGCACATGTAGAGATCAAGGATAATCTGTTCCCTTCCATCAAGTGGGTGCGTGGGCCGGAACTTAGGTAGGCAGGCTCCAGGATCAGTGCTTGGTTGCCATCTGCTTTCCGTCTAGTGCTTTTCCCAGGAAGTACTGGCTCTAGTACTGGCTTGTTTCTACTTTAGCTAATATCTTGGTATATAGGGTAAACTCAGGGGAAGGGTAAGCTAATTTTGCAAGCTGGTAAGGTTGTTCATTAGAAAAAGGAAATATTTTCTAACAGACTGTGAAGTAAAGGACAGGTGTATTTTTTGACTCTCCAAACTTCTGCTGAAACCTACATTCGTTCCAGGACTAAAACAATATTATTACTAACATTAGTTGCCTGTGTAGAAATAGATTTGTTAAGGCATTCAACTCTTTGTAAGCCTTTTATAGAAAGGGTAGTAACTTAAAGTTTCTTTGGTTATTATAAGAGACACAAAAAATTTTAAACACTCATATACTAATTAATGTTAAATGCTTATTTTCTAAAAAATTAAGTTAGAAAATTAAAAGTACAAATACAGGATGGAATAGTGTATTACTGAATTTCTACACAAAACTTACAAGCCAGAATCATTACTAACTCAACTAGCCATTGTAGGACTAAGGATAAAGCCAAAAGGAAAAACGATGAAGAAAAATATTAATATGAAAGTATCACAAGAATATTATAACCTCCTAATCTATATACAACATCAGAATAATTATTTCCCAGTTCTTATATACAAGCATTTGAAATGATCTAACTTGTTAGGAGGGAAAATGTAGACTCAAGTCATTCCAAACAGTAGATAAATTTACAAAGGAACACCAAACTCTTCACAATGCTTCCTTGTACTCTACTTAACCTATTCTACTTAAAAACAAAACAAGTTGTTTGTTTGTTGTTTTCCTTTTGCTGTTGTTTTGAGACATGGTCTTCCTGGCCTGGAACTTATAATGTAGTACAGGGTGGTTGCCCACTAGCACCAATCCTACTTCTGTCTCAGCAGTGTGAGATTACAGGTGTGCACACCTCAGACAGCTCAAACAAACAACAACAACACAAGGTTTAGATTAGAAGGCCCTCTTTCTGATCTCTGCTACATCCTCTCCATACCCACTTCAGAAAGGACAAATATAGTAATAACCAGGCTATTCACCATGCGTGTCCACAAATATTTAATAGGCCCTCATCTTCAATCATTCCCTCCTTGTCTAGGACTTTGTACAAGTGCAACCACTCCTTACCCAACCAATCACTCTCACTGTCCTTTTACTCTTTACTCTTTATATGAGTATACAAACATGGCCTCCCCTGGTAAAACTACAGGCAGATGAAGTGATAAAAAAAAATCTAAACTTCTCTTGGCCTTAATACTCTTCCAGCTTTTTTTTTTTTAACCTACGTATGAGTTAAGAGCGGTCAGTAGGCACAGCCTATGATAACCACTGTATCTTCATTTTTCCCTCAAAAATGTTATACTTGTGGCTTCACCATTGCTGTCATTTTCAAACAGGTACCAATAAGTAATCAAGTACTAATAACCCTGGAAAACAGAACAAGTCTGTGGACCTGGGGGTGGAGGCTGGTGGGGCGGGGGGGGGGGGGCAGGCATGCAACTTACACTACCCACTCTAACAGAAGGCATGTGAGAGCTGGAACCTAGGCTGGAGAGCTCCATGAAAAATAACATTCTCTAGACTCAATAAAACTATGGTAATTATTATTGGGGGTAGGGGTGGGTTTCGAGACAAGGCTCCTCTGTGTAGCCTTGGCTGTCCTGGACTTGCTTTGCAGACCACGCTGGCCTCAAACTCAAGAGATCTGCCTGCCTCTGCCTCCCTAAGTACTGGGATTCCAGGCGTGTGCCACCATGCCCAGCTACCATTACAATTATTAACTCATAACTATCTACATTGGGTCCACACAAGACTGGCCCATTTATAATCAAAGGATGGAAGGGACTCTCGAAGCACTACTCTATAGCTCTGATCTGTTGACAGGTTCAGGAGGAAGTGAGAATCACTGTCTTTAGTTGTGATACACTCCTGAGCACAGCAGGGCTCCAATGGACAAATACAACCCATGGTTACACAGACAGCCCTTGTTAAACTCTGTAGGTCACAAAGCAAGATTAACTGATATGCTGAGAAGAGTTATTTGTGGGGAACAGGGGGGTGCACAAAAAGTGAGGAAAAAGAGTGGTCAGTAGACACGCATACGTATATAAAACCGTTAAAGAACAAGTTTAGTAAAAATTTAAAAACCAAAGGCAAAAAAAAGAAAACTACCATGGACTTACTAATAATCTATTGACTTACTAATTATCTGCGTGAATAAAATTGAAAAGAAAGAAATCCTCTTACAATTCATTTTCTAAAGGAATCTAAGTAATCAGTAGTTTTAAATTTTATCTAGTTTTAGAAGAATGAATGCTTATACAAGCACCACAAAAAAATTACTTTTAAAACAAGATGCTAATTATTGCAAGCAAGAGAAATATAGCACTGACCTGCATTGGTACAGGTTCCTTAAGATAATAACCTTCAACAATCTGTTCTTTCCGATAGTGGTCTATGATGTCCCCGATACTGTTAAAATAATTAATTGTATAAATATCTTAGATATTCAAAAGTAGATTTTGATAATATATGAATATATTCATAGAAAAAAATCAGTATAATAGTCACATTATTTTATAAGAACAGAAATATTACAAATACAGGATTAGAGGTTGTAATACCTTAAGTTAAAGATTCTGTCTATTACATATCAAACATGCAGCCAAGTCAATGACACTACACTCCATACTCAGAAAGTGGCATTCAGTGAGAAAATGAGTACAAGCTGCGGCTTAGGCGAAACAGAGAAACCACGTCTCAAAAAAACAAAACAAAAACAAAAAACCACCCCAAACAAACAAACAAAAAAACCCTTAGACATTGAAAATGAAGAAGAGAAATGAACAGTATTTGTTTATTTAGCAAATGATAAACTAAGAGTTTTTTATACCAAATCACCATATACATTTGCTTTGGTACAGAATGTCATCATGTCATAAATGGCACATGAATAGTTAAGTGAAAATACAGTAAAGAATAAAAAGAGAAACTCTTAACTAATAACTAATTTCCCCTGTGCAGTTGTCACTATGGCAGGGAAGGTTTGGACTAAAAAGTACCATCAACTTTTATATATATTTGGAAAATACTACCAATAAAACAAAGTAAAATGACACAATTTTATTTAATTTAACACAAAATTTAGGATGCCATCAAATATTTATTGTAATAAATACAAGTGTATCCTATAACAGATCAAATTAATGTCTGGATATTTAATTTCTAGAATTGTATACTTTTATTTTATATACTAAATGGATGAGTATTTTTAAGATACCCAGGAAATATGCCTCTAAAAAGATTTTGTTACACTGCCTCTTGATTTATTCCTTCCATAGTTTTTTCAGAGTGACAGAAGAACTGCACTATTTTTCTGTGTAGATATACAGTTCCAAGTGTCTCTTATATGCTACAAAATTAATTTATTTATAATATTAACAAGTAAAATATAAAGATATTAAATGTGTATTGTTATACACATAATTAACACACAGTAGAAAGGTGGAGTGAAAACCGATAAGATAGATTTTTAAGACAGTATGAGATATTTGGGAATAGAGAGATTATTACTATTCATGTTTGACACTGTTTAAAGCATTCTCACAAAAGACTACTGTAATTAGATTACAAATTGAAAATTTTTATATATTTTAATTCCAACTATTTGTCCCACAACTAAAACATAATTTAAGATGTTTCATTATTTACCTGTTATAATATCGCCCTCCCATCATAAACTGGTTGTTTGGTGTTGGACAAATTTTAAATCGCTGAATATTTTCATTGGTCCGAAAATACAGGGAATAATCACCAGGCGTATTGTCTGAGGGCCTCACAAGAAAGCTGCAGACTTGGCCAACTGTAAGAATGAATCTGTTAGTTTTATATTCTACTCATCAAATCAAAGAGAAAATAGGTTAAGTAATTTAAAGAAGAAGTACATGCAAAGTTGTAACCACATGTACATTTTTATCATAAAATTTTAACACAGTGTTTATTTTCATTTCATGTTTACTACTAACCATGTGTCGTTCCTGTTGTATCTTAACTAGTTTTGTTTCATAAGCATACCGAACAGAAATTCTGTTAGCAGTAACTGCTGCAGTGTATCTATACCCTTTCTTCTTAGAAAGAGCAATCTGACAGTGACAGTAACTAAAACTGTCATATCATATGTTAATCTCCTAAAGAAGATCTTCAGAAGCCAAACTAATTTGCCCAATAGTCTATACTTTCTCTGGATTTCCAATTAATGATTAAAAAGCAGCACTGTAATAAAACTGTGTAAGAGCTTACAAAGGGTAGTTCAAAATAACTTGAGTATCAGAGTACATTATCATGTCAGTGCACACATCTGATACTTTAGTATCATCCTGAAAAGGCACACAGAGGACTCCCTTCAGTTGGCAGTGATTGCTGACACGATAAGTCTTTCCCTTGCAGGAAGTACTAGTATCAGAAAGATCAGGAACTGATTCTTGTAAGAAGGCATAATTAACACAGTAATCTACATGTAATCTAGTTTAGGTTCCTACTATCAAGTAACTTAGTATTCAATATAAAGAAATTTTTAAAATATTGTTTTATATTGAGTTTTCAAGGTTCAACTTAATATGCAAGTAAATTAAAACTTCACAAACTGTGATTTCATACAGGATAAAAATAAAATGTTTGGTGACAATGCTGAAACCCTGTTTCTTCTGCAATATAAGATAGCAATCACATGCAAACTTGTACATTAATGTGTTCGCATAATTCTGAGGGGGGGAGCTCCCACTCTTTCTAAAAGAGTATATAAATGAACAAAAATAAAAACTAATGTGAGAAAGTACATGAGGCTCTTTTCATGTTTACACACCTCAAAAGAAAAGTGGGATCTTCAAGTACTTGATTCGGTATCTAAATATAACGCTACACCAACAGCTAACTAAAGCGAATATTTCTGGTTCCACCTTGAAAGCTGATGGCTTAGCACTCTGGTTCAACTTTGATCTCTATCTCCACCACATAGCACTGGCACATTTTAAATCATTTTCTGAATCTTAGTGCCGGTTAAAAAATGCATTAAGTACTTAAAAAACTTCCCCAAATCCTATATGAGACCAAATCACTGATTTAAATGTAATGTCTTATATTTTAAAACAACTGAGTTCAAGCCGGGTGTGGTGGCGCACGCCTTTAATCCCAGCACTCGGGAAGCAGAGGCAGGCGGATCGCTGTGAGTTCGAGGCCAGCCTGGTCTACAAAGTGAGTCCAGGACAGCCAAGGCGACACAGAGAGACCCTGTCTCAAAAAACCAAAAAAAAAAAACAAAAAACAAAAAACAACAAGTGAGTTCAAATATTTAACAGCGGTTTATTTACTGTAATTACCTATCTCCAGGTACCCTATAAAATAGAGAAATCACCTATTTTTAAAGAACCATAACATCTAAAATACGTACAGTAGGTTGATTTTGTCTCAAAGCTTTGTCAGACATAGTTTACTAATAAATTAACCTTGCCATGAACAGTTAATAATAAAGAACACAATAAATTAACGTAGCAATGAACAGTTAATAAAGAACAAAGTAACATAGCTGTTACTTTAAATCAGCAGTTCTCAAACTTCCTAAGGCTGAGACCCTGTAATACAGTTCCTTATGTTGTGGTGACCTCCAACCATAAACTTGTTTTCGTTGCTACTTCATAACTGTCATTTGCCACTGTTGTTGAATTGTAATGTAAATGTTTTGGGAGACAGAGATTTGCTGAAGGGGTCACAACCCACACGTTGAGAACCACTGTTTCAAGTAATACACATAAATATGAGTAAACTTAATTTGTATTTCCCTGTAGCAATCACAGTACTAAGGAACTGCATTTTAAATGAGACTCAGTTGTATAATTCCACCAGGCACACAAGAATGTTTATTAGTGCATGTCTTTAATCCACAACTGTTTTTATATTGAGTTCTCAAGTTACTGAGGCACAGGTAGGTAGATTTCTGCAAGTTCAAGACAAACCTGATCTACAGTGCAAGTTCCAGGGCTGTTACACAAAGAAACTGAGAAACCCTGTCTTGAAAAACCAAAAAAAAAAAGGGGGGGGGGGAGCGCGGGGAGACAATATAGTATTTCTATTGATACATGAATGCTATATGGTATTTGTAAACTAGAAATCATATGATCAAAAAAAATGACCAAAGAATTGAATTTGTAAATATGGAATGGTTTCCTAATATATTTCTTAGCATTAAATACTATGTTATGTAGCCTGGTAAGGTGGCACATGCCTGAAATCCCAGCACTTGGGGAGGCAGAGGCAGGAGGATCTCTTTTGAGTTCAAGGTCTAGAAAGCGAGTCCAGGCCAGCCAGGGCTACATAGAGAAACTCTATCTCAGAAACAAACAAAAGTATGTTATGCTTTCTAAGATTGTTATATGTACGACAGACCCGACATACATAAACTATATATATCACAAGGTCATAAGGTGTAACACGAGGGGGGGGGGGGAGAAACAGGAACAGAGGCTAGAAGACAAATACACTGCACAAGAGCTTATATTTCAACTAAAACAAAACCAGAAAAATACGAACTCCCCAGCATTGGAAAGAGATTATAATATGCATATATTTAATGAAATACTAAAGGACAGTATAATACACGAGAATGGTTATTTCAATTTTATACTTTATAAAGACATTAAAGAATACAAAGGTACCTGTCATTAATAAATTATAAGCTTCTTGTTTGGAAATCTTCCCATGGAACCATCTTAAAAGGAGAACAAATTAGACATTTAAATCAAAGTCCACATGTTGCTGCTTTCGTTACTTAAAGGGAACCAACATTTTGTAATTTAACCTGACATAAAACAAATGTAATGGAAATGATCAAATCCTCATTTGTTACATTTCTATTGTATTTTGAAAACTTACTGTGCTTTATTTGAACAAAGTAAAAATACAAAAAACAAAAACAAACAAACAAAAAAACCCATGTAGGAACTGTCCAGTACACACTACAACTAGAATTTTCATGTTAGGTACAGTATTTTTTAAAGCAGTGGTTTTAGTTCTAGTAGTATCTGTTACACGCTTACATTATAACTCCACTTTTCCCTTGAATGTTGTGAGAGGGACAGGGACATGATAAAGGCAGAACTCTACAAAGTAATTCCTTTTCTCATGTTTCCTTCAAAATCAATTTTCTTTTAACATGAGGTCTCTCCCCATAATATTAAAATGCTAACACAAGAGCAAGTACATACCACTAGAAAGAACTAAGACTTTTTTATTCTGCTCTAGTATTTTATAATCTGTGTTCTAGAATTAATCATTTAGAAATTATTATAAACTCTATAATAGTTGAAAATATGGCAGAATAAATTCCAAGTACCTAATATTTACCTTTTCATAATATGGCATGTTAAAAAAAATATTGCTTAAGGATCAGGAGTGGTGGTGCACGCCTTTAATCCCAGAACTTGGGGGCTGGAGGCAGGCAGATCACTGTGCATTGAGGCCAGCCTGATCTACATAGGAGATGCAGGCCAGTAAGGACCATATAGTGAGATCTTGTCTCAAAAACTAAAACAAATCAATTATTATTTAAAAGCCAAAAGTCTGAAGATTTTTTCAACTTGTATTAAATTTCATTTTCTCCTGCAGGTAATCTCAGATCACTTCTCTACCATCCTACTGCATCTTATTAAGATCTAGAATGATTTATAGTAATGTGTTAAGTGCCAGCTGTAACGTACATAAAATACGAGACAAAAAGCAGAGGTGCTCAAAGATGCAATGCTACAGGGTTAGAGGTCACTCATTCTCCTTCAGATTAACCATTCTATTACTAGGGAAAGTTAAAATACAACTTAATTTACAAGTAAATAAAAAAGTAAGCTTTAGTAACTGATTCCAACCATTACCTTACTAATTCAGATTCCCTGATAACTCTCGGAACAGACATGAATCATGAATAATGAAGAAATAAGCAATACAGTCCAGAATGCTTTAAAATATATGAGGCTACATACTGCATTCAAGTAAAGGATAAATTACCATTTACTATACATGCCAGCGTGTATTTCTATATTCTAGGAGAGTTAGCTAGATAGTATCCAAGACCAGCCCTACAGTTTTCTAGCTTGGAAAAATAACAACCCAAAAAGAGTCTAAAAGAAAACAATTAATTTTTAAAGATAAATAGTATTTTGAGTATTAAGAAAATAGCACTGAGGCGGAGGGGAAAAGGCAATATTATTTCTTAGAGTTATTCTTGTAAAATAATTTTTGTTTGTTTTTTTGTTTTGTTTCGAGACAGGATTCTCTGTGGACTCACTTTGTAGACTAGGCTGGCCTCGAAAGCACACTGATCCACCTGCCTCTGCCTCCTGAGTGCTGGGATTAAAGGCATGCAACACCATGCCCAGCCTTATAAAACTTACATAATTCAATCACATGATCTGTACTCAAGATAAAAGGTAAGTTCTTGTTCTTAAGAGTCCAGACTCTGATTAGCGGAGTGCAGGGGGTGTGAAGATGAACTAAACTCCATGTAAAACTACAGTAAGTACAGTGATAGGTATGGGCTAGGTATGTGGGGAACAATGGAGAAAGGCACCAAGTCTTCAGCATAACTACATGAAGGTTCACTGAACTTAAATTTACTAAGTAATTTAAATTTACCAAGTGAATATATAAACAATTGAAGGGTAATTCGGGCCTGGGAAACAGCTTAATAAAAGCATTTTTTTTAAGTCATTCATTTGAAAGACTTACTAAGGGAAAAGTGGAAAGATAAGACTAATACAATTTTAGAAGAAACATGTACAACATAGATCTTTCGAAGCTCTGCTGAAGTACAGTTGGTAGAGAATCAGCTCAGGGTTTCAGTTGTTGAGAAAGTGGTACTACCTGGGATGTATTTCAGTTGTTGAGAAAGTGGTACTACCTGGGATGTATTTCAGTTGTTGAGAAAAGAGAAAAACGAAGCCCTGTGCTCCTCGTTATGATGCAAACATAACATTTACCGGAAACTCTTTAGTTTGGCGATACGAGATTTGTATATAGCCCATTATTTGCCTACAATTCTTAATAAAAAATATTTAGTACTAGACCCTTAATAATATTTATATCAGTTCTCTGAATCAAAGTTTTAAAAAACGTCAATTTAAGTCATTACGTATTTTGTCTATTTTTCTAATTTACAGGTTTACATTATTTTTCCCTTTTAATAATGAATAAAAACTCACATTTTGCCTTCATGTGGATCTTCTTCCCGGCCCTAAAGAGAAGAAAATACAACAGCATTTTATAAAATTAAATCCTAATCTAATTTCAATTAAATTGCTAAGAATCCTATCTTCAAACCTATTTCTACAATGTTTTTCATAGTTATGTGAGTTTGAGAAAAGATGTTTCTATTCAAGAATTGCACTCTATACTCCTCTTGTCTCTCTATGTTGTCACTGGTTTAAATCCAACTCTTTTCTTCTCTTATTAAAGAAGCCCAACCACAGTCTAATTATTGCTGTACCCTACTCCAACCTCTCTGAATTCATTAGTTTCAACTGGAGATGTGCATTTAAGAATAAACTAACCAAATGGACACAAAATTAAAGCCAAACCTTTACTATCCTCTCTCCTGCTTACAAATTCCTTTTTTTACAACCAACACGCTTAATCATAGGCCTCAAGTGCTCAAGGGTGCATTTCCTACCTCATCCTAGACATTTTCTAGATCCATTTGCTAACATATTTCACCTTCCTATTGCAGTCTGCCTTCTGTTGTGACTGTTGCTATCAGAATGTTATTTCAATTCATTGCTACCTAACAGTTTTTAAAAAGTTATGGTAAAAACTACCTCAAATTCAACAATGAAACACTTTGACATTATTATGTGAGGACTTTCTTTTCTGTGGAATACAAATGCATTCTCTCTCTTTTTACCATATTTTAAATTTAACCTTACTTAGTCAGTAGTCCAGAAGGTTTTTTGTTTGGTTGGTTGGCTTTCGGGTTTGAGACAGTGTCTCCCTATGTAATCCAGTCTATTCTGAAACTCACTCTGTAGAACAAACAGGCTGGCCTCAAACTCACAGACATCTGGCTGCCTCTGCCTCCCTTCCAAGTGTTGGGATTAAAGGTGTACACCACCACACATACCTGGTTGCATTCCACGTTTTAAAGTTATTCTAACATTAATATTATTTAGTCCACAACAGTGACTATCTTAAATTCTATACCATTTTTATTAACATCACCACCACTCCAAACACAAGTTAAGCTCATAATCTATTGAATCGTAGTTCTAGGGAGTTTACACTGAGTCTTCAATGAATAGGTAATGAAGGAAAAAAGTAAAAAAAAATATTAGCTATACAAAGACTCCCCTTAATTAGGTCCTCACTAAGTTTTAGTCAGACTAAAATCAAACATTCAATGAATGCTTACTATAGAAACTATAAATATAATAGCCCACTATGTAAAATTATACTGATTATAGTAAAATCCACTTATATATACTTCTTAGAATAATTAATTTACATTATGACTATATTCCCTTTTAGCTGCCAAACCACACTGTTCTTTTATAATGAATTAGAACCTTTTTTGCTTCACTTTCTAAGCTCATGTTAGGTAATGTCCCCTTATTATAATGGACAATTACTAGTATTATTCAGCAGATACTGGCTAACTTTCATATGTTCTTACTAAAATTTATTTTATTAATTTTAATCCAGCGAAACAGTATTTCAGGAAAATTACAACTATATTTTTGTCCTCTTTCATTATCAGAATAGGGAAGAGTAGCATAATAGGCAAAGGGAAGCCTAACAAACAAATTCTAAAAATGTATATGAAAACTAACATAGACAATAAGATGCTTCGGTCTGAACGCTCCTGTTAGTGTGGAGTAAAGTACCTCTTCCAGTATAGAATTCTGAACATTATTTAAAGAACTGTAAGTTAGAACCGTAGATCTGTATGTGACTATGAATACACGATATTACATATAACTTCCACAACTCTTTTCATCTTTTCTCAGTATGTTTTATGCTTGTGAATCAAGATCTACCAGAATAAGCGGACAAAAGAATCCTAAGCAACAAAGCACTCTGCCATCTTCCATACACACTGCAGCACAGAACTGGGGGCCATAGAGATCACAGAAGCAATTCTATCTTACCACACATTTCTGAAAGGGAAATGTAAATTTCAAAATTATAACACTTAATATATGTTGGTGGTATTGAGTATTGCCTGTAAAGCATGAACACTGCTTGGGTGCTCATCTGCATCTAAAAATATACATGGTAATTTATATTATGTGCTAGATGAATAACAACACATAATATGATAAAAAGAAAACAAGGGAAATATTCAAACCGTAGAGCTTTGGGACTATATATATAATTTAAATTTCCCACAAATATTAAAAAGCATATGTATATTTGAAAAACTATACCAAACATACAACTACTTAAAATTTTCAGTCAAACATCCATATGAAGAAAAATATTATCAAAATAAGAACAAGTGATAGTTTAGTTCAGATGTATATAAGTGCCTTCTGCAAAGCTATCTATATATTAGGACATACTAGTATACAGTCTATTTCTTCGTAAATAAAGAATTTACTAACACCAAAAAAAAAAAAATCTTAAAATTTCTTGTTGCTTATGAATTTAAAGGCTTTCACAACAGAAATTTGTTTCTGTATAATGACCCAGAAAATGGACAACTTCTAAACTTTCATAAAGGACGACTTAGGATCTAAAATTTAGAAGAACAAATGAAACTTACCACCTCTTCTACTAGGTCTTCAACAATAAGGCCTTGTTCATCTGTTCTTAGATTTGTAACCCACATCCATCCATCTTCTAATTCATTATGAACGATAAACATATCTCCTTTTAAGAAACTAAAATAGCAAATGACATTAAAATTTCACAAATGGGTGAGTCCTAAAACACACTGGATAACATGATATTGAAAAACGCAAAAACACTTTAGCTTTAGTTCCATTATTCTTTCATATGCATGACAGATGTAATGAAAAGCAATATATCGCTAACATATAATATGTATGAGAAAGTGAATTCAGAAAGTTTAGATAATCACACTTGATTTTATTATGTAGACACTAATATTAATTAGCATTCTTATTTATTTTACATCTTATTTATTTCATTCAAATGTCTATTGTGCAATGAGTACAGCATTCTTTGTCTAAAGATGGCACCCAGATATGTGTTAGAAGCCATCTGTGCTTTTGTTCCTACTGTGTATTTCAGAGTCAAAGGATGTATACAACTTAGTTTCCCTCTTTACTACCTACATGTTTTTACCATCAAAGGGGCATCAGTTGTACATTGGTGTATGTCATCAATATAAAACCATCAGGAATCCCTTGCAGTTGTCCTCCCAGGCGTACAAATAAAAAAAGACGTCTCTAAACATTCATCTGGTTGCATGCTGCCTGTCACTAAGCATATGTCTATAAGGTATCTGCATGTATTTCTCAATAATTTTCTCATTTGGTCTCAATACTTATAAACCTTAGTTCCACTAAATAATCCTCATCTCATATTCGTGAAAGCTTTCTTTTGTCTGGATGACCCCAACCTTTATTGTTTCTCAAATCCAGAAAACAAAGTTTATACAAAGCACAACTTGCATAAAATGCTATTTGAAGAACCACAAATTAATACAATCTGGATTCTAAAGTCCCCTTTAATGATATCCAATATTTTACCAGGTAAATGACAGCAGATTTTCTAAGTTAACCAAATGAATTAAATCTTTCTAGAACCCTTTTCCCAGCTGCTAGGATAACAGTTACCTATCATTACACCTATTTGGAAGTGTTTTATTTTCACATTTACTACAAGAAATACTGGAAAGCTATGCAGTCAAAGCCTAGGACACAACAAAGTACATACTTTGTTTCCTCATCCAGACATCAAATGAAGCTACTTTTGTTTAGCCAGAATACTGTATACTTGGTGCTACTGCTCTGGACTTTGAAGCACCAGTAGTTTGAATAGTCAAGACTTTTTCACTATCACTGTGAAGTCACAATGAAAAAATATGAAGTTCTGAAGCCTCATGGACTTCGGTGGTTAATTTATGGTTCAAGCTAATTCAGTGGCAAAGTACTATATGAAACATTATTTCTGAGTAGTCAGCATTTGAATTAGTACACTATGCTATAGTAACTTAGTTTCCTGCATGAAGGAAAACAGTCTACTGCATGGCCAAACAGAATTAAAAGTAACACAAAGGCTGCCTCTTGTTACCGCCTCTCCCCATGCCCCCCACTCCATTGCCTCACTGGCTCCTCTAACCCATTTCTTTATCTTTTGTTCTCAGACGGGGTCTTACACTGAATTCCATGGTTTCCTCAGGCCTCTGGACTTAAAATTACAGCAATAGGTCTCCTGAATCAGCCCCCAATTCTTGACGTACATTTTCTCTGCAGATGCCCAGATAGCATATGGACTCTCTAAAGGAGTCTCAAATCAACACTTGGTTGAAATATACTTTGAAAACAGCTCCCTTTAAATGTTCAGACTTGAAACTTACAATTTTTCTAAATCTTCTATTTCAATACTACTTACTTCTATTAAATAACTTTCTTCCTTTTTGTTGCCTTTTTTCATTTTCCCACATTAATTCACAAATAAGTGTCAATAAGAATTAAATGAGAAGTCATTAGTTTGATGATAACTATATAAAAATGGAGCCTTTACTCTGAGATTCAGTCTAAGACTTTGTTTTCTAACACTAATTTACAAAAAGTTTAGCCCACAAAAATGTTTTTTGTATTTTAATTTGCTAGTATTTCAAAGGGAAAATATATAGTCAGCAAATATTCAGAAGCAGCCAAACATTTTATAGTTAAGTAACAAGGGTCCTAGTGATAATAGCTTTTTAAAATGAAAGAATAATTTGATTATCAAGTTTTATATATATATTTTATAGTCAAATTACATATAAAAACTATTATGTTTTATGGTTACACAATATTCTTGAAATTTAAAAATATTCACCAATTATGCAAATTTAAAACAATTATTTCAGGTTCATTTATAACTGAGGCATCAATGTTATGGGTAACAAAAGCCAGAAATAAATAAATGAATAAGCCACAAATTATGATAGAGCTCTCCACTTTCTCAGAGATACCTTTTTAAAGGCTGTATTTATCCTGTTATTTTCATTATGGCCACCCTGATTCAAATCTTGGGAATAGCTAAGCCATCCCATGGAAACACAACAGGGCCAGTATTAAAGGCAACTTTATATAGCCATCGTATTTTCTCAAATTCAAAACCTTTCCTAGTTTAAAGCAATAAATCTTCATTGTCTAGCTCTTTCAAATATTTCTACATAAGAAATAATATATAATACCTTATTTCATCAGTGTCTGGTACTTTTGTGTAGGGCAGAATGGCTCGTACACGCCTTCTATCTTCTACTGGCTGAAAACCATTAAAAATAATGATAATTAAGAGCTGAGGAAATGATTCGTGTCTCTGTATCTAAAGCTCCTGTCCACAAGCCTGAAAACCCAAATGGGATCAACAGAACCCACATCAAAAATTTGACAGGTGTGGCAGCTGCTTGTAATGCCAGCATTTAGGAGGCAGGAACTGGGGATACCTGAGGCAAACTATCAAACCAAACTACCCAAATTAAAAAGCTCTCGCTTAATCCAGAGACTTTACTACAATTAATCAAGTAGAGAGCAATCAAGGGTGACATCTGATACCACTTTTAGCCATTAATCATGAGTACATACATGCATCCTGACACACATGCCTCTACACATATGCAAGTCTGTATACATATGCATGCATAATACATACACAAAGACATTGTCTCTGTACCCAAGTCAAAAAAGATAGATCCACACAAAGCTTAAAGCCACTGCAACTTTGTATTAAAGACTCCATAGGCTCACTGAAATAAAATCTTTACTAAGCCCCTATACAGAACCTAGAAATGGTTACTTCTTTTGTTTATACTTTTACAGAAATTATTATACAAGTATCACAGACTTTATTCAGCTAATCTGAATAATCCTTAAATAAGCTATGTAGAAAACATAACTTAATCTTCCTTTTATGATGCAAGATATTTTAAGCTCTCTGGCAATTATGGTAAGATATAAACACACAAAATTATCTTAAAAATCTAGTTACTTAAATGCAAAAATTAGTTTTCTAAGGAAGCTATCATTCTTGTTCTAGCATTATAACCAGAATTAAATACTTGTCAAATTATAATAGACTTAAATTTAATACGACCAAAATCCATCCGATTTTTCTAAGATAAAGGTTAGGATGTTTCATTCAAGTTTTACTTGCCTCTGGTGGTGCAACTGGGTAGAGTAATTTTTCTCCTTTAAGTAAACAAGAAACATGACTGTAATAACCTATTAGGTCTGAGAGTGAAGAAAAACGCCTTCCACCAATGTAGTAATCGCCACACATAGCAATAATCCTATTGTAAAAGCAAAAAACAAAAATAAAAACAAACCACAATTTGGAAAGGATCTTAAAAGCCATCTTTTTTATTCTCCTTTTCGAATGGTATCAACTTCAAACTCTGCCATTAACATATATTCCTATATTTCAAAAAAAGTACTCATATTATTGGTAATTGCTATTTTAAAATATTTATGAATTTGATACGACATATTTACAAGCCTCAATTATGTAACTGAACCAAGTATTTGATTATTTTCCCTCAAGATATCTCCCCTCACTTTCTATTTTTAAGACTGAACAATTTTATAGAGACTTCTCTGGCTAGAAGTACTCCTAATCTCTTAAAATTGATGTGAACTATAGTAAAAATGTTACATGAAAATTATGATAAAATATTGTTATGAAATTATGTTAATTTATTACACATTATGAAAAAGCTATACATGTAATAAGAAACACAGTACCCTTAAAACTTATTCTAAAATTTAAAAGTCTACGGTACAAGAACAGCTTATCAGTTTATATTGACTGTAGATGTTTTATTACTCCTCATAAAAATTAAATAGACTATAGTAATATCTGCACATATATTTTGTATATAGAGATGATACTGAACTTGAAAATGTACATACTTGTTTATCTCACAGAAGTGAGCATGTATTCAACATAGTGAAGCTAGAAAGAGCTAAGGACAAGCTCAACTTCTATATAGTGTTCTCTGTACTTCCTGCTAGGCTACAGTCTCCGTCTACATTTCTTTCATTTTAGCTTTTACCCTTTTCAATGTGTTATCGGTAATATGTTCTTTAATTATATTTGAAAACTGGCATTGTACAGACCAATATTACTGTCTTTAAACGAAATTTTTAAACATTTCAAGAATATTTACTCTAAATCACTGATTAAATAATGTATTTGAAATAAATTTATTATACCAAAATCATTCACTTCTGTAAAAGTGAGTATATTTATAAATGTGTATCAGATTAAATACTAAAAGGTCATATTAAATACCTTAAACTAGGAACAAACACTTACCTAAAATGATTGACAACATTTGTTTGGCTAAGAAATGAAAGCACAAAGGACCCCGGCCTCCGATCACTCTCTCTTATAAGGTAGCTTCCAGATTTTCCTGCCTGTCTGAGGCGTTCTTCCGCTATAGTTCTATCGAGTTTTCCATGATACCATCTAGGAGAAAAACACAAATAATTAAAATTAAAATACCACCACAAAACTTCTATGCAGACTGAAAGACACAATACTCCAAGTTTTAAACACACACATGCAATTTAAACATTTGTTTAGTCTGAACAATTTTAGCTCTATTTTTCACCTCCTCTCAAATTCCCTAAAAACACTAATTCACAAAGTTTTAAAATTTATTGTACAAGCCCAGACCTTGTATCTTATCTCACTGATGAATATCTTCCTCAACCCCTTCGTTCTGGGTTTACCCACAGATGCTGGAACATAAGAGTAAGATGAAATATTAGAAATAATTTACAACTCTATATATTAAGGAATCCATTAGACACAACAAAGTACTTGGAACCTTGTAGAAAATAACATTTAATTTTATTTTAGTCTTACTACCCTGACAGGAAAACAAAGTCACTATTTAAAAAACCACTATTCAAATGTTAAGATGCTTATCATTGATGCCCTGCACTTTAAGACAACCTACTCCATGACCATGTATTTAGGCTCTATTGTTCTTACAGAGAAACTACAAATGTTTTTGTGCAGAAACTCAGTTGCCAGGGAGCCTCTTGTGTCCTGAACCACGTGGTTGTGTGCCTGTCCTCATGCTACTTCACAACTTCCCTGTAATGTTTATAATGCTAGTTAGATTGCTTACACACACCTGTCTCCTAAAATTGCTTAATTTGCTAAACCGATAAATCCCCTAAAACGAAGTACAAACAATTCAAAGGCCACTGTGAATCTTCTCAGCCAAAACAATGTTTGTTAGCATTACAAATACTGTTTCAACACACATTCTTTCACCTATGAACTCCTCATCCTGCTTCTGCCTATCAAAACACCAGTCTGCTTTGAGATTCTGTCAAGTAGATTTCTATAAAGCCATTTATACATCTACAACTGGATACATTATGTTCTTCTTTTAAACTGTACTACATATAGATATTAACCTACCTTTATCTCATTAAAAAAATCAAAGGGAAAGCTTTCTCTCACAAAGAAAGTTTTAACTAGACATGGTGCCTGTAACCTCAGCACATGGGGGAGGGGGCAGGGGGGAAGGCAGGAGGATCGGGAGTTCAAGATCCTCCTTGGCTACAAAAAGTTCAAGGTCAGCATAGATAATGAGTTCCTTCATCTCAAAAAAGGCAACTAAAAAGAGCAGAGTTTTACTCAGAATTTCCAAAATGAATGTGAAAAGTAGAGGTGGAACTCATCTGCCCTTGGTTAGTATATACCATATTTGTCCAGTGTTATGATAAAGAGCACCTAATAAGTTTTATCATTCTGAAGTCTTCTATCAATATTAAAGCAAACCACCTACTGGATCTTTCAATCTGAACCAGCAATTCAAACCAGGCAAGTTAAAAAAAAAAAAAAAAAAGTAATGAAAATCACCTAATGCCTCACTTGCATCCCTCCACGGGATATGACTAGACTGTTTGGGTTGGTCTGGAACTCAGTCTGTAGTCCAGGTAAGGTATGAACTTGTAATCCTCCTGACTTAGTCCCCAGAATAGTCCCCAGGCTAGCCTAATCTTTCTAAATCCTTTTCTTCTCTGCTTCTTATCATTATTTGTCATTAGCAGCAATCCACCTCAACACCACTTCCCTGTCTGTACCCTAGAGAAAGATCTGTAAGTAACAGTTACTTGAGCTATATAGTTCAGTGGTAGAACAGTTACTCTTATGTCTAAGGCCATGGGCTCAACTCCCAGCACAAGATAAATTCTGAAAATGAATTCATTAAATATAAAAATAAATCAAGAAAAACATAAATAAAGATGAAATGGAAGCAAAAAAAAAAAATCAAAACATTTTAAAATGAGTAATCAAATTCACAAAATTAAAAGCTAAATGAGATTAACAGGAAATTAATATATTTAAAAGATAAATTAACTTGAAAATATGCTTCCTAAAGAATAAAATTAAATAATAAAATACATCAAAGAACATAAATGATGGATGGGGCATAATTTACATATATGTAATAGTTTGATTAGATGTCACCTAGAGTCTTGGACATTTGGAAACACATTCCCAGTTGGTACCATTATTTGGAGAGGTTTAGGGAGTGTGGCCTTGTTGGAAAAGGTATGTTACTGATTTTGAGAGTTTAATAACCCAGCCACAGCCAGTTTGCACTCACTACTTGATGTCTGAGATATGAGACCTCTGCTTCCTGCTTGTGCCATCATCATGTCTTTGTACCAAGATCACAGATTCTAGCCCTCTTGAGCCATAGCCCAAATAAAGTCTTCTATAAGTTGCCGTGGTCACAGTAAAAGAAACTAAAACATGAGGAGTCCCTAAACGAAAGCAGGAAAGAGAACAGTAGAAAAGAAAAAAGAAAAAAAAACTAGAGAAAATGCAAAAAATTCCCAAAGCCAAGAAAGACAGTAACAGAGAGACAGAGAGAGAGTGGGGGGAGGGGGTAAAAAGGGGGGGAATCCATATATGCCAAATAAGAAAAAAAAGGGGGGGGCAAATACACAAGCAGACTGGCTCACATCAAGATGTATCAGAACAAAGTTGCTAAAATTCAAATCAAGATGAAATCATAAAAGTGGAGCACGAAAGGCATTATCTTAAAAAAAAAAAAAAAAAAAAAGAAAGAAAGAAACAAACCAAAACAAAAAAAGTAAAAATATTTGCTGACTTTCCAGTATTAACAGTAGCAGCCCAATGGAATGCTTCAAATTTTTGTAGGAGAACCCAAAAATCTTACATACAAAGAAAATATCCTTCAGAAACAAGAACAAGCATTGTTTTGGACAAAAGGAAAATAATTTTTAGACAGCAGATGTTTTAAAACAAAACAAAAAAAGCTAAAAAATGTTCCATGCTGAACATAGAAGGAAAGGTGAGAAGGCAGTGTAAAATGCCATTTCTCAAAGGATAAATGTATGGATAAATCTAAATAAACCCTGACGGTATGAGCAATAATAATGTTCAGTTAGTATTAAAGCATGTGTACACTGACAATGCAATATAAAAACCCGAATAAAAGCAAGTTTAGGTGCCCTAACTATTTTTTCAATAATACTGTAATAAACCAGTGATACCTACTGTAACCTCAAGGATAGGCAGTAAAAAAAAATCAGAATTATCATACTGAATAAGACAATAAAACCCATAAAAAACAACTATACTACCACAATGGAATGGGAAATTATCTAATTGCTAGCAAAAGCAGACAAAAAAAAATTAGGATACAAAATCATGACAATATTACAAAATACAACAAACATCTAACTATATCCCATTAAGTGGGTATAGACAGTTACCTAAAATTGACAATATGCCTAATCAACCAAACCCCGTTAAAAATAACCACAAATGATCAGAGTACATTACCTAGCCTAAATGTAATTAACCAGAAAAGTATTATTTCCAAGCTGGTGAAATGGCTCAGACAATAAAGGCTCTTGTTGATAAGCCTGCCAAACTGCTACAATTTCCTGTATCTGTTCAAAATATCTAAGTTTTAACTAAAACATCAATACTGATAATAAAACATTGTTCACTGTCAAATGTACAGAGGTAAAAACAAATCAACTAAACAGTTGAAAAAGACGTTAAATGTTTTTTACTAAGAATAAAAGTTACCAACCAAATTTCATCTTTGCTATTTTGAACAAAACGTTTATTATTACATTTGTACATATAAATTATTGTTCTTACTCTTACTCTTATCAACTGCTCAGATCTCCATAAACCAGTCTCTACTAAAAAATAAGCAGGCAAGTGGCACGTGCATGTAACCTCCCCACCACCCAGTCACTGAAGCAGAATCTACATGACTTCTAGGCTACTTGCTTTACGTAATGATAGCAGCCCATCTAGGAAACACAGCAAGACACTGCCTTAAAAGAAAAAAAAAAAAAAACTTAAAACTTCTCCAAAACACTTCCAGTATCCTGTGGAGAAGAAAATCCAAGAAGAAGAATGCATCTTTTGATGAATAATGAACTGAATAAGGTGAAAAAAAAATCTATAACTTTCCAATAGCCTTAAAACTTGAGACCCTGGCAAATACAGAAAATTAGAATTCAGCTGAGCAGATGCTCAAAAGCAAAACCTATCCTGGAAGGCAATGCTTGCGTAGAGAAATGTTAACTGTTACTGATGAATCTGTTGAGACTCCATGTGGACAGATCTGAGAGTTCAAATACTAGAGTTAAATCTACTCAACTGTGGGTAGTGGCCCTTTATGAATGTAGTTTATGCAGCTCCAGGCAAGAGTTTCTGAACATACACCAAGAGTTATTTAAAGGTCTTAGACATAACAAATCTCAGTGTTTGTGGCAGTGCCCTCATACTACATAACCTTACTGCAGCACTGAGGCCGCCTTGCCATCTTGGGATTCAATACCAATGAACGTTGCCTGTGACACCACGGACTTAAGACTTTCTGTTAATAATTTCAGTGTTTGAGGGCTGGAGAGATGGCTCAGCTCTTAAACACTGCTCTTTAAAAAAACAAAAACAAAAATAAAAACACAAAAAACTCTGGGTTCAATTCCTACCACCCACATGACTCACACTGGTTTCTAACTGCAGTTCCAGGAGATGCAAACCCTCTTCTGACCTCCATGGACAGCAGTCATGCACTTGGTATACATATATACATGCATACAAAATGAACATAAATTAAACAAGACAACTGGAGCATTTTTACTATACAGATAAAAATTTCTGTTCTTACAGAAACTTAACTACGCTGAATTACAAAAAGCAACAAACTGTTAAACTGTTGCCTTTATCCTAACATCCTCATCATGCTTAAATCAGCACGGCTTTGTGTTGTATGAAATGCTCAAAGAATAAATAACATTTTTAAAGGGAGAAATCATATTCTGTATAAAAAAATAGCAAATCTTTGGATTGCACTGTTTATTAGAATGTTTAATTTTTGAAATTACTGTTTAATGCTCCAGGGGTAGAACATTTGTCTACTATTGTCTGGCTCCAGGTTCAATCCTAATACTGAAGAAAATTTTGTAAATTCCTGTTTGAGTTGGGTATGGTAGTATCCACCTTTAATCTCATCACTCAGCAGTCACAGGCAGACAGATCTCTATAAAGTCAAGGCCATACTTGTCAAAGTGGGTCCCAGGACAGCCAGAGCTACATAGTAAGACTCTGTCGAAAGAAAGAAAGAAAGAAAGAAAGAAAGAAAGAAAGAAAGAAAGAAAGAAAGAAAGAAAGAAAGAGAGAAAGAAAAAAGAAAGGAGAAATCTTGTTTGACTTGCTGAATTCAACTTTTTTTTGTTTAAATGTTGGGCGAATTTTGCTTCAAGATTAGGGAGGTTTCAAAAAAATTCTAAAATGGCCCATGCATACTACCATTTTGTACTGAATATTCATGTGAATTGAGTTCTCAGCACTAATGATTATAAGATCAAAATGATCACTCTGAAAAACACTGAAGATGCTCTTGAATTATATGCTTCAGTATCAAATATATGGGCAAGTTTTAACTATGTAAAAATAAGCACATCGTCCTCGTTGGTATATACATTTTCTTTGTCTTTAATAAATGGCAAAATGATATACAGATATATGGACAGGCATATATATGTTCATGTGTGTGCACATTCACACCAGAGAATTGTTTTAAAATAAATAACTTATTATAAGTAAATATGTTATTCTCTATATATTTTATGTGCTTATATATCTGGAATCACATAAAATTTTGGTGGGTGAAAGGGACTGTAAGTGGAAACGATTAGGAAATCCATTATGACTACAATAAATATTGGGGGAAAATCTCCTTTAATAGATGTGGTGAGGAAAGGGAGGAAAATAAAGCCAAAGCATTCTGCTCTCATAAGAAAGTCTGCCTTCAAAGAAATGTAATTTATCAAAACCTAGGTAGATGAAAGACACAATTTCAACTGCCCTTAACCTTCTCCATAGAGGAAGAGAAGTAATGTATCCAACTCCTTCTAGCTATTCTGCCCAATTAAGGGCAGGGATGGCAGTAGATAACTGAAAAAACACTGGTAAAACCATAAGATCACCAAGAGTCAGGCCCACTCACAGGACATAGACTGCTTTCTTCTGCCATTGCACTCCTATGGCCTATTTATAACAGTCCTTCCATCCAATACATTACATTCACTATTTGCATACCATTTGAAAAGACAGTCCAAGTATCAAAACCAGATATAGTATGGTTTCTGAAATCTAAAGCTGGAATTTTTTTTTTTAAACTTTGACTAACATACTGAGCAGTCTAACAAAAGAGGTAGAAAACTTTCAAATATATAGATAAGTAAGCGGGGACATAAAAATTATAAGAAAACATTTAAAAACCACTGAACATCAAAACAAGGGCTGGGAGATGACTCAGCAGTTATGAGTACTTGCTGCTCTGGTCCCACTCCTAGCATCCACGTAGAAGTTTACAACCATCTGTAACTCCAGTTCCAGGGAATCTGACACCAACTTCTGACCTTTGAGGGCACTGTACTTATGTGGTGAACAGAGATACATATAAGCAAAACACAAAAAGAAATACTGTTTAATTAGTTCTTTTTACCATCCAAGAAATTGATAAGCCTTTAGCTAAAGTAAAAATTAAAGAGAAATTAAAGGACATATGCCATTATAGATCCCATAACTATATAAGGATAATAATCTACAATTATGATAATTCACTACTCACAAATTTGAAAATCTAGATGAAGCATACTCACTTGTTGACATATATAATCTTCCTATACTCACATGAGAAAAACATAATCCGAGTGTGTAGGACTATTTAAGAAAGTTAAATAAATAATTAATATTTCAAAACTGAATATACCTGGCCCAGATGTTGCTCACTGGGAAATGTTAGCTGACATTGATGGAAAATATATTATTTATACAGACATTAATAATTTATGTATTGCTAACTATCAAATACTGTATCTAATGTCTGGTTTCTGTTACATACTCTAAAGGTAAAAAGACAGAACTTAAGAGATCTGAAAATACATGAACTATCATTAGTAAACATTTTCAGTATTGACCATAGATATTTTGCATGTGTGGAAGGCAAGTCTCTTTGCTAATCACACTGTTTAGAAGTACACTGTCAAGAAAGTAAGCTCCCATACTGGACAGTGAGCATTATTGTAAACTATTCCATTACTGAAAAGCAAGATTTCAGCCTAAGAACATTTCTTTGGAATAACTTGTGTAGCATTCTTTTTAATAATGATTGTGTAGTGTCTTTATAGACTACAGCCTGTTCATATTAAAGGGAGAGATGAAGAAGATAGACATACAAAACAGTTGTAAAAAAAAAATGCCATTGGTTTTACATACTTATCTTTTAGTTAACACCAGGAACATTAGTGTAAGAATACTATGCACAAATACACTGCCATCGCTATAAAATCTACTTGTACAACAAGATTAAGCATGTATTGTACAACTGTGATTTGGATGGGACTCCCTTAAGAGTTCTGAAGGTTCCATGTCTATATAGTGATTCTAAGAGGCAGTGTGGGGCTAAAGGCAAAGCTCAGTATCTGACAAGGCCCTGGGTTCATCACCCAGCACTGAAAGGGGGTAAAGTGGCAGACCCTTTAAGAAATGGAGCCTGGGGGAGATAACTGGGTTCTCTGTCCATTGCAGACACTCCCCCTGGGTGGGATTAATGAGTGGTCTTGTCTGAGAGTAAGCTATCTCCTAAGTACACTGTTATAAAAGTGTGGCTACCCTTTCTCTTTGACCCAATCTACATAAAACCATTTCCCTTGGCTTGTCTTTCATTCTGTGATATAGCTGTGGGGATTTCCAATAGCAGCATCCAGACGGAACAGCGCAATCTTGAACTTTCACTCTCTAAAGCCACCACCTAAACAAATCTCTTCTCTTTAAAAAGTAACCATCTCCAAATATTTTGTGACAGCAACAGAAAACCTATTAAAACATGATACAATGTAGCAACTGGGCTTCATAGTGTTTTCCTGAGTTAAAGGAAAGAAAACTCGACTCTATACAGCAATAACAAAATGTGCATTAACTCTAGCTGGTTTATTCTGACACTTGGAAGCAACTAAGATTTCTTTCAGTAGCTCAATAATTAATTAAACTATGGCACATCCAGATAATAAAACCTAGTCACTAATGTTAAAAACAAATGTACAGAATATGTATAAATAATAAATATTTTTTAAAAAACACAAATGTACTATCCGTTCACTAAATTCCCATTAAGTAAGTGCATCAAAAAAAATCCAGACTAAGATCTCCTCAGTATTATATTATTGAAAAGACAAAAACATAAAGTCAATACAAATATCAGTTACCCACCAGAGGATGGCAACATCTAGTGCTACCCAACTCAAACAAGTTCTAGTTTATGCAACCCATCAATATAACAGCCAGAAGTTGGCCTGCAAGTGACCCACTGAGAACTCTTAATCTTGGAGTATTTGTAAGGAATAAACAACCTAAATTCAATTACAAAGTAAGATGACAACACAAGACAACTTTAAAAATCTTGTCATAAAGAAATAAAAAGGCAAGGAAACTATTTTAGGCTAAAGGAAACTAAAGGAATGTGGCAGTTAAAAGTGGCATTAATTTTTTTTTTATTTGATCTTCAATACAAGGTTTTTTTCTCTATGTAGCCCTAGCTGGTCTCAAACTCAGAATGCTGGGATTAATGACAAGTGCCACCAGTGCCCCGCTGACATTAAAAGTTTTAAAATAACATTTTAGAAACAATTAAAATATATCAATATTGTGTTCATTTTCATTTGATTATGTTTAACTACATATGTTTTCTTATTCCTACAAAAGTACATAATGAAGTATTTAAGATTTTAAGCCTTAAGAATTTAAGATATGATCTCTGTATTAGTTTGACATAGATAATACATACATGCATATATGAAGTAAAAGAATTAAATAGAGCTAAATGCCAAAGTAAAGGATACATAATTATTACAGTACTTTTACAAGTTTTTGGCAATTTTTAAATTTTTTAAAATGAAAATTTATGGGGACATTTACTTATGCTGTCTTCGTAAAAGAATATGAATAATTCATGTACAAAATAAAAATACTAACAAAATAATAAAATAAAACCTGCACCAGAAAAAGGTTTCATCCTTAAACTTAAGAAGCTCACTAGTTTGAATGCATCACTGACAAGCTAACCCTCAATAAAACTGCAGTTACTAAGAGTCCATCATGCCCATGTCTCTTTATATAATGTTATTATCTGAATTAGTCAATACCGCCAGGCAGGCTGCTACTTAACTGACGTATGTGATGCTAATTTTCTAACAAAATACTTATACTGTTACTGTTTTGAACTTTTTTGTTTTTCAGTTATATCACAGAACCTTCATGATGTTGTTACATTCAGAAAAATGAAGGTTTGTCCCACAATAACTGTAGGAGATGGGTATCTCAGACAATAGAGAGACATAAAACTCCCCAATTTACAGAATAAACAGTAGAACAGGGAAGCAACAGCATTCTGAAGTGGTTATGGTAACTTCTTGTTTTGCTGAACATGCAAGCCCCAAGTCTTGGGCCAAGAGACCACCTTACTAGATCACGACCAGTATTTTTATTTAATGAGGATACATACAGAATATGGTATTTGAAAATGTTTTCATTATTTTAAAGACTCATGGATAATAAGACAAGTTAACTCCTGGCAACACTCAGCCTACTTTAAAGAGGATGATGACCATCAAAGAACCTCCTTATGGAGATGCTTCAAATGTGGCAAACAAGCCACTGGGAAAAATGTCCTCATCTCGACCAGTGACAGAATTCTGCCTAAAACTTGGCAAGCTTGGATGCAGTCGAGGGCCAAACTCTGCCAAGACAGGTAAGCAAGTCCTCAATAGTTCCTGCTTCACAAATAGGTCTGTCAGATATATTGGGCCAGAAGGCTGAAGATGATGCTCCAATGCTATAGAGTTTTGGGTGACTATTCAGGTAGCAAACTGTCTCTGTCATCTTCTCATTTGGAAAGCCACTAACCTGTACTCCCAGTATACTCAGGTAATCAATTTTTTTCCTTCTCAAGTCTCTGATGGGGTTGAAGACAAGGAAGATTAGTTTTACAATTAAGCTTAGTTGTTTAGAGGTCAAGATGTGTTTAGGTCTAGATAGATGTTTTAAGTAGATAATGACGAGATATGATAGATATTGATTTACATTTAGAATTTTAGATGCACCAAGATAAGGAAAGATGTTTTCTTCTAGGCTGTCAAATACAAATAGCCAAAACCACCAAGAATGTAACATTTATATAATTCCTGGTTGTGTCATGGTTATTCTTGCTATAGGTAGTTTATTGTATATATATGTAATAATATAAATGTATATGTAAAATTTTTTCTAAATTTTAATAAAGTTTTTTAAAAGAAAGGACTATAAATAGGGTATAATACAATTTATAAGGGTCCTCATCAAGCTGTTGTCTCCATTTCCTGTGTATGGTAATATATGTGTGCTATGTCACTGATAAAAGCCTATTTTTCTGTCATTGTAAAAATTATGTTTAAAAGCTACTACTGTCTAGACAAAGATAGTCACAAAAAGGTTTCAAGAATAAGTCTAATCCTTATCTGTACAAGATCATTCTGAAACGATACAAAGCTTTTTAATTTAACTATTTTTACTACTACTTGTTTTAAGTAGAATAGAACAAAATCCAAATGAGAATAGAAAACATCACAAGTAATAACTTTAAAAGGCATTTTTCACTAAACTTTAGTATTTGATTTTAGAGTGATATCATGTACTACTTCAGAATGTCTAATTTCCTTAATTTTCACCTAGGCTGAAGTAAAAACATTCATCAAAGACTTCTTAGTTGGTTAAGGAAAAGATACGATCAAGGAGAAAATTAACATACTATCCCAAAAGGAAGAAAGAAAAACATGGGGTTTTAATTATAAAAAGAGAAAAAAAGTAAGTATCAAATTCTAAGGCAATTAGAATAGGCATTCTTAGTAACTGACAATATTGGTACTGGAATAGAGGAGAAAAGACAGATACAAATCTAAAAGAACAACAACATATAAAGCAATTTTTCAAGAAATGGTCTTGAAAACTTAAAAAGGTTTGTATATCCTCATCATAGTATGTAAACCTGTCTGTGGCCTTCAAAACCCAGTAAGTATGTATATTACCACATTTTTCCTTTACTGATTCTCTCACAGGTACACAAGGTACATAACAACATATCCACAAACTTAGTACTAACTGATCCAAAGGCTGATGATGTTTCTCCATAGCAATTTAAGCTTCTGTATAATTCTAAATGCAAGCTTTTCTTGTCACTCTAAAACATAACTATCAAGGGTTGAAAAAAAAAGTTCTGTATATACTGGTCTGTTAATTTATACACAAAATAAACAAAAGCATTTGAGTGAAATAATTTCTATAGGCTGCTGTTCAATAATGAGACCTCTCTCAAAACAATGACACAGAACGAAAGGAAACAATTAAATTCTGGCACATCAATAAGACTGACACTTAGCAAGATTATGAAAGGGAAAGATACAAGTTACTAACAGTAGTAATAAAAAGGACTATCACTGCATATCCAAATTTTTCTGAAAATAATTAGCATAAATAAAGAAAGTGCTTGCCATTCCAGTACTAGGATCAGTACAAGTTCTATGCACATTAAATAATAATTTTTTTAAAAGCTGGGCACATTGGCACATACTTGTATTACAAGCTAGTACTTGCGGAGGCCAGAAACAGGCAGACTCAGCAGGCTCCTTGGCCAGCCAGTCTAAGCTACTTGTAGAATTCCAAACCAGAAAGAGACACTATAAAGATGAACTATACCTGATACGTACATCCAAGATTGTTCTCTTGCTTTCACACTGCACACACACACATGCACACACAAACCTACATACATGCATTCTCTCTCTCTCTCTCTCTCTCTCTCTCTCTCTCTCTCTCTCTCTCTCTCTCTCTCCCTCTCTCTCTCTCTCCTCTCTCTCTCTCTCCTCTCTCTCTCTCTCTCTCCTCTCTCTCTCTCTCTCTCTCTCTCTCTCTCTCTCTCTCTCTCACACACACACACACACACACACACACACGGGAGAGAGGGAGAGAGGGGGGGAATTCGAATAGTACAAGCAAATTTATATTCAAACCTAAACAAACTAGAATATAAATGCATCGAAATCACATGCAACCAAAATAAAATGGTAAGCAGTCTTACAACCATTTATATTAAATTCTTAATATAAAAACTTTTTGAAAAATTCAGATACTATCACTGATGAATTCTTCCAAATATCTAAAATTAACCAATACAAATATTTCATAAATTTCCAAAAATGGGAAAGAGAAAGCTTCCTCTCTATATTATGAGGTCAGGATTGTTGGGATACTAAATGCCACAAATGCTGTCAATATCTCCAAAATTTACACAAATCTCTGTGACTTCATCTAGGCACAAACTCATAGAGTTAACATTAAAAGCACAGTCTATAAAACTCCTGATGTGTCTGACTCTAGCAAAGGAAACTCTTGCTCTACAAAGGACCCCATTAAGAGGGCACAAATACAAGCTACTGGCTAAGGAGAAAAATCTTTGCAAATCAGAGGAAAAAAACAAATAACTAAAATTTGGAATATGTATAGAACTACTGAAACAAGAACAACAAGCTCTAAACCTAAAAGACTTTTTTTTAAGGCCATCAGGTAAAGACACCCACCACCAAATCTAACAGTCTGCGTTTGATCCCTAGGTCCCACACTGTAAAGAAAGAGAACCAACTCCCATGCTTCTTTTGTGACCTTTCATGTGCACTGTGGGACCTGAGAGCACACACTGAAATAAGTAGGAATGTAATTTTAAAATTGAGCTTTTGTTTTAAATAATGACAATAGTAATAATAAACCATTAGAAACAGGACAGAAAGGCTACATAGGTAGCAAAAAAGCTCATGAAAAAGAAAGTTAATTCAAATTCTAATGAGTTATCATGAACATTTATCAAAAAGGCTAACAGTAACAAAAAGTGATACCAAAGGCTGGTGGAGATACAGATACAGGATCATTTGTATGTTGCTGCTGGGGTTATAAAAAGATAAGGCAGAGACTAAAGAGACGGCTCAGTAGGCAGCAATAGGACTTAGGTTCAGATCCCATAAGCCATGTAAATAATCAGGCATGGATGTGAGCATCTATAATCCCAGTGTTGTGTGATGGGCAAAGAGAGAAGGACCACTGGGGCTTCCTGGTCGACAGCCTAACTCCAGGGAAGTGAGGGATAGAGCAGGAAACACACAGAAAGGGTATAGACATGCTAGAAAATAGAGACCAGCTGTATAAGTCATCAATTGGATTCATGGGTATGTATATAACAAGGAATTTATGTTCACATAAATGTCTACAGCAGCTTTTTATTTTCATGGAAGCCTAAACTAAAGGGACTCAAATGTTCACCCATGACTGAATCACATACATGGGTACATATGTGAATACCACATATCATTACTTCTGGGCAGTGAAAAAGAGCAAAGTACTGGTACATACAACAGCATAGCTGAAGCTGGACAGCATTGTCCTAAGTGACAAATGCCAGTGTCAAAAGATAGCAGTAGCATGCCAGAGTTCCATTTACATAAATAGCTGAAAAAAATAAAATAAAAAGGAGGTGAGTGAGTAGTTGCCAGGGAATGCAACAGAAATATAATAAATGAAAAGGGCTCAAGCTGATAAGAAGATGAAACTAAAAAACCCAAATCCAACTAGAAAACTCAAGGAGGCTTGAAGGAGTCAAATAACATTTTATATAACATGTAGCAGTTTAGATACTCATAATCAAGAAGAAGTACAAATATCGTAAAGTGAAGGTCAGTTTTGAGGACTTTCAAAATGTTTCAAAAGGAAATATAAGACACCATGACATGAGCAAACTTTCAAATCACAGGCATAAATAATTGAGAATAATCCCAGGTTAGTGGCATAGATGTAACTTCAACAAGATCTTAAAAGAAAACCACCCCAGATGTGTTTTGCCCAAGGCCATACTTAACTCTTCTAAACTGTCACTACAAGTGAGTATTTATTGTAAAAGAAATATTTAATGCACTATTATCACCTAATAGTGAGCGTTTACTATTTTATAAATACTATTTTGTCTAGGTAGACACCAAAAGCATTACACAAAGTCTGGACTGAGGCATTCTTTTTAAATGAAGTACTCTTCGTGTTATACTATACATCCTTTCTAAACTAGTTTATATTTCTAATAATTCCTACTTGTGAAGTGTACTTGTCTCTTTTTTACTCATTTCCTGCGCACGCGTGCACACGCACACACACACACACCACACACACACACACACATATACTCTTCCATATGCTCACAGATAATCTTGATGGCCCTCCTTGCTCCACTATGCTATGTGTACTCTGAGGCCAGTGCCCTCAGTAGCCCACTCTGGGAATACAGGATAAGATGCATCCTTCTCAAAGTTCCAACAACAATAAATTACATCATACTTATTTTGTATTCTTGGTTGAAATAAACCTTAACTGAAAAAAAAAAAAAAAAAGAAAAGAAAAAAGAAAACTCAAAAGAAATTATCTACAAGTAGAATAGATCAGACAGACAAAATATCGGGCCAGAAAGATAGGTAAAGGATCTAGACCAAAGAAACAGGAAATAGAAGAGTTTTTTTTTTTTTAAATAAAGGAAATATAAGACACCATGAAATGAGCAAACTTTCAAATTACAGGCATGTATGAATGAGAATAATCCCAAGTTAATGGCATAGATCATAACTTCAACAAGATCTTAAAAGAAAAGCACCCCAAATAAGGTTAAAAAAAAAAAAAAAAAAAAAACCTACACATATAGAGATACAAGAGGTAAAAAGAACACCAGACAAGAGCAGAAAAGAAAATCCTCACTGCATCTCATACATAAAACATTAAGGATACAGAACAAAGAAAGTGCACTGAAGACTGCAAGAGAAAAAATGAAAAACACATATAAAAGAAAACATCAGCTGATTTCTCAATGGAAACTTCAAAAGACAGAAGAGCCTAGAACAATGCATTCTAAGTCCTGAAAGACTATGATGGCCAGGCTTGACTAATATACCCTGCAAAAGTATCCAGCACAGCTGAAAAAGAGACTTTCCACAATACAGTCAAGTCAAAATATTTTATCAAACAAACCAAACCTAAAGGAAATATACACAGCAATACTTCGTGCTGAAGGGAGGAATGAACACAACCAAGAGATTGTAGAAAGAAGTACAACGCTATAGTTATAAAAACACAATGTACCACTGAAATCACAAACTACCACCACCAAAAGCTAACAACAAGATGACCACAATTAACACACACATTTCAATAACTGTAACTATCAATGCCTTACTTCTCCAAGAAAAAGACAAAGACTGATTGAATGGAACAAGAAACAAAATCCATCTATCTGTTGGCTACAAGATATACAACTTAGCTTTAAAGATAGGCACCAACTTAAAGAACGGACAAAAGTACTCCAATCAAATGAGACCTGAAAACATGTATATATCTCTATTCTAGTATCTGTCAAAATAGACTTTATACTAAAACTAATCAGAAGAAACAAAAGGGAAACATTGTATCCTAATCAAAATAACAGTTGAACAAAAAGACATTACTAAACATATGTACATAAACTCTGGAGCATCCAATTTCACACCACACACACACACACACACACACACACTCTCTCTCTCTCTCTCTCTCTCTCTCTCTCTCTCTCTCTCTCTCTCTCGGATTAAAGACATAGATTAACATCAATCCACTAATAGTGTGGGATTTAAATAGCCTACTTTCCCCCAATAAATAGGTCATCTCAACAACAACAACAACAACAAAAAGATGACATTTAGACAGACCTGACATCATATCAAGTGGACTTAACTGCCTACAAAATATTCTATTCAAACACCTAAGAATATACATTTTACTCAGCAGCACACAGAGGCTTCTCTTTAACAGACAATATCCTGGAAGACAAGGCAAATCCTTACAAATGCAAAAAGATTGAAATAACTCCATGTATCTTCTCTCAGGACAAAGCAATATAAATTAATGACAAAATCTCTAGTAAACGCACAAACTCATGGGAGATTAAACAGTTCATTAATGAATGATGAAGAGGTCAAAGGAGACTCAAGAAAAAAAATTTTTAATCCCAGCACTAAATGAAAATGAAAACATAACACAACAAATTCTCTGGGACACACTGAAAGCACTCTTTTGAAGAAAAAGTGCCTACATTTCAAAAAAAATTAGACTAAGCACAAATAAATTACTTAATGGTGCAACTCAAAAATTTGGAAAATCAAAAACCAACCAAATAAAAACCCAGTACATGGCAAGAAATAATAAAACTTTAGAGCAGAAGTTAATGAAATAGAAACAGCAACAGGGCCAGACATGATGGCGCACACCTTTAATCGCAGGACTCAGGAAGCAGAGGCAGGCAGATCACTGTGAGTTCAAGGCCAGTCTGGCCTACAAAGTGAGTCCAGGACAGCCAAGGCTACACAGAGAAATCTTTTCTCAAAAACTCCAAAGAAAGAAAGAAAGAAAGAAACAAACAAACAAACAACAACAAAAATACAAAGAATAAATTAATCTAAGGCATGGTCTGCTGAAAAGGTAAACAATATGGACAACCCTTTGGCCCCAAATTTTAAAAATTTTAAGTTAACAAGGAAGCATTACAAAGGACACCTAAGAAATTCAGAATATTATAAAGGGGTACTTTAAAGCCCTGTACTTGCATTTCATTAAGCTGGAAATTCAGTAAGAATTCTACATTCAATGAAACCACCAAATTAAACCAAGAGGTCAACAACCTAAAGAGACTGTTAACAGAGGTGGCCCAACATATACACAAGCCAAAAATAAAATATGTCATATAGATTTAAAGATAAAAAAATCACATGATCAAATAATGCCAAAAGAATAAAAATAAATAAAAAGTTAAAAAGGCCTTTGACAAAGTCCAAGATAAAAGGTCTAAAGAATGTAGAACCAGAGAGAATATACCTCAATATAATAAAGAGCTACACATGGGAAACCTACAGTCAATATAATCCTAAACAGAGAAAAGCTTGAAACAATCCCACCAAAGTTAAGACTAAGACTAAGATGTCTACCATCTCCCCTCCTTGTCAATATTGTAACTGAAAAACTAGCTGGAGCAATAAAGCAACAAATGGAAATTAAAGGAATACAAATATAGGGAAAGAAGACAAAGTACTCCTACTTATAGATAATATGATACTATACGTTAAAGAGATTCCATAAATTCTACCAGAAAACGTCTAGAAACTAAAAATAAATTTATAATGTGGCAGGATACAGAATCAACTTGCACAAATCAATATATTTTCAATACAACAACAACAAATACAAAGAAGGAGGCCATGGAAACACTGCCATTCATTCTAACCTTAAAGAAAATAAAATATCTAGAAAGAAACCTAACCAAGGAAGTGAAGGACCTTTACTGAATCTCTGAAGGAGATTCAAAGATAAAGACACTAGAAAATGGAAAGACAACCCATGTTCATGGATGGATTAGTAGAACTAACATTGTGACTATGACCATCATATCAAAAGGTATTTACAGATTTGATGCAATCCCAAGTAAAATCCTCATCTTATTCTTCACATAAATAGAGGGGGAAAATCCTAAACTCTATATGAACTACAAAAGACCCCAAATGGCCAGAACAATCCTGAGCAAAAAGAACAGTGCTGGAGCAATTACAATTCCAGACAGTAAGATATTACAAAGCCACAGTAATACAAATATATGTATGGCACAGAAGCAAACATGTAGACCAATGGAACAAAATAAAAGACCCAACAATGGACAAAGACACCAAAACACAACACTGGAAAAAAAGAAAGCATCTTCAACAAACTAGCAGAAGCTAATGTAGAGGCCATGGAGGAATGCAGCTTACTGGCTTGCTACTCATGGGCTTACTCAGCCTGCTTATTAAAAAAAAAAAAAAAATCAGGACCACCAGCCCAAGGATAGCACCACCCACAGTGGGCTGGGCCTCCCCCCACCAATCCCTAATTAAGAAATTGCCTTCCATGCTTGCCTACAGCCTAATCTTACGGAGGCATTTTCTTAATTTAGGTTCCCTCCTCTTGGATGACTGTAACTTGTGTCAAGTTGACATAAAACAACCCAATACAACCTGTATCTGCAAACACTAACTCCAAATACATCAAAAAACCTAAACCTGAAAAAACCTGAAACTGCTACAAGAAAACATAAGCAGTACCATACATAAGTATAGGAAAGGCCTTCCTGAACAGGACTCTATTTGTCTAAGAATTGAGGTCAACAATTAACAAGTGGGCCATAGAGAAACTAAAAAAACTTATGCACAGCTCAGGTAACAATCAACTGGGTGAAGAGGAAGCTCACAGAATGTGAGAGGATCTTTGCCAGCTATACATCTGACGGTGAGTTAATATCAAAAACACATAAAGAACTCAAAAAACACAAAAAATCAAAACAAATGATCCATTCAAAAACTGAGCCTAGAATCTAACATAGAATTTTCAAACGAAGAAAAAATAATGGGAAAGAAGCATGTTTTAAAATGTTCATCATTGCTAGCAATTAGGGAAATAAAATAAACAAAACAACTTTGAAAGTTCATCTTATCTCAGTCAGAATGGCAAAGATCAGCAAAACAACTGACAACAAAAGCTGGAAGGATGTGAGGGAAGGGAGCCCTCATTCACTGTTGGTGGGGTTGCAAATCTGTCTAGACCCTAGAAATCTACAACAAATCTACCATATGACCCAACTAACTCCTTGGACTACGCTGAAAAGACTAGTCATCATACTTCAGAGATACTTTACTCAACCATGTTCATTGCTGTTCTGGAGAAAGCAACATGTATGTCCTACAATCGACAGGGATAATAAAAACATGATGGTACATATGATATGGAATACTATGTAGCTGTAAAGAAAAGCTAAGTTATGAAGTTTGCAGGTAAATGGATAGAACTAGAATAGATTATAGTGAGCGAGGTAACCCAGATCCAGAAATGCAAATGTCACAAGTTCTCTCTCACTGGAGGCTTTGGAGATGAGTATGTGTCTGGGAGTAACTGTAAAAAAAAAAAAAAAAAAAAAAAAACCAAGTAAAAAGGACCACTGTTAAGGTGGAGAGATAGTGGAGCATGAGAGAGAGAACAGCTAAGTATAAGAGATCAGACTGAGGAACTGCAGGGAAAAAAGGAGGGAGCTCTGATTATATAGACGATAGGGAGGTAAACTCAGAAGGAGAGATGAGGGTAAAATAACAGTTAAGCATGTCTAAAAAATTATAAGAAATCATACTATTAATATTAACTACCTATCTAAAAAAGAAAAAGCCTATAATGCACATAGTCTCATCTGGGTTGACAGTGTTCCTTCCAAGGACGAACAATCATCTAACAAAAACCCCAACAGTAGACATGAGAAAGAAGCCCTCTTCTGAGTTGTTGGTCACAGCTGTTCTAAACTCTCAAAACATTACAGTCTATTGCTTTTGCATTTGTTTGCCCCTAAGTGGTGAAAGGTTAGAGCTCTATTGCTGAAGACAGATTGCACTTCAGATAAAGTGCACTGAGCCCCCTGAGCTGGAACTGACCTCAAACTCCTCCTGAGAACTAGCTTTCATGATTCCAAAAGACGCCATGCAGCTTCCAAAGGAGGGAAGCAACCAGTAGCTGTACCTAGTTATGACACCTATGAACTACTTCAGCGGCCACTATGGCACAGTAACCCTAAGGATACAGTAGTAGCATGCATACCTTGGGGGTAACAGCTCTAACTGAATTTAAAGACTACTCAACAAGAGAGAAATCATGCCTGTACTTGAAACCTACCCAACTACCCAGAGCTACTGAAGTCATGTATCTTAGAGAGCCTACAATCACCACATTACAACATAATCCCCAACAAGATTCCAAATATTTTTTCTTACACCCACAGATAAGCATAGTTCTCACCCCTCATCAAGGAAACCTCTCTTTCCAACAGAGACCATTACCAAAACACATAACCAATCCAAACAGTTGTGGAACCTAGCCCCAATGTATACGTCTATAAAACCTCTCAGGGAGCACTGCTAAAGATGGAGGCAAAAATTCTTAAGAGGCAGAGATCAGGGAGTTTTCTGTGAGACTGTGTCTTCTAGGAATGTCAGAAACTATGCCCATAAAATCTCACCAGCATGACTGCCTAAACTTGAGCTGAACAAGAACAGACACGCCAATGCGGACAGGGGAAAGCGCAAGAGGTCTCCACCCTACACAAAGAACACAGGCAGCTAAAGAATGGTGAAAGGGAGAAAATAAGCCTTCCTCAAGAGACGAGCACACCAAGGGTTCATCCTGTACCAACTGACCTGTCCTGCAAGCATACACAGGACTAACATTACACAAACTCAATAGTTCACATTTATGTATTTAGAAATGTATATGTGTGTGTGTGTATATATATATTTATGTAACAACAATTAATGAGAAAAGAGACTCTGAATTTGAAAGAGTGCAAGGATGTATAGGAGGGTCTGGAGGGAGAAAAGGGGAGTTGAAGTGATATAATTTTATCATAATAAAACACAAAACATTAATTTTCAAAAAGTATGGAACCAAAAGATAAAAATAATATTGAGAAAAAAAAGGGTAATTGCTCTTTTGGTAGTGGTAATGGGTATGTTTTGTTGTTGTTTGTTTTTGTTGTCTGTTTTTGAGACAGGATCTTACTATGTAGAGTCCTAGGCTGTCCTAGAACTCACTGTTATAAGACCAGACTGGCCTCAAAAATCACCTGCTGCTTCGTCAGTGCTGGGATTAAAGAAATATACCATTATACCTGGCTCTGCAATTCTTTCTTAGTGTCATGTTAATGTACAGTTACCTCAAGAGAAACTTAAAGAGCGAAAGATAATGTTTCTTGTTTTGTTTTGTTTTTTTGAGGCAAGGTTTGTCTATGTAATAGCCCTAACTGTCCTGGAACTTTCTTTGTAGAACAGGCTGGCCTCAAATTTACAGAGATCTGCCTGTCTCTGCCTCCAGAGTGCTGAGATTAAAGGTGTGAGCCACCACGCCCAGCCAGTATTTTTATAGTACATGAGAAAGGATATGGTTCTGTTATACAAGGTTACTTATACTGAGTCCAGTCTAATGAGGTACACTTACAAAAAAATACGAGAGTTAAGAGGATTCTAAGTCCTTTTCCTTGGGTTGAAACAGATGAACTAAAGAATGAAATTGTTAAAAGTTTAAGATTGATCATGGTAATATATCTTCATGCAGTTTAAGTCACACTCAGACATCATTTGAGAAATTTCTTTGTGCAGTGAATAGCAGTTAATGCAGAAAATAACAACTGATCAAAGTATAGAGAATATGTGTCAATGAAGTGCTCAGCCATAAACCAGACATCTATATTGCAAACCTCCCCAAGGCTCGGGGAACATATCAGAACCGGGGACAGAAAGAGGCAGAGGTCAGAGGGAGACCTGGGTAAAACTGTTATCTTCTGGACGGGACAGGACGACTGTATCCATGAATTCACAGCAGCTGTCCGTGGGTGCACAAGATCAAGCAAGTCAACATTCTGGTACAGAGGTACCCACCTCTATTAACTTGACAGTTGACAGCTTCTGGTGAAGAAAGGGGTCAGTTCTCTTTAAGGATGTGGCCCCTGGTAGGTCAATCACGCTCTAGTGGATGGCCTCATACCTATACGTATATGGGCATCACAAATCAAAATCAATGGGTTGAGGGGAGGCATGAAACTGACAGAGTGGAGGTAGATCTAGAAGTAGTCAAAGGAAAGAGTGGAAGGCCTCAAAATGCATTGTATGCATAAATGGAATTCTTGAAAATGAAAAATATTGTTATAAAAAATTTAACTGAATATTAAAACATAATACAGACATTTTGCTGTAATAATATCCGATCCACAGAATTTCCCATAGCTATTACAATCCTGTGAAAGATCTTTTCATACATTAGCAGACATGAATGTAAGTATATTTCCATCTTTTAACACAGAGATAGTCTACTGCCATACCACCCTGAATGTGCCTTACCTTGTCAACACATAGAGAGCCAAAAGAGAAATGTCACTGACTCTCAGAGAAAAAGAGTAAAATAAGATAAAGGTTTTTTCCCCCTACAGTGAAAGAAAGGAATAAAACGATAACCCTTTTCTCAAGTAATGTTTATTTAATCGGCTCCAAAAATCACCAAAATTAATTTTTAACATGTAGAATTAACCATGGTTTAATGCAGGTTAAAAAAAAAAAAAAGAAATTAAGAAACAAAACAAAACAAAATAACAAGCAAAACACCACAGTCTAAGTGGCTTGAACAACGGTAATCGGTGTTTCACTGTTCTGCATGCTAGAAATTAAAAGACCAAGGTACTAGCAAAGTGGCTTCTCTCCTTGGCTATAGATGGTAAACTTCTCAGAATCCTAACATGAACTATCATCTGTATCTGGACACTGCCAGGATCTCTTCCTAAAAGACAGCAGCCCTGCTGGATTTGTGAGCCATTATATTTATGACCTCATTTAATATGATTACTACTTTAAAGGCACTCTCTACAAATATAGTCACACAGGATTAGGGCCTCAAGATGAACACTGGCAAGGACATAATTCAGTCCAGAAAACCAATGATAGGTAGCTAGCCTTGAGGTATTATTCATTTTTGAGAGTGAGAGAGAGAGAGAGAGAGAGAGAGAGAGAGAGAGAGAATATGACTATGAGTGTGTTCTCTATCATAAATGAGGATAAAACAAAGAAAAATAAGCATAATACAAGTTGAGTAGTGAAAATTTCATAATTCTGGTTTCTTTAAAAAAAACACACAAAAATGTTATTGGAGGATGTTTTCTTTTAATCCCAGGTGTGTGGATAAGAGGCTGCTTTGCAGCAGCTGGCTATGATTTGCCTCTAATTCTAGCAGGGGCGTGGTTTTGCCAGCTGCAGATACTTTCTGTGTGTAACATTTGGAATTCTGGGAACTTTTCAGAAGATATATAATTGGTAGGACCCAGAGACACAGGGTTGCTATTGTTTGCTCATTAGTCACTGGATGCTGTTGGTTGCTGTTTGTTAAGTAGTTGTGCACAAAAAGAAAAATAAAGAGGAAACAAATAAGCCAAGAAAAAAAAAAAAAAAAAGACTAGATATCTTGACAACATAGGTCAAACTTACCCAAGAAACTCGAAGCCCTATTCAGCAAGAAGCAGTCGCACAGTAACTTTGCCCCCTTTCCTCTCTATCATTTTTTCTCTCCTATCTAGTGTTAGGGGGTTAATAAGGGTGGTAAAGGGTGGAGAAGAGAAAAAGAACCCAAAAAGTTGTATTTATTATCTACAGTTGAATACCCATACTCTAAACACCAAAATTTTAAATGGATTGAAATTCATGATGTTCAACTGTAAAATCCATACACATATTCCAAAGTTTGACAAACTGAAATTTGAAATATTTGCCCCAAATATTTAGAATAAGAAATAATCTGTGCTTTCTCCATCACTCAGTTCCATTGCTCAAGTTTTCCCAATATTACATACTAGTATAGCAGCAACTCTCACCATACAATTGTAAAAAAAAATTAAGTAAAAAAATCTGTAAGCCAGGCATGATGGTACGCACCTGTCATCTCAGCACTCAGAAGGTGAAGGAAGCGAAATGAGAGTTCAAAGCCAGCGAAGCTGAGCTATATGGCAAGAAAGGAGGAGGTGATGAACGTGTGTGTGTCTTTGTGTGTGTACCAGTATCTAGCAAATGACAGTAAATTTGGGGTACTAAGCCTTTGCCTTGCTAACCCTCAAAACCAAACAAAGCCAACAGTTATATTTTCTAATCTAATCATATCTACAAATTTATGAAAACAGGATCCCATCTCAGATCTACCATTACCTTGTAATGTGAATGTTACTCAGTCTGTTTCTATACCTAAGGAAAGAGTTCCTACCATCATTAAAATGCCTACTGTATCATGAATACAGTATCAGCCATCAATACTACAAACTTTCTACTAAAGAAAAATATAGTAAGAAATTTCAATGTTATTCTTCCATTTACTTTCATTATCTTAACTCTTCAACAACTATACTCTGAATCTGAAAAAGTTACCTACAAATCTCTGTAGACTAATTTTTACCTTATTTCTCTGAACAATCCCTCACCTGCCAACTACAATTTATATTTCCTTTTTGCCTGTGATACTCATTTTTAACTTGTTAAAATATACAATCACTAAAATGCCTCATCCTGTTGAATTATGTTAATACATACAAAGAGGTGATAATTAAGCTGTTATCTTATAACTCTTTAACATACTCCAAAACAGAACACACTACATGTGATTTCAAGGTTCTACACCTAACACACACATATCTATACATTCAAACAATGCACCATGATTTTCAAACACACTGATATGCAGTACGTTCTTAAAAACTATTAAGACAATATATATGTTCTGGAATGCATAGCTGAAAGCAATTAATCATGTTATGCTTATGGAGCAATTGTGTTTACCTTTTCTATCTCTACCAACCTAACTCTCCCATTAGAAACATTCTCAGCACTGAAAGCCATAAAACCAAAATTCTCATCAACCATGAAGATGCTCTATATATTCAGTCAAGATTTAATTCTTTAAGATAGATCTGTTTAATTTTATCTAATGTGTAATTTGCTTGTCTTTAATAAATTATATATACATCAAAGAATTATTGAAAATGCATTTCCCTTTAACTTACTATCAGTGGCTGATCAGTATTCTTACTTTATGTTTAACATCTTTACAAAAATTGAGCAAAAGACTCAATAGAAAATGTTTCAGAAACCTTGTTCTAAAGCATACCTTGAGCATGGCAGGCAAGGCACACATTTAAGAACAATATCCTGGAGTAAGGAGATGGCTCAGAGTTATGAGCGCTTGCTGTTCCTGCAGAAAAGCAGTGTTTGGTTCCTATCACCCACAGGGCACCTCACAACCACCTGTAACTCCAGTTCCAGAGAATCTGATGCCCTCTTTTGGCCTCTGTCACTGGACACCGGCACAGTACACATACATACATGCAGGCAAACACTCATACACACATAAAATAAAAATAACTAAATCTTCAAATGCCTTTAAAAAATGAGATTAAAATATGCCTAAATAAATTACCAAAAAATGGCTCAATACTACATTTTCAGTATTAAAAACTGAATTTTATTATAATAAAAACAATTGATTTTTGCAAAAGGTTATTCCATGTGCTGCAATTTTTTAACCCTTCCAGAACATTCCCAAGACAGACTGCAATACAGACATAAATTAGAGAAAAATTAGAATGAGAAGTTATACTTTGTGTTAAAACACAGCATGCTTTCATCATAGCCAGCAAGTATCAAAACAGAAGTTGGAATCTGCAAAGGCAACAACAAAGCATTCTGACAAATACACTTTCAAATTACAATACGCATTTAATAGTAGTAAATGTAGCTTAAATCAAAAGTGAATTAGTAAATCACAATGCTTCTGATTAAGTCATTTCTTAACCCTCTTAAAGAAAACTTACCCTCCCAAAGAAAACTTCCAAAGACTTCAGAAAATGTCAATATATGAACCAAATCTTTTTTTCCTACTATTCACCAATTGTTGAGATCCTAAGGGTCAATTATGACTGATGTGAAAGATAGATAAAACATGTTTTTCCCATTATTAATTCTGATCTCAACTTTTCTCCCTTATAGAGATCAACTTACATTTATTTATAAATACCCATTTAACTTATGAAAAGAACATGTTAAGGAAACAACTCTAACTTAATAGGGGGAGCCATTTGCCCTGTTTATGTCACAATAAACTTCAAAAATTAATTTCTAAACAAAACGGTATCAGCCACTACGAAAATGCAAGGAGCAGAATTAATCTGCTTTACTTTATAGTGTATTTATAGTATCTCGGTATAGAGGTATCACACGCATCTAATAAATACATTAGCGTTCCGTGGGGGTCTAAATCACACCTGTAATTCACAGAACTTTCCTTTCTCTCCTGCTTTTTTTTTTAATTTTTTATTAATTTATTCTTGTTATATCTCAATGGTTATCCCATCCCTTGTATCCTCCCATTCCTCCCTCCCTCCATTTTCCCCTTACTCCCCTCCCCTATGACTGTTCCTGAGGGGGATTACCTCCCCCTGTATATGCTCATAGGGTATCAAGTCTCTTCTTGGCAACCTGCTCCCCTTCCTCTAAGTGCCACCAGGTCTCCCCCTCCAGGGGATGTGGTCAAATATGAGGCACCAGAGTTCGTGTGCAAGTCATATCCCACTCTCCACTCAACTGTGGAGAATGTTCTGTCCATTGGCTAGATCTGGGTACGGGTTTAAATTTTACCGCCTGTATTGTCCTTGGCTGGTGCCTTAGTTTGAGCGGGACCCCTGGGCCCAAATCTGCCTATCATAATGTTCTACTTGTAGGTTTCTCTCCTGCCTCTTTCTCTACAGAGATCTGGTCTCTTCTGAAACACAAGGCTTCCAGTTTTGCATCTCCAGCAAAAACAAAACATTCTGACCAATGACTTTCCAACTTGCGTTAACACAATGCTCATTTAAATATCTGTACTCAAAGCCTCTCACTAGCTTCAGCGGGGAGCACGGGAATTTACACAGACAGTGGATGCCTTTATAGTGCCAAGTTCAGCTGAATCCCGGACACTATCTCAATTAGGAAGGGGCAGAACCATATCCGGTTCTCACTGGATACAGTTTCCCATGCTTCCCAACTTAAAAACCTAACACCTTCTCAGAAGAGCAATAAATATATTAAGAAGCCAGGGCAAGTGCCCGTGGGGAAAAATGACTGTTCAAATTAAATCCCTATATATGGAACCTGAAACTTCAAAACTTTCCAAATAAATTACAGCCGCAGGAGCAAGGTATGTTTTGTCCCTTCTTTCCCACTTCTTTCATGGAGCCAGCGTCCGCAACCCTTCAACAGCAGTTTTGACTTACTGGTTAGTTGGAGGCGCGGTCAGTGGTATGGCCACCTCTTCCTCCTCGTATTCTGGTCCATCCAGGGAGTCACCTTCATCCACTGTCCCCAGGCCTGAGCCCAAAGGGGGCAGCTGAGGCGGAGGCGGCAGAGGAGGGAATCCGCCGCCCGGCCCAAGAGTCTCAGAAGGCAACAACAGAGTTCCTTTGGTGAAGGCAACATCTCCGGCAGGTCCGGCGGCGGCAGCACCAGCCACGCCAGCAGCAGCAGCAGCAGCAGCAGCCCCGCCGCTCAGCGAGGCTCCCCCCAGGATACCCACCACCGGCCCGGTCCCCAGGAACCCGGACCCCACCGCGGCTCCTCTACCCAGGGCCACAGCCTGGTCGGTGTCTGGCAGCCCGGGACAAGGGGCGGCTGCCACAGGCAGGGCGGTGGGTAACTTTACCCGGCACGCCGCCGCCGCCGCCGCCGCCGCCGGGTAGGCGCTGGAGCCCGCGGCCGCGCCGCCTCCGGCCCCCGAGCTCGCCGGGCCGCCTTCCTCACTGCCGGCCTCGGCCGCCATCATGTTGAAGCCTGCTCTCCTCTAGCTACCCTGCCCGCCCGGGAGCCCCGGGGGCCAGCAGGCCCGGGCTGCGAGCCGCCCCACCCAGGCGCGTCCCCCTTCAGCTCTCCAGGCAGAGGAAACAACAACAAAAGGAGAGCGCCCGCCGCCGCCGCGCCCCCTCCTCGGGCCACAGCCCAAGCACCGCGGCACGGCTGGCTTACGGGAAGCGACGCGGGCAAAAAAACCCAGCGCCTGCAGAAACGCTCCCCGAGCCTCCTGTCCGCGCACACCCACACTCGCGCGCGCACATGCACACGGGCGCCAAACTTCCCGGCCGCGCTAAAGAGGAAGGGAAGCTCGCTGCAGCGGCTGGGGCAGCGCTCCCTCGGCCGCCGCCGCCGCCGCCGCCGCCGCGCCTCAGCGCCCGGGTTCCGGCCGCCCCCACCGCAGCCACTGCCAGGGCTGCCGGAGCCGCGGCCACCGCAGCCTCATCTCCGCCGGCTGGAGACCCAAGCGGTGGGAGGGGCGGAGGAAGGGGGCGGGTGCGCGGAACCCAACTTGGCGCCTAGCTACCTGCAGCTCTCGGGACGAAACCCGACTGAGAGAGAAAGGAGGGCGGGCCCGGGGAGGAAGGGAGGGGAGGAGGAGGAGGAGGAGGAGAGGGCGGCTTCTGCGCAGGCGCCTTCCGGGAGCGCGTTCGGAGGAGGAGGAGGAGGAGGAGAAGGAAAAGCAGCCCGGGCAGGAAGCGGCGGGCGGACGCGCGCGCGCGGAGGCGTGGCACAGTCTCCCCTAGAACTGTGCCGGACGCGTGGTTCCAGGTCCCTCCACTAAGAGGGGTCCGGGGGTAGGCCTAGCTCTCCCGGCTTTGTTTGTTAACAGAGAGAAAAGGAAGGTACAACGTCACCTCCACGTCCCAGGGACTGGAAGGAAAGAATGATGCCAGGAAAGCCATTCCCTACCTTGTAGAAAAATGGCCTTAGCCAAGCAGGTGCATTTGACAACAAAAGTCAAAGCGCTATTCATAGTTTATTCTTTTTCGCTGCATTATACTAGTCACTGTACAACAGTCGTACGGTAAAAATTAGTTTAAGCCCAAATCCTGGGACTCAAAAAAGCAACTAATGAAAGTGAAGGTAGAAACAGGAGAAGTCAGATTTCTACCACTATATACTAAGTTCTCTTCACCCAATGGCTCTCACACACGTTTGCCTGCCACATAGTAATGAAGTGTGAAGAGGAAAAGTGCCTCAGAATCATAAATCAATATAATTTTGTCCTAGTTGGCATGCAAAAATCTGCAGGGCATACCAAAGACGTACCATATGTCTGAACTTTCCAAAGTTACCAAACTTAGATCGATGTCACCCTTGATGCAAAGAAAAGGTTTTGTCTGCCTTATGTGTGTGTATAAATTCATTCTCTCTCTCTCTCTCTCTCTCTCTCTCTCTCTCTCTCTCTCTCTCTCTCTCTCTCTCTCTCTCTCTCTCTCTCTCTCTCTCTCTCTGTCTTGGTATCCCCTGGGGACAAGATCCAAGGCCCTGTTGAATTACAAAATTATCTTATATGATTGGTGCACATTTTCACATAAACAATAAATCACCTCTAGGTAATTTACAACACTTAATATAAACTAAATGTCATTTATGTAGTTAGTGTGGAATAATAGCAAAAGTCTACACATTCTGTACGGGTACAATTTTCCAAATATTTTTATAGAGGTGTATGCCACCCATGAATATGTAGTTTGCCAATACAGACAGCGAACAGTATATAGGCATTCATTCAGAGAATTCATTCTGATTGAGATTGTCCCTGTTCGGAGTTTTGCCCTTCGGGATTCATGTATTGTACTGGCTTTTCAGTTCTCTCTGGAGAGAGTGTCAATTGAATACCATGGAATATCAATATATTTTCCCTGTTAAGTTTAACCAAACTAACTTTTGAAGGATGGCAAGAGGCTGCGGGAAAGGGAAAGGGGGTGGGGTGGGGTGGGGTCTGTTATCATTAAAGGAAATGACAAAGTGCAGGCAGGACATTGCCACCATCCGTCTGTGTGTTCCTGTATACCCTGTCTAGAATGACAATCAAACCTAATTAAATAGTAGTGCTTGCCACATATGCAGTGTGTCAGCTCAGAAAGTGAAAGTGAATTAGTTAAGGGAGCTGGAACTCAGAGTAAATCTCTGTCCAGTAACTCCTAAAAAAGATTTCATCCTAGACTTTATGAATCAGAAACTGCACAACCGTTTGTGCTTAAATGAATCCTTCCAGTGATTGTTGACACACTTAAATTTGAGAACTATGTTACACTGTGATATGCTAATTAAGGAGGCAATATACAGGAACTTGAAAAGCTGAAAAAAAAGAACAGATGCCATTTCTTAAGTGGATGGTAAGATGTAGGTATTGGTTTGCTAAGGTCTGTACTAGTCTAAACTGCTAAGCAAATAAGAACAAAATGAAGCCGACCCATCGTTTGCTAAATAATAATGAAATACTGCTTCTTACAGTGGCCTCCTTAAAACAGATTTTCTTTTAAATATATACTAAAATCTTACTCTCATCTGCGCCTGCTTCTGAATGCAAGAACCACAAGTGCAACATCCCAGTAAACATTCACAGCCAAAAGGTTAGAAGCTCATGGTACTTAAACCCTACTCCTGCAACCCCAAGCCTCATCACAACCATCAGCTTCAGAATTCAGGTCTTTGAACTGCCTGTCAGGCTATCTGTGCCCACCTCTATTCATCAGTCTTCCTTTATATATGTTCAATGCCATCTTCCTGAAAATGCAGGTCAGGCTCACTACTCTAATCAGGAACTTAGCTCCTCCACATGTTCTTAATCTCTATTGTCTTCTATGTTTTGTTCCCTTTAAGTTTATCCAAAAATCTAATGTTCCTACTTCACTTAGTTTTCTCTTTGGCCTCTTTTCCTTTTCTACTTCTCTAATTTTTTTTTCCTCTGCTAATTTCTGTTTTGTGTTGTGCTTCTAGGTCATCTTTTTCTTAGCTTCTTGAAGCTGCATGAGTCAAAAACCGAACAATAATTTTTATTTTAAAACTGAAGTATTTGTTTGGAGAGGGAAATGACAAGGATTCGGCAGGAACTGATGTTAGGTGTGATCTTATGGTCTGTCAGTTGACAAAGGGAAGTAAACAGTCTTAATTAAATTCACAGATCGTCATAAGCAGAGAGGTGTTGGAAGGCAGAATAGCTTTTACACTCTAAAATAATCCATTATAGCTGTGATTTTACAAAAAAATTACTTGGGTCATTTAGTATTAGTAAATTTATCTATGATAAACAAATAATAAAAACCTAAGAAAAGGCATTCATGAGGAGATACTGAAAATTATTTATTCTCATCCTTGCCAACTCAGATATTAATATAATTCACTCCAAACTATTTTTGCACTTTCTGTATATCAAGCTGATAAAATGGCAATCCTGACTTGGTCATTGAGCATAGCAGAGAACTTGAATTCACTTAAGCAAATATTTGAAGAGTTGATGAGCCAACTAAGTGAAGGGCAAAATAAGGTACTTAAAACTGTGTTTAACAATTGCGAATTATTTTTGTGTCTCAGCACATTCTTGGCTATGCTAGTTGGTTCCTAGGCTTGTCAAATGTCAAAAGACTTCATTAGCTCAACTAAGTTGAGGAAGAAGCGTTTACTTCTAACCCTAGCACATCCACCACCACTTGCCACATTTGTTGTCCTAAAGCACTATTCCTCAGAGCACATTCCCTAATTAGGAAGATTGCTTGAAAAAAAAAAAAAAAACACCCAAAATCAAACAAAACAAAAACAAACAAACAAAAAACACTGAAGAGATACAGGTTCTGGGAAAGTCTTAGTTACTTTTCTCTTGCTATGAGAAAACAATATGACCAAGGAAATGTATAAAAGAAAGCATTTAATTGAGCTTTGTTTTGGAGAATTAAGAATCCGTGATGGTGAAACAGAGGTATGGTAGCAAAACTGGCTAAGCTGAGTCCTCAAGGCATAGGGAGACTTTCTGTCCCCTGAGCACATCTGGTGAGAGTAATGAGAATTATCCTATATTTTAGCAGTGCGTCCCTGTTCCTACTTTGAACTTTGCCCTATCTTGGAATAAGAGTTTTCAGAGAAGCCCAGTGAAGGGCTCATGAGCAGCATCACCTAGAGCTCCTGGTTCTGGTGAATCTCAAATTCAACATCAATCCTCAGCACTGTTTGCTGGTGGGTCTTGATACACCTCTACAGAGGAATTAGCCTATAGCTTTTCAATTGAGCCTCAAATTCTTAGGATGAGGGCCAAAGGCAACCACATTCTTGGCACTGGTCTCCAGCCCAGTGGCAATATTGTTCCCCTCGAAAACCTCAATCTGGTCCTCCGCAGACCATATCCTGTCAGCACCTACTATCTTGCAAGATCTGACTAGGATGGCCCACTAATGCCTTCCATGCCCAAAGTCCCAAACTCTCCCACACTTCTCCAAAGGACCACACCACATGGTCAGATCTGTTGGAGCAATAGCCCACTTGCTGGTACTAACTTTTGTCTTAATGATTTTTTCTGTATCTGTGACAAAACACCCTGACCAAGACAACTTATAAAAGAAAGCATTTAATTGGGCCAACACCTTCAGAGGGTTAGAGTCCATAATGGCTGAGCAAAGGTATGGGCAGCATGCGGAGCTGGAAGCTGCAAGCAGGAGATGAAGAGAAGACATCCTGGAAATGGAGCCAGTCTTTGGACAGCTCAAAGCTTTTCCCTCGTGACGCACCTCCTCTAAGAAGGCCTCAGGTAGTGAGGATTTTGTAATTTTAGTTTCTTTGATCCCAGCGCTGGGGAATAAGAGGCTGCTTCACAGCAGGTGACTATGATTTGCCTAGTGCTCCAACAGGGCGGTGCTTTGGCCAGCTGCAGATAGTTTCTGCTAGTGTATAATGTTTGGAATCCTGAGAACTTTTCAAAGGACGTAATTGCTAGGGCCCTGAGAGGCTAGTTTGTTGCTAATTGCTGTTGCTGTTGTTGACTAGTTGGTGTTGGATGCTGTCGTTTGCTGTTTGCCAAGTGGTTATGCACAAAGAAACAACAAGAAGAAATTAGATGTTTTGACAATGAAGGCCAAACTTGCTCAACGGAACTCAACACCCCAATCATCAAGAAGTAGTCTAACAATAATTTCTCCCCCTTCACCTTCTATCCTATTTTTCTCTCCATTCTAGTGTTAGGGGGATAATAATGGTGGAGAGGGGTGGAAAAGAGAAAAAGGAACCCACAAAGTATCCAAAGTGCTGCAGCCACACCTCTAATGCTTCTCATACAGTGCCACCAACTCGAAACTAAGTATTCAATTATGAGCCTATGGGGGTCATTCTCAGAGATTATTATATGTAACTTACTGGATAAAAAAGGGTTTTGAAACATAAATATCTTGGAAAAAAATCAAAGAATAGGTTGACCTCAGATGCAATAAGCAAACTTCAAAGAAATTAAGAGCCCTCTAGCACATCCCGCTAAATATTTCTCAATTCACTTGTTCTTCTAAAGACTTTAAATTTCATTGTTATAGTAACATGGAAGACACAGCTGCATAATCTCAAGTCCTGCCTCTTTCCACCAAGTCTCTCTTGCATCTGACACATGGCTGAAGTGTTCCATACTGCTCTCTTACCTGTCTTCACTGGGTCTCTAGTTTTGCTTCTCACTTACTGAATGTGTGTGTGTGTGTGTGTGTGTGTGTGTGTGTGTGTGTGTGTGTGTCCGTGTCCCCGCGTGCGCGCGCAGGCATCTGTGTGCATGTGTGCATGCACATGTGTACCCAGGCATGGGGCAGTGCTCCACCATCTTGTTTTCCAATTCATGAGACTACCTTTTAAAAGAATATTCCCAAAAGACCTACATTTTTGTTGCTGCTGTTCCAGAGGTCCTTCAAGCTCTGCAGATGTAGCCCCTGCCACGGCAACTCGCCTTGGAGCCTCTATGAGTCTCTAAGGCTCCTCAGAGCTGACCTGGAGTGCCTACAGCCACTGCCTTCTTAAATAGCTCATTAGGCAACTTGGTATGCAACAGCCTGTAGCTTCACTTGGCTCCAGGTGTTTTCTTTCTTTTTTTCTTTTTTTTTTTTCTTTCTTTTTTTTTTTTTTTCTTTTTTTCCGTTTTTCTTTAGGCAGCCATATCATTGTTATGGGTAAATCTTCTCAGAAATATCTAGGAGACACAGTCTCACAGCAGGTTGCCTGGTCCTCTGTCTCTTACAATTTTTCTGTATCCCCCGTCCCTTTCCATAATGTTCCATGATCCTTAAGTGTAGCAGTTGTGTTGTAGTGTATCCATCGGGACCGGGAATCACATTATCATGTGTTCTCAGCATTTTGACCCGTTGAGTTTCATCAGTTGCCAAGCGAAGCTTCCTTGATGATGTGTGAGAATTGCATTTCCCTGTGGATATAAGGATGAGTGTGATAATGCAATTAGGAAGTATGGTTTAGTACAGGAAGTAATGGGTTCTCTTCTAAGATCTATGACTTCTCTAGCTTGGGAAGTTGGCAATGTTACCAGTACCACACATGATTTACCTCCTGTTGAGAGGCCATAAATCCAATTAGACCAATAAAACCAATAGCTGTTGTTCCCTCTAAGATATGATTTCCACCATTTTACCCTTAGGGATATCTCGCCAGGCTGGTCACTGTAGTTCACAGGTGTCACTGTTGAATAGAACTGTCGGTTGCTTTGTTTGTGAAAGACGTGCCCCTCGACCTGTTCTGGAAAAGCAATGACATATAAGGAAATACTGCTATGACCAGAAGTCAGCCAGGCATGATGACACATTCCTGTAATCCTAAAATTCCTGTAATCCTCTTGGGAAACAAAAAGAATGATTGAAAATTCCAGGTTAGGTTAGGCTACGTAGGAAGATCTGGTCTCAGTAACAAAAAGAGACACCAGAGCCATCTTCCTGTACAGCTTAAAAGTCTAAGCACTTAACAGGTACTACATATCAACTTTCGACATTCTCTCAGAAACCTCCAACCCTGCCTCCTATGTGACAAGGGGGCACACAGGACTGGTTTAATTTCTGGGCTGTTATAATCAAGCTTTTCTGCAGCTCTATAGGACTGATTCTTGAGAGCACTTACTGCACATAAATATTTATATGCTTAAATCTTTTCCAATTCTATATACTATGTTAAAAGAAGGTAAGGAAAGAAATCCAGTATTAATTGCAATCCAACCGTACACTTAACAATATAGCTATTCTAAATGAAATAAACTGTCTCTTCAATTATAGTAAGTGTGTATATTATATGAATACCTATGTTCAAAATAGCTTTGAGGTGATGTTGTAGACCAGTATGCCCTAAACTTACTTTCTTGAAAGGGATAACGTAAGTGGAGATATACAGTCAGGCTTCCACCATATTTATTTAACAAACTGTAAATTGAAAATATTCTTTCAAAATTCTATCTGTGTTGAACATAAAGGATTTTTATTCCCTGCACATTTCAGTGTAAGTATTTACCTAAAACAATCGTGCTTAGAGTATTGTATGTATTCCAGAGATTATTTAAAGTATATGGGGAATATTGTATAGGTTATATGTAAATATTACATCATTTTATGTCATCCATGAATTTTGTTATCTGTATCTTGAGGTATATATTTACAAATTTTGAGAGGCTACTATAGAAATATCTTTATACATGTCATTCCCTTTGTGTTGCATCAATATTTTTATTTAAAAACATACTAATGTCAAATCAGTATCAGTGAAGAATACAACATGTGCAGCGATTAAAGCTTAGGTGTAAAAACCACAAGAATTTTGTGTATGGTAACCATCACCTGTGTGGATACAGCCACATATAATATCCTCAAGATCTGGCCTAGATAGTACTTGGCTGAGTTAGCAGCTGGTGAAACACGGTCAGCTGAAAGGACAAAGAAAACCCAGGGAAGGAGCAGTCTCCTTAGGGTGCTGACACAGCCCTATAGTGTGAATTCAGTTTCAGCCACTAATCTACATAATTTCTTGATCTGTTATTGTTATAAAAATACTTCAGCTTTACTATGCATCACACCAAAGTATCATTCATGCATCCCTTTATTCCACAACTACTAATACATGTCTGATGTAATATAGCAGCCTTATTGCTATATCACAAACCATTACAGAGACAGCACTGTGAAAGAAGATACATTTATACACTCACAGAAGTTTGTACTTGATTGTCTGTTCTGAGTCATAGCAGGCTAGACTCTACTGGCTCTACTCCCCAAGGCTCCAGCTCTCACCCAAGCTTCTTAGGTGTTGGCAGAATCCACTCGCTGCAGTTGTAGGACTGTGATTCCTGATGCCTTGTTGGCTGGGCATGGGAGGCTGCTCTCAGCTTTCGTCCACTGCTTTCTGCTGCATGGGGGCCATACTTACACTGCAGCTGTCCCTCCCTTTTAGGTAGTCAGTAACTTTTTATAGTCTCTTTTACATTTATCAGAGAAAACTCTGTTTTAAAGGTTTCTGTGATGATGTCAGACCTGCCTTGATGATTGCCTTATTGTAAGGTCAAATATTTAAGATATTAATTACATCTATAGAATTCCATTCCATCAATTTATGAGTTAGCATTTGTGCAAGTGGAAGGAGGTATGAATACATAAGGGGTTTGGAATCTTGAAAAACCATTGTATAATTCTGAATTAAAAACCTGGATTTTGCTATGTGTCTCAGCACACAAGACACAGAAAGAAAGAAAGAAAGAAAGAAAGAAAGAAAGAAAGAAAGAAAGAAAGAAAGAAAGAAAGAAAAGAAAGAAAGAAAGGAAGGAAGGAAGGAAGAAGTTCTTGTTTATATGGAGCATACTTTCTAGAAAGTTGAAGGGAAAAATCATGTATTCCATTTTTTTTTCAAGCATCCTATTTCAGGTTTTGAGATGGAGTCATTAGAATAGACCACACCTGATTTACATTTGCTATTTCGTGTTAACATTCAATTAACTTTATTTTTTAGCAGATGGTATGGCATTTTTTTTGTTTGTGTTTATAATGCGTCTGTCACAAAAATGCCTGCACTGAGCATTTATATCTTATTTTAGATTCACAGAATTTCAGGAATGGTAGCAGGGAGGGAAATCAAAGATTATGCCATGGTTTGTTAGCATTTAAGGAAAAGGACGTTGAAGAGAGGCTTTTCCTGTTTATACTTAGTAAAATACCAAGGTGCTAGTGTATTTATTTTTAATATATAGACTTCTCAAGTGATAACAGATGTGGCCATCTCTAACGAGCGCCTTTCTTGAAATAGAGCAAAAACATAAATAGCAAGAATGGGCAAGGTACCAAGGAAACGGACTAATCAGGCAGATGGTGCTGTTCTGGGGGAAAGTCTGTGTAAACCCATAACTGCAGCAGTGAGCAGAACAGGGCCACCAGGAGCATGGAAACTTGGCATGGTTTTCTGTTAACATCTCATTATGTTACAATAAACCACCAGGTTTACATATGGATTTTTTGGTAGATTATATTATAAATTTTTGTTGTTTCCTTCATTACAATGTTCCTTTTTCACAAAAGCAAACTTTTGCCTAAAATATAACTTTCCATAATTGAGATATCTTAACAGATTTATTTTTTTCTCCCAATGCATTGTTGAGTCTCTGTCATACTGTTTGACATTTGTTGATCTTAATAGCATTTAATCATTTTGTTGTGGATTGTTTTTAAATGTAATAAAATAAGTGTATAACCAACAGGGGCTCTGCCTATATATATATATATATAAAAGCATGATTAACTCAAGTGTATTTGGTCAAGAATGGAATTTTGCATGAACGGAGGCAAAAAAAAAAAAAATTTCTAACAGGAAACCAGAAACGGAATAAAAACACAAAAGGTATCTCTGGCACAATGCCCTGGAGGTCAGCAGCCATGGCCAAGAGCATGAGGTAATGTCAGAAATGAGAAAACACCCTGGGCTGGATCTTTGTCCCTCTGACCCTAAGATCATTAGTGTTTGTGTGAAATATGGTATGTATGGTGATTTATAAAGATGAGAGTTGAAAATGTCTTCTTACTTCCATCTCACTATACCCAAGTAGGACACAACATGTCTTGTTATCCTCAGTCTACAGGTGAATAAATGCGTACCACAGAGAAGTTAGATTGCTGGAATTCATATAGTTACTACTAAATGGTAGAGATGCCTCCAGTACTGACTCATCTTTTTTTTTTTTTTAACCCAACACGCTATGGCTGAAGATTAGAAGTCAGTATCGGCTGACTTAGTTAAAGAACTGAATTTGTTTCCCTTCATTATCTTAGTGTATATGCAGCCTGCAGAAGCTGCTTTACAAGGTAAAGCATTAGTTTTAAATGCCAAACACACCCATCTCATCACGAGTATATTTTGGAATATTCTGATAGATTTGAGACATTTTATAAAAAAAATTCCCTAGGTTTGTCTCTCTTGTACCAAGTGAAAGAAACCAAAAGGTACAGCCATGGAATAACGAACGTGAGGTGCTTTGAAAAGATGGACACGATGCTACAGATGCCTTCCTCAAGCATAAAAGTAAGGACATTGGGGAAAGATAGGAGGGAGGACTTGGACATCCAATTAAAAGGAAGCAAGCCTGGGGACTGCACTGTGGTCTGCTCTGCTTTACTCTTCAAAGAGAACAGCTGTGATAAAACAACAACAACAACAACAAACAGTTGTTCTGTGTGAGTCTGCTCTCTTTCTCTGTCACAAAATAAGAGCATTCTATATGGGGTGTGGGGAGATGGCTCAGTCTGTAAGCTGTAAAAAGGCAAGTGCAGTAGTAGTACGTGCATATAACCCTGGCACTGAAGAGGGAGACACAGGTGGAGGCACTGAAGTCCCTGCACAACCAATGTAGCTGACTGTAGCATAGACAGGTGAGGAGTTCTAGCCTCAGTAAGAAACATCGTCTCAAAAACAAAACCCCAAAATAAAGTGGAGAGACTCTGAGGAAGTCATCCACCAGTCATCTGCCTGAAAGTGTAAGTGGGAATGAATACAATGTATCTGATATTTCAATACTGATAATATATAGTATTCATAGCTTTTTCTAGAGAATAAAGAGTCTGAATATGCTGTTAGACCAGGTGTATATGAGTCTGTGTGGTCCTTCCCCTTCACTTGGCGGATGTTGATGTCCAGGCTGTTTCTGGTGGGCATGGATGCTTCCAGCTACCTCAACCTGTTGGTGTATGAGAGAAATTTCCATGTGCTTTGGGTGAAATTATAATAGTGGCTTAGGCTACCTTAATAAAGTTAGTGTCCTGCACAAGATCTCTTCCCAAAGAACATGCCTCTGGTAGCTATTCTTATCAACTTAACGATATCTGGAATTAAGTAAACCCAAATGGTTGGGCACACCTGTAAGGGTTTTTTTTTTTTTTTTTTTTTTTTCTATATTAAATCATTTGATGTGGGAAGACCCACTTGTAATTCAAATCTTTTGAGGTGAGTAGATCCAGCTTGAATCTGACCGCACTCTCACTGGCTGCCTCTAAAAAAGCCATGGAAGAAGGCTTTCTTTCCTTGCCTACTTGCTCTCACTCTTGTTGGCTCATCCATGCCCACTTCTCTGGGATTCCAGTATATACTGAAGACCAACCGGGACATCCAGCCTCACGGGACTGAAACACCACTGTATTCTTGGATCTCCCATTGCTAGTGAGCTGAACCACAGACTGCAAGGCATTCTAATAAAGCCGTGTGTGTGTGTGTGTGTGTGTGTGTGTGTGTGTGTGTGTGTGTGTGTGTGTGTGTGTTCATTGCATCAGTTCTGTTTCTCTGGAGAACCCTGACAAAGACAACAGCTTTTATTTTCTTTCCTCTTTGTGGATGAGAACAGTTACAGATCTCTTTCTCTGTAGCCCATACCTTTAATCTGCGAGCCCTCACCATTGCCTCAGCATGGAGGTTCTCATATCACTTCTGAAGAAAATAATACATCTCCATGTCATGGTAGCTCAACAACCGTAGCCCACTCTATCACTAATCTTAATGCTTCCAGTGCTTTAATGCTAAGACATTGGTCAATTCTGTTTACATTGATGCCTGCTGCTACAATCCTAGATAAGAAGGAATCAAGATTCAATGGAGATAAAACCACCAAATAACCTGAGGCCACTAGAAATCTCAGAGTATTATCATTTCTCCAGTGGCCACCCTCTGTATTTGACTCACCAGGACTTTGAACCTAGCTTGCTACATATAGTCAGTCCTGTAGACTTTTGTTTTTTCAGATATGTCCCACGAAAGCCTTCACTTACCAGGAAACTGGGACAGAGGGGAAGGCATCCTATTGGGACTCTAAATGAGAGACGCATGGGAGAACAGCAAAATAAAAGGATACAGAGGGTCCTAGAAATCTACAAGTAGAACAATATGATAGGCAGATTTGGGCCCAGGGGTCCCGCTCAAACTAAGGCACCAGCCAAGGACAATACAGAAGGTAAACTTTAAACCCCTTCCCAGATCTAGCCAATGGTCAGAATGTTCTCCACAGTTGAGTGGAGAGTGTATACAACTTTCTCACATATTCTGGTGCCTCACATTTGACCATGTCCCCTGGAGGGGGAGACCTGGTGGCACTCAGAGGAAGGACAGCAGGTAGCCAAGAAGAGACTTGATACCCTATGAGAATATACAGGGGGAGGTGATCCCCCTCAGGAACAGTCATAGGGGAGGGGAATAATGGGAAAATGGGGGGGCGGGGAGGAATGGGAGGATACAAGGGATGGGATAAACATTGAGATGTAACAAGAATAAATTAATAAAAAAAAAAAATACAGAGTTGGAGGTGAATCCTGGAAACATACTTAGGTGAGTAACAAAAGAAGTTAAGAGTCAAACTTTTTTTTTGAAAAAAGTAAGGATTATAAGAAGTTATATTATAGCCATTGTTATAAGAAGTTAGTTATATTACAGCCATTGTTGTGCTAACTAAAGAATTTCTTTATCTGCTGCACTCAACTTGTCCTAACATTATTTATTTATTTATTATTTGTTTTTCTTGAATCCACTCTAATTTCAACAAGCCAACCTTTAAATGGTGTTTTTTTTTTTTTTTTTTTAATTTGTTCACTGTACATCCCACTGTAGCCCCTTGCTTTGTCTCCTTCTGGTCCCACCTTCTCTCCCTCCTTTATCCCTCCTTCATACCTCCTCAAGTCCTCAAAAAAAGGGGAGCCCTTCTTTCCTGTCATCTGACCCCAGCCTATCAAGTCTCATCTGGACTGCTTGCATCTTCTTCCTCTATGGCCTGGCAAGGCCTCCCCGCCAGGGGGAAGTGATCAACTTGTGGGCACCAGAGTCCATGTCAGAAGTAGTCCTTACTCCCTATATTATGGTACCCACAAGGAGACTGTGTTGCCTATAGACTATATCTGAGCAGTGGGGCTAGGTCCTCACCATGCATGGTCCTTGTTTGGTGCATCAGTCTCTGAAGCACCCCTCCTCCCCATTTGGATTTAAGGCTCCATTGGCTTCCTTGTGGAGGTCTTCTCCCCTCCAGGTCCTTCTGTCCCCCAACTCTTCCATATGACTCCCTGTGTTCCACCTCAATGTTTGGCTGTTCAGCATCTGTTTCATCCCCCACTGGGTGGAGTCTTTCAGAGGACTTCTATGATAGCCTGTTCCTTCTCTCTATTTTCTCTTCTGAATGAGAATGAGAATAAAGCATTCTCCATGGGCCCTCCTTCTTTAGGACTGTATATTGTAGTGCGGTTATCCTGTATTATGTGGCTAATATCCGCTTATGAGTGAGTATGTACTATGCATGCCTTTCTGGGTCTAGGTTATCTCACTCAGGATGATCTTTTCTAGTCCATCCACTTGCCTGCAAATGTCAAGATTTCCTTGTTTTTAATAGCTGAGTAGTATTCCATAGTGTAAATGTACTACAGTTTCTTTATCCGTTCTTCAGCTGAAGGACATCTAGGTTGTTTCCGAATTCTGGCTACAGCCTCTGACTTGTAAGCTGCTCATCATAATCTAAATATATTTGGCAAAGAAGATAAATTGACAATGACAACATTGTCAGAAGTGTTACCAATTCATGGTCCTCTGTCAACAATTTGAAGAGGAATGAAGAGATAATTAGAAGGAAGAAAACCTTGAGCATAAAAAGTTCTTCCAACCTTTTTCAAGATCTCAGTTGAGAGCTGTTTTTGCTTTGGGCTTCAGAATGAATTGATATCTAGAAAAATGAAACTAAAATCTGAAAATACTGTACGAAATACAGTCGAACTTAAAGCACAAGCTCTAGAGAGCTGTATTTAAGTAACACGTAAGAGCCTATGGGATAGAGCAATGATTCGTTCATGGCTTATTGCATCATGGGCCACCGTGATAAACTCAAACTTTAGCTGTCTTCTCCTTTCCAGAGGCTAAAGTTTAAACAGTCCAGTCCTTTAAACTTTGATGAGTCCCCATCCTAAAGTCACCAAAGGGTCCCCTGCAAGCCGCCATGTCATTACCATAAAACCAATCTTGTCCCTTTGGAGCTTGCAAGGGTTCCCCTGAAGCCTAGCAACCCGGCACAGGAGGCCCTGAAGATTCTAACATACCCAAGGCACAAGAAAACAAAACAAAACAAACAAAACCTTAAACAGCCTGTATGAAGATGAAGGAGGTCCTTTAAAAGGACATGAATACATCTCTTAAACACATCAAGGAAAAAAACAGACAAACAGTTGAAGAAAAATTAATAAAACTGTTCAAGACCTGAAACATCTCTTGTTCTGGGATCACATGTGTGCACCAGTATTTTTTTTTTTTTTATGTGGGTGTCCAGGATCCAAACGCATTTCCTCATGCTTGCACTCCAAGTGCATTCGTTACTGCCCAAGCCATGTTTCCAACTGCTTAAGGCAATTTTAATTTACATTTCTCTGATGGCAAAGGGTATGGCCACTTTCAGAAATATTTATTTGGTCATTTTTGCTTATTCTATTTGAGAAGAGTCTGCTTCATTCATCAACCCAGTTATTGACAGGAAATTGTATTTGTTTTTGTTTTTTTCTGTCTAGAGACATTAACCTCCTGTCTGATGTTTAGTTGACCACAATGTTTTTGCATTCTAAGTTTGTCTCTGGTGATTATTTCCTTTCTGTGCAGAAGGTTTAAAATTTCTTGTAGTCAGATTGGTGTTGTTTCCTGTGCTACCTTCTTTTAATTTTTCTCGAAAGTTCTTGTGTATGTCTGTAACTTAAAGTGTTTCTCTCTTACACTTTAAACATTTCAGGTCTTATGTTACTGTATTTGACTCACAGTGAATTGGTTTTGGTGTAAGAAGAAAGAACCTAACTTTAAACTTCAGCTTGTAGATATCCTGTTTTTCCATCAACATTTGTTGGTCTGGGATGGAAACCGAGATGCTCAGTGTTGTGGGCTGAGTTAGGGCAGACTCCTTAGCAGTGGAGGGCCTCTCTCTTGCTCTCCTGTTCTTACTGGGGTGAATGGTCCAGGGCTTCTCACTCCTTGCAGGCTACAGCAGCCATGAGGTCCATCAGCCTGTTATTGCACATGCATTTATTGTCATACCAGGAAATGAGCTTTACAAAGCTATCAATAAGAGCAATGCCAACCTCGGCATCATAGGTGGAAGAATGAGCATCACTAGTAAAGTTGAAGGATACAGCCTGGTCCTTAGTTTAGTCCAGGATGCCCTGTTGCTAGGCCCTAGATGCCTGCTCCACCATCTTCTTGATGCCAGTGTACCTAGCAGCTTTCTCCATGCCAAAGGTTATATCCATTAACAGACATATTGGTAGTAGGAACATGAAAGGTCATGCCAGTGAGCTTTCCTTTCAGCTCTGGGATGGCCTTGCCTTTGCCATCCACAAGGCTGAAATGAGCTGTGGAGGAATGCCTTGAGTGGGTGTAGCAGTTGTCAATAAAGCGCTGTTTAGCCAATCAGTTGGGCAGAAAGACAGGAAGTGAAAGGCAGGGCTTCCAAGGAAGGTTAGAAGATCAGTTTTGGATAGTTGAGAGTTGAGGAGAGAAGCTGCCAGAGGAGGATCAGATCGGCAAGGGATTGGGATATATGTCGGTTTTGAGGCCATAGGATTAGAATAGTTTAGCTTAGCTTACCAGATTAGTAGTAGTTTAGAATCTGCCCAGCGTAGGGCTTGCAGCTTTCAAATACACTGCAGTCTCACTGTGTCGGTTATTTGTGCCCTAGTCCTTGCTGATAAGTTATTTGCAACACACAGCCATGGCCACACCAGTGAATGTAGGGATAATGTTCTGGGAAGCTCCACAGCTTCCTAGAAGGGCCATCCACAGTCTTGTGTGTGATTGTGATGGCGTCCTTCCGCAATACCGGAGTGGTCATGGATGATCTTGGCCAGGGGGGCTAAGCAGTTGGTGGTGCCGGAAGCATTGCTGACAATCTTCACTTGTCATACTTCTTATGGTTCACACCCATCACAAACATGGGAGCATCAGCAGAAGGGGCAGCGATGACTCTCTTGGCTCTACCCTTCAAGTGTGCTCTGGCCTTTTTCATGGTGGTGAAGACACCAGTAGACTCCACAGCGTACTTTGTACCAGCATCACCCCATTTGATGTTAGGAACATCTCACTCCTGGAAGATAGGGATGACCTTCCCATTGGTGACAAGTTTCCCAGCCTTGACTTTACCGTTGAATTTGCCATGGGTAGAGTCATACTGGAACACGTAGGCTATGTAGTTGATGTCAATGAAAGGGTCATTGATGGCAGCTATATACATGTGGCCAGAGTTGAAGAAACCCACTACGGCCAAATCCGTTCACTGCAGCCTTCACCATCATGTCTCAGGGACAAGACTGGTACTAGTAAGATGCGCTGTTTCTGTAATAGAGAGCCTTACAATATTCTTAACATGTTTGGGGTGTGGTTTGAAAATAATTTGGTGAAAAACATTGAATATTATTTGGGAGAAATTAATACATGCTTTCCTTTTATTTTCTCTTTCTTTGCCGTGTTGCTGGTATCATAGTAATACTGCCTGTTCAGAATGACCCTGATACTGTTCTGTCCCGTGCTGCAGAACATGTGTGAGAAGTGATGGTGTTACTGTTCCTTAAACATTTGGCAGCATCTGTTAGAGAACCCAGTCTTGTGATTTTCCTCTTGGGGAGACTTTTAATTACTGCCTCAGTCTCTTTGCTTGTTAAGTGTCTGTTGTTGATAACTTCTTTAGTTCATTTTGGTAAATCCTGTGTGTTCATAGATATCTGATTCTTCTAAAATCTTCAGCCTTTTGGAATATCTTTTAAAGTGTTTCTTATAATTCTGTGGATTTCATCAGAGTTTATTACATTTTTTTAAAAATATATTTTATTAATTTATTCATATTACATCTCAATTGTTATCCCATCCCATGTATCCTCCCATTCTTCCCTCCCTCCTGCTTTCCCCCTACTCCCCTCCCCTATTACTGTGACTGAGGGAGACCTCCTCCCCCTGTATATGCTCATAGGGTATCAAGTCTCTTCTTGGTAGCCTGCTATCCTTCCTCTGAGTGCCACCAGGCCTCCCCATTCAAGGGACATGGTCAAATATGGAGCACCAGAGTTCGTGTGAAAGTCAGTCCCCACTTTCCCCTCAACTGTGGAGAATGTCCTGTCCACTGGCTAGATCTGGGTAGGGGTTAAAAGTTTGCTGCACGCATTGTCCTTGGCTGGTGCCATAGTTTGAACAGGATCCCTGGGCCCAGAACCGCCCATCATAATGTTCTTCTTGAAAGTTTCTAGGACCCTCTGGATCCTTCTATTTCCCCATTCTTCATGCTTCTCTCACCTAAAGTCCCAATAGGATGTCCTCCCCTCCGACCCACTTTCCTGGTAAGTGAAGACTTTCTTTATCATTACTAATTTTATTAATTTGGGTCTCCTCTCTTTTCATTTGGCTCAGTTTGTCATTTTCTTATCTTTTCAAAGGAACAAATACTTGATTAAGTCTATTTATTGTTCCTTTAGGCTACATCTAATTACTTTTGGCTTAATTTTTATTACTTCCTGACATCTCCCATTTTTGACTTGGGTCATTTTTTATTTGCTTTTGAACCTTGAGGTGCAGCCTTAGGCTATTTACTTGAAATTTCTCTTTTTAAACATTAATTAATTAATTTATTTATGGATGTACTGTTATGAAGCTGATGACCCCAGCATAGTACAATATTTGTGGGTGTTTGCATATGTGTTCATTTGTGTAATCATGAATGTGATGCAACATGCATGTGGAAGTCAGAAAACAACCTTGGGTGTCAGTCTTTACCTTCTACTTCATAGGAGATGGGGGTCTCAGGGTTTTGGGTTTGTTTGGTTGCTTGGTTAGTTGGTTTGGTTTGGTTTGGTTTGTATTGTACTCCAGGCTAGCTGGTGCATGCTGGGATTCTCCTATCTCCACCTCCAATTTTGCTCCAGGAGTGAGTGTTGGGATTACAGATACACACTACCAGGTCTAATTTTACGTAGATTCTGTGGATCCAAACCCATAACCTCATGCTTGTGAAGCAAACGATTTGTCCATTGAGCAACGCCCCGCCCCCCCAGCACAGAGAGTGCTGATTTTTAAATTTTAATCATTTACACTATGAAATTTCCTCTTAAAACTGCCTTAGCTATTTCCCAGAAGTTTTGGTAGGTTGTTGTATTTCTTTTACTTAGTTCTAAGACCTAAAAATTTTTCCTCTGGACTACTTCAGTGACTCTGCTTATCCAAATGTGTCTTGTAGGGCTGGAGAGATGACTGCTTTTCCAGAGGATCCAGGTTCAATTTCCAGCACACACGTGCTGGCTCACAACCATATGTAACTGAAGTGCCAGGGGATCTGACACCCTGTTCTGGCCTCTGTGGGCACTATGCATTCACAAAGTGTACAGACATACATAGACAAAATTCTCATACACCTAAAATGAAAATAAATAAATCTTTAATCCTAAATGATATATTGTATACTATTGAACAATTTGTGTGCTTTGCATGACTTTTCTTACTGCTGAAGTTTAGTTTTATACCGCTATGATCTGATAATATACACGGAATTATTTCAGTTCCCTTCTTATTTTTAAGCCTTCATCTGTATCCTACAATGTGCTCAATTTTAGAGAAGACCGTGTGGGCTGCTGAGAAAAAAAACGTATATTCTGGACTCACTAGATAAAATATTCTGTAGATGTTTGTTACTGTTTCTTTGTTAACTTTTAGTTTGGGAAACCTACTTAACAACCAGGATGAGGTAATGGAATTATTCACTATTACCATATAAGGTCCTATCTAAACTTTGATGCCTTTTAGTTTATGCCTCCTATTTTATTATGAACTTGAGATCCCTGATGTTTGATGTATAGATATTTACAACTGTCATATCTTTGTTGATAAATTCTTTCCTATATTAACATTTAAGTCCCTTCTTTAGCTCTTCCTAGTAGCTTTGGCTTTGAAACTATTTTCATCACATGTGACAATAGCTTTATCAGCTGATTTTCAGCTTCTATTGTTGGCATGTTGATTTCCATCCTATGACTCCTATAGGCTTTGAACTTTTTCAAATCTACTTTATTTGGGGTTCTTTAATGCTTATATCTCCTTCCAACTTACCTGCCCTACATAGGCGAGAAAAGAGGTTAATGGAAATAGGAGAAATTGAGCTTTTCAGACTCAGTCCCTTGGCACTATTCCATTGGTTTAGTCAGCAGGATTCCAGAAGACCTGTTAAACAGCAAACGAGCAATTCAGCAAAGGTGACTGTAACTGCAGCAGCCAGAACCTGGAGCATTCTCTGGAGCAGTTCTCTCTAGTAGTGTGTCAAAGTGGAGGGATGAACAGCCAAACAGTAGGAAACTATGCCAAGACCAAAAAACCAAAAAAGCCAAACTTTTGTTTTGCTACACACACACACACACACACACACACACACACACACACACACACACACACGCACACACACGCACACACACGCACACACATGCACACACATGCACACACACACACACACACACACACACACACACACACACACACACACTATCTCAAAGTCTATATTGCTATGTTTATCAGTTGGCAAAGACCATGCCCCTGCAAGAGGTGTTTCCTCTTCTAATGGACAAACATCACCTGTTCTCTCACAAGTCTGTTTCCAGTGGACAAACACTGCACACTCTCATACAAGTCTGTTTCACATCCCACACTTGGGATCAAAACGAAAGACTGTCATCTGTAAGGTGTGTTTCTTGGAGACCACAGATTTTGTTTTTTAGTCTGTCACTTACCCTGCATGTTTTAAATCACAAGTTGAGGTGATTTGCACTTAAAGTTACTACCGAGTCAGGTTTGCTGTGTCCTAGGCTTTGCTGGCAGTTGTTCTGGTTCTTTGGATTATTGCTAATTCCTTTTCTTCTCCCCAATTTGTAGTAGAGGTTTTCTGGCCTATTGTGTTTGACATAGTAGATTCCTTCCAATGTCTCCTTTGTTCGTTTATTCTGCTCATAAAATATATAGTCTTTACTGTGTGCTTGTGAGTGAGACTTTCATTTCTCTGTCTTTGTGTGTAGTAGTTCTTTTCACTTTCAGCAGTGTTGGCTTGGTTCTCAGGGGTTATCTCAGATTATGCTCATTGTGAAAATGGTAATACTCCATCAGTTTTAGGAGACAACTTTTCTGGGTATAGAATTTTTTTTTTTAATTTTCTGGACTTGAAGTATATCACATCATGTTTTCCTGGTTTATAAGGTTTGGGGGAAAAGATCTAATTTTCTTCTGGTGTTTGTGCCTTTGTGTATGAACCAGCCTTTTTCCTCTCATAGATTTTAGCATTGTTTCTATGATTTGTATTTTTGACCTCTTGTTGTAATGAATATTTGGGGTCCTAAATAACAATCTTTGGGTGTTTATTTTCATTCATTACATGTAGGAAATTTTCCTATATGATTTCATTGAGTAAGTTATGTATACATATAGAGTTTATTTCAGCCCCTTGTTCTGCCCTGTGGATTCTGAGGTTTGGTCTCTTGACTATATCCTACCCTCGAAGTTTGTTTTTCTGTTTGGTCTAATCTGTTGATGATGTTGATGATGACTGTATTCTTACTTGACTAATTGTCCTGTTTTTACCAATTCTATATGATTCTTTTTTTAAAATATCTATTTACTGAACTTCTTATCCAGTTTTTTTTCTCCTCAAATTTCCGACCACTTCATGCATTTTGCTAACTTTCTTACTCCTGAATTGATTTGCTTTGCTTCACTCATTGTTTTAAGTCATTTAGACATCATTGGACCTTTTAAATAGTATGTCTCTGGAGTCTTTCTTTACAGTTTTGTTATATCATTATACTTACTTTCTGGCACTAAGGAATCTGTGAGCTTATGGTGGTGCCGTGGTAGCTTGTAGTTTTATTTTATGTGTGCTTGTTGTGTTTTGTGCATCTCTTGTGATAGAGTCCATCCGTTTTTATTTTTCCTTTTTCCTCCCTCTTTTTGTTTATTTTATGTGAGTATAGCTAATGTGTTTTTCTTGAATTTTTCTCTCCTTAGCTCTACTTAGTGGAAAAGCCAACTAGGGTGATGGGTACAACAACTCTACATTAGTCCTGTTGCTGAAAGGCATCTCAAGTGAGACATTGGCTAAAATAAAACCAGTGAATGAATAAAATACACTTGTTTAAATCAAGTAAAAGCTAAATATGTTAAATACATACAATTAGAAATATATGTTAGAATCTTGGTCAGTATTTATTTCTAATTGAGACAATAAGGCTTTACTCCTACCTTGGTTGTCTTTTGTTGAAGCCTCAGTAGATGGTGGGGAAAGCTGATAATCTCAATAATCCAAACAATTTATGTCAGTGTGTCCTTCTAGCTCGGAGGGCTTTCTCTGTGGTACTTTCCTTTTTGTTTGAAACTCATGGTCCAAGACCTCATATGCCAATTAGAATTTTGTCTACGGTGTTTGGAGGATCTATTCTTTTCCTTCTTTAAACTTGAGGGGGCGTTCTGCGGCCAAGCCTCTGAAAGGGTGTAGAAGGGTCACTGCCTGTTTACCTCTGCCTCTGAGAAGCATCTTTGGTTTTCTCAAGTCAGGAGACAGACCTCACTTACCCAGTGTGTTTCTACATTGCTGCTCACCAAGGCAGTGGTGATGATGTTGCTTTCTCCAGGGTGTCCATGGCGTCTCAGCTCTAGGCTTCCATTCTACTCTCTGCTGCTGTGGCCATAGCTTGTTCTACTCTCATTGTTTCCCTGCCATGGAGTATCTGACCCCAAACGTTGTCTCTACAGCCCAGTTTCGGAAGCTCAGTGTTCTCATGGTACCCACCATCAGGAGCGGGAGCATGTCCCTGGAAGCTAGCTACCACCACTGACCACAACAGTGTGGCTGCGCACTGACTGGCTGAAGGCTAAGGTCTCACGACGGTGATGTCTTTCTCTTCATTTATTTCTCTTACAGGAGTCAGGGGTGTGACCTGACTCTTGCCTGAGTTTATCCTGACACTTGTCTTTCACCAGGTTGCACGGAGGCAGTATTGAATTCATCTGGAAGTAGAAATAGCTTATTTCCTTCGTCTCATAGCCTCTTTCAAAAATGTGGTTTTTTTCCAAATGGAATTGGTAAACACCATTTGAAAACATAAGTCTGGCACAGCAATTGTTGCTAAGATTAATTTAGTGACTTGTTATTTCCTTAGACAAAAATAAATAACTAAATACACACACACACACACACACACACACACACACACACACACACACACACACAAAACCCTGTACTTCCATTGCTGCTACACAGAGTACGATGCTGCTCCCCATCTTTTACCATGCCCTCTCAGCCACCACCTTCTCTGTTTACTTTATGTCACATCGAATGTGCCTCTCCGCTGTTGCTCATGTCCTCAAGTGTTTTCTAACGCCGTGCCGTCTGTACTTCCTGTTCTCTTCATGTACAAACCGCTTTGCTCATCATTTTGCTTAGCTATCTCCTTTTCATCTCTCAGCTAACAGTTCGAACCTAGTCTCTGCTGAGGGCTCTTAAACTGCTCAAGACATAACTGCCCTGGGCATGCTTCCTTTTTATTATGTCTCCCTTTGTAGTGATGTTACGATTTCCATCTGGCCTATTCATCTGTTTCTTTTTATGACACATTATAGAATATAAGTTCTATAGAGGAAGAAGTTAGTTGTTTTCTGTTTGTTATCTTACTCTCAGGATTTAGTACATCTGCCTTAATGAATATTTAAAAACAAAATCTTTTAAAACATACTTTGTGATAATATTTATTTTTTTAAAATTTACTGTCTATTGTTATTCTGACTTCACATTTCTTTATGTACCTCTGATAACCAACTATCGTATTCAACTAATGTCAACTAACAAAATGTCATTGGCTGGGCGACTGAACAACAAAATTTTTTTTTCAGTCTAGAAGCTTCATTCTTAAGCTATTGATGATGAATTCTGGACCCAGAAAAGCTTCTCCTTCACTTTCTAATTCTGATATACAATATATCATATAAACATGGAGGTTGGAGGAAAAGAACAAACTCACTGGCATCCATTCTCTGTCTGTCTGTCTGTCTGTCTGTCCGTCTGTCTGTCTTTAATAAGAACAGAAATACTGTTGGACCACCACCCTATACTTGGGACCTCATCTGACCCTAATCACTTCCTCAGAAGATCCATCTCTAAATATACTATATGGGTAATTCTTCCATGGTATGGATTTTTGAAGAGCACTCCATCTTTTCCTTGGTGGTTTTATCGTACACAAAAGGGTTCATAGTGCTGCTTTTTTCCTTACAAACTCCCTTCTATGTCTTGGTTATATTTATTCTCTGTTTTATGCTGTCTTTATACAGAGAATGCCTTCATTCACATTTTAGGAGGCATTCCCTTGTCTTTCTCCATAGAGGGCCCTATAAATAATAGTTTCACCTATCTATATTGGCTGACTAAATTCGCTCCCACATTTTTAATGATGACATTTCAACAAACATCACATTCTTTGTCTCCAGCTGCTACTTATATTTACTCTTCACCCATCTATTTCAAAATGTCCTAAATTAAGTATACCAAAATCATCATTTGCTGACTCCCCAGTGAGCTTCCTTCCATTTTTCTTCTTTCTTCTTCCGTCTCCTGACCATTCAGGCCTAAAACGTTGCTGTAATCTGTGACTCATTCATTCATCTGCTAGATCTAATTGCCACTAAATAAGTTGTAACTTTGCTCTTGCATGAAATATGTCCTTCAAATTTGTATGTTGTCTTAAAAATTAGCTCTCTTTTTTAGAAGGGCTTTAGATCTCCAGAAAATTGCAAAAAATAGTTTAGAATGTTCCCTTATTTCCTACTCCCATCCCCCTGCAATCAGCTTCCTGAGCATCACGATAGTTCCTTTAGCACGTGTGACTAACGAAACAATATCAATATGCCATTATCATGTGAAGTTCAGACCTCCTTAGTTTTGTGTTTCAAATTTTTTCCCAGAATGCTATATTTTAATTATCATGTTGCACTGAAACCTTACAGCTTATGTTGCCTTACCTCCATGTGAATTAGAAGCTGGCCCTTCTCGTGTGAGAAGGAGGGAGCCCATCACCCTGACACAGTGTCCAGTCTGACACCTCTTCTCAGTTCCTCAATGTGGTCCACATAGATAGCAGCTTTATATAACTCCTGCTCTCTGTGGGACAGCTAGATACAGCCTGTTGAACTAGCCCAGCACGCCTCAGACCCTGCATGGACACTGTAGATATGCATAGGGACCACTTCCCAGTCACGTGGGACTTCTCAGACATGTGTCTGGCTGCTTTAAACCCTCCAGTCAAAATCCTCTGCTGGAAACTGGCACAGGAACTCTGCAACCCTGATAGGGATTTAGGTGGGCGTATGTACTTTCTTTTTACTGTTAAAATTTGGTGTTTAAGTACTTGGTGGTGTTGTTCCACTACACCTTGACCCTGTGGATTGCAAGAAATTTCAGGAACATGGTTAATACTCTATAAATTGCAAAATTCCTTACATTGTTTACTAGGATTTAAGCAGGACCATTCTCAGTTTTTAGTTGTAACGAGAGTCTTCAAAAGGAAATGCATAAAGAGATATCTGACAGAGTCAAGTTTCAGCTACGACACAGTGGTATTTTCCTGGAGCTCCCAGGGCTGCAGGCCACACCCAGGGCCATGCTCTGAAACCATCTAGCTGGGGAGAGGCACTACGTAGTGTGAGCACACTGGAGAGCAGAGAAGGCCCCAGACACAGACAGCCCTAGTTTCAGATGTCAAGCTGATGTGGGAGCCAGCCATTACTAACTATTCACTATAAGCTATACTATGTAAAAAACGTGTCTTCAATAGAGCCTCAGCTCTCAGGAGCCTCCTCTGACTTCCTCCCTTGCCAGAGTCTGATCACTTACATCAGACCAAGGGCAAGCATAAAACTAAACAAACAAACACACAAACAAAAACCCCAAAATGTATTTAATTAACAATGGTTATTTATTTCTAAAGCTTTAATCATAATGTTATTTATATAAGGCTTGGCATCTTTAAAATTCAGGGCCATTTTAATTGGAAGCTCAAGAAGACTCTTTTAATCGGTAACAGGATACTCAGAAGTACCTGAGAAATGAACACAGAAATTTCTAAAGGAGACAATTGTGTCTTCCCGTGCAAGCCTGAAAGTACATGTTCAGCTGATAGGGTAAATAAAAGGCGAGTGTGGACAGTATCCAAGCACCACTGTTCCATGTAGGAAGAATTTGCTGAAAGGTCTGACTTCTTAACAGCACTTCACAGACAGATTCTCCCTCTGTACCAAAAATAATTTTAGGCAAAAATATCAAAATAGTCTACGTCCTATTGATTGTGTTTCTGGGTTAGCCCTTTCCGGCCTCCAAAAGAATTTGAGAAATGAGGGCTAGAGAGATGGCCCAGCAGCTAAGAGCACTGACTGTTTTTCTAGAGGACAGGAGTTCAATTCCCAGCACCCACATGGCAGCTCACACCTGTCTGTAATTCCAACTCCAGAGGATCTAACATCCTCCCACAGATGTACATGCAAACAAAACACCAATGCACATAAAATAAAAAATTAAAGAAATAAAAAAAAAAAAAAAGAATTTGAGAAATATGCAACCATGTTAGCATTCCTTGGCCACTGTATTATCCAGAAGACATATTCTAAAAAACTTTCTTGATTCTGATTTGCCACAGGTTTTCTTCTTATGTTCCTCCCCAAGCCTGCTCACATTGTTAAGTGTTCTGTTAGACTGTATGAAATACAAATTAAAAACTGAAGTTTTAGGAATCGTAAATACAAATGAATCTGGGTGGATTGCGCTCTCAGTGCCTGAGCTGAGGAAGACTTAAAATGAGGAATTCTCTACTTTTTTTATTTAAAAAATTTCAAAAATAAAGTTTGTTGTTTATTTACTTTATGTCCACATTACAACTTCCTTTCCCTCCTCTCCCCTCTCTCCCCTCACCTACGCCATCCCATCCATTCCTCCTGAGGGGAGGCCTCCCATGGGTATCAACCAGCCTAGGCATATCAAACTGTAGAAAGATTAAGGACTTCCTCTTCTACTGAGGCTAGACAAGGTAGCCCCATAGGGGAAAAGGGTCCTAAAGGCACTCAACGGAGTCAGAGACAGCTTCTGCTCCTGCTATTAGGAATCCTACGTGAAGACCCAGCTATCACATATGTGCAAAGGGTCTAGGTCAGTACTGCGCATGCTCCCTGGTTGACAGTTCAGTCTATTTGGGCCTCTAGGGGCCAGGTTACTTGATTCTGCAGGTTTTCTTGTGGTGTCCTTAACCTCTCTGGCTCCTTCAATCCTTCTTCCCCTCTTCCACAGGGTTCCATATTCCCCCATTGCTAGGACTTAGGGTCACCCTCAAAGATTCCTGGGAGTTTTCACTATCCTAGGTTTCTAGCTTGTCCCAGAACCGCCCCCATTCCAGTTGTCTTTCCCAGTACTCTCTCTCTTTATCCTTCCTCCACCACTTGATCACCCCTGTTCCCATCACCACCCCATCACCCACCCAGCCCCTTCATTTTGTCCACCTGCTGCCATATATATTGTATTTCCCCTTCTCAGAGAAATTCCAGCATCCCCTACTTGGGCCCTCCTTGTTATTTAGCTTCTTTGGGTCTGTGGATTGTAGCATGATTATCCTTTACTTTATGGCTAATGACTACATATAAGGGACTACATACCATGTTTGTCTTTCTGATCCTGAGTTACCTTACTTAGTATGATCTTTTCTAATTCTGTCTATCTGCCTGCAAATTTCAGGATGTCGTTTTTTTTAATAGCTGAATAATATTCCATTGTGTGAATTTACCACATTTTCATTATCTATTCTTCAGTTGAGGGACATCTATGTTCTTTCCAGTTTCTGGCTGTTACAAATAAAGCTGCTATGAACAAAGTTGAGTAAGTGTCCTTGTGGTACGGTAGAGCATCTTTGGGGTATATGCTCAACAGTGGTATAGCTGGTTCTTGAGGTAGATCTATTCCCAGTTTTCCGAAAAACCACCAAACTGATCACCAAAGTGGTTGTACAAGTTTGCATTCCCACTAGCAACACCATGGAGGAGTGTTGCCCTTGCTCCACATCCTTGACGGCAGATTCTGTCACTTGAGATTTTGATCTTAGTCATTCTGATGGGTTTAAGGTGGAGTTTCAGAGTCATTTTGATTTGCATTTCTCTAATGATTTAGGATTTTGACCATTTCTTTACTTCTTGACCACTAGAGATTCTTCTGTTGAGAATTCTGTTTTGGCCTCTACTCCATTTATAATTGGGTTATTTGGTTTGGTGATGTCTAGTTTCTTCAGTTCTTTATATATTTTGAATATCAGCCCTCTGTTAGATATAGGGTTGGTGAACATCTTTCCCCAGTCTATAGGCTGTCATTTTGTTCTGTTGATAGTGTCCTTTGCCTTACAGAAGCTTGTAATATCCAATAGGTCCCATTTATTAATAGTTGATCTTAGAGTCTGAGCTATTAGTGTTCTGCTCAGGAAGTTGTCTCCTCTGCCAATTAGTTCAAGGCCATTTTCCATTTTCTCGTCTATTACAACAGTTTTATTTTGAGCTCTTTGATCCACTTGGACTTGAGTTTTGTCCAGGGTAATGGATATAGATATATTCACATTCTTTTACACATAGACATCCGGTTAGACCAGCACCATTTGTTGAAGATGCTTCCTTTTTTCCGTTGTATGGGTTTTGCCTCCTTTGTCAAAAATCAAGTGTCCATAGATGTTCGGGTTTACTTCTGGGTCTTCAACTTGATTCCACTGATCAGCTTATCTGTTTTTATGACAATACTATATGATTTATACTATGACAATACCATGTGATTTTTTATTACTATTGTTTTGTTTTAAATAAGAGGTAGTGATACTTCTAAAAGTTCTTTTATTGTACAGGATTGTTTTAGCTATTCTGGTTTTGTTTTTTTGCCTGCTTGTTTTCCATATGAAGTTGAAAATTGTTCTCCAATATCTATAGAGAATTGTGTTGTATTTTGATGGGAGTTGTATTGAATTTGTAGATTGCTTTTGGTGAGATGGCCATTTTCACTATGTTAATCCTACCAATCCATAAACATGGGAGATCTTTCCATTTTCTGATATCTTCTTCAATTTCTTTCTTCAGAGACTTGAAGTTCTTGTCATGCAGGTCTTTGACTTGCTTGGTTAGATTTATACCAAGATATTTTTTAAGTTATTTGTGGCAATTGTGAGAGTGCTGTTTCTCTCATTTCTTTCTTGGTTCATTTATCATTTGTATATAGCAGGGACTTTTTTGTTTTTGTTTTGGGTTTTTTTAAAGTTAATTTTATATCCAGCCACTTTGCTGATGGTGTTTATCAGATGTAGGAATTCTCTGGTAGATTTTTGGAGGTCACTTATGTATATCATATCATCTTTGAATACAAATAGTTTAACTTCCCCCATTCCAATTTGTTTCCCCTTGATCTCCTTTGGTTGTCTAATTGCTCTAGAATTTCAAGTACTATATTGAATATGTCTTGTTCCTGATGTCAGTGGAATTGCTCTAAATTTCTTTCCATTTAATTTGATGTTACCTATTGGCTTGCTGTATATTGCCTTTATTGTGTTTAAGTATGTGCCTTGTATCCCTGATCTTTCCAAGACTTTTATTATGAAGAGGTGTTGGATTTTTGTCAAACATTTTTCAGGATCTAATGAAAGTATTATGTATTTTGTTTTGTTTTTCTTTCATCTGTTCGATAACTTTGACAAATTTTTTTATGATAAACCATTTCTGCATCTCTGGGATGAAACTGACTTGATCATGGTGGATGATTGTTTTCATGTGTTCTTGGATTGTGAGTATTTATTTTTGTATTAGTGTTTATGAGGGAAATAGGCCTGAAATTCTCTTTCTTTATTGGGTCTTTATTAGTTTAGGCAATACTGAAGTCTCATAAAATGAAATAGGCAATGTTACTCCTGTTTCTATTTTTCAGAATAATTTCAGGAGTATTGGTATTAGCTCTTCTTTGAAAGTCTGGTAGAATTCTGTGCTAAAACCATTTAGCTCTGTTTTTTTGTTTGTTTGTTTCTTGCTAGAAGACTTTTAATGAAAGCTTCTATTTCCTTGAAGGCTGTAGGTATATTTAAATTGTTTACCTTGTCTTCATTTAATTTTGTAAGTGGTAACTATCAAGAACACTGTCCATTTTATTTAAATTTTCCAATTTTGTGGAGTACATGTTTTTGAAGTAAGACAGTTTCCATGAGTTTGTAAGGTTTTTTTTTTTTTTGTTTGTTTGTTTCTGTTGTGGTTGGAATCCAGAGTTAGTCCATGGTCATCTGATAAGATACAGGAAGTTATTTCAAATTTCTTGTATCTTTTGAGACTTGCTTTGTGATAAAATATATGGTCAATTTCAGAGAAGGTTCTATGAAGTGTTGAGAAAAAAGTATATTCTTTTGTGTTTGAGTGAAATGTTCTCTAGATGTCTGTTAGGTCCATTTGGGTCATAACATCTGTTAGCTCTGCTATTTCTCTGTCTAGTTTCTCTCTCATACCCTGTCCATTGCTGAGAGTTGGGTCTTGCAGTCTCCCGTATTAATATGTAGGGTTCGATATGCGATTTAAGCTTTAGTAATATTTCTATTACAAGTGTAGGTGCCTTTGCGTTTTGGACATAGAATTGAGATGTCATCTTGATGGATCTCTCCTTTGATTAATATGAAGTGTCCTTATCTAGCTCTTTTATTAGGTATCAGAATGGCTATTCTAGATTGATTCTTGTTACTATTTGTTTGAAAAACTTTTTTTTTTTTTTTTTTTTTTTTTGCCCGTTAATCTGAGGTAATGTCAATCTTTGGTGTTGAGACATGTTTCTTTTGTGAAAAAGGATGATGGATCATGCTTCTGCATTCAGTCTGTGTCTTTTTATTGGGGAATTGAGTCCATTGATGTTGGAGATATTAATAACCAACACTTGTTAATTCCTGCTATTTTCTTGTTGTAGGTGTGTGTGTGTGTGTGTGTGTGTGTGTGTGTGTGTGTGTGTGTACATGTACTTCCCTTCTTTTGGCTTTGGTATGAAATTTATATTTAAGTTATCTTTAATGTATTATTCTAAAGATTCCTTGACAACAAGTTAACTCCTGACAACCTTAAAAGAAGATGATGAGCAGCAAAGAAACTTCTTATGGAGATCACTTCAAATGTGGCAAACCAGCCACTGGAAAAAATACCTGGTTTCTGCCACAGACATAATTCTGCCTAAAAAATGGGCAAGCTTAGATGCAGGCAGAGTTGATGGCCAAACTCTGCCAAGACAGGATAAACAAGTCCTTAATAGTTTCTGCCTCGCAATTAAATCTGGCATAGATATTGGGCTAGAAGATCAAAAATGAGGCTCCAACATTATAGAGAAGGTTGGGTGACTGTTCAGGCAGGAAATTGTCTCAGTCATGTTTTCATTTTGGAAGCTGCCAACCTGCACTGCCGGTTCACTCAGGCATTTAAGTTTTATTCCTTCTCAAGTCTCTGAGCAGGGGAGGGGGGGCGTTAAAGAGCAGATAGTTTAATTTTACAATCAAGTTTAGTTAGTTAGGAGATAAAATCTTTTTAGATCAAGATAAAGGATTTAATTCAATAAAGATGAGATATGATAGATATTGAATTTCATTCAGAAATTTAGACCCAACAAGATAAGAAAGATGTATAGTTCAAGTTTGACAAATACAAATAGCCAAATCACTATGAATGTAACATTTATATAACTCATGATTGTCTCATGATTCTCCCTGCTGTATGTAGTTTGTCTTATTCATGTGTAATAAAGTAAATGTATATGTTACAAACAAATAAAAAAATAAAAAATGTGAAAAACGATATCTTTAATGAGTTTTATGGAAGAGATGGGGGTTGGAAGGACAGGCATAGGCAGGGGGTAGTGTCAGAAGCTCCACAAGGACACTGTCAAGGCTGGTGGATCAGGACGCATGGGGAGAGTGCACAAACTGATGCACCTACCAAGGACATTGCAAGTGGAGAACCTAGACCCCTTGTTCAGATGTAATCAATGGGCAGCTTATTCTCCACATGGGGAAATGAAGGGGCGAGTAGGTCGGCCTCTGACATGAACTCAGGTGCCTGTGATTTGATTGCTGCCCCTTGGCAGAGAGGCCCTGTGGGAACACTGAGGAATGGGATGCAGGCTATCCAGAAGAGACCTGTCAGGCTGTGGTCAGATGGTGGGGGAGGAGGACCCCACAGGTCATAGGTCTAGGGGAAGGAAATAGGGTAGAGGAGCGAGCGAGCGAGGAAGGCAGGGTGGTAATAGGAAGATAAGAGCTAGGGGATTACAATAGAGATGTAATGTAAATAAATTATAAACAAACAAAAAGATATCTTTAATATGTATAAAGGGAAACCCTAGATTAGTGATTTTAAAAAAAGATCTACTGCATTTTAAGTGTGTGTGTGTGTGTGTGTGTGTGTGTGTGTGTGTGTGTGTGTGTGTTCACGTTCAAGTCAGGAGCAGGTTGCAAGTGATTGTGATCCACTTTACCTGGGTGCTAGGAACTGTAATCTGATCCTCTGTAAGAGCAGCAAGCACCTTTTAACCCCTGAGCTATTCTCCACCCTCAAAGGCAGTAACTTTAAAAAACATTAACATACAAAAGAGTCATCTGGGAGACTAACAAAAGGGAAATTCCAGATCTTCTATATTCCTGAAACCTTGATTTGTCATGCATTTTGTTTCCTATGGCTGTTGAAATACTTATCATAAATTTAGTGGCTTAAATAGCAAAACAGTGTAACCTTTTTCTGTAAACTAGAAGTTAACATGGCTCTTTTGGATTAAGTTGGCTCTTTTCTGGAGACTTACGAGATAATTTATCTTCTTGCTGTTGGCAGCTCCTGGATGAGATGCTCATGACTGGCTTCCTCCATCTTCCCAGGTGGCCACACTGTATTTCTGAGACTTTCTTCTGTAACCACATTTCTTCTTTGGTTTTTTTATTCTACTTCCATGGAGCATGTGAGTACCTGGATGCTCTCCATATTTTAAGGTCAGCTGGCTAGCAACCTTAATTCCATCTGCAACTTTCTCATTTGTTCTCCAAAATGGTAACAGATTTGGGGATTTTGACCCATTGCCTTTAAGGAGTGAATATTCTGTCTTTTAAAAACTTGAGATGATAGGGCATGTTTAATCTCCTATCACATATTACTAAGAAAATTAAACGTGCCAAGATTTACATTACTTTATAAAGATAAATTCAACAATTTAATTGTATAATTTATGTTTGCCTAATTTCTTTTAAATCATCATCTGCTTTCTAAAAATTTACATTTATCAGTTGTGTGTGGTGTGTATGTGTGTGTGTGTGTGTGTGTGTGTGTGTGTGTGTGTACCATGGGATATGTGTGAAAGTCAGAAGACAGCACTGGGGGAGTTGCTTCTCTCTAAAGTATGGATCCTAGAGCTCAAACTCAAATTGTCAAGTTTATCAGCAGGCATCTTTCCTGGATGAGCCATCTCACCAGCCCCCAACTACCTGTTCATAGCTTTGATGTTGGTTTATTGCTCATAGCTTATATTATATAAAAGCTCAATAAGTATTTATTAAAAATTCTCTTTGAAAAAATGATCATAACATTTAGTAACAGTTGAATGTTGTATTAGCTAGAATTCTGTAGGGAAATACAACCTGGGGAGGGGATATGTGTTACAAGGAGGGTTTACAAGATTGGCTTACAGGAAATGGGTTGTATCCAAAATGGCTGTCTGTACACTGGGAAGTTGAGAACCCGTGAAGTGTTCAGACTCTGAGGTCAAATTCCACAGCAGTCTCAACTGGCATAGAAGGTGTAGAGGATTCTGTAGAGTCAAAAAAGCTGGTCCTGATGTTGGGAGAGGGCAGCAGCTACCATAGGATACAAGAGGAGATGTACTCATGTTTCAAAGGGTGAAGGCCAACAGGGAAACCAGCAGCATTTATCTCCCCACCGACTTCTTCATATCTGGGCTAAAAGCTAAGATGCTTCCCCACTGTGTGAGGAAGACTCCTCTTCCCTCAATTAACCTTTCCAGATTTGTGTTTGTTACTTAGTCCCAGATCCAATCAAGTTGACCAACAACACCAGAATATTAGCAGAAATATTAGCAAAATATATCTGAAGAACCAGTTTTATCAGCTTAACTTCCACTTTAAAAAGAAGATAGTTAACTATATTTTTATTAGTAACTTTCTAAAGTACTGTTTAGATCTGAAACATGGAAAATCTATTCACAATATTATGGAAGATGAGAGAAGAAAAAGAACTGGCAATCATGAAATTTTAATGAACAAAATAATTAAGGCAATATTTTGTCTGTCCCAACCAACCTGATATATTAATTCAACTTAATTCTTATTACAATCCAGAAGTAAAGAATAATTATCTTTCATTTCTGAGAGAGGAAACATGCTATGTTGTCTGATTTCTCTCTTAGCTATTCAGTAGTGGAGCTAATGAGCTATTCAAATGAGTCTCTGACTCCAAGGCAAATGTTCTTCATTGCACAAGCTGGCTTCAGGATATTTCATTCATTATGATGATTGCTTGCTTTTCATGGAGGTGGGGTAAAGACACAAAGTTTTCATTTATTTATAACTCACCAATCCACAAAAATAGAAGGCAGGCACAGGCAAGCCAAGCTTGCCAGTATTTGCCCTGGAGTGGGGAGGTGATACATTTTATAGCTGACTCTCTTATATGTTTAACCAAAAAGCCTTTCTATGGAATTTAGTAATTGGTTGAGAATTCTTACTGGAGTGTGCTTGAGTACATTTGGGCCCTTTGTAAAGTATGTAAAGTATGAAGTTTTATTTTTCACAGCTTGGAGGTGATGATGTCAGAAATTAAGGTGTTGTCGTCTGATGAGGACCTCCTTGCTGTGTTGTCCTCAAGTGAAAGTGGGTGGGTAGATAGAGCCGAACTCTCTCCAACAAGCCCTTGGCAACAGCATTAATCATTTTGCAATGATCATGACCAAAACACCATGGCAAAGGCATTACTTCTCAAACAGCTGGGCTGGAGATTAGGTTCCCCATTCATGAATTTAGACCACAGCACTGCCTAGCCTCACTGCTTCTGTATCTTCCAGGGCACTGGATGAAAGTGATGTTCTAAGTCAGAACTCTCTGTACTGCTCAAAGAGACACCAGTCAATTAAGATACAATTCCATTTTCAACTGAATACACAATCCCAAGCAAAGCTTCAGCTTGCTGAGGTTATATTAAAGAGAGTTTTAAGTTGGCACTAAATCATCCAAGTCAAACAACCCTGCTTTAGACCTGAAATTCAGCCAGTAGTAGCATAAGAGATTTTTCCAGGTCATTTTGGAGTTATCTGGGAAGAGCAATCTGAACTGAGATAATGCCTCCATCAGTGTCCCTGTAGGGAAGTCTGTAAGGCATTTTCTTCCTTAATGATTAGAGCGCGAAGGCCCAGCTTACTGTGGACGGTGTCGCGCTTGGGTTTATATAAGGAAACAGCATCGTCTTATCTATCAGGCCATGATGAAGAGACATGAGGAGCAAAGCCAGCAAGTAGGATTCCTTCATGGCCTCGGCTTTAGTTCTTGCTTCCAAGTTCCTGGCCTGACTCTCCTCGCTGATGGACGGTGACTTGAGAGTCGTAAGAGGAATAAGCCTTGTCCTTCCCAAATTGCTTTTGGTCATGGTGTTTTATCACCACAAGAAGAATGCAAACTAGGACGAACGAGTTTATTTGGGGGTTTCAAGTTCAAGGTCAGCATGGCAGCAGACAGCAGACGTGCTAGCTAGAGCTGGAAGCCAAGAGCAGAGAGCTCGCATCTCGAATCCCAAACAGAAAGCACAGGTGGCAACTGGAGATGGCATGCGGCTTTTGAAACCTCAAAGACTGCCCTCAGTGGCATGCTTTCTTCAGCAAGGTGGTTCAATCCTTCCCAAAAAGTGCAACAAACTGGAGACGAAGTGCTCCAATGCCTGAGACTGTATCTGGCATCTCATTCAAACCACCAAGAGGTTTAAAAAAAAAAAAACTTAAACGTTTAAATATAACCAGGAATAAGGATTCAAGTGACCCAGTTATCAATCCTAGGTGAGAACACTGAGCAGTATGTTCCAGAAATATGGGGTTGGGAGCACCGGTCATATCATGATGATACTGTTGGGGGGGGGGATCTCACAAGGTCCATGGATACAGCATTAGTTGCCAGTGGACCATTTAAAGACAAGGACAGTCGGAGCTTCTAAAAAGGAGTCTCTAAGTTTTCTCATCAAATTTAAGAAAGCAAGTTATGCATCTGATAGAGTTTTTATTAAGCAAAAACTGGTTCTGATATAATGTAGAGTTAATATCCATTATATAAAGTGCCCAGAACTATCATTGTTCTGCATTTGGGATTTTTATTTTGCTTGCATGGAGAAATGGACATGCCTGGAACAGACGCGCCACAGCTGAAGAAAATGGAGAGAGCTGAGACAGTCTTTTGTACCCCAAGAATACCAAACAAAATGTGTGGTGCTAGTGTTTTGACTGGGATCTATCACATGAGGTCAGGTGTCGGATTTCCTATTTATAGCACCATGCCAGTTCTTAAAAGATTTTAAATTATGGAGCATTTCAGATTTCAGACCTTTGGATGAGGATGTTCCAACTGCACCATATTTTACTATTTTCAACCATGTTTTTATGTGTGCGTTATATACATTTTGTCACAGGACCTGAAAGTAAGCTAGATAAGGTGACATGACTTCTCCTAAATACTAGCAACATTGTAGTAGCTTATAATACACCCTCACATTTCAGAGGGATGTTAAAAGTTACAGATTTCTCTTTATGGAAGTTTGTTGTGAAAATAAATAAATTTAGAGCAAAAATTATCCTTATAGTGCTAAGATGAGTCCCAAAGTGAAAAGCAATAGACACTGGCAGAGGACGAGGACACAGAAGCTGATGTAGTTATTCAGAAGAGACACTGCAACTCACTTGTCAGGTGAATTGATGCACTGTACTTAATGTTTCTGGGTCTCAGCCTTGCCCTTCAGTTGAACACTTTCTGGCAGATCCTTCTCTCCTTTTAGCAATGGAATCTGGACTATAATTATAAGTAATGCTTAGGGTGAGATTAAGATAACTTTGTTGGCTAGAAATAGACTTTCAAGACAATTAGTATTTCTTTCCTGGAGTCTCTCCATGGGCGGAGAGGTGGAAGATATGCTTGTTAACTGTGACTTCCATCTCTGTTTAGTTCTGCTTTCTTATAAGTGACTCATTTCTCTTTGATTATCTAAAGACACACACACACACACACACACACACACACACACACACACACACACACACACCATGGATACAACAGCCAGACCAATCTGACTGTGATCAGTCCGACGCCTGTCTGTCTTACTCTTGTGTCTAACCATAATTTGCCTGTTCATTACTGCCCCCCAGATTTCCCCTTGACAGCTGCTGCTGTGGAATGCCATCTGGTACGCATGTCAGCAATGAAAGATTCTGCCCTAGGAAACATTTCCCACTGGACTAGTGAGTGCATTTAGCTGTGCAGACCAGGAAGGGCTCTATCATAGCAGACTATTAGGACTGTCCGAGAAACTTATCGGGCTCCTTCCAAGTCAAGGAGAAAACTGATAAAATTAAAATGATTTTGTCTTCTAAGCAATAGAATGATCATAGTAGACCATATACCCTCTCTTCTTTCAGACAATACCATTTTTTAATGAAGGCAGGAAATGATGTCTTGCTAATTGCTGTATTCCTATGATCTTAGAGTTTATATTTATATGAATATATCTTCTAGTTTTCTAGATGGCTCGAGCTTCTTGGATGCTCACTGAAGGGTCCATGTAAATGCATTGTAAAGGCTCTATATGTGGGTATTTATTAGAGAGTGAACATGAGACTATTAGATCTCTTCTTGCCTTAATTGTGGTCTAGACTTTCAGTGCTGCTGTTTCTTTTACTCTGACACTAATATATTCTTAACTATAGGAAGCATCTCTGCCCCATTGCTAATCCTGGCAGCATCCCATCACACAGATACACCAGCATTCAGATATGGCATAGAAAAATGCTCTGCAGGTGTCACTAGACAGTTGACAACAAAAGCAATTCCTTTTCCTTGTTTCTTACCTGCAGTTCATCAAGGGTTCATTTTGTGTTGAATAGTTGCACAAATGCTGCCTGTCTTGGCCCAAGATCAATGTCACTTTCCTAAAGTACATTTCTGCCTGGCTGACTATGTATATGTGATGTTATTTCTACTACATTAGGCACTTGTTAGTTTTTTCTCTTGTTGGCTGGATTCCCAGAAGATCCTGATACTGAAAAGCAGGTTGGGTTAGTATGGTCCACATGTGCCAAGTTCAGATTCTTTGGGTGGAGGAAATGATTTAAATCAATCTCACCCACGTTCAAACACCTCCATTAAGCACTGCTTACAAAATAAGGCGTATGGATTGTAAAAGCATGGCCTTAAATGCCTACCATGACAGCAAGTATGGGCAATTTTCAAATTTTCCTTTAAATGCCTCTTTGCCAAGCACAATTTCCAGGTTTCCTCCACTATTTAATTCCCTAACTCTAAAAGGAAAGTTAAAACAAAAAGACAGGGGAGTGGGTGCCTTCATCGCACCTCTCTTGTCCTAATATACTGGGAGAATGGAGTGAGTCATTTGCATTGCTGCAGTGGATGGATGATAAATGTGTATCACACACTTTGTATTTGAATTCCAGGCTTGATTTAGAGGGAATGGTGAGCAGTACCCTTGGGAACGAAAGATCCAGCTATTCAGAACTGCACATCCTGCATACCATCCTTCTGTAAGAGGGAGGCTTGGTCACTTCATACCCCGTAGGCCCAGTACTAGGAAATGAGAAAATTGCATCTTGTAGAGGCATTCTGTGACAACTGACAATCACCTGGCATCCCTGGTAAGGTCAGGATTGTTTTTGAAAAAGTTCAGATAAAACTTTTAAAGTATGGAATACTATTCAGCTATTAAACACAAGGAATTCCCGAAATTTGTGGATAAATGGATTGAGCTAGAAATGATCATAATGAGTGAGTTAACTCAGAAGCAGAAAGACTCAAATGGTATATACTCACTTATATCTGCATATTAGCCCAAGGGGCATGTCCCACGAAAGCCTTCACTTACCAGGAAACTGGGACAGAGGGGAGGACATCCTATTGGGACTCTAGATGAGAGAAGCACAGTAGAAGGATCCAGAGGGTCCTAGAAACCTACAAGTAGAACATTATGATAAGCAGATTTGGGCCCAGGGGTCCCGCTCAAACTAAGGCACCAGCCAAGGACAATACAGGCGGTAAACTTTAAACCCCTACCCAGATCTAGCCAATGGACAGAACATTCTCCACAGTTGAGTGGAGAGTGGGATATGACTTTCTCACGTACTCTGGTGCCTCACATTTGACCATGTCCCCTGGAGGGGGAGACCTGGTGGCACCCGGAGGAAGGACAGCAGGTTACCAAGAAGAGACTTGATACCCTATGAGCATATACAGGGGGAGGTAATCCCCCTCAGGAACAGTCATAGGGGAGGGGAATAAGGGGGAAATGGGGGGCGGGGAGGGAAGAATGGGAGGATACAAGGGATGGGATAACCATTGAGATGCAACAAGAATAAATTAATAAAAAATTACCATTGTAAAAAAACTTTTAAAGTAAGACTAATCGATAGTTTGACCTGTGCCATTTCTAGATATATTATCAAATGCTGTTGATAGCATAATTTCATTGTTGATAGCAAAGCCAGTTTTTTGCCTTAGCTCTGTAATTGAACACCTCCTGCTACTGAATAGTGTCAGAGCCACAAAGCCTCCTTTCTGATTATATGATATGGATATTTATTCAATTGAGCATTTAGCAATGGGTTACTAAATAGCATATTATCTACGTATTCGAAAAATGAACCAAACGCATAGGCAAACCTTTCATACCCACTTTTGTTTGCGTTGGCACATGGTTTTTTTTTTTTTTAAGGTTCATATTGTAATTTCATTTCTGTGCAGACAAATAGATGAATACTAATGACCTATCAGATTTACAATTATTGAACTTCACTGCTGTGTATAGTTCATAAATAGAAGATCCTTTCAGGACTTAGAATCCTTAATACTTTTTTTTTTTTTACAGTCTGTGGAGTATTTGATATAGACTGATAGCAAGATGTGGCAACCACAGTCCTACCTAAGAGTTTATGATACAGATAAAGAAAACTGCATGTCTGGTCCTCTGCATTGTGTCCTTTGCATTGTGAAGATGCATGGAAGTCAGATCTCTGCTTTGTTAATTGCTGTGTTCCCAGAGCTTACAACACCCAGTGAATACTTGATGACTAAGTGGGCTTAAATTTATTATGGTATTAAAAACAGTTCTTTTACTTCTCTGTTTTCTTTTTAAGTTACACAAGCATAATGCAAATTGAATATCATCACTCAGAGAAACATTAGTCAAGTGTACTTTTGGGATGGAAACATAAGGATTTTCTTAAGATATGCTTTTATCACCAAAAAAAAAAAAAAAAAAATCACGTAATTTTGCTTCAAAAGTAAGATGAAATAGAAATAATTTTAGATTATTTCAGTTTGACATACATTATATCCCTCTTAACCCCACCTCACCCAGCTTGTGTATTTATTATATTGTATGTATAGAAAATACATGCATATATTAGTGGTTGGGTTTTGAGCCAAATACTTTCTCAGAGGGACTCTGCTACAGAATAGGTGTTCCACTGTGTGCTAGAACTGAAGACAGTGTCTCTCTGAGTTTCGATTCTGGACACATATGTTCTCCATTCTCCTACCTCTGGCAAATTCTCAGTGTCAACATGATATGCATAGCATTTAGTAAAGTGTATATTTTCAATTTTGTAATGCATAGAGGACCGATTCCAACTATAGATTTTCTCAGAACATTGAAACTGACCAAATGGGTTACAGTTATAGGACAGCGCTGAAGTGCTGAATAAGCTGATACACAGCTTTTCTGTCAATAAGTCATCTATAGATCTTTGGGTTTCATGTGAAAGTAGCACAGACATAGACCTCAAAATATTACAACTATAAATATTGCTAGAAAACCTGTAGAATTACAAATAACTTAAAATATTATTATGTTACGCCAGAGATGAGACTTACACCTGTTTCAAATCCCAATGCCGGACACTGTTCCCCTGTCATGTACAGCAGAGTAGTCAGAAGTCAGTAATAAGCAGGAAACAGACACACCCTTCCCCAGCCGAGGACTACCTGGTCAGTGGTACATCTGTTCATGAACAACCAAGCTCAATATATCTGCCACAGGTGCAGCAACGGCAGTACATAATTGTAAGGTAAATGCTTAAGTCTTACAAACAGGCTTACTCCATGCTGTTTTTCCATGGCAGGATTTGGTGGGACTAAGGACTTATTTTATTTTTTAAAGTTCATTTTGTGCATTTTACAATTTTTTCTATAAGTATTACCCATTTACTCTTTCAAATTGAAAATATAAAATTCTTAAGGGAATAATATAGCACACTCAAAACCTACTCTTAAAAATTACATTATATCAGGAACCATCTGATTTATTCATAATAATAAAACCTTTTTGCATGCTGGTAGTTCACACACACACACACACACACACACACACACACACACCAAACCAAACCATAAACACACAAACATACACACTTCCTTTAGCTGCCCGAGAGAACAGCAAATACTTTTTCAACATTCACTTTTGTTAAGAACAACGACCAGCACCCACATGGCAGTTCACAGCTGTCTGCAACTCCAGGATTTGACACACACACAGACATACATACAAGCAAAACCCCAATGCACAGAAAAGTAAATAAAGCTTACAAAACAACAACAAGGCTTATTGAAACAGTCTAAACAGGAGGAGCAGTAGCTGGGGGAAGGCCTGTAGGCCTGTGGCTGCTCTGCTTCTTTCCTCTGGCTACCCTGAAGGTCACACACGGTGCTAGACGGTTGCAGTACTGGCTTGAACATCTGTCTTTGCACCTGGGGACCCACATTCAGGATTTCTCTGGCTGCTTAGAGGAATGCTGCGCCTGCATCTAGTCAAGGCAAGAGTGACTTCTGGTCAGTCTTTCATCCTATTCCCTGGAGCAGTTCTCAGCATAGAGAGTGGAGAGATTGATATTGCCCCTGACTCCTCATTGGCACATGACACTCACAAGCAATTTCTACGTAGTTTTCCAGAGAGTCCTCAACGGGATCAAGCCTGTTTCCACAGCAGGAATTTTCTATCATTGAGCACCTCTTTTCACTCTCTTCCTCTGCTACCTCATTTCCTCATACTTAACTTGCCAAAGAGATTTCTCGTGTCTAAACACTCATGTCATAGTGACCTTTCTGAAAATGGAATATAATCTAAGGTTTTATACTAGAGATGAGGTAGTTTCAGGATGCCCAGGGTTGTTGTTGTTGGTGGTGTGTGTGTGTGTGTGTGTGTGTGTGTGTGTGTGTGTGTGTATATAACTCTAAGTATTCTAAAACTTAACACTATACTATGTATGTAAATAAAGTACTTTATCTAGGCTTTAGATAGATCTAAATTTAGTAGGTAAGAGAGGACTACTCAGCCAGATGCAGTAGAGGCAGTGGCAAGTGGATCTCTGTGAGTTCAAAGCCAGCCTGGTTTACAAAGTGAGTCGAGGACAGTCAAGGCTACACAGAGAAACCCTGTCTTGAAAAACCAAAAATGAAAAAGAAAAAAAAAAGTGAAATACTAGGAATACTGTACAGAATAAAGTACATTGGTTCCATTTTTACCAGTTACTTGATGAAAGTGCTGTGGCAAGTAGGCGCCGATTATACATTTGGAGATCTGTGAAGCCTTTACGGAGGAGTTGATATTAAATCCGTTGCTAAAAAGATACCAAGGATCATTCAAGTTAGAGATAAAGAACGAAATGTTGCTGTAACTCAGTGATAAATCGAAGACAAGGTAACAGAGGTGTGAAGGAATGTGGAGTATTCAAAGAGACGGGCTGTTCCCGAGCTCTGGAATGTCCGAAGCAAGAGGGCAGAAAGCAGAGCGGATCCGTTAGTCGGTGGCAGTCTGGGCATTTGCGGAAGCCCTGGACAGAGTGGGGGAAGAATGCTTCAGAAGTGTACGGACTAAACTATTTTTTTTTCCTCATGTGACTTCTAAAAAAAAAAAAAGCATCTCACCCACGCATGATCAGTCACTTCCTTTGCCATCAGTATTTTGAAAGTATGACTCACTGATAGGGCATTTTCCCTGAAACTCAAGACATTTTAGAGTTTGTGGATATTTTCTCATGCTCACTGAATAGGACAAGAGTGCCTGGGATTTCGGCAAGGGCTTCTGTGTTGTTATGTTCCTTTCTTTAAAACTTCCACTTTAAGGTATGGTGCAGTCTCCCTGGGTCCTAAAGGGGATTGTGACTGCTTCTGTCCCACATAAGGAAACTTACCGACAAGGAAAGGAAAGAAAGCATGAGTCCAAAACAATGCACACGTTGAATCAGGGGCCTGGCAAGCCCTGCTCTGGAAGCCAGGAACTCAGGCCTCTCACTCTGGATCTCCGGCACCTGGTCCTCTGTGAGTGGCTGAAGTTTTCACCATCTGTTTTTCACTGAGGCGCTGACCTGGACCATCTCCCAGATCTCTACTAGTCACAGCTACTTGTGGTGAAATCAGGATCAGAGGCTAAAGCTGAGAATTTTTTGTGCCTACTACTAAATATTAATGAAAAGATTATTTGAAAAATTGATGATATTCCTTTCTAAAAAGATAGGATGCAAATACTACTGCCAACTAACTTTGAAAATATCCGTTTTTTACTTCATGTAAGTTCCATCAATTAAAAATACATAATCATGATAATATAAAACAATTTTTAAGAACACATTTGCTGGCACTGGGCCTTGGGGTATGTTTCACTGGCTGCTGGAAAGATGGTAACATTTCATTATGATATGACTCATAACCACAGGACTAGATACTCTGAATGTACTCTCCACTGAAACGCAGGGATTATAAATGACAGATAATAGGCCATTTTGAGGGCTAGTATTCCTTAAGGCATTGTTATGGCATAAAACAAGAGGCTTATAGGACCCTTTGCTCCTTCAGCCATATGCCATACAGTCTAATAAACAACAGCTAAAGAAGCCACCAACATGGCTTCATTTCTATATAATTTAGTCTCATGTGTTCTAAAGCAGTGTTGTTGCTTCTAGTTTACAGTGGAAATATGTTAGACTGTTTAATGAGTGACTTATTTTCCCCCACGTGATCATGATAGGGGTTTTTTATTGTTCTTGTTTTTGTTCTTTTCTTTCTTTCTTTTTATTTTTTTAGGTGTAGGGGAAGGAGATTAAAAGAACACAGATGCTATGAGGGGGAAGCAGGATAAGGATAGAAATGTATTATCTTAGAGAGAAACAAATATGGAACTTGAGACCTAGTGAGCTCAGAGGCAGTGGGAGCTGAGGAAGTGTGCCCAAGGGTAGTTCATGACCGAGAGCCTGGACATAGCATCCTCCTCACAGTAGCTTTCTGCTATTTAGAAACCTGAGGTGGAGTATCATCTAGAGAGCTGAAAGGAAGAGTTCTGTGCTTAGCAACTATTTTTTAGAAATCTCATTAGGTTTTAGAAATCTTCCGCCTGCTTGTTTATTTTGACAACAGACAGTTAGGTACAGTATAAAGTACACATTGAACCTAATAGTGCAATGACAAACAAAGTAACTGTTTTCAATTTTTCTACAACAATTATAAGTATGTCCGAGGCACCTGTTAGTGCACCACACTAGACACACTGATCTAAAAGTTGAGCATTGGATTCGATGAGAAGTCGTAATGATACTTCCAAGGAGGAGCAGTGGAGACCATGGGCATTCATAGGATCTTGCTATGAGCGAATTGCCCTAATGTGCACTTTATTTAAATAATTTACATGATTGTCGCAAATGAAGGTGGTATCTTTATCTTACAGTGGATTAAAAAAAGTTCACTAAAGTTAACATGGCCACACTTTACTATCAACGGCCTCGCTCTATTTCAAAAGCTGTGCTTTCTAAAATGATGATGTGTTCTTCATCAGGTTACAAATGTCTGCTGGCGGGATGGGGTGGGGGTGGGATCTAAGGCATACACTGCACATTTATTTTCCAAGAATCGAATCACAACCATTTGATTTTAAAATAAGTGTAGCGAAGGTCCCACGATGAAAGCCCGTCATTGTTAACTAACTTGGCTTTGGGACTCACTGGGCACGCCTGGCAATTGAGTTTGACTGGGGGTTTGATGTACTTGAGGGAAGATGAAGAATGAGCTGTAAAAGGCTGATAGCTAGCCACCAGGAGTCTGCAAGAGCCTATTGCTTTATAAGAGCTGGAATGGGGTGAAACAAATGAACCCTTTGTCATAGGTGGGCAATTTAGGGGTACGCCTGCCTCACTAATGAAACAGTATTCTAGTGTCATTTAAAAAACTCAACGAATTACAGACCCACCGCCTATTTTTTTTATAAGTAACAAAGGGACTCAGAATTCCAAATTTCCTCATCCTATGAGGTATCTCTGTCTCTCAGTGGCCTAAGGAAAAGAGATGCACTATGATTAAAATCAGAATGAAGGGTTACCCCTAACTAGGTCAAGGTACCATGTTTGTGGGGGCGGGGCGGGGAATGGGAGTAACATTGTAGTTTCACCCAAGCAAGGGTGGAACGGATTGCATCCTTAAGGACCAGACCTCTCTGTTAAGCTGTCAATAATCCTTGTAACATTCAAGTTGGGGAGAACAACAAAGAGGAAGGGGAGAGCAACTGGCTCCAGTGTAAGATTTTATACTAAAGTTGATTATAACAGTTAGGGCCATATTAAATGGTGTGAGGTCATGGGTCATGCTGGTTTTTGTTTCTCCAGGTTGGAACAGCCTGGGAATGTGGTTTGGGGGAATCGATCTCATTGATTTTGCTTGTGTTTTTCTTCTGTTTTGTGATCGTGAGGAATCAACCAGGGCCTGATACTTTCGAGACGAGTGCTCTGCTCTTGAGTTCTGCCACGCCACTTCTCAGTGGGTTTTACCACCCCGGGCCCTTAACTCACTTCCCAATGTGTCTTATTGCCGAAGTTCATTGGTGGCCATGCAGCTGCAGGATGGAGGAAGCTGAACGTGGACATTAGTGACTACTGGTGTGACCAAGGCTTTGGAATTTTCAAAGCAGACAGGCCAGCTGTTGTCAGGGTTTCCTGCAGGGGTGGCTTTATTTGGCTCTGCTCACTGAACCGAGAATTGCTTTCCCAGTCTCTTTTTCAATGAGTTTCCTGTAGCTATTGGTCCCTTTATTTACACACAAATGAAATCTAAGGAAGCCTTATTACCAAACTGAGACAGAATCATTGTTAAATCAGAGAAATTGAGGTTCTAGGGCTCTTGAGTAGATTTGTATTACCTTCTGATAATTTTTTCCTAGTGACCACAAATGGTGTAGGCTGAATTATGCACCATGCTCACTCATGTACGAGACTCTAACTGCAAATGTATTTGGAGATAGGGATTCTATTAGCACCCTAATCTCAATGTAAGGTCAGCCTCCTGAGCTGGGAAGAGAGCACGCTCGCATCCTCTCCTCTGTTCCTCTCCTGTCTTCTCTCTGACATGCAAGGACTTAGTGAAAGGCAGGAAGAAACTCAGCATGCCGACATTTCAATTGTGAGCCTCCAGCCTCTAGATCCGTGAGAACAGTACTTTCTACCTTTGAAGCCATCAGTCTGCATCGCTTATTGCAGCAGTCACAGCCAGAAAACACTGTTTGTTTTGGCCACAAACCTGTGTCTGAATATCAGCACATAGATTGGAATCAGCAGCCAGGTCTTCCCCAGTCCTGTATTACAGAGGGGGATGCATGCTTCAGGGGAGCAACACCAGCTCAAAGACTGAAATACTTTCTGGACTAGGGACTGAGAATTTGATTTGGAGGAAGAGACAGAAAATATCAGGATGGTAAGAGAACAGAATAAGGTCTAGAGAATGATTAAAGAACATTCCTGCTTGAGGAAGTCAAGTTAGTCAGATTTGCGAGGATGATGTCAGGAACAAATTCTGAACGTGCATAAGGGAGAACCCTAGTGCCTTGATCATCAAATTTCTGTGTAGAACAAATTTTATAAAATATATTAGGTATTTAGAACAATTTACTGGTTCATGGTATATGCACAACAAACATTTCCTACTTAATTTATAATAAGATGCTATCATCTTCCTCAAAATGAATGGAATTTTTATTTGTACAATTGCATACTCCTCGGCTATACTCTGTGTATTGTATCCTCGGTATTTCCCTATGTCTTTTCCAATTCGAGTAACTCATGTCCTTCCACCTCCAAAACATAGTGCAACTTTTCTTAATACTCAGAGTAAAGAATTTATTTTCCTATTCTCCTGCAGGGAGAAGAATGGCTGAATCTCTTCACATGGACTTAAATTTCTACCATTTACCCCAACAGCCTTCTAGTTCAGCTAGCTTTGCCTTCTGCCTCCATTTCATCTCTATATGTCAGGAAGAGTGGACTTTTCAAAAGTGATACCCAACAGTATTACTTTATTCTCTCTCCAGTATTTAAAAATTCTGAACTATTAGTTTCAGCGCTCATACTTCTGGTGTGCCAAGCTGCCTTTTCCTTAGGGATGTCTCTGCGCTCCCAATAGTGTGTCCGTTGCCCACCAGGCCAAGAAGTACTCAGCATCCTGCAAGAGGGCTGCTTCAGTTTGGTACAAACTCCTGGTTCCTCCCTCTTTGCTTCCTTCTTAGCACCACCATCCCCTCCTAGAGAAATTGTTTGAGTCGCCTAAGATGAATTTGCTCCCCCTTACTTACCTTTGAGATGTTGGTAATTACATGTGCAGTTTGTAAATATCTGGCCCAGAGTTGCATGACATTAGCAGATATTCAAGAACAAACTGGGTTGGATTCTTTGTGCTCTAAAAAGCCCCAATCATGTTTAAATTCTCTTACGAGGAATTTACGTTCTGCATTGCCCCATCTCAAACCATAAACAGTTACATGTGCAGGCACTTCAATCCTCCACAGATGAACCCTTCCATTTAGTCATTTCTTTAATTTTACTTCTACAGTAAGGTAGGAATGCATTACAATTTGGGTAAATAATGATTGTGTTATTCCTGTCTCATATAATTTACTGAAGACCAGAACATCTTAGAGTAAATTGCAAAGACCAGCGTTGCACTGCAATAAAGTGCAGCTATTGTGCTCCCATGGACAAACAGTTCCCATGTAACAGTCTGAAATAATCTTCCAACAGTGTCCAGTGAGAGTAACACCAACTTCTCTCATTGCCCTGGGAGGTAATTCAACTGAGCGAAGAGGCTCAAATGTAACAGAATCTCTTTTAAAATAGCTTAGGGGGAAAACAAAATTTTAAACAAAAGCATAATTGGTGTAAAGTTATGTGTGCATGTATGTTTAACACTAAATTTATTTTTAGCTAATATACAAAAATTGTGCATATTAATGGGGTATAATGTGATGTTTGAATACATGTGTGCATATATTATATGATATTTAAATTACATTAACATTGAAAAATATTAACTTTCTTGCATGCATGCATGTGTGTGTGTGTACACATGTGTGTGCATGTGCTTGTGTGCACGCACGCACCATGCACATGACTATGCTAGGAGATCAACACTGGATATCCTCCTTGGGCTCTTTCCACCTTATTTTTTTCAACAGGGTCTCTCATTAAATCTAGAGTTGGCGGCTTTGGCTATCCGGCTAGCTACGGAAGCTAAGAGATCCATCCCATCTGTGTGCCCGCTATCTTCTACAGCACCAGGATTACAGATGCCCACCACTTTCTCTACCTTATACATGGGTACTGGCGATCTGAACTCTCTGCCACATTCTTGAGTGGCAAGCCTCTCCCAGCTAAGCCATCTCTGACTTCAGTGCTCATTGTATCAGTCCCACATAGCACTAGGGTGCTTCTAGCATAGAGGGTTTAATTTTCTAGTAAGAGCAGTTTCTTATAAATCCTATATCCAATCAAAATGCTTTTTTCCCTTACTGATTATTTTTACATTGCTACAGATCCTGATGGTGTACTGACATTATCGATTTACTTATGACTATGCCGATAGACTTATCTATAGTACAAACAGAGACACTTAATCCATAGTACTGAATTTTCTAAGCATCTCTTTAGTGTGTGAGTATATTCAGGTCAATTTCGAATAAATAGATAATTAAAACACAATAAATAAATGAAAGATGTATATTTCCAGTTTCCACATAGAGTGTTTCTTTGAGTGTAGGGTCCTAGAGCTAAGTAGGATCTTGGCTGTGTATCTACCTAGGTATTTATCTATTTTGAGATAAATTTTCATGTACACCAGGCTGGCCTCAAACTTGTCATACAGTAGAAGATAATCTGGGATTTCTGCTCCTTTTGCCTCTACCTCCTGAGTGCTGAGATTGAAGGTGCGTGTCACATATTGGATCTATGCAGTTATAGGGACTGAACCCAGCCAGGGCTTTATGCATTCTAGACAAAGCACTCTGCCAGCCAAATACATCCTCAGTTCTAGGCTGTGTTATGTATGAACAACAAAGGTTTACTTGATCCTGTTATGAAGGCTGAGTAGCTCTCATCAAAGTGCTAGCACATTTATAGTGTGGATAGTGCTTTCTCTCTAATTCAGAGATGATGCCTTGTATCTATGTCCTCAATAGTGAAAGGGGTGGACATGTTTCCTTAGGCCAGTTGATTATGCGCTAATCACATGTATGAGAGTAGCTTTCTCATGATACACTTGACTAAAGACCTTACTTCTAATATGAACCACATACACATTTTGGAGAATGGGATACAGACTTTTAAACCATGTTCTACAAGATGGTAGAGATGGCTACAGTCTAAAAATAAAAGGCAAGTGGCTTGAGGTACACCCCAAAATTCATGAAGTGACGTGTAGAATCCCATAAATAGAACTGAAAAGAGTCTTATAGAGAAGTAAAAAAAAAAAAAAAAAAAAAGGAAGACCATGGAGGCCTGTAAACTAAGTGGCTCTATTTGCTTATCAGCCATACTGAAACCAGCTGTACTACATATTATGAAAGGTACAGATACTGCCCAAGCAGCTCTTGTGGTTTCTTACCTCTGCACTTCTTCTTCATCTGTAATCTCCTACCCAAGTCTCTTGTTTAAATTACAACTCCTCCATGAAGCCTGGTTGATTAGGGTACCTGTATCCCTGAGGGCTGAGGACCAAGTGCCTAGCTCCATTAATCAGAAACTCATCACTCATTCTGTTTCCTTAAGCTAGAGACAAGGCTTTGGTGTGCCTTGTCTGGAGTAAGTTTATTGGGCAAGTATGCTGGCAGTTTTCAGTTGTACACCACTCCTCAGGGAGGACTCTTCACAGTAAAAATTTTGGAAGTGAGTGGATGAATCAGGGTGTAATTTCCAGTGGTCTAGTCTTGGTTTGGTTCATTGAAAGGAGGAAAACAAACCCCACCGTAAACATTGGCTTTCCTTGAGTAGAGGGTGTCTGGCTTTTGTACTCTGTAATCTCCCAAGGACGAGCCTGAGAAAAGCTGTAGTTGTAAGCCATTAGTGCAGTGCTGACAGCAGCCCCGAGGAAGAGTGTGGCAGCAGATAAAGGGGTGGAGACAGGTAGACACTTGCAGGCAGGCTTCTAAACTGATGGCTTTGCATATTTTGAATTGCAGCTCCTCTCTTGCCTAGGTTGAAGAAGCAGAAAGTTCAGAAACATTCTTTAAATCTCCATTTCTATCTTTCTACTTTATCTCCAATCCCCTGTCTTTATAACAGGTCTTTAAAAATGTGTTTTTTTAAAACAAAAACAACAACCCAAAATTCTACCACCCACAATTGTCACTGTTGACTTCTCATGGTTTGTGCCTCAAATCTTTCTTAAAGATCATCCCATAAATAAATAAAATGAGCCTTTTACTTATTTTGTCTAATATTTTTCAATTATTAAATTTATTATTAGGTAGTGTTTTGTTTGTTTTGTTTTTTTTCAAGACAGGGTTTCACTGTGTAGCCCTGGCTGTCTTGGAACTAACTCTGTAGAATAGGCTGGCCTCAACTCAGAGATCTATCTGCCTCTGTCTCCTGAGTGCTAGGATTAAAGGTGTGTCCCATCAATGCCTCGCTTGATAAAAATTAGATAAAAATCTAACACGTGTTTGAACTATCATTTATTATTACCATTCCCTTAATTTCAGGCATTTTAGTTTTTCCAAATTTTGCACTTTGTATTACTTTCTTCAGAAAGTGTCTCTTTTTTGCCCTACTTTTGCTTCAAACTTACCATCAGTCCACATTAGCCTCCCAAGGATCTGGGAATACTGGCATGTGCCATCAAACCCGGTTTATATTTTTACTTCTATAAAATATTCTTTAATTACATTCTTTATATTTTAAAAAGTGTGTGCTGTATTTGCATATGTGTGCAGCTGCATGTGTGCCTAAATGCAAAGCCACAGTAGGATACCATGTGATAAGATGATTTGGATGAAAATGGCCGCATAGGCTCATGGGGAGTGGCATTCTTAGGAAGTAAGGGCTTGCTGGAGTAGGTGTGGCTTTGTTGGAGGAAATGAGTAAGTAGGGTGAGCTGTGAGATGTCCGCTACTTTACCTAGGTTCAATGTGGCACACAGTCTCTTCCTGCTGCCTGTAGACCAAGATATAGAACTCTCAGCTCCTTCTCCAGAACTACGTCTGTCTGCATGCTGCCATATTTCCTGCCATTATAATAATGGACTAAAGCGCTGAGCTGTAAGGCAGGCCCACTAAATGACTTGCTGTGATCATGGTGTTTCATCACAGCAATAGAAACCATAAACGAGACAAGACAAGTGGTTTCCTCCATTACACTCCATCTTGTCTTTTGGAGGCAGAGTCTCTCACAGAATCTGAAGCTCATCGTTTTGCTTAGGGCTGATGGCCATTGAACATCCAGGATCCATCTGTCTCTGTCAGGCAATGCTGGGTCATAGATACCTTGTGCCTTGTTTGTTTATATTTTTACCTGGATGACAGAGATTACAAAGCTAGTCCTCTTGTTTGCATGACGAGTGCTGTTATCCACTGAGCCATCTCTTCAGTTCAGGCAACATGTTTTCCTTACAAAATTTTCCCTATATTTTTCTATTAGTTTCTTGACAAGATTCTTAAGGTTGGAATTAATGGGAAAAAGTCATGACCTTTCTAAAATGATAAGTCAGAAAGCCAGGGCAAATGGCTGAGGCACCTATACATAACAAGTGGACTCTGGCTAACTCTCCCAGCATCCTTTAGTACACGTGGCTCCTCCCAGCACTTCTCACCCCGCCCCCTACCCTAAACATGTCCCTCTCAGAGGCTTCTGCTTCTCTTCCTCTGGGCCTGGTCTCTTTAAAACTCAGCCATTATGGTTCAGCAGTTTTTTGGTCTCTTGGTTTGGGCTATCTCTCTTGGTCAGTGGCTGTTTCTTGCTATTCTTTCTCCTGTCCTCTCGTGTTCAGGGTTAGTTTGCTGGCCGTGTTCAGCCTGGACGCTTCCCTCTGCCTGCTTTCTTCATTATAGCTAAAACAAATATCTCCCCACTTTAGCAGAAGCCATGTCCTCCTTCTTTTACTTCATATTTTCATTCAACACACATTGCTTTTTTGTACAGGAGGTACTGTTTACTGTTTTTCATAATTTTCCAAGGCTCTCAAGATACCTCAGTTTTATTTTCTTCTGTCTTTTATCATCATTGATTGATTAGTTATTGTAATTATTTTGGTCTTGAAAGCTGGCAGAAAATGTTGTAGAGTGTTTGCTCAATCCATTTCCTTCTTCTCAGGGGTGCTCATGGGATTACTCACACACATGCCTTGTTTTTTTCAATTAAAGTCGAAAATAACAGCTTGACCTTCTGTGAGAAACGGATATCAGAGCCAACATTTTACCACTGCAAATACATTTGGGGAGTGATGAGCATTTTGCTTGTAAAGTTAAGATGATAGCATTTTAGTACAGGAGGTGGGAGTGGTTGGGGCGGGGGCGAGGCGCAGTCAGAATTCAGCAAACTGTTTTTTGGAAACAGATAACTTTTAACATTAAGTTCAAACTTCACTGCACCATTGACAGCCCCGACCGAGGAAGGAACGCACTTTCTCACATGCATTCCATATGCTCGATTCCACAGTGGCCTCTTCCTGTGTTTATATAGGATCTCCTGGAATGGACCCTTTCACACTGGAGGAGTACTGTTTTGTCTTTGTTGATTGTTAAAGATTCCCTAAAGGTATTTTGAAATTCAGCTCCATGAAAGCACAAGCCTGAACAAAACAAATCCATTGCTAGCTCTGAACCATGCCAGAGTCTGGAGGTGAGAGTTAACCCTGCTTGTCACTTTGGTGGAGTCTAGAACTGCCTATGGAAATAAAGATTTGCGTGTGCCTGTGTGGGCATCTGCCGAGGGCAGTCACTGGGTTGGGGTGATCCAACTAAATGTGGGTGGCACCATCCCTAGGCCTAGAGACATGGACAAAATAAAAGTAAGAGCACAGGAGCTGTATTCATGTCTAGTTCTTGACTGTGTACACAGTATGACCAGCTACCTCATGCGCCTGCTGCCACAGCTAGAGATGCTCTCGGCTGCACACCTCCTCTGCTGTGACAGACGGTCTGACTTTCACACGAACTCTGGTGCCCCATATTTGACCATGTCCCCTGAATGGGGAGACCTGGTGGCACTCAGAGGAAGGACAGCAGGGTACCAAGAAGAGACTTGATACCCTATGAGCATATACAGGGGGAGGAAGTCCCCCTCAGTCACAGTAATAGGGGAGGGGAGTAAGGGGAAAATGGGAGGGAGGAAGGAATGGGAGGATACAAGGGATGGGATAACCATTGAGATAAAATATGAATAAATTAATTTAAAAATATATAAAATATATACTCATTAAATAAAAAAATATATATATATATATAAAAGAAAAATATACTCTCAAACATAGAACCAAACATAGACATTACTTTCCTTAAATTGCTTTGGCCAGGCCCTTTACACAGTTACAAGAAAAATAGCTAAATAACTAATAAAACAACTAAAAATAACTAAATAATTGATATGAAGGAGTACAGCTTCTTCTGTTACAGCCTAACTACGTGGTTCTCAGGCCTTTGGAACTGGTTTGTGGAGGAATATGGGAAAGTTTGTGTATTTGGGCCCGAGACTCCTTAGACTGTTGTAGACTGAGTTTAAACAACTAGTTTGGTCAGAGTGTGGAAGATAACACTGAAAGACAGAGAGGTAATAAAGACAAATACTCAGCACTGGGCTGGGGAAATGTCTCAGTGGGCAAAGTGATTGCTACGCAGCGAGATGGTTGATTTCAGACCCTCGGAACCAATGCACACCCACCCGATGTGGTAACCGGAGCTGAAGAGCTCTAACAGGGAAAAGCATGGCAAACACAGCTCAGCATGGCAAGCATGGTGCCGCCGACAGGGTTTGCCCCTCGCCTTTCCCTCTCCTCTTTGTTAAAATCCACTAGACTACATTCTAAAGCTAGCCACCAAGGACTACTCCCTTATTTGGCAACTTCCTCTTCCTGAGGCTGACCACAGAGGTCTAGCTATCAAACTATTGAAGTCTACCAATCAAAAGCCTTCTTTTGGCTCATCTAATTAGCATGTCCAATCAAAACAGACCAACTCATCCTAACTCACTAGCCAGAGGCAGTCTTTTGTCCCTCCAGGGCAAATATCCCTTCCTCCTCTCCCTCGCCCCCCTCTCTCCCCACAGCAGAAGTTTATTCTGGAACTTACTAAAATGTAAGTCATAGCTTTAGGTAAAGAGTTTTTAAGTGAGGTTTTCTGAAGGCCTCCGTTCTCTACGACCCTGACTCATCTTTCACAACCATAGACGTCTGTCTTGTGTTCCCAAACATGCCGGGAAAGCTGCACCTTGAGGCTTTGGACCAAGATTTTCACTTTCACAGGAGGTCCTTCTCCAGATAATTACGCAGGCAATTATCTTACCCTCTAACTCTTTGCACCAAAGCTGTCTCCCTAGTGAAGCCTCTGTCCCCTTCACTTCTACTCCTTTCCCCAGGGTGCTTCAGATCTTGGGCTAGCTAGTGAATTTTATTTATTTTCAATTTTTTTGGGGGGGTTTATGATCTACTCCCTCCCCCATATGAAATGCTAATCTCTGAAAAGAAAGCAAGGAACCTTCCTGTTTCTGCAATGTGTAGCTCTCTTAAGGAGCCTAACATGTAAAAGGCTCAAACAAGACTCCATTAGTATTTGTTATATGAACAAATTAAGATTTATGCAACCCACAAGTGTCTGGAAGTACCTACTAGCAAAGGAAGCCTACAGAGAAACGCTCGATGCATCTCTCTGCCTGGCTGTGTGTGGGAGGTACAGAAACAGGAAGCCAAACAGACTAAGGGTTTGTTTTGCTTCCTGGGAGAACTATTTAGAAACAAGTCTTTTTGCTTCCCAGTTCATTGTGTTTCCTGAGGTTAGCATCTTACATTTGGACGATGCTTTGGATTTTTTTTTTCCTCAGTGATCTCAGTCATGATTTAGCCTAGTCCAATTCTTACCTTACAATTAAAAAAAGAAAAAGAAAAGAAAAGAGAAAGAAAAAACGCTTGCCCATTCTCGCATGTGAGGTGTGATTTCACAGAATGCTAGCCAGAGTTCTCGGCTTCATGTGTTCTATCTTCGGGGAAGCAGAACCAGCCTTGTGCACATCAACATCAGAGGACAAGAGCTTGTTAGCGACAAAGGAAACTGTTCCTTTTTCCTTACCCATATTTAGTGTTCTGCACTCAGATCATGTGTTTAGGACATTAGATGAAATCTAAAGTCTATCTCTCAGTTCTCATTGATGCCTTGACATTAATTTAACCTTTGTAAATGGAGCTATTACTACATTCTCTGTTTCTCATTATGTAAACTATTTCCCTATGAAAAATTATCAACATTAGCATTTTGTCATTACTTTCCAACAGCTCTTCGCTGTCCAGCTACAAATTTTCCACCCCTTTCCCCATTGTAATCATGTGGTTATCAGATATTTATTCGGGGATCCACATTTGCTAACTATAAAACTATTCTTTTAAGTTTCAATCTTCAACCAAAGTGCTACTTTACTTCTGTTTTTCTTTTAGCTACTGTTCTGCTGCTTATCTAGAAATTTTCTCTTCTATGTTTAAAATTAAAATAGCAGATATCAAGTAAAAAGATTATACATGAAAAGGGTGAAGGAATCATAAGAACACGAATGCTATGCTCCAAGGAACTGAGACACGTGCATCCTTTGTGCACATGCACACATTTGAAATGCATTTATACACACACACACACACACACACACACACACACATATATATATATAATGGTCATATAATGTATATGAATAATTAAAATTTATAGCTATTAATACATATGTATATATATTCATGAATGATATAAAAACTATGTGCTAGCTACTGCCAGTGCTAAAGCAGATCTCCATCATCCCTATTATGCATGAGAGGGGCTGAGGCTTGGTGTGATCAAGCTGTCTGGCCGTGCTCCCTGCATAAGTACAGTCAATAGCAGACTTGAAACTGGAATGAGTTTTGTCCTAAGATCAAAACACTTGTATTTTTTCTTCTTATCATTTTTTTTTGTTCGTTTGTTTTTCGAGACAAGGTTTCTCTGTGTAGCCTTGGCTATCCTGGGCTCACTTTGTAGACCAGGCTAGCCTCAAACTCACAGCGATCCACCAGTCTCTGCCTCCTGAGTGCTGGGATTAAAGGTGTGCACCACCATGCCTGGCTTATCATTTTTATTTTCTGAGATACTTCAGACTTATGAACAATTTGTTGAGACAAAGAAAAAGTACATCAGGCTCCTTAAAAGACAGGACATGATGGATACAACTGGATTGCTGTGTATGTCCCAACCCCATCCCTACCTTCTCCTGACTCCAGAATTTGTGTGTATCCTTCACATTATTTATGTGTTATTATATGTATATAAATCTCAAAAAAGTATGCAGTGTTATTCTGTACCTTTCTGAATTGTGTAACTGTTGGGTGAATTCATATTGCAACTAGTTTTCACAGCATTACAGTACTCCTGTGGGGACTCAGCACAGACGCTGATACATCCATCCTGTGTTGGGAGCTGGGGTTGTTTCTGCCTATTAGCACCAGTTTTAAGTTGGATAAGTTGGCTGGGTATAAAACGGCATCCCTGTTTTAATTGGCAAGTTCTTTGTCAGTACTGAAGTGGAATATTTTTATGTGTTGGCATTTCATACACTGTCAGTTGCCACCCTTGTACTTACTTTGTTCCTTAGTTATGTTAAATTGGCTACCCTTTTCCTACTAATTGTAGGTTGATGACAGGTTATAATCTTCTTACACATTTTCCTGGTCATTTTTCATATATAATGTCTTTTCATGTATAAATCTGTGTTTGTTGGAGTCTGGGGAAGGGTCAGAATGCACAAATATACTGACTTTTTTTTACATTTAAAGGAAACTTGTAATATTTTTTCTGTGAATTGCCTTTACCTAAATTTTACCAAATTGTCCAATTTCTGCTGGGGCTTTTTGTCTATCTGGTTGTCCTTTTCCTCCAGGCTTTTATATTTTAAATTTAAGAGGAGAATTGCATGTACTTTTCCTTATTTTGTGGCTCATCTTCTGACTTTTATGCTTTTTTTTTCTTAGAAAAGATGAAATTTTATGGAGGATAAATTAATCAATTTTTTTATGATTTCTGGAAATTGGGTCACATCAGAAAACTCTTCACTCCAAGGTTATGAACAACCAGTTTTTCTTCTTGTATTTATCTACTCTTGTATTTTGAATTTAAATATTCTTTCTTTTGATAGTTTTTCTCAGTGTGATCTAGTCTTATCTTTTTCCTTTAATTTTATTTTTAAAAATATAGATTCTTCATTTTAGAGAAAATATGTAGTTCTAGTGTTTTGAGTCTGACTGATTATCCTTAACACAATGACCTTACTTCTATCTTTTCCTTGAAAATAACATGATCTGTTTCTTTTTTCGTGGTTGAATAATACTTAGTTATGCCTACACACCACATTTTCTTCATTGGTTTACCTAGCTCATAATTTGGCTGTTACAAAAGTACAATGAAAAACGTGGGTTTACAAGTACTGAGGATCTATGGGTAATTCTGATTCCTTGAATATATGTCCAGGAGTGACGAAGCAGAATAATAATTGTATACTATAATGGTTTGATGATTTTTAACATTTTCAACATAAGGCTTTAAAAATTAGAAATAGGATTGTTAAGATAGCCTCAAGAATTTATAGTTAAAATAACCTAAATAACCTAAACTCTTATAAGATTTGCTTTAAAATGTCCCAAGAGAGTAAACATTGTGGAGAAGCAGAGCAAACAAGCTGGGGTAACTATTAAAAATTGTTAAATATGAGTGATGATAGGGTACGTTCTTTACAGTTCTGTATAATTAAAGTTAAAACACTGTTTTCATGAACCTTACATTTTAATAGAACATAGACATGCAATTTAAAAGAAACCACATAGTATCTTAGATTACAGCAAGAGGTATGGATGAGGAAATACAAATCAAACACGGAGGCATGGAAAATGAGACGGAGATCCGAATTCGCAGTCAAGAGGGCTGGAATTTCTTCTGTAAGAAAATGACAACTGAGCAAACAAGGAAGCAGTCCATGAAGTTAGGTGTGGGAAGTGCTTTCCAAGCCGAACAAACACAAAAGCACAGCGGACACTCAGGCCCTGATGCAGAAACAGGAGTCACAGGAGGAGCCAAGAAGAGTCCAATGTGACAGTACCCTGAGTGAGGATGTGAGTACCAGATGGGACATACAGACCCTGTAGTGCTTTCTAGGTCATACTGGGGTAGCTCTGCAATTCCTCCCCAGCCAGGCCATTTGCACTTAGGTGTACGTGTCTCAGGATATTCCTATACAGCTGCACAAAACACTGGCTAGCATGCTTTTATTTCAGAAGCCCAATCAGAATACTGTAGTTTAAAGATTTATCTTAAGAAAACGTCAATATTTTAAAAAGGGAGCACATAGTATTCATACTAAAGATTTATATACTGTGATCAGAATGAAGCAATATGAAAGAATATGAAATATTCAATATGAAAGAAAACCCTATAGAATGGGGAATTAAAATTCTTTCACTGAATGCACTACTTTAAGTAGCTGTAGGTTTCCATTACTTTGTAACCTGTTTAGAAGGAGGAGAGGAGTGATGGCTAGCAGACAGAAAGGCAGCCATGGTGCTGGAGAAATAGCTGGAACTTATAACCTGATCTGCAGGCAGCTGGCAGAGAGCCAGCAGGACTGGCATTGGAGGGATCTTTTGAAACCTAAAAGTCCTCCCTTAATTACACTGCTGTCCATTTCATCCAACAAGGCCACACCCCCTCATCCTTCCTAAACAGTTCCAACTGGAAACCAAACATTCAAATATATGAACCTAGGAGGGGGTCAATCTCATTCATACCACCCCCCCCCACAAATAAATCTCACTGAACTTAGAGCATAGTCTGATGGTCCAAGATTATCATTTCAAAGGATCTAGGAAAGTTCTTCTTAGAGTGAAGCTTTCAGGCAAATATAATACAAGGCATTATGAAATGCTTTCAAGGATAACTTTATTTTTTCCCAGAGAAACATCTAAGATTATGAACATTCGTATTGCTTTACTTAATCGTCACAGAAACACTCAACGATTTTTGGCGATGTGATGGAAGAATCCATACTCTCCGCTGCATTCTGGGGTGAAATGGGTGCTTGGGCTGCTCGTCTGGGCTGCAATTGGAGATTTCATGTCTGCATGAGTATGGGGAGCTAAAAGACACGTTAGAAAGAATAGAAGATAAAGACAATTTATGGTGAGAAATTTTCTGAAACTAAAGCTCTGCCCACTGTAGAAACTTAAAAGAACTTGATGTGGTTGAAAGATCTGTGATCAGGATCAATGCATGTGTTTGGAAGGGGAAAACGAAATGGCGTGTGGAGACTGGGTCATTATACAGAGCGATGACATCTGTGCTCCTGCCTTCTCTGCCACGTGCTAGCTCAGAACAACAAACAAACAAACAAACAAACAACAAACAAACAAAAAATGAGGCTTCATTTTCTGCCATGGTATAGTCTGCTAGTTATTGCCAGGGCCAACATACTGTACCAGGAATGAGGTGAGAGCACTCACAGGGCATCTATGGTCCTATTACAGAGCCTGTGATTTTTTTTTTTCCTACATGGATCTGATCCAGGCTTAAGGCAGGTGATCAACCTAGGTTGATTTACGTGTTTGTGTTCATCTTGAAGTTGAGCAGGCAAGATCAGGATCATACATTATCGAGTCAACGTTAGGGATTCTTCGATGGAAACAGTGAACTATGCTAGCTAGTGGTAGGAGAATTCACATTGACACACCCCAACTCTGAAGAATCCAGGTTTGTCTTGATTATAAAAAGTGCCACTTAGTGTCCACTTACAAACTTACAGATATGAAGTTAAATCTCAGCGCCTAGAATTTGTGGAATTTTATAGTGACAAAAAGATCAGTTTCATGGCATGCTTTCTCAGTAGTTTTAGCAGTGCTAATTCTTTCTTACTAATATATATATATATATCTGATTATTTTGCAGAGGTGTGAGGCTACATGCATAGTTTATATAGCTTTATAAGATCCATTATTAAATATTCTCTGTCCCAAACTACTTGCAGTATTTTCTATACTTTCCTGCTTGTAAACATTTTTTTATGCTAAAAAGGATACCAATTTAATAACAGGTAGGAAATAGCCTGTCTATCAACTGATGATTAACTTGGCCACTCAGCCCTTCTTGCTTTCCTGTGATCTATGATTTCCTTTCTGCAAACCGTAGCAGCCAAGACAACTTCCTAGAGGGAAGAGAGCTCCCTAGGAACGAAAGGCCTAGAGTTTCCTTGCTAACTCTCCATTCATCCAAGTCCTCAGACCCACTCTGTGCTACATCCTAGGCTACTAATCCTGACAAATTTTCTTAGGGCAAATCTGGACATGACATTGGTCCTGAGGGGTCCTAGCTAGAGAAAGATGCTGGGTGTTTTAGCATAAGAAGAAAACATGTGAGCATATTTCCTGCCAGCTTCCCACTTCCTGTGAAAATTGCAAATATCTTTTCTTATATACGGAGTTAATTTTGGGGCTTTGTGGGCTGATGATCATATCCAAGTTTCAAACCTTATACTTTTTCATTGTCAAGGTAACTTCTGCAATTGAGTAAAAGGCATAAGGCTCAAAAATCAAGGTTATCCTCAGCTACATAGAGTTCAAGGCTAGTTTGGGATTTATGAGACTTCAGCAACCTACGAAAACTTCAGAAGATATGCTGTCACGCCATATAGAATATGTATTGGCAAGCAATGAAATTCAAAGATTTCATATTCAACTCATTCATTATACTGACAAGAACGTATTTGGAGTGGGTAGTGACAAACGAATATTCTTAGAGGAAATGAAACACATTTTTGACTTCAATTATACAGTGATCATATACACAAACCCCAGCCATGACAGAATACAAAGCCTTGGAAGATTAAATATTACCATTTGTAACATAAAACAAAGAAGTATGCTTTTCTTTTGCTAGTTAATTGCTTTGTAGCTATTATAAAATTAGAATATCCCACTGAATGTAAGATAGTACTCTTCTAGGTAGTTCTTCGAAATAATTTGTGTTTTATTAAATATTTGTTTTCATATTACCCTGAACAGCATTAATACATTATTCTAAAGGTATACACAATGGGTAATCAAGAAGATTAATTCAAATGCAGGAAAATGGAAAATAACAGCTGAGTCTGCATAGGGAAAAAATCAAGTTTACCATTCTTTGAAAAACCATTAAGGGCATAAATAAATACCCAGTTGGGGAATGATTGTTTCAAAATCAGTACTTTTGCCTATCTATCCATCCATCTGTCTGTCTGTCTGTTTATCTATCTATTGGTGTGTTGAGACAAGGATGACCTTTAATTCATTAATTACCCCAGGGTGGCCTTAAGCTTATAGTCCTCCTAATATTGGAGGTTTGTACTTAATACACCTTTTAAATTTATAATCCTTTTATTTGTAATTAGCCACTGTGATGGGTATTCTCAGTTGTCAACTTGATGACATCTGTAATTAACTAAAACCCAAATGACTGGGCATACCTGTGAAGGATTTTTTTTTTTTTTTTTTTTTTATAATTAAATCAGTTGATGAGGGAAGATCCACTTCTAATTCAAATCTTTGAGGCGGAATGATCCACCTTTAATCTGGGCCACACCTTCTGCTGTCAGCCTATATAAAGGACATGGAAGAAGGCAGCTTGCTCTCTCTTTGACTGCTTTCTTTCACTCTTGCTAGCAAGCCCATCCTTCACTGGTGCTAGAGCCTACTTCTTTGGGATTCTGACTTGCACTAAAGCATAGCTGAGACATCCAACCTTGTGGACAGAACAAATACTGGATTCTTTGACTTTTCAATAATAGTAACAGCTAACATTGTTGGACTAGCTAGATCACAGCTTGTAAACAAATGTAATAAATTTGTGTGTGTGTGTGTGTGTGTGTGCATCTATTCATTTTATACGTTTATTTTTCTCTAGAGAACCCTGACTAATATACCCATAAAGGATGTTTGCAATTGCTAATGTGAGATTTTATTGCGTTGTGCCTACATAGGAAAATTCTTGACTGACACATAGGAATATTTTAGTCCTAGATATGTCTTTTTTCTCATTCAGTGTGACGAATGATAGAACAATAGAAAATAAAATTTTAAAGCCCTTTTAAAGTACCATTTTTTTGAATAAATGCCACAAATCATTAGTATGTGCTGAAAGAGTAAGGCCAATTTTAAGACACAGAGCCTAAGCTACAATGCTAATTATCAAGTTATGGTGGAAGCTATAGCATCACATACTGCCTGTGTTATACTTGTAACTCTTTTCCAGTTTTCCAGTGCCTTCTGTCCACACTCTTGGTTTTTTGTTTTTGTTTTTTTCATTTCCATTATACCTGAATCTTATTCTTTGATCTTTATTTCTTTTTATTTTTTCATTCCTTGCTGTCTATACCTGCTGTTTATGGTACTTAGTGACACTTCCAACATTGCCTAGTGCTTGTTGGTATTTGTTCTTAATCTTAGTAATTAATATGCCCATGCAGATTATAGAGCCAAGCCCTCTACTCTTCCTCAGGAGTATAATTGCTCATAAATAAGATCAGAATCAAACAATTCATACGACCTTAGCAATGATAAATATTCTATAAATGCCTGAAAGTGTAATTTGTTAGCACACAAATACATATCCATACCTTTGCGAGTGCATATTTAGTGTAACATAGGGCTTCCAAATGAAGAGAAATTCCAATACCTGATGAAAATGGGTTCTTTTTTTTTTAATATTAAATTATTGTTTTTTTAAAAATTTCTTATTATTAATTTATTCTTGTTACATCTCAATGGTTATCCCATCCCTTGTGTCCTCCCGTTCTTCCCTCCCTCCCCTTTTCCCCTTATTCCCCTCCCCATTACTGTTCCTGAGGGGGATTACCTCCTCCTGTATATGCTCATAGGGTATCAAGTCTCTTCTAGGTAACCTGCTGTCCTTCCTCTGAGTGCCATTAGGTCTCCCGGAAATGGGTTCTAAAATAGTGCTACCTTCCCCTCCATCAAAATAAACAACTTCTACATAGCAAAACCAGTCATTTAATGTTTTTCTTTTCAGCTATGTTACTATTCCTGTCATTTGAACTAGTTCAGGAGCCACATATGAATAAACACATAGGCGAGACAAATTGACAAGTGGGATGAATAAAATAGCACAATGATTATAGATTCGCAGTTGCATGTTTTGGCGTTCTAGTGGTGTCTATTCCTTCTAATGTCACCACAAAGCAGCATCATATATTTACAGCAAGGCCATTGTCTTTCAAAGATTAAAACATGGTCCTGGCATGCATTGGTCAGATATTTGACTATCTTGGCGTATAACTACTTTCAGACTTACTGAGCTGGATAAAAAGAAAAACTACATGGAGAATATTAATGATTAAAATCATACCACTTATTTACAATATGAGGGTAAGACAATAAAGGTAGTTAAAAAGCAAGTAGGAAGTTGTAGAAAACACTAATATTTCCTTTAACTTGCTTCTTAAAGAAACCAATGTTTGTGTCTATCCTGTGAGTTTATCCACTATCAGTTACCCGAGATTCTTAAATATTAGCTGTGTGCTCACGCTGTTGATCTCTACTTGGTTAAAGTTGTGGCATTATAATTGTGTTACACATATGTCCCCATGGAAAAGCAGTATTCCATACTCTACCCTGGAGTGTTGTTGTTTTTTTTTTTTTTTTTTTTTTCTGTTTTCTAGCTATTAACAAAACCAGAGCACCAGGGGAACACAGTAGGTAACTATTGATTTATTTTTTTGGGGGGATGAACACACATCTTCTCATTTTTAAGCCAAGCAGATGCGCCCTGAGCACGAGGCCCTGATAGCTGTTTTCTCTTACGAAGCCGGTAAGGAAAGGACCCAAGTCCAGCGACTTCTAGTTCTTATGAGCATCTTGATAGTGGAGTGTTCAAAGTCGTGCAACTTGTTAGAGACATCAATAAAAGCAGAGCCTCAAGCTTTGAATTTTAGTCCAGTGCCTCGCCTTTTCTTCCACTGTGCCCCATTTACTTGACTATATTTGACATTTACTACATTTCAAATGGAGCTATGTATGCTATTTTTGTGTTGTCAAGCAAAATCAAATCTACACCCTGAATTTATAGATGAAGGAATGCTTCATAGCACTCCTGTATTCCTCTGCCTTTCTTTGTAGAAGGCAAAGACTGTCTCAGCTTAAGACCCACCTGACAGGAGAGGTCTGGCCACTCTCACTATTAACGATACTCTGCTGTGCTTGCAGACAGGAGTCTGACATAACTGTCTTCTGAGAGGCTTCATCAGACAGCTGATGGAGACAGATGCAGAGACCCAAGGCCAAGCAATGGGTTGAGCTTGGGGAGTACTGTGGAAGAGTGGGAGGAAGGCTAAGAGGGAGCCAGAGGGGACAGGGACACCACAAGAAGACCTACAGAATAATCTAATCTGGGCTCAGAGACATTGAACCACCAACAAAAGACCTAGACCTCTATACGTATGTAGGAAATGTACAGCTTGGACATCATGTGGTTCCCTAATAGAAGTAGGGGCTGTCTCTGAATCCATTACCTAATTCTGGTTCACTTTTCCCTAGGGGGTGGCGGGGCGGCCTTGCTGCTCCCCAGTGGAAGGGGATGTACTTAATCCTACTGTGAGAGGAGGGAGGGGGGACCGGAGGAAGGGAGGGAGGGGATTGGGGTCAGGATGTAAAATGATTAAATAAATAAATAAATGGAGGTGGGGGGGGGCGGGGGAATGATTTAGAAGGCAGTTTGATAACGTGACCATTTAGAGGAAAAACAATAATAGGACCTCCCCCAGGGCCTATATTAAGAAACACCCTCCAACCCAAAAATATGATTACCCAAGGAAACAAAAGACCTCTGTATTAAAAACTGTAAGATACCAAAGAAAGGATTTGAGGAAGACAACAGAAGACGAAAAGAACTTCCACGTTCATTGATTGACAAGATTAATATTGTGAAAATAGCCATCCTACCAAAAGCAATCTATAGATTTAATGCAACAAAATACAGAAAAAAAAATACAGACACAGAAAAAAAATCTCAAAATGTATATGGATGCAAAAAAATTCAATGAGCTAAACTAATACTTAGTACAAAAATATTGAAGGAGGTATCACCATACTTGATTTCAAATTCTTACAGAGCCATTGTAATAAAACCAGCATGGTACTGTCACAAAAGCAGACATAGTTCAATGGAATAGAATAGAGGACCTAGGTATAACTCCACATACCTGAAGAAGAGAGTATTCTGTAACCTGTGTTTTTCACCCACACCCTTGTTCCCAGAAATAAAGATTCTGAGACTTAAACATATTTACAAAAGCCTAGGCTAATGTAGCCAGGCATATTCCCTGACTTGATCATGACTAAGTTCTGCCTCATTACGTCTGCTCAGGTTTCATGTGTCTGTCCTCCTCAGTGTCTCAGGGTGAATTCTCTGTGCACTTACGTCGTGTTAACAAGTTCTTATATGCTTAGCCTCTCACCTTGCATATAAGAACTTGTTAACAAGACATACAGTTAACATATTAGCGACAATCTCTTCATATGGTGAAACAGCCAGCCAAACACAGAATTTTTGTTTTTAATATCTGATTTCTGTTTGACCATATTATGATTATTTTTCTTTATGGTGTAAGAGTCAGTTGAGGCTGAGGAAACACATTACCGAAGAAAGTATACCAGTGCCACTTTTCTTGTATTCCATCCCAAACTGGATTTTTATCATTTTAAGCACTCAATTTGATACCTTGCACTATAAAAAAAAATAAGATTTGGTTAATTACTTACTCATGACTTTTACTTAGTACATATTGAGATGTTTTTCTTACTGATTTATACATTTGCATCTCTCCTCAAATTATTACACTTAGGCAATTTTACAATTATACTTTAATAATCTAATTGGATACCAATCACAGCTTTGGAGAGAAACAGTTGGTAAGTATAGATTTGTTTGTATTTTTGGCTAAGCATCGTTTTCCAGGCAGAAGGCTGATCTTCCCATCCCTGTCACAACTCATTATCTTTGTAATATCTATAGAAGCACTTCATTGTATCTGCTTCAAGTGTTATTTTTTCTGGAGTGTAGTTTTTGCATTTGTCCACAGTAATTTTTTTATTCTCATATTTCCATATTTCAAGGTGAATGTACTTAGTTTACTAATTTCACTCGTACTTTCATCATTTAAATTTTTATTAAAATATTTAACTCAAATTTAAATTATTGTAAGGAATCAGATTTTAAATTAACTTCCACAACAAAACTGATAACTAGTTGTTTCATTGTATTTGAGTACATAAGCTTTTGTCAATGATTCAAAATGCTGTCTGTATCATCTAAGGAAAATAATATGCATATTGACTGATTAAAATTATGTATGTTATAATACATATGTGTGTATACATATGAATATTATAAAAATGGAAACCTAAGAAAATGAAATAATTTTCAATGAGCATGGAAAAAAGACAGTTTATCCTGACTGATAGATGCTTCACTAAAAATAAGGGAAAACTGTTAAATATTTGTCAGGAATAAACAATGAAAATGGTTTAAAGGGAGAGGAAAAAGAAAGAAATGTTGCTCATCTCAGAAATCTGCTGAAGGCTAGTTTGCTAAACATCAGGGGTGGCTTTTCTGAGCTTAGTGATGCTCTGTTTTCCAGGACTCTGCTCTTTCTGTGTCGTGGGTATTTTGACATTCACTGCTGATTAAGAAAAGGGCAGGATGCAGTCTATGACCCTAAGGAGCTCATTTTTCTATTGACTATGCTTTTTATGTTGTCTTGTATTTGGCTGATGGTATGCCTTCTTCTCTTCTTGGACCCTGGCCTTAGGATAGCATTCATCAGGCACGTAGGTTCCAATCCCAAGAAAGATTAGACTACATCTATCTAATCAATCTACTTTAATTAAACGTAAATTCATTTTTGTTTCGTGTACATGAGTGTTATGCCTGCAAGTATATCTCTGCACTATTTGCATGCCTGGTCCCTGCAGAGGACAGAAGACGGTGTTGGATCCAACTCTGAAGGCATCAGGGATCCTACTCTACCATTCTCCACTTATTCCTTTGAGACAGGGCCTCTCACTGAACCTGGGCTTAGATTGTGGTCATCCTTTCTCCCCCTCAGTAGTAGAGATACAGGCACATGTGTGACTATGCCTGCTTTTTCATGAGGGTGCTGGGATATAAACTCATGTCTTCATGCTTGCGCAGCAAGTGCCCTTAGATAGTGAGCTGTCTCTCTAGCCCTCTATTTGCTTATTTTTAAATTTATTTTACCTAAGCATGGGTCATGCTTTTCTTAATGCTCTATTGCTCCCTTTAATTTTATTTTAGCAATTTTACAAAAAAATTCTATTTGCTCTTATTATCTGAAGGTGATAACATTCATCCCAAGTAAATAGTTCTGTCCATACACATAAGCTCAACTACAAAAATTCTTCACAGACTTCAAAGGAATACAATAAAGCACAGCTCATTGGTGATGTGGTTATCTCTATATTATAAATATATTAAACTATTATATATTTATAATATATTATAATATTATAAATTAATATGTTAATATAATATGAATTATAATATTATATTTAGAATATGTCACAAATATAAACAATACAATATCTGTATGATATATTATATCATAAATTAATATATTAATATAATATATAATATTATAATTAATATTATAAATTTAATATATCATATTTTATATAATTATGTAATAATCACATAATTATATAATAATTTAATAATAATTAATATAATGTATTATAAATATAAGTAATATAAAATACAGTATCATAATATTATATTTATACTAAATTATATTATAAATTAATATATTAATATAATATATAACATAATAATATTATATATTTATAGTATATTATAAATATAAATAATATAAGTATTCTAAACATATTTATTAATTATTTTTTCATTCATATACTTTTTTGAGAATGAAATAAGAAAGATACTCCCTGCAAGCAAAGTGCTGAGGAATCAGAAATAAATAAATATAGGCTCAGCCACTGAAATAAAGATTGATGGGTTATAAAAAAATGAGCCTCATTAAAGATAAAGTTGCTTTTCTTTGCTTTTGCAAATGAGTAGGAAGAAGGCCTTTGCCTTTACCATGAGCTTTGCTAAGTGGTTCTTCCGGGAATACTACTGCCACCATCGCAAACATTGTGTCCAAACTTGTATACATCATTCATTATTGGAGCTTTGAGAAGTTCTCAATATGTATGAATTAAGACTCTTCCAAAAATTTGAGACTTCTTTTTCAGTCTTTATATTTTAAAATGGTGCCAAAGTGTTGAGCTTAGCCTTGGCATGAGCACGTTCAGACAGAATAACCCGCAAATTTGATTTTGTTGTAAGGAAAACATACACTGTATAAAGATTTATGGTAAATCCTTACGTGTGTGGAGCCATGGAAAGCATAAGACTGGTGTATGAGCTATTAAGATAACAGCGATGGCTTTCTGGTGCTCCTTACTCTAGCATTCATGATATTGAAATAATTTTCCTATGCATTGAGTGGCTTTATTCCTCTGAAGCAACAGCACTCTTATTACTCCCCGCTGAGTAAACTTTAGCGAGCAGGAATTATGTGCTGGAGATGAAGGAACTCTCGTGCTTTTAAGACACTGTTTAATTCATGAGTTTGCTGTTGCTCTTGTCTCCTTGTGTTTTCTGCTGGCACTCTTCTTCATTAATAATAGAAACCCTTCCTCCTTAACACTCTGCTTTTATACACGGAAGCACTTTCAGAACCTCCCAAGGTGTTTCAATGTACGCGCTTTGAAAGATAGACTTTTAAACGCCAGAAAGTAATACTTTAGTAAATCTTGTATTTGGAAGAATATTTAAATTCAATGCAATGCAGATAGCCAAATAATAGCTGTCAAATAATAAGTTGTTTTATTTTTAGTAGTGTCACAGGTTTTTTTCCCTGCCAAATAGAAGGGCATTGACATTCATGGGGAGATATGTCCCTATTTTCTGTCATTTATAATTTTAACCAAGCCCTATAACTATTCTGTGATAATCAAGGAAACTTTGTATGTTTTGTAACTTGGCAAATGTTAGCAAGAATAATCCCTAGACTGTGCTTGTTAATAAAAGTAAAAAAAAATAAAATCTGATTCTCAGTATATTAAGAACATATGGTTTTAAAATGTCCATTAACATTTGCTGCTTCATTTTCTGATACAGAAAGGTTTCCATTTGTCATCACACATGAGATAGTATTATGTTTGAGAAGCAGAGGGATTGAGATACTTAGTAGTATAAAAACACATTTAAAAGCAGCATCTTTAAAACTAACACTCAAGCGTGTAATACAAAAATAAAAATTATAAATAAGCAAAAACCCACTAAAAACCTCATTTGCAAAATTAATGTTTTGCAATATTATTATTATTATTATTATTATTATTATTATTATTATTATTATTATTGAATGGGATGTGAAACTAGATTGGTTTCTCAATGGTGATTAATTAGGTTTTTTTTTCATTTTTATTTACTACACTAAGATATCATTTTCAAATTTAAGACATTGAAGTGACAATTGAATATGCAATATCTATTCTAGGAAGCTGCAGAAGGCAGCAATGGCCTCTGTGCCCAGTGTGTGTTCTTACTCCTGTGACCTCATAGGAGGGGACACTTTCCTTGACTTGTGTTGAACTGATTCTTACACAGGTAGGAATTTAAGTAATGCTAAATGACCATACGAACGATATCAATCTAATTCTGTTTCTGTTTTGTAAATGTTAGAAGTAAATAGTATGTCAAGACTTTCGTTAAAAACACTTAATTTTTAAAAAAAATATTTAAAAAAATTATTAAAGAGGACATGTTAAAACTGAAGTTTCAATGAAACATGCCAGATGGATCCTTCTGTTAAACAAAGGCAGTTTTTTTTTCTTTCTTCTATGATTCTTTAATTAACTTGGCTAGAGAAATGGTTTCAAACTGTTATAAATATTTAATCGAGAAATGTCCTTAGTTTTTCAAAGTATACATTTTTGCCCAGACTTTAATGCCTTGATTTTTGATAGAGTAGTCTTCAAAGAGAAGCCAAGTGCATATTTATGAAGCCAAAAATATGATTTCCTCCTCCTCATTAATATGTTCCTGGCATCAAAAGAGGAATTTTATTTTAGGTAACTTTACAAATAGTTCTGCAAGACTGCTGGTCATCAGTGTCCTTCCTACGGATCCACTTAAGTAATTTGTCATTACAACATAGCTATTTTTACAAAGATAAAGGTTTTCCTCATGAATAAAACTTATTCATCTTTGAGTAATTACCATTTAGATTCTTCTTAATTTATTATGAGATTTAGTTAACTTTACAACAAAATAAACCTATTCTCTTGACTGAATAAACTAATCAAATGCAACTCAGTGGCTCCAGTGTTTAACAGATAGTACCTACAAGATGAAAACATGCTTTCTTTAATCCCCAAGTTGTCATAGCTTGTTTTTTATCACCCCAATCACCGGGAATTGGACATTTTTTTTACTTTTGCTCAGCGTTTTCCTGTGCTCTGCATCCCATTTGCTCAGGAGCAGGTGGCCTCCTCATCACACTGCTGTCTCTGCTGCTGGCCATCCTCATGAGACTACTAAACATATGGGCTCAACTCTCTCTCGCTCTCCAAGTATGGCAACTGCCACTATTGCTTTTCTAATCTCAAACAAGCATGCTGCTTTCTCCTCTTTATCAGAAAGGACTGAAAGAGAGAGAGAGAGAGAGAGAGAGAGAGAGAGAGAGAGAGAGAGAGAGAGAGAGAGAGAGACCCTTTCCTAACCCACTACAGCACAACTGAAACCAGGTGAAAATGTTAGCACAAATACTAAAAGCTTAGGTGTCAAGAAAAGTGCAGAGAAGAGATGAATTGTAGTTGGTAATACAGCTGCTTTGGGAGCAGAGAACATGGGATAGTGTATTGGTCCAACTTCAGGCTGGCTGACAGCTCCCCGCACTGCTTCAGCACACCCGTGATTTAGAGCTCGGGCTAAGAAACTCCTTAGTTCAAAGTGAAGATCTGTGTTCACTCCAATTCACTATTGTGGATCCTCTTTCCTGCTTCGTGTTAGAGATATTCTAGGGTCACTGACAATACAGCCTGTTTAAAGAAAACTCTGTGCCTAACCTTTCAGCCATCAAAAATCTCTGCTGTCATCGTAGGCCACCAGGGTTTCCCTGCCATCAGTCAGCACCACCTGGTTTATATTCAGCCATCTTGGGCTGACTCAGCCGGGCTGGGCCGTCTTCTTTAAGTACTAGGCAAAGAAGATGGGGCTGATGACACTTTCTTCCTAAGCTTCTGCCTCTGCTTTCCATGCGGAAGTAGGCACACATATATAATCACTGATGCAGTAAAGCTTACTCCTGTTTGTGAAAGAAACATCTTTTTTAAATGCAGACGTCCCTTTGAAAATGTCCTCAGTCTACGTTAGTTACCTTAACTGTCCGCTCCGGAAGCCTTTGCACCAGAATGACATCACTGAGTTCAGGGTTTGTGCTCTCTCCCTCTCTCTTCTCTCTCCCTCCCTCCCTCCGTCCCTCCCTCCCTCCTTCTCTTCCTTCTTTCTTTCTTAATTTCTTCCTTTCCTTCTTGGGTTAATACTACTATTATTTTTTTTGTAAAAATGGAGGTCTTTCCCATAATGTGGAACTACCCATAGCTTTAAATAATAATTTGTTTAATTAAGGGTATGAGTTCTTGCCTGCATATATGTACATGCACCTTGTGCTTACCTAGGATCTGGAAAAGCCAGAAGAGGGTGTCAGATACCCAGTGGTGTGATGGGAGCTGAACCTGGTCTACTGCAAGACCAGCAAGTGCTCTTAACTGCCGAGTCATCTCTATAGCGTTCATGATTTATTTATTTATTTATTTATTTATTTATGATGATTGGCTTGAACTCAGGACTCGACATTGGACTAATCGCCCAGCCCATTCATAACTTTTAAAAGTGGTATTCAAAGAATTTATAAATGTTGGTTTTATTTCCTCAGTTGAGGGGATGAGATGAGAGAGCCCTTCTCAAGCTTTTATAGCTCTTTCTGAAATCTCACTGGCTGTTTCAACTCAGTTGTTCCAGCCCAAACTTCTCTCCACACTGACTGATTCAATTTGGTTTCTCTCGGCTTCTAAGACTGCATTGCTCTGCTTGGCCTCAAACTCATCCTGGCAATGCGTTTTAATCTTTTGACTCTTTCTCATTCTCTCTGGCTCTGCCTATCTTCACCTGTGTCTAACTTGTTCTCTCTGCAACCTGTCACTGTAAAATTGTCCCAGTTTAAAAAAACAAACAAACAAAAAACAAAAAACTTTTTTCTCTCTCCCTTTGCTGCTCTTAAGTAGCCTCTCTGTCTTGTCTTTTTCTCACAAGAGTTGGGCATATCTTATCTCTGACTCATTCTGTCAAATCTTTCTCTGATTCACCACTTTGTCTGACACTCAATTAGATGTCACTTTCAAACATGACTACTTCCTTCTATAAACTAACCTTACCTTCATTATTTGGGATTAAAGGAGTGTGCTAAGAGCGTATCTGTATTCCAGCCCGATCACACTGTAATCCAGAGTCTGTCTGTATTCCAGCCCGATCACATAGACCCAGAAGGTATTTGGATGTGATCCCTTGCCAGAGGAGCCATGTTGCTTGATTATAATTCATCTACAGAATCTTATAAGTATTGCAATTGCAATTGGCAGAGAGAGAGAGAGAGAGAGAGAGAGAGAGAGAGAGAGAGAGAGAGAGAGAGAGAAAGCAGTAGGAAGAGGCAACCCTAAAACAACATCTTCATATTAGGCAAGTCTCAGGTGGGTGAGGCTGAAGTCTGGAGTCCAGTCTCTGAGACACGGGCTGCATGGTATGTCAGGCCTGCAGCACAGGGTTCCATTCCTGTCTAAGCTGGACACGAATAGGACATTTCTTCTCAATGTAGGTTCCAAGATCTCAGAGAGTGACCCCAACCACTCACATACATTTCATGTCTGTGCTTGAGTAATATCCAAAAAACATCCATTGGCCAAAAGAAGGTAGTTGATGAAGTCAACGTAATGGGTGAAGAAATCTAAGTATTCTTCTCCACCGCAGATCATGGCAAGAGTGTGGGCATAATGTTCTTACAGCAGGACAGATCATTCAACCTCGTAATAATTTTTCTTTTGGGAAACTAGACTTTGCCTATTTGCCTCTTTTGTCTAGTCTTGTTTCATATTCCCACTATTTATCCGTTTTCTCTTTTTTCCACTTAAATCAACAACCCCATTATGAGGAAAAGAAAATTGAAAACTTTTAAGAAGCCCAATCTACTAACCTTGGTTAATTTTATAGAATTTAAAAATTTGTGCGTCTTGTTCCTCTATCCAGTTTTCTACAGCTGTGCTTTTTTCTGGATCTTTAAACTTTTTAAGGTTTATTTGCCGTATACCAAAGGCAATATGGCAAGTTGGTCATGTGCTAAAACTGTCAAACCACAGCCACTACCAGAAAATCTTCCTCTTGAAACAGATGGGAGTCTCAAGCCAGAATCAGGTACAGAGTGAGAGGCCTTGGAATACTCAGCCCCAAATAGGATATCTCTATCAAATTTCTCCACTAGAGGATCAGGGAACCCTGTTGAAGAGGACCAGGAAGAATGTAAGAGCCAGAGATGGTAGAGGACGCCAAGAAAATAAACCCTTCTAAACACAAAAGAACCAACACACATAAAAACTCATGAGACTGAGGCAGCATGCACAGGGCCTACATAAGGCTGTACCAGATGGGGTCCTAGAACTGAAAGGAAAAATAGACATATGCCCCCATCCCTAACCAAGAAGCTATCTCTAGTTGATAACCACAAATGAAAATTCAGTTTTTTCCAATAGAGACTCACTCAGAAAACAAACTACTCTTAGGGGTAGAAAACTAACTCAAGGGACACTTTCGAGGTTCCTGCTCTTACAATGTCAGGGATTTTCTCCCTATCTTATTTTTATTTTATTACATTTATTCTCATATATATTTTTCTTCTCTCTTTTTACCTTGTATGTTCTTTATGTCTATATTATAGCTTACAATTTAATGTGTTTATGGGATTAATGAGAGTGCATGAATGAGTAAACCTCTGTTTTTTTGTGCCTTATCTTGGACTTCCCCCACCCCTGTTTGCTTGCTTTATCCTGTTCTGATATGTTAGTTTTGTTTTATCTTGATATATTACATATTATTATTATCCCTTAGAAGCCTGTTTGTTTTCTAGTGAGAGACATAAAGGGCATGGGAGGGAAGATGCGAAGGAACTGAAAGGATTAGAGGAAGGCAAAACTGAAATCAGGTTATATTATGTGAAAAAAAAAATCTGTTTCCTATGACATAAAAACAAATCAACAAATAAAAAGGAAAATACTAAGCCATTGTCACTATGTTATGTACTGTTGGAAGCCGTGACATTTCTCTAATCACATTTTTACATGTAAGCATGAGTCTTTAGATTCTCTGGAATAAGGCTTACTTAAGGGCATTCTAGGTCAAAGGTTTCCGGGAGAGAATTGAATGTTTCCTATGGCAGGGAACATGGAGAAAGGACAGGGCAACAGTGTTCCAGGGCTTTGGGTACCTTCATCAACGTCTCTGCTGGTGCTGACCATGTGCCAATACTGCAAAACTGCTCTAAATAAATAGTGTTTCTGACCAAAAACCTATGAGATGCAAGGCACAACAAGCCCTTTGTCTGTTTGTGAGTTTATTACTTACTTCAGGTACTTATCATAATAATGGAGAGATAACTATTTTTCCTGGTCTAGAAAACAGATGTCCATTGTGAAAAATAAGCATAATTATAGAAAATAATAAATATATTTCTTGTGAGTGTAAGATTATGAGATGTAATGTCTATATATTACATAGGTCATTTCTATTCTTGCACTGGTTACTTTGTATTACAGCTGGGGAACTACATATAGTTTGCAAATAACAGGGACTTAAGGGAATTTCTGTTATTTGATTTGTTTTCTGCACGTAGTGATCTGTAGACATGTGCTGGCTGATTGGATTGCTGAAGTATGTTGAATACACCATCTACCACCACCTTCCCCCATGACCAGTGGTTTCCATTTGCCTAGAGTGTTAGTGAGTATGAAGTCAATTAACACATAGTTAGGGCTTCAAAAGTTTTTGATCTCAGAAGTATGCTTCATGTCTAACTTCCTTCTGTGTTATTTTTTATTTTATTTTGTTTTTGTTTTTGTTTTTGTTTTTTTGAGACAGGGTTTTTCTGTGTTAGTCTTGGCTGTCCTGGACTCAGTTTGTAGACCAGGCTGGCCTCAAACTCACATCAATCTGCCTACCTCTGCCTCCCAAGTGCTGGGATTAAAGGTGGGCGCCACCATGCCTGGCTTTCCTTCTGTATTCTTGATGTGATCTATTGAGAATAAATCAGGTAATGTAACACAGGGCCACTTAAAACAAGATGTTTACTCACCTTATGGTGTGATGCCCATGGACGTGGGTCATTCCTCACTGTGACAACATTGCCTGTAGATGTTTTCTAGAAGACAATGTTAATGAACAGGAAGGGAAAACACACAGTCCATAGAAGCCTGAGCCAGGGAGAACAGCAACAGATGACTCACAACTCTCAAAAGCTAGACAGTCCAGCACTGTTACCCAAGAGGAAAACCAGGCAAGGGTCCAAGACTCCTCCTAGCCTCTAAGCACACTTGGTGTCAATCAGGGCCATTGTTAGTTTGTGTGATGACAGACACTAACTAGTTGCTGAGCTTCTTAGTCATTTCCTTCTGATTGCAACGCCTCTTCACAGGCTTGTGAGCATGACAATTCTATACTCTCCCTCACCCAAAACAGCTGTTTCTCCAGTTGGACAAGTGTAAAGTTCTCAGCTTGATTTGACTTTACATGGAATTATTGTGTCAGTAACACCAAAGCATTCGTATGAAATCTCAAGTATGAAGCCAACCTCAAGGCACTTGAGGAAACATAATGGATCTTGTAATCATCCCCTTATCCACCCAGCAACACATCTTGTTAACATGATCACAACTTCTGTGTGTAAGGAGGCCCTAGAGTAGAGAGTGGAGGTATTCCTAAGTTACCGGAGTCATATGAGAGCACAGAAATGGGACGGAAGATAGAAACTATGGGCACAGCGAAGCAAACTTATTTTTTGTAATAGAGGCAGGGCCTTGTTATGTGGTCCAGGCTGGCCTAAAACTTTTTATGAAGTCAAAATTGGACTTTCTATCTCAGCTTTCTAGGTGCCAAGATTATAAATGTTTGGTGCATCTGAAATAGATCATTATTTTGTTTTCTGTTTGTTTTATCTTGCCCTGGCTGACTTAATACTCTACACGTAAATCAGGGAGATAGGGAAATTCAGTGGCAATCCTCTTGAGTTCTGCAATATGGCTGTGTATGTACCACTACACTCAGTCACACTAGACCTTGAAGATGACTTAAGAGTTTATTAATTGGCTCACATAGGCAACTGCACTCTGAAAGAAGGAACAGTATTTTGCAAGACACAGAACCACTAAAGACTATTTGTGACCTTTTTTTCCTTTGGGTGCTGATTGCTTGCTGTTAAAAAGGACAAGTTCATGAAACCTGGGAAAGTGGCGCTGGTCCTGGCTGGATGCTGCTCTGGACACAAAGCCATCATCATGAAGAGTATTGATGATAACACCTCAAACTGCCCTTACATCCATGACCTGGTGGATGGAATTGACCTCTATCCCCAAAAAGTGACAGCTGCCATGGGCAAGAATGAAATTGCCAAGAGGTCAAAGATCAAGTCCTTTGTGAAAGTTTATAACTGCAATCATCTCATGTCCACACATTACTCTGTGGATATCCCCTTGTCAACAAGAATGTCTTTAGAGACCCAGCCCTGAAATGCAAGGCCAGATGAGAGGCCAAGGTCAAGTTTGAGGAAAGATAGTGAAGGACAAATGGTTTTTCATTTTCATCATTAAAAATTAAAAAAAAAAAAAAGATTATTTGTGACTTGGAAATTGGCTGTGAGAAGAGCTAGGAGATAAAATAAAAGGCAGAAAACAAGTCTGTTATTGGCTTTGCATTCCACATGAACCCACTAATACCTTGTTATAGATTTTATTGATAGTTATTTTTTGAAGACCATGAATTATTCTGTTGCTTGGTCATGGACTCATGTGGCAATGCTTTATTAGTGGCAAAATTATGCTAGTATTTGGTAACTATGGCTACACTGATGAGGATAAATCCAAATCAATTTCAGGGATGGATATAATTCTGTAGCACAGGTTTTCATGTAAGAGATATCCAATTGCTGCTGACTCACTGATGTTTGGGTTTTGTGAGCATGTGTGTACATGTACATGGGTGATCTTTTGGTCTGTAATTTTATATACAAGTGTTCTGGAGTGAAGTAAAATTCTGAAGCTCACTCTACTAGGAATTACCTTACACCTCTGCTTATTATTACATGAACTGGATTTCTCTTCAGGCTCCTAGAAGACATGAGTAATAGGCAGAATGCATGCATACATTATGAGCCACTCTTCCCTTTGTAAATGGGGCAAAGTTTAGTTTAAGTGAAAAATAGAAACATAGTGCAGCCATAATAAAGGATAAAATCCTTGTAAGAAAGTCCTTGTTAGCTTTACTCCAGGATTTAATTTATCATTTCTAACACAGCAGTTGGTTCCTTTCTTTTCAGTGGCTTTAGAAGGCAGCTTTGACTATTCCTGTTAAAATATTATCATAGCCATCTTGCTGACAGGAGGGAAGGCCCTGGGTTCCCTAGTGGAGGTAGAAAGAGTTCTGTTGTTAGGGAACAGCATAGATATTAGTTGCCCAGAAAAAAAGGAGCTAGATAAATCATCGGAGATCATTGCTAGCCTCAGTTCCTGGTAACAGGAGTATGAAATGCATAATATATGCAATTTCTATCCTATTTAAAAGAGAACCTATAAGATGTGCAAGTGGGCCATGTGAATAGAAGAAACTAGCCAAGCAGTCTACTCTCCCGTCCTTTGTAATCTGGTCCATAGTATCTTTTCTATTATTCTCTGGTGCAAAGTTAAATCCTTGTATCTTATGATGCCCTGATATTCTGGACTCAGGATGTCTTGATAAGGGGGCGTCTAGTCTTCAAGTTCTCCATGACTCAGTCTAGTAATTATCCAACTGTGTAAATATATTTAGCTTTGTTCTAAAAACTTACTTTCCTTTCCAAGACAAACATTGCCTTCCAGCAGGTGCAGATGCTGAATTCTTAGTGAATATAAATCCCTCATGGACATATTTTTCATTCTCTGCATAGTCCCTACATACCAATTTTCTGCTATCGATGCTTATAAAACACAAGGAGATACATTTCTAGATCTCATGGTTGTTCATCCATTTCTATAAAGTCTAAAGTTTTGTGGGAATATGGGGCTGCCTATGCTTTTGCTGTTGTTGTTTTGTGAATATATACAGATGTGCCTACTAAGTTTGATGGAGATAAAAGTCCTTTGATTTATTTCAACTCTGCGTTCTTACAGTCATTCAGTTGTCAAAACATAGTTTATCATGACACTTGCTGGAAATAAATCCATCAAGGGAAGTGTTCCTGGGTACCTTTTAAAACCTGTTTCCCACGCTCCCCTTAAAGTGTAATTTTGGTGAAAAAAAAAAAAGAAAAAAAAAAAAAAACAGAAAAGAAACCAGGATTTTCTGATATTCCTAGTGTGCAGCAAGCATTTTCGGAAGCAAGAAACTATTTGCAAATATCTGAATCATGTCAGCTGGTTTTGTCCTCCCTTCTCCCCCGCTTCCTCCCTCTCTCCCTCCCTCTCTTTCTTCCTTCATTCCTTTCATTTGTTTCTCCTCCCCCTCTTCCTTCTGTCCCTTTCTTTTTCTCTTTCTGCTATTTTTGTATCTATTTGTCTCTGTCTCTTTATTGCTCATGGATAGAAGTTATGAGGTTGACAAGGAATCTGAGAAGACTGAATGCTGAGTTTCTAAATTTACCTTTAGTCTACCTTGCAAACCTAGACAGTGAAATCTCCCTTCCTTACAACTTAGTCTTAAAAACTCATGCTTACCTCCGGAAGGATGGGTTCTTATTTCTATCTCTACTCTGACCTTGTTCCAGAGATAGCATTTCATATCTTGTCTTTTGGCATTTCCTTGCATTTTGCCTGTTCTTGATTCTATTTACTTCTGTGCCTCTGTAACCACATTTCCTGAAAAATCAAACACAATGAAAAAAAAAGTATGTAAGCTGCCAGCTTCAGAGGTGTAGTTAATAATTGCTTGATTCCATGCAGTTGAGCTAAGTGTCAGGGGGATTGGAACGTGTGGGAGCAGACACCTGTTCACATCATGGCAGATGAGGAAGTAGGTGGTGAAGCTGGGACCAAGACCTGGGCATAACTTTCAAATGCTGACACCCCTAAAAACTTTCTTTTGGGAGCTAGATGCCACCTCCTAAAGCTCCCAGTCTCCAAAGACAGGGGCTCTTTGGAGACTGAGATTCTAAATACATCTAAATTGTGAGCCCTTGAGAGACATCCAATATTCAAACCACAGCACCATCAAAATCCACTAAACCAAATTCTGGCATGTATTTGGCTCCCTCCCTCAGCTCTTTATCTGTGTCTGTTTTTTATTTTCTTTATCGTTCAGCTGCTGAGATCCATCAGCTTTGCTTTCCCTCTTTTCCTCTTTCTTCTCTTTCCCTTCTGCCTTGTATCCCTTTGTGCTCTGATTCAGTCAGTACAAGTTAATTGTGCCCTCTTGGCATGTTGCTGGGTACTCAGACACCAGCCTTTCATCTATCCACCCTACTCTCTTCCTTCTTTTCAGAGAGAACAGCTTAAAGGTTCCTAATCTAAGCCTTTGTTTTCAGTCTCCTATGTTGTTTTAAAAGAATGAAAATCACTGTCGTTTGACTTTACCAATGAAGACACAAGGGTTATTCTAGGTGAAGCAGCAGTGATGGGTTTTAACCTATGGGAGCAAATCATAAAGCATCCATTTTAATCATTCACTTGTCTTTTTTGCAAACTTGGCTCTATGACCTTTTTGTTTTTTCTTTTGAAATCCTATTTTCTACTTATAGTGACAAAGATGCTTTGTAGATTGTTTAGTACAGGCACACAGGGATTCCCTGGCTCTCGTGATTATTCTGAGTTCATTTGGGTGGCAGAGTTGAGTTGGCTGTGAGGACATGACCATGACTTGAGAGTTGTCTTTGCCTTAAAATTCTAACTCTGATGTTGCCTGGCTCTACTACACTGGAAAACCATTTAAGCTCCTGGAACCAAATTTCCCAAAATGTTTTAAATATATATTAAGTAAAGCCCATGAATAATTTAACACACTCTGAAACTCAGAGTAGAAGCACGATGCGATACACCTGCTCCCTTTTTTTGTTTTTGCTTTTGCTTTTGCTTTTGCTTAGGTCTTTTTACTGTTGTGCTACTTTTTCCTATTTCTCGGTGATAGCCTAGCAACTGGATGGCCACTAACTTTCAGGGCTGCAATGATATTTTGTAATTTATACTGAAGCTCTCCCACGCACACACATGCCAGAGAAAGTGAAACAAATATCTACTGTTCTAAAGAGTGTTCTCATAAAGGGAGCATTGGAACAACAACAACAACAACAAAAAAGTAGTTAAATTCAAAACCAAAGAGAGGAAGTGAAGGCGGAGGGACAAGGACCTGAAAATCTTGCTTTCCATAATGCCACGGTAAGCATTATTAGGTCACCCCTCAAATGTCTTATCACCTGTTTGTGTGTACTTGGTTTTTATCAAATACTCAGAATGATGGTTTAATTTTGTTGTTGTTGTTAAGACAAGGAAAAAAAGTATTTTATAGTGCTTTAAGACCTCTTTGGGGAGCCGGGCGTGGTGGCGCACGCCTTTAATCCCAGCACTCGGGAGGCAGAGGCAGGCAGATTGCTGTGAGTTCGAGGCCAGCCTGGTCTACAAAGTGAGTCCAGGATGGCCAAGGCTACACAGAGAAACTCTGTCTCAGAAAAAAAAAAAAAAAAAAGATCTCTTTAGGACCTGTATTCTAACAAAGGAATTTAAAAATCAACAGTAAAACTATAGGGAGATGGTGACTCAGTTAGTAAAGTGCTCACCATACAAGCATGAGTTTGAGCTCCAGGTATCCATATGGGAAAATTTGGGTATGGTGGGGTGCTTGTAATGAAGTGCTAGTGAGGCAGAGACAGGAAGATATTTGGGGCATGCTGGCTAGCCAGTCTAGCCAGTTAGTGAACTCCTGTCTCAAAAAATAAGGCGAATAATCCTTGAGTAAGATACTCCTTGTTGACCTCTGGCCTCCACACACATGTACACATACAAATACACACACACACACACACACACAGACACACATACACACACAAACACAAACACATACATGTGCACATACAATGAACCAAGTGAAATCAGATCTCTTTAACAGAGGGAGGCCATTACTTGAGTCAGTTAAATCATTTAAATTCCCCAAGATGTTTCCTTGGTGAGGACGAAGATTCAACTTATCTGTGGATATAAGAACAAATATTCAGAATATGGTAAGGGAGTATGCTAGTTCAGTAAAGTGGCAGTTGTAAGTTCTCTAAGATCCAAAACTTGACTAGTCTTGGGTAGCTAGCTGGTTAGGTTTGCTATACCAGGCATGACTTCCCTTTTGTTGAGTCAGTCTTAAGTCTAATTAGAGAGCTGTTGGTTACTGCCAAGGTATGTATGCCACAACTGCACCCTTGGCTTATTGTGCTGTGATGATCATGGTACATAGGTATCACAGCTAGATAGGAGTACGGGTGGCTTCCCTCTTTTGGAAGTATACATGGCACCTTCTGGTACCATGAGAGATAGTTCTCAGGGAGGAAGCTTTCAAGTCAGTTCCACATCAGGGAACTCTGTCTCCCGTATCTGAAGTTAATGGAGTTTTCATCAACAGGTGCTTACCTCTCACCTTTGAGGGTAGGGAGAACAAAGAAAATAGAAAATGACTTATAAAGCTTTGTGGACCACTTGGACAGCCTTGACCAATAACTCTAAAGAATATCTCTCATGCGTGGTGTTGAAGTTTTGTTATATGGTCTATGATTCTTGTGGGAAGAATTGCCAATCCAGTGTGGCAAATATCATCTAAATTACTTGGAAATGTCTATGCATACACTGACTTACATGCATTTTATGTATTTTTTAGGTAGATAGTCAATAGCATCATTTTTTGTCTTTTTCAGACATCCTTGTTGCTATCTTACCTTCCCCTCCTCCTTCTGTATTTATCTCCTACCCTCCCTTGTTAGTTAAAGCCCTCCTTTGCCATTTCCCTTCAGGTCATGTGTACCCTGCTAGTCCTCTGTCTATTGCCACCCGCTCAATGATTATTTTTACTTTCCTTGTTTTGCAATCACTCCAGGTTATATACTCATGTCTGAAGATTTGGTCCCTCAGATGTGGTAAACATGGGAATTACCTCTGTTATGGATCCTTTACTCCACTCAATATAATTATTTTAGTTTCATTCACTTACCTGAAAAATATCATTTTCTTTACATCTTAATAGTATTCCATAGTGTGTCTGTACATATTTTTTGTTGTTTCTTTGTCACTTGTAGGACACGTAGTTTGTTTCCATTTCCTGTCTGTTGTGAAAAGAGCCGCAGTGAACATGGCTGAGCAAGTGTGTGGAGTAGGATGTTACGTACTTTGAGAGTACGTCAAGGAATGGTGCAGCTGGTCATATGGTAGATTTAGTTTTAGCTTTTAAAGCATCCTCCACACTGATTTCCAGAGTATGTGGACCAGTTTGCCATCCCAACAAGAGAGGATGAAGGTTCCTCATCCTCCCAGTCCCCCCTCCCTACATCTTCACCTGCATTTGTTGATTGTTTTGTTGATCATTGCCATTCTTATTGGGGTCAGATGAAAACTTATTTTGATTATATTCCTATGGGAGCAACTAGCAAACATTTAGCTAACATTGTCTAATAGAATCAGTGTTTTTCTGTGTGATCTTTTCCGTTTGTTAATATTCCTTTAGTTAATTCATTTACCGTATCATCAAAGTACCAATTTTATATGTACAAGCATATTAAAGTCTAGGACAGATCAAGTTGTTTTTTCTTAATTGTAACAAATTAATGAGCTCCTACTGAATTACCATCATTGAGATAAGTTTACAAAATTGCTTTTAGGAGAAAAGATTTCATGTTCATTTAATTGATTTTACTGTATTTTTCTTGAAATGATCACTTTATTGCCTTCCCAACCATAATCCTGGCACTACTTCTTATACAGTCTTTTCCACTCTAGCTTTAGTTGTTATGTCAGTACCAAAGTTACAATTACGATATGAAAATATTTCATGGCAGATTTCACTGTTAGTTTCCCACTATTTATAGAAGAAAGCTTGTCTATTCAGTATCCATTGACAGACCCTCCATGCTGATGTAGTCCTTGAATTCCTGTCCAACTTTGAGTCTATTTACTAGTCTTCAAAGCCCAACCTTTACTTTACACATTCATGCTGAACCTCTCAGTTCCTACAGTGTTGGATTTTCCCAGGTGTTCTCACTACATGTGACTTCCTCAGTGTTGCCTAATAAGCCTCTCCTCTCCATGTCTTCACTCGAATAATACCTCAACTCCTGTGCTCCCTTCTGTGCTCCCATCACACAGTGCTCACTGCTCCATAATTATTCCCCATGCCTATCTGTCTACCTAGTCAGCTTCAGGTCTTTATGATAAAGTGAAATAATAACAATTCAGTAAATATAGTTGCATAACACTGGGGGCCCTGAGGCAGCAAGATCATGAGTTCAAGGCAACTTAGGCCATGAGAAACCCTTCTCAAAAAAAAAAAAAAAAAAAAAAAAAAAAAAAAAGGAAAGAAAAGAAAAGACAACAACAGCTATTCAATCCATTTATTGAATGAATATGACAATAAAGTGAGTTATAACCTACTATAGTTGCAGGCTATGCATTCATCATACAGTATTTGTGGAAATGATCATAAAGTACAATATTGCTAATGAGGCCATTTTTCTTTATAAGAATATGAGAACATCATTGAAAGCTAAAGTAAAACAAGAGGCAGTTAAGAAAATGTACTGTAGACTATTGTCCTCCCCTTTAAACTTTAGTAACATGGTGAAATATTAGCATTTTCAGATTGAAATATGAAGATAGAAAAGGGTGCCAACATAAGAACTCAATTATTATATCAAAATATGTTTAAGTTGAAAGAAGAGTCTTCACAGTACTAATGATATTACTGAATGTTGTTTTCTAACGTGTTTGCTTACCTTTGTTCAGTTTTTATATTTTACTTTTATGAGTGAGAATTAAACAACTTTGAAATGTACTCTGATGATATTGTTACTTGTTTAGAGGCTGAATCACCAGTTACTGCTGCTGATAGATGTGTCTCCTGCCACTGAGGAATGGTGTGGGCCTAGGATCTCTCAGCTTCATCCTGTTTTGTCACTTTGTTCCAAGTTATAATACCATTTCCGTACAGCACGATAGCTTTTACTTTTGTGAATTGTTTTTCCTTTCATGGAAACAATACAGACCATTATCCTAAATGACACCAACACACTACAAAGAGCCAAATGCGACTTCAAAATACTTTAGGGACTTGTGCAATTGGTTCTTGGAGACCGGAAAGTCCTAAGCAGCTTACTGAGTTGCTCTTACTTAACAGACTCTTCTATGTCTGGCAATTATCACCCAAAGGACACATTTCTACTCGATTGAGCAGTAATAATCTCTCTTGCATAGAAAACTGTTAAAGTTATGTTTATTAAACTATGTTTCTGTTGTTCTCTTAACCCAGGCATCACACAAATAGTTGAGACTCTCTTATGTTATTTAAACGAGCTTCACTGAACAAGAACTGAGCAGTTATTAATCTATTCTTAACCGTCTAGGCTAATCTGGTGTCCTCCCAGCATACATCCCAGACATACATTTTGTAGCTTTCCTTGTTGCGTACTCTCTCCTTATCAATCCGCGACCTCTGCTTGTTCCTGAATTCCCTGGCTGAACCCCGTATTTTCTTTTCTACTGCTTCCTCTCCTCGCTGGCAAGAAGTCTAGACCTATTTTCATCCTTGCTCAGCAATTGGGTGTAAGCTGCTTTATTGGCATAGCACCGGACAATTGGGGAGCAGTGTTTACACAACACTGAGACAAGAGATTCTCAGAACAAGGACTACAAACAGATATGGGTGGTACAGAAGTCAGCATTTGAATTACACTAAAACATGCCTACAGGTCAGGAACAGTGTGTGTCTACTGTTCTTTCTTTCTTTTTTTGTTCATATTTATTTTGTTGCTTTTCTTTTTTCTTTTCTTTTTGGTTATGAGCCTAGCCTTTAATGGCTGAGTGATCTCTCCTGCCCTCCTTTTTCTATTTTTCTCATTAATTAATTACATATTTATCACAGCCCCCTCTCTCCTCTCCTCCTGGTTCCACCCTCTCACCTTCTTTCTTCCATTCCCCCTCTCCTTCTCCTCAGAAAAGGGAAGCCCCCTCAGCAACCAGTCCCAACACATCAAATAGTACCAGAACTAAGCACATCCTCTTCCACTGATACAAGGCAGTGGCTAGAGGAAAGTGATCCAAACGCAGGCAGCTTCACCTGTGTCAGAGACAACCCCTGCTTCAATTGCTAGGGGATGTACAAGAAGACCAAGCTGTCCGTCGGCTACATATATGTAGGGGCCTAGGTCCAGCTCATGCATGTTCTTTGGTTTGTGATTCAGTCTCTGTGAGCCACCATGGGCCTAAGGTAGCTGTCTCTGTTAGTCTTCCTGTGGCGTTCCCCCCCGCCCCCGGGTTCCTCTATGCTTCCTGCCAACTCTTTCACAAGATTCTCAGAGTGCCACCTAATAATTGGCGGTGGGTCTCAGCATCTGTTTCCATCTACTGGTGGGTAGAGCCTCTTAGAGGACAGTTACACTAGTCTCCTGTCCACAAGTATAGCAGAGTATCATCAAGAGTGTCAAGGGCTGGCTGTCTTGCATGGGGTGGGTTTCAAGTGGGGCCAGACATTGGTTGGCCATTCCCTGTATCTCTCCTCCATCTTTATCCTTGTATATCTTGTAGGCTGGGTGAATTTTGTGTCAATGGCTTTGCAGGTGGGTTGGTATCTCCCTCCCTCCACTGGAAATACTGCCTGGGTATAGGAGGTGGCCACTTCAATCTCCATATCCCCTGCTGTTTGAAGTCGCAGCTAGAGTTACCTTCATATCCTTTCAGAAGCCTACTACACTGTAGGTCTTTAGCTTGTCCCAGAGATGTAACCCCACCATTGGTTTCCCGTTTTCTCAACCAGCCGTCTTACATGCTACCTACCTCTGCTTTCCACACACCTGGTACCCACTTTCCTCTTTATGCCTCTCCCTCACAGTTCCTTCTCAGTCCACTTCAGATATCTATTTTATTTCTCCTTATGAGTGAGATTCAAGCATCCTCCTTTGTGCCTTCCTTCTTACTTAGCTTTTTGGGTCTGTACTATGGTTATCCTGTATTATATGGCTAATATCCACTTATAAGTGAGTACAAACAATGCATGTATTTCTGGGTTTGGGTTACCTCACTCAGGATGATAGTTTCTAGCTCCATCCATTTGCACACAAATGTCATGATGTTTTTGTTTTTAATAGCTGAGTAGTATTCCATTGTGTAAATGTACCACATTTTCTTTATTCATTCATCTATTTCGTAAAAGGAACCACATTTTCTTCATTCATTCTTTGTTTGAGGGACATCTGTGTTGTTTCCAGTTACTGGCTATGACAAATAAAGCTGCTATGAACATATGTACCATCTTATCTTAGCTTTTTTGGGGGTGTTTTTTATTCTTAAGGCACATATATCTGTTTAACTCTTTGCTCTTGTTTCGCTGTTTAGTCTCCAGTGGCACAGTTCTTATTTCATCCACAAATGTCTAAATACACACATCTAGAAAAACTTAGTGAGGTATTTTATGTAAATGCTTTACTAAAATCCTGCCATTTGGGGGTCATTTTGAATGATTATTTCTAAGGCCATCAGTTGGCAGTCTCTCTTTTAGTCATTTTCTTCATGTTCTTGTTAGTCATTTGTACGAACCTGTATACAGTAGTCAAGCATCTAATTCCTTTCATATTTGAAGAACCATATGCTTACATTCCTCCCCAACCTTAATTATAACTAATTATAGTTGCATTGTTTCAAGTAATACTATAATGAGGCATAGTACAGTATAGTACAGTATAGTATGGTATAATACTATATAGGATAATATAGTATAGTGGGATGAGTGAAATTGATCAATAGCAAATATAGATCTAGTTACAAATATCATAATTTCCAATTTAGGAAAAAAGATAGCTGTTTGTGAATTACATTTAGTATTTTATGTATTGTAATGTGACTGTTTGTAAATTACATTTAGTGTTTTATGTATTATAATTGGAAGGAAATGTTTTAAAGTGGCCAAATACTGGAGAACTTTTTGTTTCATTGATGAAAGCATCCAGATGAATAAAAGAGTTTGGAGAAATAAAAAAGCATATATATACACACACACACACACACACACACACACACACACACACACATATATACTATTATGAGCGGAAATATGGCTTTGCAATAAAGAAAAGGACAAAGTATATAGCAGAAATGGGAAAGAAAAATAAAAGTTGGAATACTCAAACTGAACAATTCAGACTAAGTTTCAGGATGCCCAAAAGATGAGAAATCCAAGCCTTATTTGATAAAAATAAAAGAGACAATGTTGTGCAAGACTAAGTAGTCATTAGTAGATGAGTCACTTGGAAGACAAGGATGAGCAACAATGAACAGATCTGCGTAGAGGAGACAAGGAAGGATGTTGTCTTTAGTGTGATGAATTCAGGGGAATGCAGAGCATACTCTTGTGCCTGAAAATAGTCACTTACTGCCTTAAGATTCATATTTGGTACTCATTGGCTAAATGTTCTTGAATAAAGATTGGATGCCTTAACTTGGTTCCCAAGAAATAGACTTATTTTGGACAATTAATTCAGAAAGAGAGAGAGAGAGACAGAGACAGAGACACAGAGAGAGACAGACAGAGAGACAGACAGAGATAAGGGCACATTAATCAGGAGCTTAGCACTCCTGGAGCTCATTCTTGGGACTCATGTTGGACTCTAAACCTCTCACTCTATTTAACTTTTGAATGCATTAATGGATTAAAGCATGGGATTAGGTCAGAGTCTTTTGGAAGTAGTTGTACTTGTTAAGGAGCCCCCCAGGCATACCAGAGCTATAGACCTAGACGTCTCTCAGTCCAGTGAATTTAACAGTCAAAAATAACTATTTCATACTGTTTCCTACCTTTGGGCCTGGTAGCAATATCCTATAGTAAAATGTCAGTGCAGGAATAACCACCCAGCCACACGAATGAACATCTCATTTATCATATCACTTGATAATGAGTAGGAAAAAAAAATCATAGGAAAAAGACCCTCGCAGGGAAAAGTCACTGAAGAAATTCATGCAGAAAAGGAAATAAAGAGGTCTCAAAGATAAATTTGTGAGTTCTAATATAAGGCACAACTGTGAAGATAAAACAATAATCATGTAATAGGGTAAGTATGCTTGTGTCTTAAAGAATCAGCAAAGTACCTAAGCTGCCCTTTGCCTTTCCTTTTTTCTCTCCTCCCTCCCTCCCTCCCTCCCACCCTCCTTCTTTCCCTCCCTCCCTCTTTTCATCCCTCCCTCCTTCTTTCTCTCCCTCCCTCCCTCCTTCCTTCCCTCCCTCCCTTCCTCCCTCTCTCCTTCCTTATTCACCTCCTCCTCCTTCTTGATTTTTCTGTTCCAGAAAAGCAACTTAGGGGATAAAGAGTTTATTTCAGGTCACAGTTCCACATTATAGTTCACCACAGCAGGGATGTCACAGCAAGAGGAGTTTAGGGTATTTATTGGTTTGTTTTGTTCGTTTTTTGAGACAGGGTTGATTTGTGTAACTGTGGCTATCTTAGAACTTGCTCTGTAGACCAGGCTGGCTTCAAACTCACAGAGATCCACCTGCTTCTGCCTTCTGAGGGCTTGGATCAAAGGTGTACACAACCACAGGCTGGCAAGAGCAATTATTTGTAAAGATAAATGTCTCAAATAGAGAATTGGTTTATGTTATTTGCCATGTCTTTCTTTGAAGAGTTAAGACTGGGAGTGAGCACATCATTATGTTTTTCTGTCAGCCTGTTCTTTGTCCTGATAAGAAAGCATAGGATGCAGCCTGCTCTCCACTCCAGCCCTTTACATCGTGTCCCTTAATTATGAAAAAGCACTAGGACTTTAAAAGGATCAACATCATATGAAAAACAATAATTATTATTTATGTATCATAGCATTTATTATAGTTTTACTTAAGCATCACCTCAGGAAAAAATATTCTGTAATGTCAGTTACCTACGGTGTTTCAAGTTTTATATTTTCTTTTAGGTTTCCTTGTTTTGATTTAAATATAGTGTTTATTATTTGTGTGTCATGAAAATAAAATATTTTCTAGTGATTTCTGTCTAACTTGATTAGTACATTTACTAACCTCTGAATCAATGTATACCCAATAAATGTTCTATATTTCAGTTAAATGTTGTCAATAATAAATTCAATTCCATTAAACTTTCTTATTCAAATACTTAAATTTACCTTTATCCTAGTTTATTTTCATGGAAAAGTCATGATTCCTCACATTGGTGAAAAATCACTTCTCTCAATATTTCTCAGTCTTTCTCATAAATGTATTACAGTGTTGGCTTGTTATTTTCACACAAGCCTCTATGGTGTCAATATTTGAAGGAGAAAGTATATATTTCAGCAGCAGACACCGTTTGTGGTGTGTACTTTCACAGAAGATCTGTAAAATGTGGCTGTGGCTACATTTATAGAGATGAGCTGCACTGTAACGACACGAAACAACTCTGCCTAGCCTGTGTTAGCAAACACCAGTACTTTTCTAGGTTTTATTTTGTGTTTCCTGAAGAAGTAACTACTTGATAACTACAAATAACACTATATATAATATATCTTATATAATATGTAATAAAAATTTTAATGTATAGTGTCATTTAAAATGAAACTTGTAAGATTAAAAAAACTGTAGAAAATATTTTGCTAGACGATGTGATGTGATTAGAAACTATAAGAAAAATATCAATGAACTGTAAGAGATTATAACAATTACCTCATTTTGTGTGTTCTAAGTGATCTAAGTAGTTTGATATTACCATAACTGTACGTAGATGCAAAATTTAGTGAAGCACTCGTGCACACCGAGAGCCGACGCATCCCTAAAGTCCTAGTGGTCTGAAACATTTCTGTGATCGACGGTGGCAGCAGCCGAGGAAACTGCGAGACCCATGGAGGCTCTAAGGGGAAGTGAAACTTTGAAGGAGGAGTCTCCAGAGTCTGTAGCATCCCTGGAGCAACTGAAAACAGGTTCCTATGGGAAGATGCTTTTTAAAAGTGGACTCGTGAAATTGGAAGGCAAGATGGTGGAGCAGAGCTGCGGATGTGGAGGAGAGTGGACAAAGTACACACGCAGAATGGAGGCTATGAGAGCAATATGGGAGGGCAGACACAGTGGACAAAGACCACGGCAATACCGAATAGGCTGGCCAGCAGGATGGAGCCTCCACGGCTGTTTGCCTTGCTGAGAGAAGGAAAGCACAGGGTTGCAAGCTAAATGGTCCTGTCCCTTGAGCCTCAGGGTAGACTGCATCAAGGGAGAGGAAGTGTGTGGTAGGCTGGAGCTTGTGCCGACCCTGCCTGGATTCCCTGTCTAACTACATGACTACTCAGACTCTGGGCAGCAGCAGGATGGTCCAGTACTTATGATGCTTCAGAAACCAGAAACCTTGAACCAGACTACCGACTCATTGCAATGAGTACTTGCATGTGAAGCTATTTGTGCAAACAAAACAAAATAAAGCCGGGCGGTGGTGGCACACACCTCTAATCCCAGCACTCGGGAGGCAGAGGCAGGCGGATCGCTGTGAGTTCGAGGCCAGCCTGGTCTACAAAGTGAGTCCAAGACAGTCAAGACTACACAGAGAAACCCTGTCTAAAGAAACAAAACAAAACACACACACACACACAAAACAAAAAACAAACAACAACAACAACAAAACCCAACAAAACAAAACAAAATAAAAGCATGTGACATACAGCAGTTTACAGTGCCATGTCGACAACCACTAATGCTATGGAGAGGCGGCAAAGGTGGAGGAACAGAGTGGCGCATGTGAGGTGTAGAGAGGCAGAACTGGAGATGCAACAGTGGTGACCGGGACGATAGAAGGCCGCGGTGGATGGGGGAACCTGTTGCTGAGTAAGGTGATGTGGAGCAGCCTGGAGCTCTCACAGGCTCTGCCCCTAAACATTTTACCTAGCTGCCTGACAGGATGTCTGAGATGGAGAACCGCTCAGTTTTTGGGCTGGGCCTCCTTGAGACACCAAATGGTCTATGTTGCCAACAGAGGCCATCTTGGTATTTGTGGTCTTCATTACAGCCCAGGGACATGCTGTTGTCCGTGTTGATATCTGAGGTTCTTCATGGATGTTGGTGGTCTGTTAATGGGATCCCCTGCTACCATAGGAGGCCAGGAAGACATTCCTGGTCTGTGCTACGACTGGAGGCCATGTTGATGTCCATGACCTGGGCTGCCACTGAAGGCAATGATGGTATCTGTGGTCAGGGTTACTACTGAAGGTCAAGTGGATGTCCTTGGTCTTTGCTGCCACCTGAAGTCATGTTGATGTTCATGGGCCATGGCCTGTGCTGCCATTGAGGGTGTCTTTGGCCTAAGGTCATGTTAATGTCCATGGTCTGTCTTGACATTGAAGACCATGCTGAGGTCCCTGATCCATGCTGTCACTAGCGTCCACATGGGTGTCTGTGATCCATACTGTCACTAGAAAATACATGGAAGTTCATGATACATGCTGCCACTGACTGTAAAGGGCAAAGACGTGTCTTCTGCAGTGGTATTCATGACTGCAGATTTACTGTTGAGAATGAGAGACATAGAAGGCTTCTGTGACAACTTTCACCACTACCTTAAACCCCACCCCCACAAAAGAACAGTTTACACAGGTAGCAGTTGAAGAGAATGCTGAGGGATGTTGAAATGTAGCTCTTCATAGTTGATGGCGTCTTTAGGGGGTGGAGGTGCAGAAGGCCTTTCTATAGTAAAATGCAATAGTTTGGCTACATTTGAAGTTGGAGGCCTCACTTCAATTGAAAAAATATAATTAAAATTTCCCTAATATTATATTTGACAAGTATTTTTGATAACACGCATGCATTTGTTAAAATTTTACATTATTCAAAAAGTGATATCACAAGAATAAAGTTTTCTTCCTCTGATGGCTTATTTTTAGTTTATCCCAAAAGACATCTGAAACTAATTGCATATGCTTTTCAGAAATATTGTATTCTCTTAGATAAATAAACTACATGATTTATTATGTATAAACAAAGATTTTGTTACATATCCTTAGAATGCAATACCATTCTCATACTTTGAAATTTTTCTTTTATCACTTAGTAATATCTAAAAAATATCTTAGTATCTAAGTAATATCTAGATGTTACTCAATAATCATACATTAAAATTCCAGGTCTTTATAAATAAAATAAGAATATGGGGCTTGAGGGATGGATCAAAAATTAATAGAACAAAATGCTCTTCCAGAGGATCCAAATTTGGTTCACCCTCCAGCTCTAAGGAAGAACATACCATGTACTGGCCTCCCTGGGCCCCTGCACTTACATGCACACACAAGCATACACACATGCACCACACATTTAAAAACAATAAAAACGTATGCACAAACACGAAGACCTTGGTTCAGTTCTCCAAATCCATGTAAAAGCCAAAAACTGGTTGTCTCTGTAATCCCTCAATTTCTTCAATGAGATGGGAGTTTGAGCTAGAAGCTCACCAGTCTACTTATAGCAGTGAGCAAAAAAAGAGATGTTATCTCAAACAAAAGGGAAAGTCAACACTGACATCTCATGTTGTTCTCTGAGCACCACATGGATGTTGTAAGATACACATACTCACTTTCACACACATGCACGCACACACACTCACTCACTACACACTATACAGATTAAAAACTGATGAGAGTATAGCAGACTACATGGATAAATGCATATGTGCACACTTGGTATGCAATTGTCAGGTATTGGGGACATTTCTGTAATCTGCAACAATGAAATCTTCCAGCAATCAATATCGTATACATATCTTTATAGCAACATAATATATATTTTAGAATAAATTATTACATTCTTAGTTTTTATATATGATTTCAAAAATATTAGTTATATTAATAGATATTGGTCAAGCTGTTCTTCAAACAGTTTTTTTTTTTTACATATTTTTAGTTAGAAAGAGATTCTAATTTTCATGATATAGAACTTGTCATTTACTCTAGGAAAATTTAAATGTATTGTGTTTATGTTTACAAATAGATTTTAGATGTATAGAAGAAACTATTTTTTTCCCTCTCACACTGAGAAAAAAGGGTGTGTCCAGGAGTTAGTCCCACTCAAAATTCTTTTAACTCATAGAGAGAAATACTTATTGCTACTTCTTTATCAAGTGTGTGGATAATCTCAGTGCTCCTTCACGGACCTCTTAACCCCTGTAGGAGGAATTTGTGGTAAAACTTGACACTCAAACAGAATTAGAACACCAATGAATAATTCAAATAGTAATGATTTTCATAGTACGAGGTGGGGTGTCATTTTCAGCTTTTATTTCATAACTATTTTAAAGATTGTTCTTTGAATAGCTTTGAACTTCTGTGTTTTTATTTATTTATTTCTGGTTATCTTTATCTATACAGTAATTTTTCTCTAGGACTATACTTGTGACTTTTTGGCTTGTGGTATTCTTCTCTCTGACTCAGATTTAAAAACTGAAAGCAGAGCTGGGAGAGTTATGCCGCAATGTGAGGACACGCAAATAAGGGCAAATAAGGATCACTGTGGAACAAACTTAAAGCCAGAACACACAATTTGATTCTGTTGACCAGTACCTCTTTAACACAACCACTTCAAATAGACAAGCTAGGTTATTGCAATAAGCTATAAACCATTGAAAGATATTTTAACGGAAAAATCTGATCTCTTCTTCTGTAGTTACTAGCCATATTCCTACACTTTGAAGGTCAGCCCTACAGGCTAACACCATTTAATGGTGACTGGGATAAAGTGTCATTTTGTGACAATCCTGAACAAGTAGCCTCAGGGTGCCATGAGCTGACAGTGGCTCAGCAAAGAGAAATCATTTTCTATGACAGTTCTGGATTACTCTGGAAAGTTAACTTCCTAATGAGAAGCTAGCTACTGAAGACACAGTTGGCTGAGTAACAGCAGATTTCTCTGCCTTTGTTGAGTGATGTCAGTTTGCTTTTCTCCAACACTTTAAACTTAACCATTTATACTCAGGAAAGTATCAGTATACACAAAAATGAGTGAGAAAGGCAGAGAAACAAGATAGAAGCCGCGGTAAAAGAATCGTTCCGTTATAATGGTTATGGCTATATATGTAGTATTCAGAACAGTTTTGAACGCGGTGCCCAAAGAATTGACAGGATTGAAACAATTAATATTTGACATAGATGTGTTAGAACAGGTCTGCTGATACGCTTGCATTTCGGAAGTATTTCTAAAAGGGTGATTTCTCAGATTTTGCTCTACAACCAAAATAAAAGGGTGCAGCCTCGATTGCAACGTCTGTCCTGCTCCCAGAGACGATAGCATAATGATCAATTAACACTTCACACTAGTAACCAAAACAATCAGGCACACTGGGAACACTGCTCAGAGATCTTTAGAAACACCTACTGATTCAAGAAACATTTAATGTAGTCCATGGACAAGACTAATACCATCTCTATTTTTACTGAAATTTGCTTCCAAACGGAGCTGTTGATGAAATAAGCATATGTGTGCACAACATTATTTCAGAGGATAGTAAGTTCTGTAGAGAAAAAAAAAAAAAAAACTGGTGACAAACTGTGCCTAATGTGGGGGGGGGGGGTTGCAAAGGGACGGGGAGGAGGTCATGGATGAGGAGATATTTTCACTAAAGCCTGAATGGGGGGAAGGATTTCACCATGTGGAGATTTGGAGAAAGAGATTTCCATAGAGAGAAATTTAAAAATCCCTAGTCTTTGAGATGAGAGGGACTGTATTATGCTCAAACAGAAGAAGGTACAGTGAGGGTACAAGGGACAGCATAACCGAAGAGAGGTCAGAGTAGTGAGGAGGAGATCCAGGTATCTCTAATGCGGAAGTCGTGGCAGATTAGACTTTTGTTGTAAGGTGTTTAGGAAGACGTGGAGCATTGTAAACAGAGGGCTGAAGCAGTGTCATGAAGCAAAATGTACACATTTTCTATTAGATGGGGAGTTAACTGCAGATGGACAAACTTGGAGGAAATCGAGTATAAATTTTATAGGATGGCAGATGTTTGGCAGACATAGTGGTAAAAAAAAAAAAAGGCATTGGATGAAGACAGCACCTAGTAGTAATCTCATGATGCATTGGGAAGGCAAGCTCTATTTGCTAAGGGTGTGGAAGTACTGAATGAGAGGATGAGAAGAGTCAAATATTGCCCTGAGGATTTGCCCTGAGCAGCTGGAGAGACAGAAGGAGACTTTCTGCAGGAGAGGAAATTAGGACTTCTATTTTCATCATATGACTTTCATGGCAATTTGTAGCTGCCCAGGTGATCTCGGCTACAAGGCTATATGCAGGCTCAGGGAACTCAACAACTGTGTGGGTTCTTGCTCCCAGCAGAGAGCTAGCTAAAGGGTGTAACAGAAGGAAAGTCACTCATCCCTTCTTCCAACAAGGATTTATTATGGACAGTGGCGGCCAGAAGCACGTAGGTCTTAGCAGATGTGCCTACAACAATAAACAAGATGGACTGCTGTTGTGCATTAACGTTTTCTCCTTTCAGGTTCAGTTTCAAGAGTGTGGGTGAAGGAGTCGATGACTCACTTCCGTTCTGTCCTAGCTAGCTCAACGCTGGCAGCCAGCTCGGTCTCTTTTCTGGAACTCAGTGGAAACATTCAGAAACAGACTTAATGGCCTGAACAAACAACATCACCTGCCAAAGTCTTAGAATTAAAAAAAAAAAAAAAAAAAAAAAAAAAGCACAACAAATGGTACAATTTAAAGTATTTCCTTTCTCCCATTTATCTAAATTTATCTAATACTTTCTTTTATCAGTTATTCCTTTATAAAGTATTAGAACATATTTGAAGTTTTGTGGTTTTTAGAAATAATTAAATATAGAAATAATTTGGCTTAAGTGTGCCAAACAACCACCCAACCATTCTCGAGTAATTGGTTATTATCACTTCCTTGGAATTTAATTGGGGCAAATGGAGATTTCTGAATCTAAGAAAATACCTGATGCGTCTCAATACTGTGACAGATTCTGACTTTACTTTCTTAACTGGGAGCACTGCCTTGCTTTTCAATAGAATATTGAACGAAAGAAAGAAACAGAGAAGCAACATCTTTATGCTTTGAACTAATTAAAATTCAGGTAAACAAAAATTGAGACCATAAAATAGAGGCAGGCTGACTGCTTGGTTTTTCTTGCTATCCGGCTTCCCTCAAAACTGGTTCCTCCAGTTTGCACCTAAATGATGCTGTCCTTGGAGCCAGTTGTGCCAAATAGAGATTACTGTGTGCTGTAGTCATAGTCTGGCTTCCTGTCTGGTGAAGGACTATTTCACGGTGCTAATAGCACCAGCGTTAGTCAATTAGACTAGCATTTAAATTCTGGCAGTGCCATCCGCACGCTGGATGACCTAGGGCTAGACACTTGTTCTCTCTGTACCTTCATTTCCTCCTCCATGTTTATCTGAGACTTAATTGAACCAATAGTAAAGCAGTGAGAACAGGGCCTGTCCCAAGGGAGACATTAGCTCATATAACTAAAATCAAGATGAGTGCCAGAGTGTTCTAAGACTTGGAATAAAGCAAGGGCAAAGTAGACAAAGCCTTACCTTCATGGACTGAGACGTCTATAACCTAATTTCCTTTCCTATTTAGTTTCTAGTATGTCTCTGTGTAAAACAGTCACAAAGAAAAACAATTACCTATGAGAGCATTTTAACCAGAGTCCATAGCCTACCTCAATCCCCATCTGTTTCTCCAAAGATGCCTTCCCACGCAGATTTTCCACAGCATGGCTTCTCTGTATGCCTCTCTCCCCTGCCCTGGTCATATTGACCTGGACACTTTGAATCTTCCTCTCTCTCTTCTCAATCATGTTATGCAAGGAAAAAGCCTAGCCCTAGCACAGATTGAATGTAGACTCCTCTTGAAGGCTTTGCTTAGATCCAAACAAGAACCTTCAGAAGCTGATTTGCAGAGGTCTGAGAGTGGTAGGCGATGGAGAAACTGCTGGGGGAATGCATTGGCGCAGCATCTTCATTTACTGATGCGTTTTTCCTCTTCCCTTCCCTGGCAATACTTTTCTACTTTTATTATTACTGTTCTTTTCTTCCTTTCCCAAGTTTGTACTACTGATGTTACCAAAAAATATACTAATCGTGACACCAACTTAAATATCATGTCTTCAACTAGATACTCCTGCTGTTGGGAGTTGAGAGAACTCTCCTTCCTCTGTAACTCTGTGAGCAATATTACTACTGCTGTCCATTTCCTGGTTATTCTCTCTCATTTCCTTGTATGCATAAGGTTCATGAGAGCATCTATTAGTCAGATAACTCAAACAGGAAGATAAGATCTGAATCTAGGCCAGAGATTCTCAATGACAAGACATGGATCCTTTCTGCTTTGTCCCTTCCCTGTTCCTTAATTCCTGACTTTCTGCATTAGATGAAATACTGGAATGAAAGAAGATTTATTCTGATGCACAGTTTCAGAGAAGTCAGTTCATGGGGAGCTGGCTCTATTGCTTTGGGCATAAGAAATGATGAGAGAACAGACTTGGTGACTTCATGATTGGAAGGGCAACCTGGTTCAGGGCACAAGATGAAACCTTCAAAGGCTTGCTTTCAGTGGCCCACTCTTCCTTGATGGGTTGATCCATGTATATGCTAAGTGATCACATGATGCAATATCTTCTTAATGGTGGCAAGTGGGGAAGTCTTCTACACAGAAGCCTCTGTCAGGATACCTCATATCCAAATCTTTTCTTTCTCTTCCCATTCTTCCACCACCTTTTCCCTCCTTGTCTTCCCAGATTAAAACACATCTACAGGACAATTCAAATAAGACCCAAACATTGAACATTGTAAACATTCAAACCCATAAATTACAGTGAAACATAAAATATAATTGTCTTGCTTATAAATTTACATGGGGTTTTGATTTAAAAGTAATTTGTGATGAACTATAGTTATCTCATGCTGGGCTCAATTTTTTATTTATTTTAATTTTAATTTTTTTAAATTCTTCTCTCATATATTACATCCCAACTGCAGTTTCCCCTTCTTCTCCTTCCCCCAGCCTCTCCTTCCCACCCCCAACCCCCTGCCTTCGGTCTACCCCAGATCTACTCCCTAACACTTCCCCTCAGGTAAAAGGCCTCAGGGACATCAACCAAACACTCCATAGCAAGATACAATGACACTAGGTACAGAAGCCTCAGGTGGCTCATTTGGTAAAGCACCAGACCTCGAGGCTGGACAAGGCAACCTAGTAGAAGGAAAAGGGTCTTTTAAGTAGGCAAAGGAGTCAGGGACATCTCTCAGTCCTACTGTTAGGATTCCCACAAGAATACTGAGCTTCTCAGCCATAACCATGTATGCAGAGGACCTAGGTCAGAGCCCTACAGCCTCCTGGTCTCTAAAACCTAGTACAATGGAAACTCAATGGAATCTACAAGAGTAACCATAGCCAAGACTCATAGTAATAGGTGACATGGACTGGCCATCTTCTGGCAAGGCCTCAAATGGAGACATTGGGACACCAACCCAGTTACAAAACCTTAGGCTTACAGTTTGTCCTGCCTACAGAGTGTTAAGGGACCAGAGCCTAGCAGAATCATCATCAAAGAGACCAGAGAGACTTGATTTAGCAACTGATGGGAGCAGGGGCAGAGTCCCATAGTCAAACATTAGGTGGAGCTTGGGGACTCCTTCAGAGGAGGGGGAGGACAGAGCCAGGGAACCATAGGGTTCAGGGACACACCAGGAGAACATGGCCCACAGAGTCAACTTACTTTTTTTGATGATTGAGATTTTAAATACACACCAAAGATTGCACATATAAACAAACAAACAAAAGACCAGATCTGTATTTTGAGGTCTTAAGTGGTTAGACGATGAATGGTGCTCTGGCCTGCATGATCTATTCTGTGTAGATTAAACTACTTGTGAAAAAATTATCAGGATAAAAATGAGAAATGTCATAGGAGAATGAGAAGATGCAGGAGTAGAGTTTTACAGAATGCTTGAGACCATTTGGGAACTAGCGCTCAGGTTAGCTCAGAGCCTGGGCAGAGAGAGCTTGGGTGTTTTGGGCTCTCACAGAATAAGGGAAGCAATGAACCAAGAGATCCAGAAAGAATGTCCACCCATCCAGACAGACTGATATCTTCAGAGGGGTAAAGGAATTCTATCATGAGAGATTCCTGATGAGGACAAAAGGTCAGGATTTCATAGTTCAACATGTTTGGGGAATATATTTGAATCATGTCTGCCCACAGTTCCTCTTGTTGAGAGCCTCATTTTTTGGGAAGCATTAATAGCAGACAGCGCCGAGCAACTTGCCACCCACTTGTCAGAAAGCTGGTTCTAGAAGAAGAGATAGAGAAACTGCAGAGACAACAAGAAATATGCACCTCTGTGGAGAGAACAAACAATTCCATTCCTTACACGAACCATCCTCTTGAGTCACGCGATACTTCCTGTGGTTTCTGTTAACATATAGTACTGTTACTTTTATTTTTCTTATACTTTTATGCTTTTTACTTTGCATTCTACAAGTGGATTCCTACTTTTCTTTTCTTTTTTTTCTCTTTTTTTTTTCTTTTCTTTTTTTCCCTACTTTTTAAAAAAAGGGCCTGGTTAGCTTGCACATGTTGAAACTGTTAGTGCCCTGTTGTTCTGGGAACTTGAGCCACAGACAGTGAGAACTATGTTTCCTCGTCTTATGTAAGACAGTTGGAGCAAAGTTCGGGCAGTCTCTAGTAATTTGGGCCGAAGCTAAACAAGGGGGGCATACCATTTTTAAATGAGGCTGGGATACAGATTAGTAGGTTGTATTGTTTAGAGTGAAGCCCAGGTCACTGAAACAATGTGTCCCTCCAAGAACAATGGCCTAATATGATTTAAGTTTCTCTCTTTGGTAACAGACATGATAATAGATGAGTTCTGCTCTTTTTTTTTTCCCCCCCATTTTGTAGTCCTTGTCTACATAGTCACCAGGGTCACTGTCACCTTCTAAAGTGTGAAAACAGAGAGCTGAGAAGGTCAACCAAAAAGTGAGTGCTGTGGCTGCACACAGGGGTTAACAACTTTTCTAATTCTATTATGAAAGAAGGAAGAGAGCATTTACATTGTAGTTTGCAGAGACAAAAACATAGCTGAAACATTAGTTCCAGAATTAGCATGGTTGGTTTAATGTACCATTAACTTCTTTGATATGTGTGTTATTGCTTTTATTTGTTGTTGAGCATTTTGTATTTCTAGTTCATAAAAATTGTGTGTGTGTGTGTGAGTGTAGCAAGTATCTTCCAGAATCATTTTCCATATATTTCTTGAAACACAGCATCTAACGGATTAAGAAGCTTATTGATTTGGCTAGACTGGGTAGCCAAAAAGCTTAAAGGATCTGCTGGTGTGTGCCTCCTCAGAAGGGGGATTGCAGGCCTATAACCATGCATGGCTGACTACGTGGCTGTTGGGATTGACTATAGGCATTTATGCCCCGGTAGCAACCACTTCTACACCTGAGATAGTTCCCCAGCCCTACTGAAAAATAAAAAATAAAAAAAATTAAGATTAAATGCCCTGACTACTAATAGCTTTAGGGAGTTTTAGAAAATGTCATCAACTTTAGGCCAGTGAATGCCAACCTAGACCGCTAGATGAACCAGCACAGCAAGTGTTTTCACTCTGATAAGGCTCTGTCAATCAGAGGTTGCTATTAAAAGCAGAGACATGCCAGTTAGTGCTTGCAAGTGGTAGCAAAGTGCAGAATATTCAAGACAAACTCCTATTAGTCATTTAATTTCTCAAAAATAATGAGTGAAAACTCTGGTGGGGTCACGTAAGTCAGAGCTCTAAGAAACACAGTAAGGGCAACCAGACAAATGGAAGCTCTGGGAGGTTACAAGAGCCCTGATTTGAAGGAAGTAGATGGAATTCAGTTTGCTTTTCACAAACAGTATGACAAACAGTACCTTACTAGCATGTAAAAAGATGTCTGAGTTTAAGACAGCAAAAAATTCCACTTTTCCATGTTTGTATTTTCTATCTTTGATTTTTAAGTCAGGAGTGAAGACTCAGAGTTCTCTGCTGTGACCCCCGTCTTGGGGTGCTGCTGTCCAGTGTGATATGGCAAGGCCCTGGACATGTCTGTGTCTTCTCATTAGCTAAAGCTTGCCAGAAAAGGTTCTCGTAAGGTCACATGGATAAGACTCTTAGGAAGGTTAGGAAAAAGTGGGGTTGCGGTCAGAAGGCAATGGGAAAACCATGCTGGCAAAACTGTTATTTATTCTTCACAATAAATCTTAAAATTGCCTTCCTGGAATCTTTCTGGAACCCAAGGTCTGTTGTCACTCCAGCATTCAGAATATCTCTGCCATTAGCTAAGTCTAAGTCCATGTGCATCTTCGACCTGCATGTTTGCCGTAGGCATTAAAAAAAATATTTCCGATAGAAATGATGGTTCAGTGGTTAAAAATTCAGTGGCTGTTCTCACAGAGGGTGATGGTTTGATTCTCAGCACCTACACAGGGGCTTACAAATATCTGTAACTCCCCTTCCAGAGGGTCTAACACCCTCCTCTGGCCTCTCTGGGCACCAGGCACACATATGGCACTCAGACACATGTGTAGACGAAACATCTGCATGCACAGACTGTTCAGGCTTGGCTTTGCAATCACCTGGACATGAAATTTCTCGAAGCCTGGCCACCTAATGTATGTAAACTTTGTTTTCTGCCCAGCCTTGCCTCAGACTTTTCAAGCTGACTCCATTATGTGTGGCCCATATATATACATATATATATATATATATATATATATATATATATATATATATATATATATATATGTCCTTCCATGTAGTCATATAGTCATTTTAATTGTATAACATAGACCAGAAAATGGCGTGAAAAGTGGGTAGAGAGAGATCATGAGGAAGTTTAAGGCAAGCAATCAGTGTGGCAAAGTGTTGAATCCTGGGGTGGCTCTAGACTGAATGACACCTTTGAGATGCCAGGGACTGTGGCAACTAACCTTGTGGATGACCAACCAGAAACAGTAGGAGGTGAGGAGGAAGTGTTGGGTGCAACAGGCTGAGCCTCCCTAGCTCTGATCTCTGCTTGATGCCTCTCAATACCTGCATCTCTGGCTTCTGACCTTCCTTCTTGACAGGCTCCCACAGTCTTGAGGATGGCTAGCAGGTCCTCAACTGTTCTAATTTCCAGTTTTGTTCACTGCCAACGAAGACCGGATAGGTTAAAAGGGTAGGGCAGACATTCATTCGGAGAACTCAGAGACCTTCTAGGGCCTGGGGGAGACAGCACTTTGGTAAGGTCCTTGCCTTGCAAGCTGGAGCACTCAGATTCCCAGCACCCATAGAGCTGCAGGCTGACTGGCAGCCTGACTATAATTCCAGTGCTCAAAGGCAGAAACAGGAATCCCCGGAGCTAGCCGGCTGGGAAGACTAACAACATGGGTGAGCTTGGGGTTCAACTGTGAGACCATGTCTCAATAAGTAAAGTGTAGAGCAATGGAGGAAGACTCCCCAACTCACCTCATACTTCCAAACCCATGTACACATGGGGGCATGGGCACTCACATATACATACTCCATTTCCACGCTAAAAGTGTATACACACGTACGTTTACCATGCACACATACAAATAAGAAAAAAACGAAAAAGAAATTTTAAAACAAACATTCTGGTCCTAACCTTCAAGGATCTGATCTCTTGTTGGTTAAAGTAAAACAGTGTGAAAGGATGAGTCTATAAAGGGATAAGGCATGGGCAAAGCGTATGAAACCTGAATGACACCAACATGTTTGCTTTTACCGTGCAACAAGCACTCCTCTGCCTTGTTTTCACACTGTGATTTAATTTTTAAATTCTGTCCTTTAAAAAAGACACTGCAGTAGGTGTTTTAGAGGAAATGTTCACTTTTTAGCTACAGAGGAGAACTCACCGGGCATCCTCTGGAGCATTCTGAAGGATTAACACAAGGGACCCTTAAAGCCAGCTGCATATTTATTTTTCACATTATGTTTTTGGGTAGAAATCGTATCTGGAGGTTACAATTATGCTTGGCGGATTTATAAAGTTTTTTTTTTTAAACCTAAAATTTGAAAATGCCCTTTTAGCAGATAATGTCATGTTCACTATGTGTGGAGACGTGGGAATGGAAAATATCTTTCTGGGGGAAACAGTGACACCTGGAAGCCTTCTGCTAGCTTCCAATAAAAGCACTGCAAAAACTGCCGATCAGATGCTATGCAAATGTGCTTCTTCTATTTAGCATACGGCATCAAGTACACTGTATCCTGCTATTTTGATACACACTGAAAAATAATTTCATTACTCATTTAAGAAAAATTTGCATGGATATTTCTTATGAAACTTACTCTGATAAGCTTTCTTAGTTATTATTTATTAAATAGCAGGCTGTCTCCTATCGGTTTGTGCTGTTTCTATACCATGGCCCCCTCCCCTGATCCCCAGCATCCTCGGCTGTGTCTCACTGACACCACTCCTTATTTTGGATGGTATTATGTTCTTGCCTCCTTCTCTGCTGTTTACTTGGACTGCTAGCAGATAGGGTACATACCGATTTCACTCACTCCCCGCCCAAGAGCTTGCTTAACATTATTTCTCAGAGGGAAGAAAAGAGTGTGTAATGGCAGGATGTTTTAAAATGTGAACTCTAAGCTCCTGGAGGTCAGAAGAGAACACAGTGTTCAAAAATCTCCATACTTACTGTATTTCTCAATCCACAGTTGAAGTCAATAGCTGACTGTCATATGAAACAGTGGAAACTCTGTCCAAATCATATGTCCCTGTGAGGCAGCACTTTTAAGAAAAGAAGAGCTGTATGCATACAAACCTCAGCAGCCACATAGGTTGGTGTCTTTGCCTTTCTGATCTCTGTAGCAGAAGCTTTAAGGTGTTCCTTATTGATCATAAAACTTTAAAGAAATATCTGGAACAGGTTTTTACATTTTTTATGGGAACAGGAACATTTTCAGGACTAATTATACTTTATGGTATTTCTACACTCATGGTGTGGAGAAAGGTACAGAATAAACAGGTCTGTTAGCATTCCCAGATGGAAACACTGCATTCCACTTGCTGCCTTCCCACCATTGTTATCTACCGGCAGATGGAAGAAGGTTATTTAAAGGTAACTATTTTTGTGATATGGGAACTATTTCAAGTGGGTTGAAGTTCCAACTGCCACATGGTTGAATCCGCAGATGAGTGTGAGAATTATTCCAATGAGCTACTGACATCGTTTTAAAATTAGACCTCAAATCATCAGCATGGTAGGAAACAGGAGAAATGTTTGCAAAGAAAGGAAAACACCAAATCACCTTGGTAATATAGGAGAAGCAGTGTGAAATAAATATAATCTGTTATTCTGTGGTGTGATTTAACGGAAGGTTCTGCAAGGATTTGTTTTTACCTACAGCATACAAACCTGTCCTGATTTGGGAGCATGTGATTTGGGGATTCTATACTTGAGACAGAGTTAAGAGCCACCTCTTTGTGGGTTATAGGACGAAAGAAACACATGATTCCATAATTTTTAAACACGTAAGAGGCTTTTAGAAAGTGAATCATAGAAACAAAGTATGTATAAAACAAAGTTTAGTATAAAATTAAAGTGAATTCAAAAGGAATGTTTATTGCCATAAATGCATCACAATATATTCAAGAAAATAAGAAGTCTAAATATTTCAAAACGAAGTAATTTACTTAGGTAGGTACTAAGACACCATCACTTCAGCCATGTCCCCTGGAGGGGGAGACCTGGTGGCACTCAGAGGAAGGACAGCAAGTAGCCAAGAAGAGACTTGATACCCTATGAGAATATATAGGGGGACATAATCCCCCTCAGGAACAGTCATAGGGGAGGGGAATAATGGGAAAATGGGGGGGGGGGGAGGAATGGGAGGATACAAGGGATGGGATAAACATTGAGATGTAACAAGAATAAATTAATAAAAAAAAATAGACAACCATTTTCGTATGGACAATGGGGAGTTGGGTAAAATTCTAGGAGCTTGTTTTTATTTAGGTCATTATCCCGTGAAGGAATACATTTCAAAAGTCTGCATTTTAGCAGAAGCAGAATTGACAGCCCACACCTGTTACACCACTGAATGGTAAAGAGTGTGGAGTGTCACCCTGGTAGAACACCTACCTGTGCGGGGTGGATGGGTACGGGTACACTGGGGCTCCATGCAGACAACTGCAGAGGAGTATGGGGACAAAAAGAGGCAGAAGAAATTTCGCTCTGTTCCTACACCATAGTATGGTTTCGCAAAACTTAAGTTCAAGTCTGAAGTTATTTTTGTGATGCGCCTCTCTTTTTATTCTCCTGTTATCTCTTTTCCGTTCTGAAAAACAAGTGACTAAAAACCGTGCTATTTTTCTGCCACCGTTGTTTCACAATGATGAACTAGAAATTCAAGTAATTGTGTTTCTTAGGCCAGCTTTCTACTTGTTCAGGAGACCCAGCACCTTGAACTGTTGTTCTGGGGAGTGATTCAGCCAGATCAGAGTAGGTCCATGAGACAGTTTCTTGGGGGAGCTTTTTAAGGTGGTGGTGTGATTACAGGTGGCTGGTTGCGAATTGTGTTCGAATGCTCAGACTAGTTGGGAGTTGTGAAGCATTTACTTCATTATCTTTGGTCTGTGCTTCCTGAAGGCAGGATGGCTGAAGGATGTTTTTGGCTGTGCTCCTGCCTCTAGCTCTACACTTAGACTCTGGTCATACAGAAAGAGCAAAGTTCCTGAACGAGTGCAGAGCAGTCTCCAATGATCATGCCCCTCATTTCAACCAGCATACGAGGATGCACACATGCATGGGAGTGCCTGCATGTGTGCACATGCATGACTGAATATCCGTCCTCTCTCAGAGGTGTACAGACCCTCATATTAAGCCTTCATCACTTCAACTAGACTGCCTCTCAGGGGAAGTAATGTTCTTATAAGCTGCCACAGTTTCCAAACTTTTACTTGCTATTCATACCGAGCTTAATAAACAGATGACTGAGTCCCAAGCTGTTTACTTGTCTGCAAGCCAAAGACCAAATCTGCAGGAGAAGCCAAGGTATAGACTGATACCTCCAGCTTGGACTTCCAGTCTCCATAGCTGTGGCCCAGCTCCTAGCCTGTGGTATTTCATTATGGTGACCTTTCCAACACTGGCAATGGGCTTGGGTGAGCTCAAGACTCCTATACAACAAGTTCCCAGCAGATGTTGATGAATCTGATTTGGGAACTGCACATGCTAGTCTACCAGGCTTGAGAATCTTTGTTTTACTGGAAGCCACATGAGGCTCAAGGTTTAGGATAGTGGGCAGGGATCTCTAGGAGCCCTTGAAGTGGTTCTCAACCTGTGGCTTGCAATGATCCTTGCACAGGAGTCGTCTGAGACCATCCTGTATTCGAGATGTTTATATTACAGTTCGTATCAGTAGCAAAATTATAGTTATGAAGTAGCAACAAAAATAAATTTAAGATTGGGATCACCACAAGGTAAGGAACTGTAGTAAAGGGTCTCAGAGTTCGGAAGACTGAGAACCACTGTGTCAAAACATCTAAAGGCAGGAAGGCTCAATTGTGCCAGTGTCTACAGCAGCAACGCCTCACCTCTCCCCTTACATTTGATGCCAAGAGACAAATCTGAACAGCAACCTGTTACTTTCACATACCCACAGCTGTTCTGAAAGTGGAATTTCCTGTGGTGTTGTTGTTATTGTTATGTTTTTAAAGTTGTACCTTAGCATAAGCTACTTTACGTTCCAATGTAGGGTACCCTGCTATATTTGCTGACAAGTGCCTAGCCCAATTGTCACCAGAGAGGTTTCACTCAGCAATGAAGCAGATACAGAGACCTGCAGCCAAACATTAGGTGGAGCTCAGGGAATCCTGCATAAGTGGAAGAATTGTAGGAACCAGAAGTTCAAAGACATCACAAGATAAGCCTCAGAGTCAACTAATCTAGGCCCAAAAGGACTCACAGAGACTGAAGCACCAGCTAGGAAGCCAGCATGGGACCGACATAGTCCTCTGCATATATGTTACAATGTGTAGCTTGCATTTCTTGTTGGACCAACAGTTGGAGAAAGGGCTGTCTCAAACTCTTTTGCCTGCTTTTGGGATTCCGTTCCTCCTTCTAGGTTGCCTTGCCCAGCCTCAGTACGAGGGAATGTACCTAGTCTTGCTGCATCTTGATGTGCCATGTCTGGTTGATATCCATGGGTGGCCTGCCATTTTCTGAAGAGAATCATAGGAGGAGTGGATGGCGAGGGGAGGTAGAGGGAGGAGTTTAGAGGAGGGGTCAGGAAACTGGGGTCAGGAAACTGGGGTCAGGGTGTAATATATGAGAGAAGAATAAATGAAAAAAAAATTCTAAAAAGCAGAATGACAGAATCAAGATAAGAACCAGGTAAAGGGTCAGTACAATTCAGTCAGTTCAACGAACTGAACTGAGCTGCTCCCGGTGGATAACTGAGGCAGCACATTAACCTCTTCCACTGAATAATTTATTTAAACACAAATAGACAATACAGTAAAATGATGTCCCTTTTTTAATTCTATTCTGCGCTGCACTTGAACTCGTGGCCGTGCACAATCCACTTTTGAGCTCCGTGCCTTCTGAGTTGCTGACGTGAAAGCATCTTAAAATAAACCAGGGATCCCAAGATGTCTTTGTGAAAAGAGTGCTAAGCTGCATTCCTGAAACTTGTCATCAAGTAACTGTAAATGCAGGAATTTGTAATTTATTTTGGAAGGTTCTGGGAAGTTTTAGTGCTGTAAGCCTGAGCACTGCTGCATAAAAAGCACAGATTTTTAAAAACGGGTATATTGAAAGCCTTAAAGCTGAGCATCGGGACAGCTAGAGAGAGGCTCAAATGGAAGGCATGTGCAGGAAATCTTAGCTTTTATTGGAAAAGGGATAAAAATATGAACTGATGTGAATATAGAACTCCTGTTCTGAGTCAAAGTGAACACCTCTGTTATATTTCCTGTGACCCCCCCCCCAACTCCTTCCTTACTTCTGAGGTGCTCCACTTCTCATCAAAACCCAGGTCTGCATAGAAAACAAAAGGGAGCTTACTTAGGACATAGATCAGAATGCGAAGGAGAAGAGAGAGATGGCCTTACTGGTTTAGGATTCAAAGCCCAGTGTGGAATTGTAAGAAGAGCTGGAGTTTGCTCTGCCCTGGCCATCAGCACCTATATGAACCAAGGTTCCTATTTTTACAGATGCATACCATTAGTTTAGATATTAAGGGAATCCTAGGATGGACAGTGGAAGCCTTGTGCTATTTTACACTTTCTTAAATCCGTTGTGTGACAGATGACAATATTATTAGGACATGTTGGGGTCACAAAGGTGATGCCCAGTAAGAAGTATTCCCCTTTCCTATGAGGACTTTACATATGTTGAGAGGCAAGATAGGTAAGGGGAAAACAGATGGTAGGTATCACAGAATTATTAACAGAGGAGACGCTGGCACGCGTAACTCTACGTTTTCCCCACCAGACAATGCTGAGGTAGGGTAGGCTCCCAGCAGGACTATCAACACGCAAGAGGAGATGGTCCTTATTCTCTGTGGTTTCTGTGGACAACCTTATTCATTGGCTCTAGTGTGAGAAGTCACTCACTCGACATTAACTAACCAGAAAGGTCTTTCTGCAGAGTAGGAACAGAGCGAGCCTCATATGGATAGCGGCCAGCACAGGGAATACTAGATATCGATAGACCCCCCCCCCCCAACATGATGTGGCAACCTTCATCTTCCATTTCCCACAATACGATATCGTGGCATCTGATGAAGGTGAGCCACTTACGACGCCAACACTGGGGAAGAGGACCAGATGCTAAAAGAGGAGAGCCTGGTCCCGAGTGCCTCCTGCTTCAGCACTCCGAAGTTCTCTGCTAAAGCACGACTCAGCATGGAACACATGCCTTGGAGTGGGTACACAAACCTCAGGGGGACGTGGAGGAAAAGGCTAGAGCTTCAGAGCTGTGATAAGGCCCCATGAAGGTTATTCCTTTGGCTATATAAACTCTGCGTGAAGGATGAATACCATCCTTTCCCTGCTTTGACTCATAACCTTACTGAATCCTCCTAGATGGACCGATGCTAGGAATCAGCTGCTACAGCCCTTCCCTCAAAGACCCTCAGTGTTCTGCAGAGTCTTACACACTCCAGGCTGCTATGTTACCTGATTGAGGCCCAAAATTACTAAACTGTACAGGTACAGAAGCACATTGGTTCTCACTGTACACAGTTGCTTTCTAGGTGAACCAAGCCCTGTGGCCTTCAAGTATGGGGAGAGCTATTTTCCCTTAAATCGAATTAAAACTTTCAAATTTGGAAATGAGATGGAAAAAGAAGCTTTTGTAAATTAAAATTCGTATCCAATTCGTTTCCACTCACAGGCACAAAAATGCTAGTAACAACAGATGCCTCGAGTGCAGTAACAGATTTACCCTAAATCTGGAGACAATGGGTTTCTTTTATTTCCCCCATTGTCTCAGTTTGCTAGAATAGCTCTTGGGATAATTAATAAAATAACTTCAGCTTACACTGTAATTGTATAGAGTGATAGAAATTGAATTGTTCATTAAGACATTTTGAATGGTGCTATACAATGCTCTTCAGTGTTGCAATGCTGGCACATAGAAACATTAGGTCGGTAGCTATTTTTCTAATCCTCATGTGTTCTTCAAAAATAATAATTTAATATTTAGTCACTAAAGATGTAGGAACTCTGGACAGGCTTCTGGATGTCAGAGATTTCAGGAGAAGGCTTTGTTATCACTGCTATAAGACGGACACAGACAAGACAAAGATGCTTGCTTTGAGTCACTAGACCACTATCAATATAGGCTGTATCAATTTTCACATATGTGAAAGGTTGCAAGAGTGAGGAAATATTTTTTATAACAAAAGCTGACTTTTTGGACTATCTACACATCTATAGTTCTCAGTAAATGAACATTGTGTGTCATTTTCAATGCTGGCTATCATGGATGGTCATTTTTGACAAATATATGATGGACTTTGTGTGTGTGTGTGTGTGTATGTGTATATATATATATATATATACTCAGACCCTCTCTTTTTCCCTTTCTTTCTATCATAGGAGTTTTGCTAATTTGCTCCCATTTAATCCACACAGTTTGAAAGAGCAGTATTTTCTGTAAGGGTGTTAGTGAAACCTGGATGGCTGCATCTCAATCCAGTTCTCCTTCCCCTACTCCTTCAAGAACTCTTCCTCCATCAATTGGGCTGGGGACATTGGTTAGCACTTACCTCTTCTAAAGCTTTACTTAAAGTTAACTTTAAGTGGCTTTGCATCTTTTTGTGGGCATATACTATTTTTTAAAAGATTTTTTTTTTGCTGTATTTGTGTACGTGTTTGTCTACATGTATGTAAGCGCACCATGTACATGCCCGTTGCCTTTGGAAGCCAGAAGGGGACATCGGATTCTTTGGAACTGGAGATACAGATGGTTGTCATTCACCACTTAGGGGCTGCGAACTGAACACAGGTCTTCTGTGAGAGCAGCCAGCACTCTTAACTACTGAGCAAGCTTTTCTGACCAATGCACTATTTTTCATAGTCTTCCTATCCCTCTTCTTCAACAACTGTGCTTAAACAAATGAAGTATTACTGTTATATTTAAGGTTGCTTGATTCTGCTTCCTTTGTCTTGAAATTTTCTTACTACTGAAAGTTAATTGCTTCATATATAGCCTTCATACTGTATTAGCTAGGGTTACTAGTGTTGTGATGAAATACCACTCCCAAAGCAACTTGAAGAGGAAAGGGTTTATATGGCTTACATATATTAAACCAAAGCAGAAACTCAACCGTGGCAGGAACCTAGAGGCAGGAGCTGATGTAGAGGATATGGTCACTACCTAGCTCCTCCTGACTTGCTCAGACCACTTTCTTATAGAACCAAGACCACCAGCCAATGGTAGGTATACTCACTTTCAATGAGCTGCTTCTGAACCCATCCATCACTAAGAAAATGCCCTACAGGCTTGCCCATAACTCCAATTCTAGGCAACCATTACAACTAGCTTCTACAGGCTCCTCAAATCACATGGCACTCACTCACCCAAATGTTCACGGAGTAGGCCTGGAAATGTACAAGGGAGGATAGATAGTAGGGGCTGGAGGGAGGAAAGTGGGTAAAAGTTATATAATTCTATTTCAATTAACATTTAAAAAAGAGTATGCTACGTAGAAAGTGACAAAAGAGCAAATGTTAAAAAAATTAGTTAACACTTTTGTTTATCCACAACATGCCTTAATTTAAATGTGTCTTTAGTGATGCTTATATTTTATTATTTCTTTTATTTTTTGAGATTATAACGTAACTACATCATTGTCTCCTTTTTTTTTTTCCTCTCTACAAATGCTCCCATATATCCATTCTCTTTGATCCCTCTCAAATTCATGGTCTCTTTTTTCATTAATTGTTGTTGCATGGATATATATATATATATATATATATATATATATATTCTTACATAAAGTCTGCTTAGTCTGTATAGGGTTAGTTGCATGCATATTTTCAGGGCTGATCATTTGTTATTAGATAATCTTTCGGTCTGCTCTTCCCTGGGGAAAAGTCCTAGTCTTGGCCTTTCCTAGTTGTCTGTAGTTCATAGCATGGGACTAAGGCCTTATGTTTTCCTTGGTCCCTTTTGATTAGTCTATGGTTTTTATCCTTGTTCAGCCCATGTTTATGCAGTCATATTGATGGCAGTGTATGGTTACATTTACGGTTACATACTAGCAGAAACAAGTCTCACAGCAAACTCTCTTGTCTCTATGGCTATTACAATTCTTCTGCTCCATCTTCTGCAATGTTCCCTGACCCTGAGCTGTGTGAGTTGTACTATGGATGTGTTCATTGGGACTGAGCTCCCTAGCTCTGCCTTTTGGTTAGTTGTTGTTTTCTGTAATGGTCTCTATCAGTTGCAAAGATAAGTTTCCTCTATGAGGGATGAAGCTATGCGTAGGTATAAGGATAAATATTTAGAATGTAGCTGGTTTAGTAAAATTGGTGGTTGTAGGTTCTACACCAAGCTCCATGACTTCAGTAGACCTATAAGATCTGGCTGGCTTTCCAATACCAGGAATATTTTTTCTCTTGTTGAGTGAGTCTTAAGTCAAATTAGAGCTCTACAGGTTACTGGCAAGGCATGCATGCCACTACTGTATGTTGTGCTGGTCACTGTTGCAATTCATAGGTGTCAGAGCTGTGTAGGACTGTTGGTTGTTTTCATACTTTGGAATCTTGCGTGGTAACTTTTGCTGCCATGAAAACTAGTCCTCACAGAGGAGTAATTTGTGTTGATTCCATCTCAGGGACCTCTAAGCCCTGTGTCTGAAGTACATGGTGTCTTAGCTTCTACCTCTGAGGACAGCCAAGGTCAATAGCCATAACCTATATGATTGAGGAGTCTCTTGGACAACCCTGACTAAGAATTCAAAAGTGGATTGTCTTGCCTGGTGTTAGAGTTTTATTAGGTGGCCTTTGATGCTTGGAGGGAGTACTTTCATCCCAGATGAGAAAAGTTCATTTAAACTATATATGTATATTTATTTATATGTAGACTTATGTGCGTTGAAGTTTTCTTAGGTAATCGTATGATTCCCTATGACTCTCTCATACATCCTTACTGTTATTTTACTTTCCTCCTTTCTTTTGTATTTATCTCCCCCTCTGCTTTTCCCATGTCTCCACATCAGATCACTTCTACCTTGATACACTCTTTTCTATTACTCCCACACATCTCAAATCCAGAAGTTTCTGTTTTCCTTTCCTAGTTTCTGTAGTCACTTCAGGATATGTACTTACATCTGAGGATTTGGAGCTAGGATCTTTAAATGAGATATTTGTTTTTCTGTGTCTGGGTTACCTCATTCAATATGATCTTTTATAGTTCTATCCATTTACCTGCGAAGTTCAAGGTTTCACTTTTCCTTATAGCTGAGTAGTTTTCCATAGTGTCCATGCACTACATTTTCCTTATCAATTCATCAGTGGAAGGACAGTTAGGTTGTATCCATTCCCTAGCCATTGTGAACAGAGAAGCAATGAACATGGCTGAGCAAGTGTCTGTGGAGCAAGTGTCACGACTGTTGGGCATATGCCAAGGAGTGGTACAGCTAGACCATGTGGTAGGTTGACTTTTAGATTTTTGAGAAGTCTCCATATTGATTTTCATAGTGACTTCACCAATTTACAACCGTACCAATGAGGTATGAGGGATCCTTTTTACTTGCACTCATTCCATTATTTGATGTTAGTTATTTTGTTGATCTTTGCTGTTCTGGCTGGGGTAAGATGAAATTTTAAAGTTGTTTTGGTTTGTATTTCCCCAGTATTCTAAGAATGGTGAACATTTTTAAAAGTATTTCTTAAGGCATTTTGGTAGTCCACCAGGCTGGATGTCTTTACTAGTCTTTAGTCTATACTAAAATCCTGAGGAAATAGTTTATAATGTAACACTTAAGGAGAAGGATACATGATCTTGCAGTCAAGGGTGAAAACAAGCAGGGAAGAAGCAAAAGTTTTCTTCGCTCATGTCCTTTTTTATATAGGTTGTCACCATAAGTCATGGCCTTCTGACCTCAAATGATGCAAATTTATCAGGGGTCTTCTTACACCTTAGCACACCTCAATTCAAGTAACTGTTTGGTAATCCATAAAATTTAAAGTGAAAACAATGTCTAATTTTTAGTTCATATAAGCTTTTGTCCATAATAGATGATAAAGATAGATTTTATAGTGTATAAAATTTACTGTTCACAATGTCATCAATAATCCAGTGTTAAAATTGTTGAAGGTCACAGGAAATCCCTTAGAGAAGCAAATCATTTTCTCATTAATAATTTACACTCATCATCACATCATTTTCATATAAAAAGAATGACATCATGGCATCAAAGAACAATGACTTCTTATGTTTTCTTGCTTCATCCAAAATGTAGTTAGCTGTGCTAGGAGATAAAAAAAGGTTTGCCCTGTCTTCTATCCCTAATATAAGCACAGCACCTGGAGGAGAGTAATTACTGAATCAATAAAATTTAGGTACATGGTACAAGCTAAAAGTTCTATGGGTGGACAGAGTGAGAAAGGATGAACATTTCACAGTTACATCGGTCATCGAATTAGACTGGAAGTCTTCATTTTTGAATACTGTTTTTTTTTTATTTTCTTTGCTTTGTTCCTTTGTTTGTTTGTTTTTCTTCTATTTGCTGATATCACAAAAGGGACAACAAACGTATGGTGTTTAAACTTAATAAAGAGAAATAAAATCACTTACTCAAACACCGCAGTCATGGGAGCGCTGGCCACCGTTTCACGTGTCTAAAGCGACAATAGCTCTTCTCACACAATTCTCTTGGGCTCTCCCCTTTATTCTGTCTTCCTGTTTTCTCCTCATTTGCAGCCCAACTTATGTCCACATGAGGCCTGTACAGCATCATCCGTATCTCACCCATCCCTAACTCTCAAGTCTATTGGTAATACTTACAAAACGTGGGTATAATTATTTTGCTCTTGCTGTTCCTCAATAGATAAGTTCTCACACACATAATCTTTTCTTATTTTTTCCTCAGAATAACACTACTCATAAGAAAATAACAGCTATTTCATACCAAGAAGAATGGAAGGAATTTCGACTGTCTTCTCAGCTTGATAATCTCCTGAAATATCATATATTTGAAATTGCCTTAGCTAATCTCCAGCCCATCACCCAGGCAGAGAGAAATCACTGGCATTGAAAAGTATAATCTTGTTCTGTGTTGTAATGCGTGTTTTGTTCACAAGTCTGATAATGAGTTCTTCTTAAAGGTATCATCGATTCAGCCGCAAGTCACTGGCTGTCAAAAAGTGGCGGATTGCTCCTCTGATAAAGTGACACAGTATGAATTTCATTTCTAAACACAGGCTACTATTTAAATTGTAGAACTCACACCTAATGGAGCAATGTCATTAATTAGAAAATGTCTTAAGAACCATCACAATTGTTTCCACAAGAGGGGATCCACTTACTTTTTTTGTTTGTTTGTTTGTTTGACAAGAATAATTTTTCTGATCAAAGAAAGAAAGAAACAAAGAAAGAATGTGAGTTTTCTACTAGATCCAAACTAACCAGTAAGAACTTATTTCATCTAAGTTTCCTGCTGAGTTAGCTTTAGAAGAGATGGTGCTGCTCTGAAGATTTCTCCACCTTAATAAATTCTTTAAAAGTAAAGTCCTCCCACTTAGTCCTGCCACATACTTATATCCTTATATTGAATTACCTACAGATAAAAACGACCTGTTTTAAAAATGCCTTAAGGCCTTTCCAAGTTAGGGGGAGGTGAGAGTTGTTTCCTTTGAAGGGTTCTTGCAGGTTGGACTCACCAGCCTGCCTGAATGACAGTTGCTGTCCTGTGGTGAAAAGTCTGATTAAGATTCTCTCAAACTGCCTAGGACCATCATGGTTCCCAAAAGGATAGCACTGGATACCTACCCTAAAAGCAAATTTAAGTTCAGGCAAAGAGAACTAGGAAGGCTGGTAGCCCCTCTGTCCCCTGCCAGACCAGCTGAGTGTACCCTGGGAGTAAATGTGGGTTGGCGTTTTGGCCAGAGCCTTCTGCATGGCCATGGTTAATCATTGCCAAATGCCACGCTTTGGATTTACCAATTAGAATTCAGGAAACATCCCTTTTCTCCTGCCAAAGATATCTGGGCATGTAGTGCTATCTAGCTGGAAAATCAATCTTGGTGAGGATTGCTAAATAGCACATGATTTGTGTGTTTAACACTGTGGAAATACTACTAAATATTCGCTCTCATTTAACACACGCAATATAAAATATGGTTGAGGTACAACAGTTTCTGTGTGATCTTTTTACTCAACCTGGTTTAGTGGTAGAACCCTTTTGTCATTCACAAAACCGTCAGTGAAGTGCTGCCCAGTGCTTCCCAAACACACTGAAAGCAAAAATGAGAAGTGACAGACTTGCTATCTCCTGAGTTTTATCCTGAGTGAAGGCCTGGCAGGCAGTGAACACTGCTTGTCCTCCCACTCTGGTGTCAACGCTCCCGGAAACTCAAGGTCTCAGTCCAAAGTATCCAGTTTAAGACAAAAGAGAACTCAGAGCATTCGCTCAAAACCAAACTGACAGTGGCACTCAGAGGAAGGATAGCAGGCTACCAAGAAGAGACTTTATACCCTATGATCATATACAGGGGGAGAAGGTCCCCCTCAGTTACAGTCATAGGGGAGGGGAATAGGGTGAAATTGGGAGGGACGGAGAAATGGGAGGATAGAATGCATGGGATAACAACTGAGATATAATATGAATGAATGAATGAATAAATAAATAAATAATAAAATGAGTTTTGCAAAAAACAAAAACAAAAACAAACAAACCAAACTGGATGTATCAGTTTAGGGTTTTGCTCGCTGAGCAAATCCCTTTCAGTGCTTGCAACCTTCATAGAAATATGCCTCTGGCAAGATCCACCACAGATCCTATAGAGTTGGGAAAATAAACTGAAGAGAGTTAGCAGAGAAGTGTTTAAGTAGGCAAATGGCTGCAAGAAGATTAAGCACCCAGCTGTCAGTTACCCCCATGAGAAAGGTGCTTCTTACTAAGTCTACATGAGGTCTCTCTTGTTAGCTTTTCTCATCACGCACCCCTTCCCCTTTGCAGTGCTTGCCATGAGTGCTATCCTATTTTCCACTTCCTAGACTTCCTCTGTTTAGTTATAAGTTCAAAGAAGGCAGGAGTTTTGTTTTTCTGGAGACAGACACTTACTATATAGTTCCAGCTGGCCTAACACTCACTATGGCAGTCCAGCCTGACTTCAAATTCATATTAATCCCCCTGTTTCAGTTTCCTATGTGATAAGACTATAAGCTTATGCAACTATTTCTGTCTAACAGGATTATTTGTTATTTCCTTCTCTTCATTGGTTTTCAAAACTTTACACATGCTTGATGCTGTGAGAGGAAAATACAAAATAAATCTGGTGCTAAAACTGTATTAATATAAATTATGATTAACCAATCTTAAGAACCCTGGGAAGATTGTATTAATCAGAAAGGAAAGTTTATACAACCAAGGTTTCCTTCATTGATATGAGATTATATTCTCACTGACAAAAAACCAAAGTGAGCAAACTCAGAAAAGGGGTGAGTATAGGGCTTTGCCCAAGTGCTGACCTAGACTCAAATGTGTAGTTTCAGAGGAAGGAAGAGAAGTGAGGGGCCGCTTCCAGAGATCCCTGTTGGTGTGCTAAGCAGGTTGACATGGCTTTATAATGCTAACTCATAGCATTTTCAGAACGCATGTGAAGTTGTTTCCTCATTTCAAAAATAGAAGCAGCAACACTTAACCAATTGAACAAGAATGAAAACCCCTTTCTAAGTAAGTACATAAGAATTCTTCATGTTGTTCATGTTGGCATCAGTCTAGTTTATTTCACATGATGAAAGAGACCTCAGTGTCCTCTTGTACTTTTTGGCATGTTGGATCAGACCCAGAGGTAAATGAAACTTGTGTTAACTAGTAGCCATAGAAGTTATTCAGTATTTCATAGATTCAATTTTTCAGGAGCCATCAACCTTGATTTCTGAGACAAGGCTTCTCTTACTGGCCTGGAACTTACCAGCTAGGCTGGACTCTCTGGCTCTCAAGCCCCAGACATCACCTATCTATGACTCTCCAGTGTTGGCATTATATCTGCTCACCACTGAAACCAGATTTTCATGTGGGTTCTAAGAACTAAACCCGGACTCGCATGCTTGCACAGCAAGCGCTTTAGTGACCGAGCCATTTCCCTAGCTCCGATATATTTCTTTGTTACTTTTTACTCTTCATCCTTTCCCCTCACCACACTCTCCATTGGCTCCTGCCTTCCTCTTGCTGGTCCACCATTGCCTGCCAAATAGATCCACTTTTGTCCTCATCCTACATGCAATCTATTACACACACACTCTCTCTCTTTTTATTCTTATTCCTCACTTAAAGTATACTTATACTTGCCTCCTCAACATATGATCTTGAATCTAGAATCTGCATATGAGAAAAAGCATGCCTTGGTTATTGTTCAGTTGCTGGGAGGAGACAGCATGACCGAGGCAACTTATAGATGAAGACATTTAATTGGGGACTTGCTTTCAGTTTCAGGTTAGTCCATGACACTCATGGTGGGGAGCATGACTGCAGGCAGACTAGCATGAGAGCCTTAGCTGAGGTTAGCTGAGGGCTAACCTTGAACTCACAAGTTGGAGACAGGGAGAGGGCAAGACTGAGCCTGACCTAGGCTTTTGAAACCTCAAAGCTTATACCCGTTGATATACCGTCTCTAACAAGACCACACTTCTTAATCCTTCTTAAACAGTCCACCAATACAAATATAGGAACTTATGGGGGTCATTCTTATTTAAACTACCACATTCTACTCCCTGGCTTGCAGCTATATCATTAGGTGAAAGCCTTCAGTCCAATTTCAAATGACCCTATGTTCCTTCACAGTCTCAGTGATATTTCAAAGTCAAAAGCCTCTTCTGAGATCCCAGGCAATCTCTTAACTATAACCTCCTATAAAAACAAAAAGCAAATTACATGTTTCCAACATACAAGGACACATAATATACATTGCCATTCCAAAAGTGAGGAAATGGCACATAGTGATCAAGTCTTGGATCACAACTGAATGAAGTTTTGGAAGCATGATCGAAACCCAACAGGACAAACTCTAAATCTTGATTTAGATGGCTCTTCAGATCTCCCACCCTTTATAGCTTTGTTGACTAAAAACCACTTCTTTCTCTCTCAAACAAATCCCCCACCATATACAGCTCTCCTTGGCAGGTATGTCACATTTATGGCATCTCCCACCCCTTGGAGTCTCTCACATAATCCAGATTTCACTCTCACGGCTTCACGTAATGACTTCTCCAGGCCTCCGTACAGCGACTCCCCTGACATACACCTGGCCTCAGCAAATTTCTTTAACCACAGAAGAGGATTCCACAGCCCCTTTACTACTGCTTCATCCTTGATGAATCCAGACCCATATGACCAAAGCTGCCAAGTTCTTCTGTTTGCCTGGGATGGAATCTGGTCCCCTGCTTGAATTACATCTGTATAAGCTTTGTCTTGTAGATAGTTTTTGGGGAGACATAAACTTTCCTCTCGCTCTGAAGGTACACCAGTCTTTATTCCATTTCTCTTAAGCCTTTCCTTATCTCTATGAGAGTGTATTTCTTGATGCTTCTTCTCTTCACAAACTGCATTTTGTATTTTTTGCCTCTCTTGCTCTTTGTCATCGTAGATATGCATAAGTGATCACCAATAACTATGTGATATAATCAATACTAGAATGTCTTAAAATATATGTCAACAACATTAGTCCAAAACTTTTCAATTTAGCCTACAAAAGGTTTTTTTTTTGTTTTGGACAAGGATACATTGTAGCCAAATTCATAACCAAAATATCACGAATGGTCTCTAGGATATTTGCAGTTGTGCCTCTCAGAAGTCTCTTGAGCTTGGCCTCCACAGTTCACATTACTCTCAGCATTACTGCCTTCCAAGAGCCTACTAAGATGGCCCAATTATTATCACTGCTTGCAGCGTTCAACTGCTTTTTCCTAACCTAAAATACCAAAGTCAAAAAAAAAGGAGAAGAAGCATTGTCAAACCTGTCATAGTGTTACCCCATTCCTGGTACCAACGTCTGTCTTAGTTATGATTGCTATGCAGAGACACCGTGACCAAGGCAGCTTATAAAAGAAAACATTTAACTGGGGCCTTACTTATAGTTTCAGAGGGTTAGCCCATGACCACCATGGTGAGCAACATGGCCACAAGCAGGCAGGCACGGCATTGGAGCAGTAGATGAGAGCACATTTCTGGTCCCCAACGTGGAGGCAGGAAGAGAGCAAGACTAGGCCTGGACCACTACCAATGACACACTTCCTCCAACAAGGTCACACCTCATAATCCTTCCTAAACAGTACACCAACTGAGAAACAGATCTTTAAATATATGTGCCTATATAGGCTCTATTGTTATTCAAATCACTACAGCATGTGATGTTTGTCTTTCTGAGTGTGACTTATTTCACATAACAGCATGACCTAAAGTTGCATACAGGTCGTGTTGTTCATATTTGTGTTAGAACACTATTGATAGCGTCAAACTGTTTGATTAGAGTCCAAAGCATGACACTCTATTTATACCAAAAGCCTTTGGAAAAGAAATTTACCCATTCAATAATTCGGGCACCTAAACTCTCCAATTATAAATCATTATAGATGGTTTATAATAACTTCTTATGCCTTGTCCTTTAGTTGTCCCCTGTGCCAGCTGTACTGTATTACTGACATCTTTAAGCTACCATGTAGGTACCGAGAACCCTAATCCAGTCCTCTGTAAGAGCACCCAATTTTCTTAACCATTGAACCATTTCTCCAGTTTTATTATCCTTGTCTGAAAAAAGTTAAGTTTCAGCTTTCTAGAAATACAAGAAAAATTGCCTTTTGCTAATTTTAGAATTAAAAACAACCCTGATTACTTGGAGGTCATTGTTTGCAGTTGCTTGTACGTACAGAAATATGTGCATGTCTGTGTAGTCTGAAATATTTGTTGAACAATGACAGGCACCAGGCACTGTGCCCCTTTCTAGGGCAGCAGTGATAAAAAACACAATGTCTTTGCTCCTTGATCGTTCATTTTATAAAGGTAAAGAAAAGTACCCAGTGTAGCAGCAATAGCAATGGCTAAGGAATAAACACAAAATCCAGGGCTCCAGGAGGAACAGGTAACTCACCTTTTTTTTTTTTCAAAGAAAATAAAAGAATTCTATAAACATGAGAGGAGTTCCACACAGACCTAAAAGAAGATGTTTAAATATTGGAAAGTATAGTTAATGGTATATGTAGAATGCAAAACCAGTAAAGACGGGTCCATTTTCAAAAGTTACATTTGTATATTTTACATATCACAAAATTCCAAAGCACACTTACCTTACACTTTTCTGTTTAAAATTGCTAGCCTTTGAGCAGAGAGTATAACTGTACCAACACATGGATGCTGGGCTTTCACCCTGACTCTTACCAGCTGAAGGCTGTTGTCAGAACACCACAAGGTACTTGTGGGATTAAGATAAGGTGAGGGTGGAATCTGCGCTTCAGACATATGAACAGTATCTTCTCATTCCCACCCTCCCTCCCTTTTCCACCTTATTGCCCTACCCTAGACCTCTGACAGAAGGGACCTCCCCCCTACCATATGACCACAGCCTATCAGGTCTCATCTGGATAGCCTGCTTCCCCTTCCTCTGTGTGCCCGTGGTCCTCCACAACAAGGGGAAGTGATCAAATTGGGAACACCAGAGTTCATGTCCGAGGCAGTCCCTGCTCTCCCCACAACCGTGGAGAATGTGCTATCCATTGGCTAAATCTAAATGGGGCGGGGGTCTAGATTTTCTGCATGCATCGTCCTTGGTTGGTACAACAGATTATGCAGCCCACCCCCTGGGTCTAGATCTGCCTTCCTTGGTGGTCTTCTTGTGGGGCTCCTGAACCCTCTGGGCCCTTCCATCACCCCATTCTTCCATACCACTCTCAGCGCTCCACCCAGAGCCCAGCAGCATGCTAACCTTTAAAGGCGAATGCTGGTAGGAAAGAGGACTGGCAACATCTTTGAAAGGGAGCAGACAGAAAAAGAGAAGGGAAATCAGGAAAGCGCGGCATCACAGAAACCAAACTGGTGGGAATTTGGTGAAGTGAGTTAAATTCAAATGTCAAGAAAGTCAGGATGGGACTGGAAGGCATCCAGTGGCTGAGTGATTCGCATCTATCTAACAGAAGGTGTAGACTCAGAGAACCAAGGAAGACAGGAAGCTTTCCAGGCAGAAAGAAAAGATAGCAGATATACCTGATTCTTTTGTGAAACTTGGTGAGGGAATGTGGAGTTAAGAAAGTCCTGCTTAGAAATACCAGATTAAGAATGAACTAATAGCAAGATTTAAATACAGAATAGGAAGTAGATAATTTATGAGATATCATCCCTCAGTCATTTGTAGAAAGTGAAACCAGGGCCAAGGGTAGTAGATGTGAGTTTATGGCTAGAGACTTCTTCCTCCAGAAACCTGAGAGATGAAGCCGCCTGAATTTGAATACCACCGTGTCTAGGGGACAAGCAGAAGTTAGGGGAAGATTCTCCTGTGGCTTCTGGTTCTTTGTTCAGGGGACCACAGTGTCTAAAGACTCATGACTGAGGTCTTCCGGATGGTAAACTCGTGAAATGACCCTCAGAGAGGAAGCTGCCTTGAAGGCCAGCACAGGACCGGCAGATGACCTTGACTAGTAGTAGATCCGATGTAAGAGGCAAACAGCACGGTAGGTAATTCCGTTCCTCTGACCCTTTAGGTTTTTTCTATAATACTTAGGAGTGCCACAACTTTATAGTTGAGCATAATGCTGTAAGCTGAGGGTGGGCTGGTTGCAAGACTAAGAAGTAAGGAGTTTCGGGATAAAAATGGGTTGTTAGAGCTCCTGAGGTTTTCTCTCCTAAAAAAAAAAAAAAAAAAAAAAAAATTAATTTCACAGCATTTTTTGTAGCTGCTGCACACTGGTGCGCAGAGACACAAGTCATGCTTCCACGATAAAAATGACCTGTTTAGCTTGAATAGAACCTGGGATCAGGGCAACGAAGTTAGCTTTGGGCTAGAGTGTCCCCTGGATGTGTCAGATAACCAGGAAAAGTAACAGCCAAGTCTTCGAACGTTTCTATTTGTATCCGCTCCACCCTCCCCTTCTGTTCCACCATCCTGTGACAATTTAATTGGGGATTTATTTTAAGGAGGAACTTGATGTGAAACAGGGTGGTTATTTTGTACCAGGGCAGTTAGGGATCACTGCTCACCCTCCTTTCCCCTAGGTCAGGTGGTATCACCCAAATAACAACCTTTAAGACCTTGCCTCAGGAAGAAGGGATGGACGAAACATTCCACTTCTTATTACGTGGATGCTCGTGCACACATGACCGCATTGTCTATACACTGAGCCACCTCCTCAGCCGTAGTCATTTTTTTTTAATAAAAAAATTCTCCCCAAGTCACAAATTGCAAAGAGAGACTATTAAAACATGACTTCTCAGAGGCTCCTACATATTTTATATTTCTTTCGGTTGGATTTTAAGCTGAGTAGTGTGTGTGTGTGTGTGTGTGTGTGTGTGTGTGTGTGTGTGTGTGTGTGTGTTTGTGTGTGTGAGTGTAAGTGTGTGTGTCTGCATGCATGGGTGCATGTACGTGGTGCACTTATGTGCATGTAAGCAGAAGCCAGAGAAAGACTTGGGTGTCTTTCCCTTCCCCTATCCCTTTCTACTTTATTTAATATAGACAGGGTCTCTCATTGAACTGGAAGCTGACCTGGATAAATATGCTGGAAAGTGATTTCCAGGTCTGCCTCAGTCCCCTAGGTTACAGGGGTTGCTGGGTGACAGGCTGACACAGCATGTCTACTTCTTATGTGGGAACTAGTGTCATGCTTGAGAACAAGTGTCTATACGCAGGGCCGTCTCATCAGACACGACCATATTTTAATTTTTAAAAATACCCCCAAGTCACAAATTGCGAGGGTAAAATATTAAAATCTGACTTTTCAGAAGATCCTTATTATAGATAACTTCTAACGCTACAACTTACCTTTTAATTTTCTTATGTAAAAGTAAGAAAATTAATTTTCCGAAGATCGCCTGAAGATCATTCTAGCTCCATTATAAAAATATATTGCTCATGAGATCTTTGAGGATGATTCTACCTTGCTGAATGCATTTGCGTAGAGCCTGTGGTCCTGTGGTTGGCCAGGGTGTGAGGTGCACCTCTCTGGCCTCTCCTTGTCACTGTGCAGTGTCAGTAAAAGCCATGTTTGTCTAGCACAGATTCTGCCTCAGAGGGCCTCAGTGATTACACGCTGTCCCACTCCACTAAGCCACACTTTTTTTGGTAATAATTATGTTTATTATTTTTAATTATGTGCATGTGTGTATGGGGGGTATGCGCATACCCACAGAGCTGCAGAGGGCAGACTTATCAGGAGCTCTTTGGAGCTGGAGTTAGAGGCAGTTGTGAGCTGCCCAGTAAGGGTTCTGAGATCCAAATGCCTGTCTACAAGGGCAGTGTGTGCTTTACCCATGAGCCATTGCTTCTGCCACCAGGTACTCTGTTTTTACTTTTCCTCTTTTCTCTCATCCTCTCTTTTTATTTATTTTTTGTTGCAACTTTGTCTGACTTGGTTAAAGCCATATTGGAAAAAATTATGGCCTTACCCTGTTAAGAGCTTGATGCCACACACTGGCTGGTGTAATTCAAAATTTAAGTTATTAACTAAAAATAGTACGTTAGAAGGCTCTGGTGTTATGTGGAAGGTTGCATTTTGTATTTTCAGCAGTTAAAATGTAGTATAATATGTTACTAAATTGCTAGGAAAAGAGAATTTTTCAGGTTACTTTCAGTATGTACACAAATACAGGTAGTTTTGCTTCTTGCTGTTCCCGTAAACTGTAGCCATTCAAGAAGAACTGTAATAGGCATCTTTAAAGGATTTGTGGATGTAATTTTCAAATCTGTATTTGTGGCAGAGGATTAACTCTTCAAATCTACATATGGGTGAGATAACTTGGAAATGTTTTTACAAACATTTGAACTAAACTTTCACAACAGTAGGAAAATAATATTAACTTACTTAGAGTACATTTATGTTTAGATAAGGTGAAAAGGTGATGTCTCCTGTTAGATCTAGTGTTAAAGTGCAGCCACAGAGGAAAACTAGTTTCCCAATGCCCCTTGAAAGTGAAAATGAAAGAAAATCTGAATGCGTCATGAAAGGGAGCTATCTCTGAAGGGCAGAATTTCCAAAAGTCACACACCTTAAAATCTCTTTAGATGTTCAATCTGAAGTATGAAGATTTAATTTTTGTTGTTGTTGTTGTTAAGCTTTGAACTTGTACCCATTTAAATGTGCCCTGTGTCCTTTCAGAAGAATGTACATGTATTTGGGGTCACTGTATTATCTCTTAAATGAATGCCAAAGGCAGAGAGCTAAGTCTTTGACGTTATCTTCCTCTGGGATATGAGAAGAGTCGGCAGTTGTCATTTTAAAGAGATAGGGAACCCATCAGACAATTCCTGTATTTTGCTTCTATATCATTTAAAGGAGATAATTTGTAATACTGTGAGGAATTCAAAATGATTATTATGTATTTTCAAATGGCTCAGTTTACATTAAGGTTCTAATTAATATCTAGACCCTGAGAGATTGTCTCCTCCTCATTCAGAAGTATGGCTTCTTAGGACCTTTCCTGATAGTCTTGTGACGTACTTAAATTCTCTCCAAAGAAGAAAACGACAAAGCCATTCTCAAAAAGTAATGAAAATGTATATACCACAGTTTGACCAGGTAAAGCAAATGGATGCCATGAGGAACTACTCCCTTTAAAACAGAGCAAAATGGTCTATTCACAACTTAGTGCACCTGGTTTATCATGGATACATATTTAATGCAGGTAATTAAACATATATGAATCCTTTGAGTCAATGCCAGACAGAGGTCTAAAACGTGTTACGTTTCAAAGGGAAGTTCTTTCCTTAGTAAGCAGCAAGAAGCCTCTAAGATTGGAATCCATTAAGCTACATGTCTTTGCAATTGTTTATGGAACTAATGACCCCTTAGCTAAGGATTTGAGATTGTTTGAGCCACCTGCTCCTTATTCACTCTTTAAAGGCTTTGACCAATAGAACCAGGATCTCGAAGTAAAATCACTTTACTCACTAACTTCAGTCATTCCTTTGAGCTATTTGTTTGTATAAATATTCAGGAACTTGTTTATTCATCTGTTAGTGCAAGTGAATGCAAATATTAATGACGACTAAAACTAATGTGTAAGTCTGACCTTGGGGATTCATGAACGGATAGCATATAAATCTGTTCATTGAAAATCTTACATCTATGAGAAGGTACAGCATGTGTTCTGAAATACAGAAGTGTAATCCCACAAAGAAGCCAGTGCTTCCACAGTAGTGGGGGCCATTGTTTAGAAAGGCGGTTTAAAAGATCTTTGCCTTGCCTCCAGGAATCAACGAGAAGTTTTCAGAGGAAAAAGATGCACAGGTGAAAGGTGAGTAAATGAGATCACTCTCTGAGTGATTCTTGCCTCCAGGCACTTCATCTGTTTCTAGGTTTTGTAACCCAGATAGATTTGTGTGACTTCCTGCTGAAGTCTGCTTCCGCTCCTGTGCAGTGGAGGGGGTGATAAAGAGAGTTCATTCTAGCTGGTGCCTCAGCTTTCTGCATGGGTGTGCAGCACTTCTAATACTGCCAGTATCTTCCCAGGGTTACCTAGACAGGCTGAGTTTAAAAATCTTTCAAAAACAGTGTGTGACAAAAAAACAGGAGCAAAAATCATGTTTCCAAATTATATCAAAACATCTAAGATTCACTAATAAATTAACACTTTTTAGGAAGGGTAGCAGGCTACCAAGAAGAGACTTGATACCCTATGAGCATATACAGCGGGAAGTGGTCCCCCTCCGTCACAGTCATAGGGGAGGGGACTAAGAGGAAAGCGGGAGGGAGGGAGGAATGGGAGGATATAAGGGATAGGATAACAATTGAGATATAATATGAATAAATTAATAAAATCTTTTTTAAAAAATAAAAAAGAAAGAAAGAAAAAACACTTTTTAAATTAAGTTTTTATTTAGAGGAAATTAGGATTTACTGCTTTGAGTTCATTTGTTTTGAAAAAGATAGAAAAGTCTGTAGAAAAATCTATGAGACATATCATGATGATAGACTATACAAATATGTCAGAGCCAAAGGAGGGCTAAAATCTGCCCTTTATGTTCTTGAACATGTATCACTCATTATTTTAATGACACTATAGACTATTATTGTCTGAGGACACTGATAACTGAGGACATTAAGACTATGTTCAATACTTTTGTGGTTTATAATTTGCCATCGTCCCCACAATTATACATGATGTACAGTCAAGTAGATAGCCAGCAAATCAGGCAGGGTCAAAGGTGAAGTAGGAAGCAATAAAGGAACTAGCATGTTTTATGGAGGTTTCAGTCAGAAGGGTCAATCCTGTGGGCACATCTGGACCACCTGTGTGTGGATCGAATAGCCAGCTTTCTGACGGGTTTATAGAAGAGATGGGATTTCATGATTTTTTTTTTTCTGTGAAAAGAAGAGGAAGATTTGGTTCTGACCAAAACTCTGGGGTCTTTAGTCTTCTGATGTTGTTCATCTCATCCTCAAACTTTTCAGTGTCTACATATGAGCATTAGGTTAAAAATGGGGAAATAATGGTTCAGTTGGAAAATACATAGAGTTATGGCTGAGACTGATACTGTGGGACTTTTTCTTCCTTTTGCTTACACACACATCTGTGGGTCTCAGTGACCTGGCTTTCCATCTGAGACACTAAGTAAAAAAAAAAAAAAAAAAAAAAAAAAAAAAAAACTGCTCAGGCCACCCTGCCACTCAGGAATTTTATGTTTGAGGATTTAGTTTCCTTACACATCTGTAGGCAGCTCTTGCTTTTATCTTCTCAGCTAAATTAGTTCCTGTATGTTTAAAAAAAAAAAAAAAAAAAAAAAAAGGGAGGAAGTGGCGAACCACCCCCACGGAAGACTTTATTTGGTTTTTAAATACGGGTTTGTTACGATCCCGTTATGGTTATTATCGGAGACAATCTCAGCGCGTTGAGCTCTGTGTTTTCCAGAGGAAGTGCTTAAAGACGAATTCTGCAAGATGTTGAAGGTTGCATTTTAGCCCTATGCATTGTTGCTAAATGTCAGAGCATGTTTCGTGATTAGCTTCAAGAGCATTCTTGGGGAATCTGAGAGACAAGAATTAATAGAGAAACCTAATACAGTGCATACACGTCTATGCTTCTTTATTCCTACAACTTAGTATTCAATAATGACTAAATGTTCTCTGCATATCATTTTTTCCTCCACAAAATACTTAGTGGGTACAAATAACTGCACAGGGTTACTACGGCAAGGAGGGTCTTTCTACTCTTCCCTAAGAGATAGGTCATGTGGCTTATACTTCTACACATGCAAAATTCTTTAGCAAAATCAATATTAGTTTGCTCAGGCCAGACATGGTTGGAGTCAACCTATTACATGATGCTATGACATTATAATTTGAAATCTCATACTGTTATTTTAAAAAAAGTCTGTTTTGACCATGAGAGTGAAAGTAGCTAATTGAATTGAAAATTTCATAATTTGGTTGTATTCTTCAAACACTTTTTGTTTGTTATTTTCTCTTCAAAGGACAAGTTAGTTTTTTTGTTGTTATTGTTGTTGTTTACAATGTTAAAAAAAATGACATGCCTTCTTCAGCTCCTGGAAAGGGCTAGTGTTCTGCTAAATTGTGGAATATATTGTAGCGAAAAAACTCATTGTTCTAAGAAACTACTGATATCAATATTGCCTAAAAAACAGTTATTCCATGAGAATGAAAGAGGAAATTGACAGCCTAAAATTACCAGTAACTGATAAGCCTTTATAAAAGTCATCACAAGGCTTAGCATCACACAAATGTGGGCAAGTGTAGGAAGGCCATTGGTTCTTGCTTAAGCAAATAGGAAGACTTTCTCCCAATGGTATAATTATATTATACTTAACAAGCTCTTTATGGTCCAGACAATGTGCTAAGTGACTTACAAGTAGTGTCTTAATCAATAGGTAGCTGTGGTGGATAATAACATGACATGACCTACATATGCTTCACCGTTGAGGCAATTTGAACACAGGCCAATTGACTTTTTCTTGTCTTTGAAATAACGATTAAATACAGACAGTGCCTATCCTTTCAATATGTCTGGTGGAGAGCAAGTGCATGGTCACTAGCTCCAGTCACGTTTCACATACTTGTGCTGCAGATCCCCTGATACTCTGCAGAACTCAGGTCCACTCCGTCTACACTCTATGTACTTCCTGTGCTGACTTGTACAATGGCTTCCATTTATTTTACTATTAATGCCCCCAGGCCTGACATGCAAAACTGAGAAAGCAGAGTTGTACCTGTTTTAAGATTTTTTAAAAAAAACAATACACCAAAAACAACAACAACAACAACAAAAAAAACCAAACAACAACAACAAAAAAAAAACTTTCCAATTGTAAAATGTTCTTCAACAACTCAGACACATGGTATTTTTCAAGAAGTGTTAGCTACAATTATTATTTTTTAAAAAGAGAACAGAAAGTGCTGATGAGGTCGCAGGGCCTTGGAGGACATAAGTGAGCAAACACTTGGAAGAACAGAATAAATTTTATGCTGGAAAGCAGGGGAAACCGCCTAAGGCTGCTGCTGTGCTGTTTCACTCACTAACCAGTGTCCTTGGGCTTGTGAGCTAAAGACAGGCTTCCTCTGCCTCTTGGTGCCCTGTGCAGCTGCTTACTCCACACTGCCCCTTTGGTAACTGAGCCTTCTGGCTGTAGCTGACTTTACATCACCACCGCCACCCCCCCCAGCCCCCCCCCCAACAAACCATAATTCAAGCTTCAGCATCCTGCTTTCTCTTTGTGACATTTTAACCCACTGCCCTCACTTCCTGTTATTTCTTTCTTTTCAATTCTGTCAGTGACAAAAATACCATTTAACTTATTAGTTTCCACAGTTTATTTAATTTTCATTTATTTTGAGTTTCATTTTGGTTAAATGACATAAGAACCTCCTAAGAACAAAGATACCATTTCTTATTTAATGGGTATCAAGGTTAGAATTGAGTGCCACTAACTACTGCTTTTAATTATAGCAAATGGCAAAAGATATTTGGGCCTTTCCATTCTCTGTGGTTTCTCAGCAGTATCCTCCAGACCTCCCTACGGAAAGGATTGCTGGAGTCCTATGTGATGTTGAGATATCACCTCTTCATATGTAGGCTTCGCTTCTTGCCCTCCCTCCAGGAATGGAGTGGGCCAGACAGTGAAGCGTGAATAATGAGAAAGCAGCTTTTATTTTCAAAGAGAGCAGAACAGTTCAAACAGGGAAGTAGAAACTCCAAGACCCTTAGTGTCAGCACAGTGCCAGAGAGAGAGAGAGAGAGAGAGAGAGAGAGAGAGAGAGAGAGAGAGAGAGAGAGAGCGAGGAGAGAGAGAGAGGAGAGAGGAGAGCGGGAGAGAGGGCGAGACGAGAGGAGAGAGGAAGAGGCGAGAGAGAGAGAGAGAGAGAGAGAGAGAGAGAGAGAGAGAGACAGACAGACAGAGACAGAGAGACACAGAGAAAGAGAGGGAGAGAGACAGAGAGAGAAGAGAGAGAGACAGAGAGAGACAGAGAGAGAGAGAGAGAGAGAGAGAGAGAGAGAGAGAGAGAGAGAGAGAGAGAGAGAGAGAGAGAGCGCAAGCACAAAGTGTTTTGACAGAAAGCCACTAAAGGCAGTGGCAGCTGTGTCAGGTCTCAAGGGCTGGAGCAAGTCCCCCTCCCTGCAGCTTCAACAGCTGGTCTAAAAGGCCAACACAGGAAAAGTGGGTCTTGAATCAGGAGCAGTGCCTCCTGGAACAGAATAGGAGGCTGGAGTGCGCTCCACTACAAAAGGTGGCTTTGCTGAAGGCCTCTAGTGGGCCTTAGTTATGTTGGCTTTCTCTTAAGTGTGTTTGGGAGCAGGTTTCTGTCTCATGTCAGAGCCAGGACCTGGCTGAGACGACTCAGAACCAGGTTGGCCCTAATTTGGTAGGTCTGAGTGCATGCAATTGAGATGTAATGTCTGACAAATTAGGAGAGAGCTGTCAAACCTGGGAAGGGTTAAAGAAAGCCCCTCAAAACTGGAGAATGTTCTCAGGAAGGGCTTTAGTTCTATTCCCTTTCTCCACACCTGGAACAGCCTGGGGTGCCTGCTGTTTTGAGCTTGTTTTTGGATTGTAGGGCCTGCCTTGCCTTCTGGCTGCTGAGATAAAGGCCCCCGTCTTTGCCTGAGGTCATCCAGTGCTGCTGCAGACTATGAGATGGTGCCAGAGCCCTATCTGGAGATGGTGTTTCTTCCATAGCTGCTGTGAAGGCTGAGGGCTCAGTTGCCTTTACCCCATATTTCCAGAGCTTTACTGTTGAAAGCTGACATCACTGTTGGGAATGCTTTGCTGTTGCCACAGGTTAGGATTGTCTTAGGCCCCTCATTTATGGTTCTGTGTCTAGTCTTTCAGGGTCTCAGATGCTCATTTATCCATGTTTCAAGATTTCACTTTCTCTTTCCCTTTTCTAGTTTCCATTACTGGTCAGATCCTTATTACAACAAACCCAAGTTGTGAATTTATGCCTCTGTCTAACAAGTAGGGGTTGAGTCATCCTTCCCCACACCCGACTTGCTCAAACCTCCTACCCTGCTGACACAAAAGTAGAACGATCCCTCCCTTCAGCTTATCAGTTCCAAGCTGTTCGGACATGCAACAGCCTGGGGACTGCCTGACCTATATGTGGAGTTTTCGTGGCTCTCTCACACATGCTGTTGACATTGTTCAGATACATTTCCACTCATTTCTCTGTCCACCTATCTCAAACTTACTACTGGCTCTCTTCCTTGCCTTAACTTGGGAATGTGAAGTTGTTGCTTGCCAGCCTTTCCTCAGACTTAAATTAAACCTTCCGGAAAAGTCTGGACAGTCAGTGACAACCACTCATCTTTCCCAAGTGTATATAGGATAACCATGCATTCCTAACTTAACTTTCAATTATGTCACATTATTGTATTTTCACTTTCTGTATGAAGAGAGCAATAACCTTAGTCTTACAGTGTATGCAATCCATCTTTAGATATTGTTAACCTTCTAGAAGTATTCTGCTTCTCATAGTTTGCTTAATAGCAAAGCTTTCTATATTTTAACAGGAAAAAAAAATGCTCAGTCTCCCAACAGTTTGGTTAACTTTTGATAAGTAAGAAGGAATTCTGAGGAAACCATTGACTTTCTTTTCCCCCCAAGTTTCTGTCATAAATAACACTGCTAATGGTGACCCATAGATTTCTTTGTATATGAGGAAAGACTTCATCTGTTCAGATCAATGCTATTTTAGGGAAGAGGCTCAGTATGTCATGCAGAGTGTTCAGTGTGAGTCTAAAATTCCAGAAGCCCAGCCCTGAGTTTCTGCAGCACAACTTTGGCGCGTTAATCAAAGTGGGTTAAAAGGACAACACTCTACTGGAGCTTCCTCTTGACCATGTATGCAGAATATTGTCACCACTGGGGGCCGGTGGCCTGGTGACTGTATTTCCTGCTTAGTGGAGTGTGGCTTGGTGAGACTTTGCTCATTTCCTTTTGTCACCCACCACCTCCTGCAGAAGCCCTGATGTGTTTGTTTTATCTAAGACCTCTGCTACCTTGCTAAGCCTGGCTTCCTGTTCACAGCTTGCCTCTTGTCTCCTTGGACCCAGCTCGACTGGAAGAAAGTCAGCAGAGAGCCTGAAAGTCTACTGAGGTTTGAACAACTTCCTCCAGCACCTCACTCACACTTCAGTGCTGACATCAGCCAGACCACAGAAGAGTGTACGATGAGTGAAGGTATGAGTAAAATAATGTTTTGCATGTGTTAAAAAAAATGCTCTACTGTTGGTGACTTTCATAGTCACTTTTGAGGAAGTAATTCTTCCTTATTCTCGTGAGGATTTTGAAGAGCTTTCTGTCCTGTCTAAGCCTAGAGTTTGTTACAAATGAGCTTTAAAAATGTGTTTTAATTAAATACACGTGTGTGTATTTGTGATTGTTAGGGTACTGCCTCAGTCTGCCTAGCAACCTATAATGTCATTGCCTACTTACCATTGAGTGTTCCCTACCCATGAGTATATGAAAGAACAAACCCACCTACCTCTCTCCCTTACTCTCTTACCTTTTCCCTCTCTTGTTTCTTTCTTCCTATCTTACTCTGTCTCTTTCTCTCTGAGGCATCTCTCCCTTCATCCTCCCCCCAACCTTATATAATAAACCTCTCCATATCATACCTGTTGTGGGGTACAGATCTCATATTTTATATCTTACTTTTCATATTTAAAATATGTACAAGTAGATATGCACACATAAATGCAGGTGCTCACAGAAGGTGGAGGCACAGCTGGGAACTGAATGTGAGTGCTCTGGAAGATCTAGCTAAGCTCTTGAACCATGAACCATTTCTTCAGTCCTAAGAGATTGCTTTAGAAGGAGTGGCATCTGGTGGAGCATCGTTGTTCTGGAAGGATTTTTTTGGGGGGTGGGGGGAAAGGGGTTCTTCAATACATTTCTGAAACATCACAGATATCCTGAAGACACAATGGACCAGGCTTAGGCCGCTGAAGAGTGAACTGATCCTCTCCCGAAAACAGTGTGTGCAAGGCAAAGTCAAGAAGCACACATCACTTCACTTATCCAGATCCTGCCACTCCCGCCAACCCGAGAATGGCACCCAAAGCTTGGGTTCAGGAAAATTACGTGACTCCTGTTACTGATGCCGTGACTTCACAGCACAATGACAGTTTAATGCCAAGGTGGTTTACTCATTATGTAAAGCACTGTTTTTCTGTGGATCTCTGGTGGCATCATTGGTCTGCTTAGTCTAATTTCCTGATGTTTTTTCCAGCAGAACTTCTGAGCTCTGAAACTCTAGCTTCTGTTCTAAAACACACACATTTTATTTGTAGAAGAGCTTTTATGTTGCTTTTAAGGAAGAGTAGCGAACATGCACGTTTCTTCTGTATCGCTAATGATGATGTAACTGTTGGTAATGATGCTGCCCTAGCTCTGAAGGCTATTATAGACATCTGCCCTCCCAAGGAGTACTGAGATTCTAACAGTGACTTTGTTTTTCCCTATTGGAAAGCGGTTAAGCTAGAAAATAAATGATGGGCGAATACTTAGTATAATCTCAGACAAATACAAGGATACAACACATGGGCATTTTAACATGGAATATGTGTGCATATATCTGTATGTGAGTGTGTTATGCATGCATATAAATATACAAATTTATATGAGTGTATATTTTTACATAATTTAAATGAATGCATATATATGTATGTATACATATACATATATATATGTATATATATATATATATATGTCACTGTTCTTTTGCTGGGAAGAGACACTCTGACCCGGTCAACTTATAAAAGAAAGCATCTGAGGTTAGTCTACTACCATGGTGTTGGAGGAGCATAGTGGCACACATGGTCCTGGAGCAGTAGCTAAGAGCTATGTCCTGACATGTATGAAGCAGAATGAAAGAGCACACTTTGGCTTGGTGTAGGTTTTTGCAACCTCAAAGCCCACCCTGGTACACACCTCCTCCAACAAGGCCACACCTCTCAATCCTTATAATCCTTTAAAAAAGTTCCACTCCCTGGTGACTAAGTGTTCCAAAACATGAACTTATGTAAGGCATTCTCTTTCAAACCACCACAATGTATTGTATGTGAAATGTTATATATACGGTATTATTTCATAAAAATGAACATGAATGAATTCTGACTGCAGCATATAGTCTGAATAATACAAAGGAAAAATTTACCAACTGAGATAATTTATTATCAGCCTTCCTCAAATATATTTGAGTGATTACAATTATTATCATTATTGTTTTATGATTAATGACTACTTAGTATGCTCCTAACTTTCACAATGTTCATTTACTGGCATGTGACGGCCCGAACATGAGTGTGAAGGCCAGATGACAACTTGTAAGAGTTGATTTGTTTCTTCTACACAGGAGTCTAAAGGATAAAGTAACAGCTCCATAATAAATTGTTTTAGATTAAAATCGCATATTTATTTATTTTTATTATTTATTTATTTATTTTGTTTTTTTTTTTTTTTTGAGACAAGGTTTCTCTGGGTAGCCTTGGCTATCCTGGACTCCTGTTGTAGACCAGGCTGGCCTTGAACTCACAGAGATCCGCCTGCCTCTGCCTCAGGAGTGCTGGGATTAAAGGCTTGCGCCACAATGCCCTCCTTAAAGATTTATTTATTTACTTTTATGTATATAAGTGCTCTATCTGCATGTCAAAAGGGGGCATCAGATCCCAGTATAGATGGTTGTGAGCCACCATGTGGTTCCTGTGAATTGAACTCAGGACCTCTGGAAGAGCAAACAGTGCTCTTAACCACTGAGCCATCTCTCCAGCCCCAAAATCTTATATTTAAAAGAAACATTGGGGTATAAGGAAACTGTCCAGCAACGAACACTTTGTTCTTAGACTCACTGGGTGCTGGCGGTGTGGGTTCAACAGTAGGTTGGAGGTCAATGTTAAGGAATGAGGTCCAATTTCTCAAACAAGGATATAAAATTAAGTTGCTTAATGTTGCCACGAAGTACCCTAGCCCAAACTGAAACTTCATCTCAAGGACATTCTACAGCTACTGAGGTGCCAGTGGGTCCACATGGAGCATACCAAACATGTCCATATTTTCCATCCAAGAAAAAAAATCTCTATCTCTTGTTTTGTCATAACCATGTTAATATAAACTATGCTGTACATGGAAAGTTAGATTTCAAAGTGCAAGTTTGAAGACTTTAAATATAAGTACGATGATATTCTTATTTTAGAGGAAGAAAAGTGTTCTTAAAATATGCATCTTAGGTGCTGGAGAGATGGCTCAGTGGTTAAGAGCACTGTCAGTTCTTCCAAAAGACCTGGGTTCAATTCCCAGCAGCCACATGGCAGTTCACAACTGTCTGTAATTCCAATTCCAAGAGATCTGACACCCTCACACCAATGCACATAAAATAAAAAATTAAATAAATTATTTTTTAAATGCATTTAATCTAATGAGCCTTAGATGTTGTTACTACGATTTGCTTCTAGCTTTAGGTCGGAACTTCTCAATGAATAAATTTGCTAAGACCACAATGAGATAGGATGGCTGAAACATGAGAGTATATGTACTTTCCGAAGTGTTGTTTTTGCCCTTATTAATGTTTGATAATTAAGTAGACTGTCATAACTTCTTGAGATAGTTGCCTTCAAAGTAGGGGTGATTGGTGATCCATGAATTTCTCAAAGTTAAGAGTGACTAGAAAAATGTTTACACACAATGTATAAGCAACTAGCTACAGTGGTAGCAGCAGCCCATTCAGTTCCATGGTTAAGGAAGGTGGCGCGCGCCTTTAATCCCAGCACTCGGGAGGCAGAGGCAGGTGGATCGCTGTGAGTTCGAGGCCAGCCTGGTCTACAAAGTGAGTCCAGGATGGCCAAGGCTACACAGAGAAACCCTGTCTTGAAAAACCAAAAAAAAAAAAAAAAAAAAAAAAAAAAAAAAAAAAAAAAAAAAAAAGGAAGCATTGAAGATCTTAGTGGTACAGTTAGACAAGAAATTTCCAGGGTCACAGTCCACTATTTATTTATTTATTTACTTATTTATTTATATTTAAATAATTTATTTAGATTACATCTCAATTGTTATCCCCTCACTTGTATCTTCCTGTTTCCCCCTCCCTCCCTTTTTTACCCTATTCCCCTCCTCTAGGTCTGTGACAAAAGGGGGCCTCCTCCTCTACCATATGATCCCAGTCTATCAGGTTTCATCCTGGTAGCCTGCTTACCCTACCTCTGAGTGCCACCAGGTCTCCACACCAAAGGGAAGTGATGAAATAGGGGGCACCAGAGTTCATGTCAGAGTCAGTCCCCACTCTCCACACAATTGTGGAGAATGCACTGTCCATGGACTAGATCTGAATAGATGTTCTAGGTTTACTGAATGCATTGTCCTTGGTTGGTACAGTAGTTTGAGTAGACCCCCCCTGGGTCTAGAGCCGCCAGCCTTGATGGTCTTTTTGTAGGTTTTTAGGACCCTCTGGATCCTTCTATTTCCTCACTCTCCCTCTCTTCTCTCACCTGGAGTTCCAATAGGAAGTCACAACATCTATCCTAATTCCCCATTAAATGAAGACTCTTAGAGGACATCTCTGTTGGACTAGTGTCCAATTATAAGTGAATATATGCCATCTGTATCTTTCTGGGTCTGGATTAACTCACTCAGGATGATCATTTTTAGTTCTATCCATTTGCCTGCAAATTTCAAGATTTCCTTATTTTTAATAGCTGAGTAGTATTCCATAATGTAAATGTACCACAGTTTCTTTATCTATTCTTCTACTGAGGAACATCTAAGTTGAAACAACAGATTCTGGCTATTACGAATAAGGCTACTATGAACATGGTTGAGCAAATGCCCTTGTTGTGTTGTGGAGCATCTTTTGGGGACGTTCCAAGGAGTGGAATAGCTGGGTCTTGAGGGAGCCCTATTCCCAGTTTTTTGAGAAAGCACCAGATTGATTTTCAAAGTGGCTGTACCAGTTTGCACTCCCAGTAGCGATGAAGGAGTGTTCCCCTTTCTCCACATTCTCACCAGCATGTGTGTCACTAGAGTTTTTTTTCTTAGCCATTCTGATGGGTGTAAGATGGAATCTCAGAGTCATTTTTGTTTTGCATTTCTCTGATGACTAAGGACATTGAGGGTTTCTTTAAGTGGGGCTCAGAATTAAACATAGAATTCTCAACAGAGGAATATCGAATGGCTGAGAAACATTCCACTCTTTAAAATGGGGATTAAAAGGCCTTGCTTCAAAATAGTAAGGGGATGAAATGAGGTTGGATATGCAAAGCACATCAAAGCAATTCTTGATTGCAAGGCGGTAGGGGCAGGAGTAGCTGCTATTACTTGTAAAGTGCTCACATTGAAAACTAATTTCCCATCGTCTGTTTATACTCTCATTCAAACACTCAAGCATAAGTGTTTGATTATATATATATATATATATATACATGTGTATATATATATACATGTGTATATATATATATATATATATACATGTATATATATATATATATATATATATATATATATATATATACACACATATGTATATATATCTTAGCCTCATTTGAGAATTAAAAAATAGCCACAAGTCCAGTGAAATGTGAAGTCCATCCGGTGAAGGTTTGATGTACAACTCAACGACCTGAATTCAACTCCTTGCTCCGTATAAAGATGGAAGGAAAGAACCGAGTCCACAAAGTTATCCTTTGAGCGCCACACACATGGCATGGCATACTACCCCCCAATAATAAATAAAATACAGTAAATAAAATTGTAAATATATAAAAATGCCAAAGTGTTAAGGAAATGTCATGAAAATTAAGTATGTGTGTGGGGTGGGGAGGAGGTTATTCAAATGCCTAGGAAATAGATTCTTTGGTTTTCCCTTCCTCCCGTCTCTTGTAGCTCCTTGAGACTGGGCTGTCCTCATCTTTGATCCAAGGAGTAGCCATTTGGTCCTGCACATCCTTTGAGGGCTCTTGAGAGAAAAATCAATAATCAACCATGCAAGGATGGTCCCGGGAGGCACATCCCTCTCACATCTTTCTATATTTAATGATCCCTGTGTCTCCTGTCTTCTTACCTTTTCTGTGCTTAAAGTGAGAATTATCTTCAGGCTCTTTTTATGTAAATAAGACTCATAAAGCAACAAGTACAGCAGAAACAGGGTGACTGCTGAATAAATCTTTTTAGGGAACCAAATCTCCTCTCCAAAGGCGTATTTCATTTTTATATCATCACAAATGTTGTTTTAGCTCCCAGTGCTCTGATTCTCTAACAATAAGCATATCACTCATTGACCTGACATTATTTAATCTGCTTGAACAAATGAGACAGTTTTCAGGCCCCTTTCTTGTCATATGACAAAATAAAGAAATGGTTCAAAAGTTTGCAGTTACATACGCACTAACACCATGATGTTAGGGCAGTAACAAAATTCTCAAATTTGTTTAAGCATCCAGCATGTTTTCTTTATTAAATATATTATGAAATCTTAGCAGAGAGCATTTTTCTTTAAATTAGTGACAAGATGTCAGTCAGCCTTACAAGGTTTTGTAAGCTTCAAAACTTAGCCCAGAAGTTGTTACAGTGTCATGCACTGAATTGTAGATTCAGCGTGCACTGTTTCTGGTGCTTCTGACTTGTAAGAGACGAAGGTGCTAACAAAACCCTGTGCACTCTGCTTCATCATTTGATGGTTTGCTGGTCCACGCTTTGTGTGATCTTCAGACTGGCCTAAAGGCTGACCTTTCTTTCTTTCTTTCTTTTTCTTTTTTTTGCATGGGATATTTTCACTGCTCCCGTGTCCTGTGAACTTTTTCACCCCTCAGTTTCCTTTGGGATTTTTTTCTTTTAACTGTGGATCCCAATCTTTGATTTGTGTTGCAGTGAGTATTTTGTCATTTGTTTTGGACCGCTTACAGAATTAAATATTTTTCTTTTATGCTGTACTTACTTGCAAGTATTTTCTCTTCCTTTTTCTTCTCTCTCTCTCCCTCTCCCCTCTCTCTCTCTCTCTCTCTCTCTCTCTCTCTCTCTCTCTCTCTCTCATTAGTCTTTTATGTCTTTTTTATAATAAGATAAAGAAAACATTTCCCTGATCTAAGGTGAGGAAATCCCTTTCAAGAAGGCACAAAACAAAAATGCTTACGGAATAGAATGATAAATCGACTGTCATGATATAAAGCATGCATGTATGACAAATTGTACGTATAGAATCAATATGACGTGCAAGTCTTAAAATTGTGCATAGGTTGCATAGTTCTTATAGCATTAAAAGATAAACGGCGATATAGAAGAAAGAGATAGTATCACATAACCTTAAAAATGACAAAATGTGAAAAAAAAACCACCAAAATTAAAAAAAAAAAAAAAGGGACAAGATTTAAACAGACAAGTTTCCAGAAGAAGAAATTAAAATGGATAGTAAACGTAAACATAGGTGAACCACACTGACCTAGAAATGCAAGCTTGAACACAGAGGTCAATGTTCTAATCATTTTGTAAAAATCAGAAAGTTTAAAATCATCACATGCCAAGATGTCTTATAGTCCTTGTGGATGCCAGTGACAGGAGTGTGAGCTTCTGATTCCTTTCGTGGCGTGTGCAGATGCATAAGCCCTTCGCTATACTCCAAGTAGATATCTGTATGTTGCAGGACCGTGGATTTCATGATTGTGGATTTCACGGATAGTTTCTTTCAGAAGAGCACTCAGCTGTTAGATAACACATTGATTAAAGTATTCTTTCACACTTAGATCAAAGGTCATATTTAGGTACATTTGGGTCAGTTTCTAAATTTAGCAGTTTGTTTCTTGGCCTGTCCACACTTTGCGGCCACACAGTTTTAGTTATTAAAGTGCATGATAATATTCCACGTGCTTAGGATGGCTACTTTCTTGAGTGACGGGGTGTTTCCTAGGAATCAACTGTTGTCTGCTGCTTGTGTTCTGGTTAAGCAGAGTGATCACCACACAGAATACTGTGGCCTGTTGCAGAGTCAGACTGCCTCCTACAAATATGGCTTCCAGTGTCATCTTTCTTTGGGTCCCTCACCCAGTCACAGTGCCCCTGACTGGGATGAGGGGACTGTGACCCAGACGGTTGCTGGCCTTGCTTAGCATAGCTCTGCTTTTGTAAACCATGATTGAGTAAGGTTTTTAGGTTTCATAGTGAGTCTTCTCTTGTTTCCAGAAAGCTGTATTTTGGCTAGTGTATTTTATGGCCACATATAATGCTCAGAAATATGTTTCTGTGACTTTATTCATTAGCTTTTTCATAATTACTGCTTCATTTTATTTTCCCACTCAATTTACTATTGCAATTGGGAATCTACAACTTACAGGTCTTATTGCTTTTTTTTTAAATTAAACATTTTTACTTTTAAGTTCTTGGTTGAAGTACATTTTGGAAGAGCAGGTGGAGGGGGCAAGAGAATTTTCAGTAGAGATGCCGGTGTGCCTCACCATGTGGATTTGATTTGCATGTGCAGGTGATGGAGGGATTTTAGGCTTGAGTGTGGGATTCTGCTGTGTGTGGAATGCTACTCAATGCCTTGCAGGGCCGGGAGACTTTCTGCAAATCTCATCCCTGACTCTCTCCCTCTCAAACTCATGTCTAGAGATCTTTGTCAATATTACTTCTTTGTAGAAGTTTTCTCTCACTCCCACAGTGTCTGACATTTCTGGTTCCTTCACCACCCTGAGCTACTATTAGAGCTCTCGTTTTCTTAGACCACAGAGTCTGTCTCTAAAGTATGGTCAGGGCAGCACAAGTCATTTGTAAACAGTGCGGTTCTTCGGTGCTCCCCAAAGGTCCAAATGGTAAAGGCTTATTCTCTAGGCTGAGGTGCTAATGAGAGGCAGAGAAACCTTTAAGACTTGGAGCCTCATGAGTGGAAGTTAGGGGTGCTGACTGGTAATCCAAGAAGAAATTGGTTCTTTGAGGTTTGCTTGTTAGCTATTTCCTCACTGAGATGAGGTAAACAGCTGGTGTGTGATTTTTCCTGGGGAGATATGGACAAAACTTTTACTTGCTTTACCATCTCAATGACTCCTTTCCCCTTTCCCCTTATAAGTTCATCATATCAGGCTTTTCATCACACCAATAGAAAGTAATCATATTATTCGGAGAAACATTAGGAAAACTGTGTGGTGTGACCAAATGGGTTGCTGTTATTGAGAGTCTGTTTATCTTTGTCCATCAGAAGGCACAGACAGCCTTGAGGAAAACAATTCTACTAGCACCAATGTAATATATGCCTGGAGGTGACACAGGAAATGAGACCCTGAGGTGCTTATGGCAGACTCTCCAGGTGCACAGTGCCCAGGCAGAATTGCTGCTCACAGTGCCTGCCAGAGGCCTTAGCCTGTCTCTTACACATCCAGGATACTTCACTGTTGCTTTAATTGAAAATCCCAGGTCATTCTATTTTACCAATAAAGACTCAGGAGCCAAATGCTAAGGTGAAAAGCCTGCTAGCTCAGAGAGGCAGAGAAAAAACAGTGTTGACCTTTTTCCTCAGCTTATGTCTGAATGGAAAAGACCCAGAAGGCTCAGTAGCTCAGCTAGTGAGGAAGGAAGAAAACGCAAAAAAAAAAAAAAAAAAACCCAAAAAAAACAAACAAAAAAAAAAAAAAAAAAAAAAAAAAGGAAGAAAAGGCAAATAAAATAAAGTAAAATAAAAATCCAAGACCAAAGGCTTGCAAGCTCAAATATATATATATATATATATATATATATATATATATATTGCAAGAAGCAGCTTCTAGGAGATAGGTTGAGACATGTACTGGTCTATGGGTATAGCAATATGTCAGTAGGATTCATTTTATTGCTATGTTCATTTAGTAGAAAAATTGTAGTAGTTTCCCCATGGGCCTCTGACATATGTAATCTCTAGTTCTTGGCAACTTTAGCAGTATGAGCTATTGGTTCAATCTCATGGAGTGGGCCTTATATCCAATAAAAAGTGATTGATTACCCCCATGACATTTGTGCCACTATTGTACTAGTATTTTGCACCAGTTCATTTGGCAGATGGATTGCTATTGTAGGATGCAGGATATTTGTAGGTGGGTGATACTGATGGTTGCTTTTTTCCTCTAGTAGCATGCAGAATACTTTTTAGTACAATGAATGGTACATATGCTGGATAATTTTATGTCAACTTGACACTAATCAACACCATCTGAGTGGAGAGAACTCCAGTTGAGAAAATCCCTCCATAAAATCGGGCTGTAGGCAATCCTGTAGGGAATTTCCTTATTTGATGATTGATGTGGGAAGGCTTCGACATCAGCTCCTGTCCCCTACCCTTGACTTCTTTGAATTCCTGTCCTAATTTCCTTAAATGATGAGCAGTGGCGTGGACATATAAGCCAAGCAAACCCTTTTCTCCCTGAGTTGTTTTGGCTACAGTGTTTGATGACAGGACAGGTAACCCTGAGTAAGGCAGTAGGGTGAAGCTTCTATTCGGGTACCAGCTCGATTTCTTCCTGTTCAGTGACAGAAGTAAGTATTGCCTTCAGTGATGGGACCTTGCCATGAGGTTGTGAAGACTAAAGGATAGCTTTGGAAAGAGCTTACTACTATTATTTTCTTAGTGGGCTCTTTCTTTCGTTTTATTTTGGTATTTTAAAAATTATTCTTGTTTTTTTGATTTTAAGCTTTTGTCTCAGGTTTTGAACTTTTGGAAAGAGGATGAGAACATGAATTTAGATGAGGAAGGTTAGGGAAGTGAGGGGGACTTGAGAGGAACTGGGAGAAAGAAGAAACATGATAAAAATACGTTGTATCAAAATTTTAAACGAAAGAATCATTGAAAAAGTCCAAGAACAGAATCAAGGCATCTATGCAATAGAAGTCTCCACACAGACTTGTTGTTGAATCACTTGAACACAGACAGTACCAGCAAGGTATTAGTGGATAAAGAAAATGTGGTGAATCCTCCCATTGGACTGTTACTAAGCCACAAAGAAAAACTAGATCATGCCACTTAAGGGCAGTAGATGAAAGTAGGGATCACCGAGTTAAGTGAAGTAAGCCATCCCTACAAAGGCAAATGGCATACTTTTTTTTTATGTGCAATATGTTCTCGTACATTTATCTGTTCCATACGTTATTAATATAATTTGTTCTTTGCCAATTTCATGCACATTATAAATACATTTGATTTTCTCACAACATACACATACCTAAAGACATATGAATAAAAGGGATGGTGTTTGAGAAGGAAAGTAGGACGGTAGGAGGGTGAAGGGACAGGCAGTGGTAGAGGATGGTATGCATGTGAGATCAAGACAAAGTGCAAACCCTTTATGTCGTATGGTTAATATGTGATATTAAAAACATTTATTGAAAAATTCCCACCTTTAATATCAAACTGTCATGTACTTTTGAGGGAGCTGTTTCTGTAACTGACACATTGACAGCTTTTGCACTGTGGCAGAATATAGAATCCAAAGGCTCAAATGTAGAGCACTCTTAATACTGATGCCGTAAGTGTCTTAGTTACTGCTGTATTGTGGTGAAGAGACACTTTGACCAAGGAACATTATTTTTAAAGAGCATTTAGCTTGGAGCTCGCTTAGAGTTTTAGGAGACCAGCAGATGACCATCACGGTGGGAAGTGGACAAGAACGGCACTAGAGCAGTGGCCGAAAACTTTATGTTCTGGTCCTTAGACAGCAGGTGGAGTGACACTGGGCCTGGTGTGAGCTTTCGGGATGTCAAAGGCCACCCTCAGTGACACACCCTTTTCAACAAGGTTGCACTTACTAATACTTCCCAAACAGTTCTATGTTTTGGGCACCAAATATTTAAATATATAAGCCTATGGGGAGCAATATCACTCAAACTACCACAGCACTGAGTAACTGAACAATGCTTCTCCAGTTTTGGCTCAGCAGTAACTCGGCAGGTTCTGTTCTGTTCCTGTAGATGTGTTTCTTTCTTTTTTATTGAAAATAGATTTTTTTCATACAATATATTCTTATTATGGTCCCCATCCTCTAAATATTTTCCCCTGAGAGTCTCACATCTCATCACCTACCCAAATCTACATTCTCTCTCTCTCTCTCTCTCTCTCTCTCTCTCTCTCTCTCTCTCATTAGAAAGAGAACAGACATTTTTTAAAAAGAAAAAAAAAATAAGATGAAACAAACAAACAGCAAACAAACCTGAATAGGAAAAACACACAAATGATCATAAACCCAAAGAACCAAAGAAAAAGCACAAGACACATATAGGCACAGAGAGCCACATTTTATCGAGCACAAAGCACTTTTTAAAACATACCTAGAAACATGATATATAAGCAGAGGGCCTGTGAGGTAAGAAAAAAGAAAAGAAAAGAAAAGACAAAGCATTATGAAACAACAACAACAACAAGACCTCCTCAAATATCATTTTAGTTTGTTTTGTGTGACCATCTACCAGTGGGCATTGAGTTTGCCCTTAAGAGTGGCTCTTATACCCAGTGAGATTGTTAGAAAAAACTCATTTTTTTTGTTTGTGAGTGTTTATCAATGTAGACAGCTTCTGAGCTAAGGATGTGGGCTCCTGTCCACTTCCTCTCTCAGCACTGGGACTCCATCTAGCTTAGACTGAGCATGTCTCCACAGTCTGTGAGTTCATGTGCACATCAACTCTGTTGTGCTTCTAAGGCCTTAGTTTTCAGTATTTTACATCTCTTCTGGCTCTCACAATCATTCTGCCCCTTCTTCTGCCCCTAAGCTATGAGGGGGAAGGAGCTGATGGAAATTTCCATTTAGGACCAAATTTTCTAAGATCTTTCACACTTTGACCAATGTCCTGCTGTGTGTTTCTGTACTTTTTTTCCATGTACTGCAGCAGGAAGCTTCTCTGGTCAGTATCTGAGGGACACTGATTTATGACTACAGCAAACACTGATCTATGAGAACAGCCATTAGGAATCATTTTGTTGCTATGTTCCTTTAAGATAACAGCAACAAGAAAGGTTTTCCTGTAGGTCCCTGGCCCATCTAGTCTCAGGTTCTTGGCCGCCTGAGCCGTGTTGAAGATGGGTACCATCTCGCGGACTGGGCCTTAAATCCAGTAAGATACTGGTTGGCCCCTCCCACAGGCTTTATGCCTCTGTTGCACCACTGTGTCTTGCTAGAAGGTCGTTTTAGAATGAAGAGTGTGTAGCTGGGTTGGTGTCTTCCAGAAATCTGAGATAGGTTTCTGTTTTAATAGAAGGTGAGAAAAAGAGCATATACTCATGTATATGTATTTTTGACTTACAGAGAAAAATATGATGCTCTGATGAACATTTGTACCAAGCACTTTCACTTTTTTTTTTTGCATAGCATCTTGTTTCCCTTCATTCTTCTTCAGAAACTGCGCCTGCTCTTCAGGGTCTTTGGGGAAACTGAATACATCTGTTCCCTGCTTCTTCTTTTCTCTCTTTTTAAAAAACTAGTTTATTCTTTGAAATTATAATATAATTACATTATGTGCCCTTTTTCCTTTCCTCTGTCTCATAGATTCTTCCTTGCTCTCTAAAAATTCATGGCCTCTTTATTATTTTTTTGTTCCAACCTAAATACATAAGTAGAATCTTCTCAGTCTATAAAATTTTACTTGTACAAATATGGCCATTTGGTATTGGAAAAGCAATTGGTGGTAGAAGACTATTTCTCCCACTCTCAGCATCCCTTAATTGCCTGTTGTTTTTGTGTATTTGTGTTTATTGGTGTTCTTGTTCAGCTCAAGTTTAGGCTGTCATATTGGTGAGGTTGTATATGTGTAGCCTTTGACATCCTTGGGAGATAGAATCACACCTCATTGTCTGCCTCTTACACTCTTTCCATCCCTCTTCCACAAAGACCCCTGAGACTCTCAGTTTACCTCAGCAAAGCAAAAACTGATACCACAAATATTTTCTCACTTGTATACTCCACAGACAAGAAATAAAATCTTTTTAATGAGTGAAAAAAATTCTAACTTTTTGTTGCATTATGTGATGCTATTTAAAATGATGGCTTAGAGGTTAAATCCAAGATATACTCTTCATTATAAGTAGTTAGGAAGACAGGAATGTACATGGACGATAACAGCATGGAGTTAGTTTCATTTACTATGATACATACTTTTGTTGTAGTATTAGAACCAACAGAATAATGCTGTAGACATTGTTTATTAAAATGGTGGAGAATGTTTTACACCTGAGAAAAGTTCTGGCTTTCATCACAGCATCTTGACTTAAATATAAAAGAGCTAAATATGCACCTTTCTATTGATTATAGATTTCTGTCATATAATATAATTCAAAGGGCTAAAATGTTTCTATAAGAATGCATCATTTTATAGGTGTTAATAATTATATTAATGAAAACAAATTATTCAAATGAGATTTATTAGAAAAAGAAATGTTTCATTTTTGTGTATATATATATATGTGTGTGTGTGTGTGTGTGTGTGTGTGTGTGTGTGTGTGTGTGTGCATTTGGGTGTCCTTGTCAGTTTGTGTGTGTGTGTGTGTGTGCATGAATGGAGGTCAGCCTTGAGCGTCATTCCTCAAGATCTATCCATCAGACCTTGTAAGGAAAATATATTATTGCCTTGAAGCTGACTGGGTAGGCAAGGCTACCTGCATGTAGTCACTATCATAGTGTAATTAATTGAAGTAGTATTATATGTTCTCCTATTCTGATTAGTCCCTCTGGTTACTTTCAAGATAGTTTGAAAAAAAATTTAATATTGAATAATGAATAAATACAGCTGTTTGATATTGATTCATAATTATTCATATTCAAACAGTTTAAGTAAATGAGAATTATATTTGCACCTAAGAAAGAATCTCTGGCTCTGAGAAAAAACAAACAAACAATTGCTTTTAGAGTTAGGGAGAGAGCTGCTAATGCTTTATCCAATAAAATGTTAAGCTTTAGATATTTTGTACAAATAAAACCATCATATTCCTCTATTTTTGTAGAAAAACATGTACACAGCAGATTTCTCTGTCTCTCATGTGTACCTGTGTGTGTGTGTGTGTGTGTGTGTGTGTGTGTGTGTGTGTGTATTTTCAGAAGCATCACATCAACACTAGATTTCCATATAGCTTTTTCAAAAGTCTTTCTTTAGGGTTAGTTATGTCTCCCCATGCTACCTACTTTACCCTGCTTTCTTTTTCTAAAAAAAAACCTATGCTTCTCTCACATATTACATCCTGACCTCGGTTTCTCCTACTTCTTCCCCTCCCAGTCCCTCCCTACCACTCCCCTCTCCCACAGTTCTATTTCCCTTCCAAAACAGGCAGGATTCCCAGGCATATAAATCAAACATGGTAGGTGTATCATGTTGCAATAAGGCCAGGAACATACCTCATAGTAAAGCTGGATGAGGCAACCCAGTATAAGGGAAAAGGTTCCAAAAGTGGACAAAAGAGTCTGAAACAGTCCCCCTACCCCATTTGTTTGATTTCTCCCCCTTTCTCCTTCATACTACCTGCAGCAGCTGAGACTGTGTGTCTAAGACCTGCACAAGAAAAACCTCATCAAAATATCACCATGGTTGGGTGTAAAGTTCTATCCATGTAAGATGCTATTGGCAATTGATGGCTAAAGAGGCAGGTGTCAGTTTTCTTCAAGAATGTGGTCCCTGAAAGCCTACTTATATTCCAGCAGATGGTCCTGCTTCATGCACATACAAGTAGCACTAAATACACTCAGTGGGTTTAAAGAAAGAACACGCAAAGTTGGAATGGCAGAAAAGTGGGGGTATGGAGAAGAAATTAGATGGGCAAGTGGGTTGGTGGATTTGAGCAATACTCGTGTATAGAATTCTCAAAAAATATCTTGAGGAGGGAAAAAAATCAGTCTTGGTCTATGTTATTAGTGACTTTGGCTCATTTCAAGATCTGAACATTATTTCTAACTTTTACATTAGAGAAACCAATTCTCTAATTGTGATTTTATAGCACTGACTCCTCTTCTTATTCATTTTATTCATCTGTTTCAGATAAGATGTTTCTATACAGCCCTGGCTGGACTTGAACTTGGAATCTTTTTACCTCATCCTCCTGAGGGTTGGATTACAGAAATGCACCACCATGTCTGGGTAAATCAGACTATTTTTCTGAAATATTATCTATTCTGATTTCTCGAGATCTCTTTTGAAAGAAGAGTATCCTGGGGCCATTGAGGTTTCCTTGCAATTCTGATGGACAGGTGTGGAGTTGAATGCTGCAGTTTGCATCAGTTACAGCTGCTTTTTTCTCACATGTGTTGGTTATGGAGAAAAGATCTCTAGAAGCTGTCAAATTTCTTTCCTGGATATTCCTCAATGTATATTTTCAAATTTCCCCACTAATTAAATTCTTCCTTCCCTTGTTTAAAAATTTCCTGGTACTATGCAAAACGGAAGCCTTTATGTTAAGGAAATGGGTCATGTGGCTCACTTACTGAAATGTTAAAATAAGAAGTGATTCAACCAACTAAAGAGAAGAAACTCACATGGATTCTGTCAACCTTTTAATAAGTTCTGAACTGAGGACTAAGTAGAGACTGAAGGTGGTAGGAACCTGAGAAAGAGATCAGAAGAAAGCCTATTACTTTTATGGAGACACTTAATATTTGCTTATTAATTTAAAAAAGTCACAAACTGAGTGAGTGGGAAATGACAATGTGGACGTTTTGTTCCAGGCTTTATGATCCTTCATATTTATTGTGTAAATATGTTCAAAGCCTCCTAAAAGTTGGGTCTACTATAAGGTCTACTGAGCTGCATGAGTTTTCATACTCCTTCCACGATGGCATGTTTCTCCGAGCAGTCTTAGAGCTCTTGCACGTGGACCACAACTGCATCTCTTTCATTTTTATCCCTCATTTTAAACAAAGATTTGCCACTAAGCTGACTCTTCAAAATTTGACAGATTTCGGGATCAGAATAGTATTTTTTTTTCCACATTGAATGTTATTTTGAAAGAAATTAACCACATGTCACAATGTGCCTGAAAGGCAACTCGTTGAAATTTAGTTTGGAGAAACAGAATTTTCATGATGTCAATATCAGATTGCATTTTAGCTTCCATTATTATGTACACAATTACTCTATCAGTGGAATTCATTTTGATATATAATAGTTCAACTGTATCATATTCAGAGTTACATTTCTGGCTTGAAAGCTAGGTGAATCTTCAAACATACCATCACTCAAATAACATTAATTTATCTGGAATATCATGCAGAAATGGTTTGTTTCAAAATTATTTTGATTTAATACTCCTATTAACTTAGCCTCTAGATGTTTATTGACGTTTTAAATAACCATCCAAAGCCATAATAACAATCTACGGTTTTAAACACGTTCTATCCACCAAACCATGGTAATTTAAAATAAGACATAGACCATCTGATTTACACATCCCTAAAATCCTACTGAGTAAGAATGACCTCATTTACATCTTAAGTGAGAAATTCTGAAATATAGAGAAGTGAGACAATTTTCACAAAGGCATGTGAATAGTTGTAGATATAGGATACCAACTCAAAACATTCCAGTTTCATTATAATTAAAAAATATTAGCCAGGCATGGTAGCACGTGCCTGTAATTCCAGCATTAGGGATCCAGGGGCAGGCAGATCTTTGTGAGTTTGAGATCAGTCTGGTCTACAAAGTGAGTCCAGGACAGCCAAGGCTACACAGAGACTTGCTGTCTTGAAAAAAATTGCTTTGTTCATCCCTCTCAGATTCATGTGAAGGTAATTCCAATATTTGTATAATAATGCATTTTAATCATCCTCATTTTCCACTGTCCTCTCTAGTGTCCTTCACCCATCCTGCTTATTCCTTTATGCTTTCATGTCCTTTTTCTTTGTACTAGAATCATATGTGAGGGAAAACATGTGGCATTTGTTTCTCTAAGTTGGCTTATATCTCTGTGGTGGTTTAAATAAGAATGGCCCCCAAAGACTCACATATTTGAATGCTTAGTCACCAAGGAATGGGACTGTTTAAAGGGATTATAAGGATTAGGTGGTGTGGCCTTGTTGAAATAGATTTGGCCTTGTAGGATAAAGTTTGTCACTTGGGGTGGTCTTTGAGGCTTCAAAAGCTCATATGAGTCCCAGATTCTGTCTGTCTGTCTGTCTGTCTGTCTGTCTGTCTGTCTGTCTCTCTCTCTCTCTCTCTCTCTCTCTCTCTCTCTCTCTCTCTCTCTCTGTTTAATGATCAGAATGTAGAACTCTCAGCTACTTCTCCAGCACAGTGTCTGTCTGTATGCTACTATGCCCCCTGCCTTGGCCATGAGGATAACTGACTGATCTCTGAAACTGTAAGCAAGGCCTCAATTAAATGATTTCTTTATAAGAGTTGCTTTGGTTATGGCGTCTCTTCATAGCAATGGAACAGTGACTAAGATAGCCATTTAATGCTATGACAATGCTCCATCTACTTTTATTCTCAATTATGGCTGAATAAATTCTACTTTATGTAAATACCACCTATTTTTATCTGTTCATATATTTTTAAAAATTTAAAAGTGTGTGTGTGTGTGTGTGTGTGTGTGTGTGTGTGTGTGTGCGTGCGTGTGCGCATGCATGTTCACATGAATACAGGTACTTTTAGAAGCCAAAGAAGGGCATCAGATTCTTTAGAGTGAGAATCTTAGGCAACTGTGATATGTCCAATATGGGTACTGGAAAACTCTGGTTTTCTGGAAAAGCCTCAAGCTCTTTTAACTGTTGAACTGTCTTTCCAGGCCCATTTGTTCATCTGTCCATGGGCACCAAGGCTTTTGTGGCTAGTGCTGTCGTAACATGGGTGTGCAGGGATATATATCATATGCTTACCTTAGTATATGTTTTTATCTACAATTCCCTAAGTTGATAAATGAAAACTAGGATTCATATTGATTATAATTTAAAATTTGAATGTTCATAATTTAATAAATATCTATGTAAAGCATAACTTGGGAAAAATTTAAGGAGGTTTCCAGACACTGAGAATTGCTTTTAATTTATTAAATAAAAATTTCAATTACCTATGTAAATTAGATAAACAGTTAAATTCCTATAACTCTTAAATGCTTGTTAAAATATATATGTGAGAATGGGGCATATTGGGACTCTATTCTTTCTCCTCAAATTTACTGTGAACTTAAAATTGCTCTCAAAACACACATGCAGAAGATTGGCAATAAATCTGTATATCTCATTCCATATAGAAGTACAAATGACCAGACAATGTATGAAGAAATGTTCAATATTCTTATTCAGTAAACAAATGCAAACCATATACAGATATTTTATTAAGTCACAGACAATGGCTATCATGAAGCCAACAGTTAACAAGTTATATTGAGAAGAATGTGGGGGTTGTGTTGAGTTGGGGAGTGTGTGTTTATGTGAGAAGGGACTCTCACTCACTGGAAATTATTGCAGCTTCCATGGAAGACAGTATGGAAGACCTCAGGAAATGAAAGGTAAAACTACCGTTGATCTAACACTGCTGGGTATACACTGTAACAAAATCAAGTAGCTACACAATAGAGACACCTGCACACGTGTGTTGATGGTGGAAGTATTCACCATAGCAAAGTCATGAACCTAGCTTAGATGCCTCTCAGTAGAGTTGTCTTCAGCTACACAGAAGAACAAAACCATGCTTTTAGGGAAATAAACATCATAATGGTAAGTGAAATAAATGAGACTCAGAGAGAAAATACTGAATGGTTTCTTTTTAAAGATGCATTTACTTTTATTTTATGTGCATGGATACTTTGTTGGCACATATGTATGTGCATTATGTGCATGCAGTGCCCACAGAGGTCAGAAGTGGTCATTGGATCCGTGGGGACTGAAGTTATAGACAGTCATGGGTACTGTAGGTATTAAACCCAGGTCCTTTACGAGTGCACTTAACAACTGAGCCATCTCTATAGCCCACACAATTTCTTTAATAAGAATATAGTGTTTTATTGCCATGAAAGTAGAAAGTAAACTACTAATATATGACAACAATGGTGTCTGGGAAGCTTGGCGAGTGAGGGGAACAGGCAAGATGAGTATGTATAAAATACGTTATATTCTTGTATTAAATGTCATGAAACATTTTTTTTTTACAATTAGTATATACTAGTAAAACTAAAAATAGATAATCTATTAATCAGAGGTAAAATGGGATATACAACAGCCTATATAATAGGCAGGGGGAAGACTTCCTACTAAGTGATGCCCGATTTTTCTTTTCTCCTGAACTGTGTCTAAGGTCTAATAAGAGCAAACATTCATAGTAGGGCTTCTGAGTTGACGTGACTGGAGTGTAGTCAGTGTAGAAAAATCGCAGCCATTTCAACCAAGGCGGTTTAAAATATATAGAGATTCGCTTTAAACAGGAGAGTCACGAGGGATCAGTTAACAGTACAGACCACAACACAAAGCTCAGGGCAACAACAGTATAAGGACCAGCTATCTTCTGGGAGGATGACACTGCTGAGCCTGGCTAAGCGAGGAACCTTGGCAGGGAGATCCAGAGCTTCCTGCACTGGGGATAAAGGGCTTCACTAGATTACAGAGGCATCACTGTGGTGCCTTGTAGGTGAGCCTTGTTTTGGAATTAATCTGAAGTCTGACCTCTATGGCTCTAGGGACAGCTGGTCACTCAGAAGTGTCACAAACCCAGGGAGCTCTATGGAAAGCTGCTAGCTTCAGTACACACTAGAAGCAGGCAGCAGAGACACTGGGTGGTGGTGGGTTTACTCAGTAGTTATATACTGGGAGAGCCAGCTTCCCTTCAGGGTCTGGCTCCTGGAGAAGACGAGTGCTCTGAGGATAACTATGGCAAATCAGAAACAACAAAAATGTATTCCTTACCTTGAAAGGCTGCCCTAACACCTTATGCAGAAAAAAACTTAGCGTCTTGTGTGGCTGCAAATGATACCCAATCTATAATCACAGAACAGGCAGTGGAGGGAGAACTGGCCCAGGTGACATATGCAGAAATGTTTGTGCTAGGAGTACAATCTTCTTGAGGCATATATATATATAATCAGGGTGGGATTTGCAAAGAGAGACCTGGGAGAACTTTCCACTCTGCAGATCCTGGGAGTGATGCTGAGCACACCTCCTCGCATGCCAGCCAGCTTTCTGCCTGCCTGTTCTCGTGAGGCACACTCTTTGGGCTTTTAAACCACTGGCTTGTTACATGCATCTAGCTCCCTGTATTTTCACCTTTTCTCTTCTAATCGACTTCTTAACTCGCTCCATTTCCGCTTCCAACATGTGCTCCGGGAGGACTCCCTGGAAGACAGGTCATGTTTCTTTTTACTCACTCACAGGCACCAGCTGACAGATGTAGTCAATCCTGTGAAAAATGGAAACCCACTGAGACACATGAAACAGCAGAATGCACAGTGACCAGCTCTGACTGAAGGAACTGGTGTGGAGAGTGGCGACAAAGGTCCTACATCAAATAAAGCTCAAAGATTATGATTTTGCTCACAGCCGGGGGGAGGGCGGGGAAGAGATATATTGCTGTTTTTTATTTTATTAATTTATTCATATTACATATAAATTGTTATCCCATCCCTTGTATCCTCCCACTCCTCCCTCCCTCCCTCCCACTTTCCCCTTACTCCCCTTCCCTATGGCTGTGACTGAGCGGGACCTCTTCCCCCTGTATATACTCATAGGGTATCAAGTCTCTTCTTGGTAGCCTGCTATCCTTCCTCTGAGTGCCACCAGGCCTCCTCATGCAGGGGACGTGGTCAAATATGGGGCACCAGAATTCGTGTGAAAGTCAGACCCCAGTCTCCACTCAACTGTGAAGAATGTCCTGTCTATTGGGTAGATCTGGGTAGGGGTTTGAAATTTACTGCATGTATTGTCCTTGGCTGGTGCCATAGTTTGAGCGGGACCCATGGACCTAGATCCGCCTACCAAACTTAGTCAATTAAAAATTTAAGCTTATATTTGGAATTATTCCTCCTTTTGCATGACCTTGATTTCAAGTTTTGTTTTTTTCTTACTATTGAGGCTGTAACTCAGGGCTTCATTGGTTCTAGGCATGTGGTATACCAATGAGCCAAAGCCCTAATTCATATTTATTGGTTGTTATGAGTTAGGAATATAATGCATAGTTGTTGGTACTGATCAGAGGGAAAAATAAGTTAATAAAGAAGTGATACATTTTCATCATCATTTGAGTTAACAAATTATTTCAGTTTGCTATATATCATTTAAAATAATTTCAAATTCTTTAATTTTTTGATCTATCTTATTTGCCTTCCAAATATGGAACTTGTGTTAGAGATAGTACTGGTGCAAGAGGAAGAAAAACCCCAAAGAAGTTGGATTTTCAGAGCTGAAATCAGGATTCAGAATCTGAGGTACAGTGGTATTGCTTAGCTTCCAGTTTCCAAACTTTAGTAGCTTTTTATATTTTATTTCACTACTTGACACACATTCAGTTTAGATAAATGTGACATTTGCTTCATTTACTCTTACTGGAAAATTACCCAGTAGCAATTTAGAATTCAGCAGACTTCGTTACATCAGTAATTTTTCATTATTTCTGTGAATTAGCTGATGTTCCTCTTTCCAAGCATCCTGGTCTTCTTTATCATGCAGGCTCAGCCCTTAGCTACTATGCTCCTAATTGAACATTAATAAAGATTGGAGGTGTCAGATTTGCTTTCCCATGAATTATGTCAGTGCCTGTAAATAATGCTGTTTTTTCTTTCTTCATTTAATATCACATTGCTGAGGTTTAAATTAAATTAAGGGAGCCACACTTAGACTGATATAAATGCTCTAGACATTTCTGTGTGAAAATTAGCTAACTATACTTCTAATACCATTTTTTCCTGTATGTGGCAGATGTAGAAGTAATTATTCCAAATGTTTTAAAAAGTTGGATTATATTAAAAGAAGTATTTGGGAAACCTTAAGGAAATAATGAAATTGACATTGATTACAGTCTCATTATTTGAAGAATATCAGCTAATCTACTTAATAAAACTAAGAATAAATATTATGTAAGCCTCTGATTTTAAAAAGGATAGCCAATTTTAATATAGTAAGTTGCCAAAATGAGCATTCTTTTGAAAAATCAGAACAAATATAATGTAACATAGAAATTTTACTGAGGTTAAATTTTTTTTTAAATTTTTGCATATGCACTAAAGGCCTATTCGAAAAAAAAACTTTTGAACAAATGAAAATCCCCTAACCTTGATAGAGGGTAAAACATGGGCACTGTCTTAAGGTTTCTATTGCTGTGGTAAAACACTATGATCACAAAGGAACTTTAGAAGGAAAGAGTTTATTTCATTTTACAATGAACCACTGAGGAGAGATAGTGCCGAAAGCTGAGGAAGGACCCTGAAGGAAAGAACTGAAACAGAGGCCATGGAGGAATGCTGCTTACTAGCTTTCTCCTGAAAGCTTGCTTCCTTACAGCACATCAATACTACCTGCCCAGTCATGGCACCATTAACAGTGGCCTGAGCCCTCTCACATCAATAATTAAGAAAATGCTTTATAGACTTGCTTGTAGACAGATCTTATGAAGTTTCTTCTCCCTCCTCCCCCTCCCCCTCCTCCTTTTCCTCTCTCCCCTCCCCCTCCTTCTCCTCCTCCTCTTCCTTCTTTTTAATTGAGAATACCTCTTCCCAAATGACTTTAGCTTGTGTCAAGATGATATAAAACTAGGCAGGACAGGTATACAACAAACATACTAGGAAAATCACTTTCAGTTCAGTAAAATTCAACATACTAATTATACATTTATATGTTTAAGCAATAGAGTTACTGAAAGATGCATTGTATCTAAACCTAGCTCTAGCTCTGTATCCAACAACTTTTCATACTTAGATTTCTCACCCTTTGATTTTCACCTCTTTAATTCTATACAATCCCAAGGCTATGTTTGAGTTTGAATTTTTAATTTTTTTTGCTGCATTCCAGAAGTCTGAGATCAATAACAGCATTTAATGGTATTTTTTATGTTCCTCTTCTGTCACAAATCAGTATTATGCTCTCTTTTGACCAATATCTGAAAGCAGTTTAAAAATATATTTTCCTAATACATACTTCCAAATATTTTGTCAAGATGGCAAGTGCACAGAACCTTTCTAAGGAGGAGAAGAGAAAGTCCATGTGGTAGGCATCTTGTGTACAGATGGGAACAAAGAAAATTTTATATTAGATTTGATGTTTAGATAATAAGTCTTACAAGAATCATAAGAAAGCATTCAAGGCTGAGATTATTTTCATCCACAGTCCAAGATGAATCTACAGGAATTGCCAAGAAAAAGAGGAAGAATGCTTCCAGGGATGCCACTGTTTGATTTTATCTGGAGAGCTGGGTAAAGCCCTCTTATATGCAGCCTGAAACACTGACTCCTATTGTATTTCTGCTAAAGGGGCGGCCTCAAATTTTTGGTTTCATGGACTACAGAACTCCAATTCCCGCATCTCCCTACAGGTTCAACTTGGCTTTCAACACCTGGACTCTGCCTTCTTTTAGAAGTCACTTTGCAAAATTGCATAGCTGTGAAATTTGATAGTTTTCCGCCCTGTAAAGGTGTGTATTTGTAAGGAGATGTTTTGTAATATCAAGTCAACCTTTCATTTGGACTTAGGTGTTCCATGCTTCTTACAAGATGAAATGTGCTAGTCAGAGAGATTGTATGTCTTTAATGAGAATATATTCTTATACATAGAAAATATTCCAGAAATCTGTGTAGGGCCTTTCCTTGAGTCTTTGACAGAACATAAGTCTCTGCATGAAAAGTTAAAAAAAAATCCATTAAGCTAAGTATATAAAAACTACTAGGGATAGAAAAAATTAAGCATGAGACAAATCCTCCCAGAACTAAAAAGGGAAAGGAATTATTTAGATTTTCTATTAACCAAGATAGAGAGGTCTTACTGAGGAAGACAGCATTCAATAGAAACCTTAAAAGGTTCTTGCTTTGGTAGTAAAGGCTTGCTTGCTTAAAGTAAATGCTTAAAAATGTTTATAAATGAGGGCAGCCAGAAAAAAGACATCCATGAGCCCACCCTCCAGGCTCCACAGTGGGTGCCATTATGATGAACAAAATATGACGGAGAGATGGGAAAGATGGAGTCTGCAGTGTAGAAATGGAAGAGGAAGTGAAGCTGAGTGGTTGATGCCCGGTAGAGAGAGGTGGAACTGGAGATAAGATGGTGGTGATGAACAGATGCATATGAGGAGCCTCCTCAACCACTTGAGGCTGTGGTGATCTTTAGCCCTGAGCTCCTGCCAAGGGCCATGTCTGGGTCTGTAGCCCTCCTGGAGTCAGGGACTGTGCTGATATTTGTGGCCCTAGTTACTACCAAAGGCCATGTCTGTAGTCTATGCTGCCACCTGAGGCCATGTAGATGTCTGAGGGACATGATGCCACTGGAGGACATACTAATTTGAGTGCTCAGCACTGCAACTGAGGGCCAAGGTAACATTCAGGCCTATGCTGCCACCTGGGGCATTGTCTGGGTCTGTGGTTCTGTCCCAGCCAGAGTCTATTGTTGATGCCTGAGGCTTGTATTGCCACCAAAGGCCATGCAGATGTTTGTAGTCTGGGCTGCCACCTGAAGCCATGTTGATGTCTAAACACTGTGCTGAGCTGGTCCTGCCCAAAAGACTGGGCAGCATGGGAGAGCTGACTCTAGTGGCAAATGTGAAGAAGAGTTCTCCTTGCACCTCATCTGCAATACACTACTTTGGTGTGTGAGGGAGAGATTCTCCATTCATCCATCCTCCATCTCCCTGCCCTTCTCATACAATGCCCCTCCCCTCACCTGCAGCAGATGGGTAAGCTGGCCCTGAAGGTACAACAAGGTGAGAGCTGGCCCCTCACCTTGCCTGGGAAAAGCCAGAAAGCACGGCCTAGTGGTGCAGGTGCAGGAAAGCTACCTGATGGGCCTGATCAACTCAGCTTCCACCGAGGCTCAAATCCAAGGCTCTGAGTTGGCCCAAACAACGTCTACTTTATCTATGCTGGAGCATGTGAAGGGCCCAGTTCTGCAGAGCCAAATCTTCAGGATCTTCATGACATAGGGTAACAACAGGATATCGCAGAGGAGTCCTTGTGAGGATCCACTATTGATCATGTAGCAGAAGTCAGAGGCCTCGAACCAGACCAGACCTTTGCAATTTGCAAGAAAAGCACTTTGGGCAAAAGTGTATACTGTGTGACATACCTCAGCCTCCACAGTGAGATTTTGTTTTGTTTAATTTTTTTTAAAAGTTAAATTTATTATTATTATTATTATTATTATTATTATTATTATTATTATTATTATTTACATTTTGTTTTCTTTTGGGGGAAGGTTGTAAGGGCAGTGGGTGGATATGAAGGAACTAGAAGATGAGTGTGATTGGGTTACATGTGTGAAATTCACAAGAATCAATAAAATGTGTTTTAAAGGTTATAAGCAAGCCTGAATATATTATACTGATCTACAGCTTTCATTAATGCTTAACAGAAAAACAGGTAGAATTTCTTAAACTCTTGTAGTGAAATGTAGTTATTGGTAACACAAACTCATAGTGTCTTATATCTAAGGAAAAATGACTAGACATATGAAGAAAGAAAAGTGTGATTATTATCCAGGAAGCAAATATGTTAGTAAAAAGAGACATAGGAAAGAGAATGATGGATCAGAGACACAGCTTTAAATAATCTCATGTTCATGTGTACATTATTATGTCTATACTAAGTATACAATGATGGAAAGGAAAATATTAACATGATGAGAAACACACACACATAATGGATGTTTTCGACACAAAACTTTTGATAAAATGAATAAACTATAGATAAAAGATTAATGATTTTGAAGACACAGTAATAGAAATATTAGAAACAAAAACAAAACAAAACAAAAAGCAAAGCAAAAACAATAAGAAAAAAACTGAAAAGGAAGCACAGACACAAAACCAACAGGAAAACAGTCAAGGTAGCAGGACTGGGGAGATGGCTCAGTCTGGCCAGACTGCAGAGAAAAGAGAGGGGCTTGCTATCATGCCCTGTAATTCCAATGTTGGGGAGGTAAAGACAGGTGGATACCTGCGGTTCTCTGGACAGTCAGTTTAGCCTACTTTTCAAGTGCCAGTCCAATAAGAGGCTCTGTTTCAATAAACAATATGAATGTCTTCTGAAAATAGACATTGGAGGCTGACTTCTGGCTTCTACATGGTAGGTACACACACACACACACACACACACACACACACACACACACACACACACACGCACACTCACACATATGTACGAATATAAACATCTACTCACATCTCCATTCACATACCCCTAGGAAGGAGAAGAAAAGAAAAATAATGAACAAAAGGCTTTCCCTAGATCCAAGATGGGGGTGCCAAACACACACAGTATCTCATCTGCAGGGTGGGGACTAGGGACTGGGCTGGGAGCTATAGACCACAAGACCTGGAGCTCGCTAGATGAGAGGGGTCCACACGGCGCAGAGCACAGGTGGGTCCAGCCTCTCGCCATCCAACTGCCCCACCAAGGATGGGTGCCCAGCCCCCAGAGTATAGACCCATACCCACCTGGGAACTTTAGCTGTGCTCTATACAGACTGAACTGTGGGTGGTGAAGCACCAAAGTCTGGATCTGCTAGCCTGGGGAGAACCCGGGAAAATGGGTGGATCTGATCTCAGGCCACTCTGCAGCCCACAGAAAGTGACCACGCAGGCACAGTATCCAAAGCCCAGCACAGCCTAGTGTGCCATGTTGTACCTGCACTTTTCTCTTTCTGCTTGACTAAACTGTAGGCTACAGAGAATCAGCTTCAGTGTCTGCTGGTCCAAGGGGAGTCCAGAGTTTGGATCTGGCATAGATCTGACCTCAGATCATCCCGCCAGGACACAGAGGGACCCAGGGCCCACGTGGGGGCACAGGCTACTGAGGATACATTCTCCAGCTACAGCTCCATTGCCAGCATTCAGATATAAGGTGGCATGGCCTGAAAGGATTAGGAAGAAACCTAAACTGTTGCCTCAACCCAGCAGTCTGTTCCTGCACTCTCTCAGTAGGACTGAACCAGCATGAAGAGATAGGGCAGAAGCCTAACCAATAACCGCAAGCAGAGGGCAGTATCTTTCTTGGGTGGGACTGGACCTAGGCCCCACGCCTGGATGGATCAGATGAAGGACTAGCCAACTGTCATAAGCTAGTAGGAGTTGGTTCCCATACTCTCAGGGCAGACGGAACCTAGGTCCCAAAGCCCCATTGACCAACGGCAGGGTTTCTAAAGTCCAGCCGAAACTTGGATAACCAGCTGTACCTACACTACCTTGAGCTTGACCTTGGACTGAAGAACACCAGCACCAGCCTCTGTTGGTCCAGTGGGGATCCCCGGTTGTGGAGCAAAGTCACCTGGGACTGAAACCGGGTCACCTGCCTAATGCAGAGAAGGGCTCCCTGATCCCCACAGGCAAGGGTTCTCAACCTATAGACACTCACCAACAAACGGCTGTCAATGACCAGTGAAGGACACCAGAAACTACCTCCCAACGTCAGAGACAGCAAGATGACTAAAGGCCAGCATAAAGACAGAAAACACCCCCCCCCCCCAAATACGGCATCACCAGAATCCTGCTATCCCAAAGATTGATTCCAACCCTGGGAACTCAAACACAACTGAAGCACAAAAAAAAAAAAAAAAAAAAAAAAAAAAAAGATCTCAAATCCTTAGTAATGAAGATGATAATGGAGGAAACAAATAAAATCCATTAACAAATACAGGAAGATGCAGCCAAACAGATGGAGGATATTAGAGAGGCCATGACAAAAACCTATAGAGAGAAAATGAATAATAATAATAAAAAAAAATCACTGGATGAAATTCAGGAAAATACAAACAATCAGATTAAGGAAATCAATAAAACAGTTCAGGATCTGAAGATGAAAAGAGAAACAATGATAAAAGCACAGACAGAAGAAAGCCGGGAATGAGAGAACTTAGAGAAGAAAACAGGAAATGTAGAGCTAAGCTTTGCCAACAGAATTCAAGAGATGGAGGAAGTAATCTTGGTGGGTAGAAGGTACAATAGAAGAATTTCATGCAACCATCAAAGAAAATGTTAAGTCTGAGAAATTTCTGACACAAAACATCCAAGAAATCAAAGACACCATGAAAAGATAAAACCTAAAGATAACAGGAACTGAAGAAAAACAAGATACCTGGCTCCATGGCCCAGAAAATATTTTCAAAAAAATCATAGAAGAAAATATGCCCAATTTAAAGAAAGACATGCATATAAACATACAAGAGGCCTACAGAACACCAAATAGAATAGACCAGAGAAGAAAATCCCCCCACCACATAATAATTAAAACAAAAAAGGTACAGAAAAAAGAAAAAAATATTACAACCAGCAAGGGAAAAAGGTAAAGTAACATATAATGGCAAACCTATCTGAATTAACACCTACTTCTAAGCAGAGACCATAATAGCCAGAACGCCCTGGGCTGAGGTCCTGCTAATCTTAAGACACCACAGACACCAGTCCAGACTACTATACCCAGTGAAATTTTCAATAATCCTTGATAGAGAAAACAAGATATTCCATGATAAAAATCCATTCAAACAGTACCTATCCACAAATCCAGCCTTAAAGAAGTTACTAGAAGGAAAACTCCAACCCAAATTGACAAACCAAAACCAAGATAACTCAGGAAATAGATAACTTCACTTGCAAAACATAACCACATAAACACTCTACTTCAACCAACATCAAAATCAACGGACTTAACAGTCACTGGTCATTAATATCTCTCAACATCAATGATCTCAATTCTCTAATAAAAAGGCACAGACTAACTGATTTGATATATAAAAAAGACCCAACATTCTTCTGCATTCAAGAAACACATCTCAGCCACAATAATACATATTACCTCATGGTAAATGCCTGGAAAAAAGTATTCCAAGCAAACAGACAGAGGAAGGAAGATTGTGTAGCTATTTTATTATCTAATAAAATAGAATTTCAACCAAAATTAATCAAAAGAGATGAGGAAGGTCCCTTTAAACTCACCAAAGGAAAATTCAACCAAGATAACATCACAATTCTGAACATCTATGCTCCCAATACAAAGGCACCCACATTTGTAAAAGATCTATTAATGAAGCTTAAACCACACATCAATCCCCACACAATAATAGTGAGAGACTTCAACACCCCACTTTCACTGAAAGATAGGTCATTGAAACAGAAACTAAGCCAAGAAATGACATCATTAACCAATGCCATGAATCAAATGGATCTAACAGATATGTACAGAACCTTTCACCCAAACAAAAAGGAATATACCTTCTTCTCTGCACCCCATGGAATCTTCTCCAAAACTGATCACATCGTAGGTCACAAAGCAAGCCTCAACAGATACAAGAGGATTGAAACAATACCCTGTATCCTATCAGATCACCATGGTCTGAGGATGGACTTCAACAACAATAGAAATAACAAAAATCCTACACACACATGGAAAGTAAACAACTCTCTACTCAATGACAACTGGATCAGGAAAAAAATAAAGAAAGAAACCAAAGACATCTTAAAATTTAATAAAAATAAAAGTACAACATACCCAAGTTTACGGGATACATTCAAAGCAGTGCTAAAAGGAAGATTCATAGCACTAAGTGCTGTAATAAACAAATTGGAAGCATCTCATATAGGCAGCTTAACAACACATCTGGAATCCCTAGGGAAAAATGAAGCAGAAACACCCTAGAAGAGTAGGTGGCTGGAAATAATCAAACTCACAGATGAAATCAATAAATTAGAAACAAAGAGAACAATTCAAAGAATCAATAAAACCAAGAGCTGGTTCTTTGAGAAAATCAATAAGATAGACAAACGATTAGCCAAACTAACTAAAAGGAAGAGAGACACAAGCCAAATCAATAAAATCAGAAAAGAAAAGGGAGACATAATGGCAGATACTGAAGAAATACAAATGATCATTGGGTCCTACTTCAAAGGCTTATATGCCACAAACATTGAAAATCTAAAGGAAATGGACAATTTTCTTGATCGATTCCACTTGCCAAAGTTAAATCAAGATCATATAAACAAATTAAATAGTCCTATTTCTCCTATAGAAATAGAAACAATCATTGATACTCTCCCAACCAATAAAAGTCCAGGGTCAGATTGTTTCTGTGCAGAATTCTACCAGAACTTTAAAGAGGAGTTAATACCTATATTCTTCAAGCAGGTCCACAATATAGAAATGGATGGGACATTACTGAACTCAATCTATGAGGCCACAGTGATTTTGATACCTAAACCTCACAAAGACCCAACAAAGAAAGAGAATTTCATACCAATTTCTCTTATGAACATTGATGCAAAAATATTCAATAAAATACTCACAAACTTAATCTAAGAGCACAGCAAAGATATTGTTCACCATGACCAAGTAGGCTTCATTCCAGGCATACAGGGATGTTTCAATATACTGAAATCCATCAATGTAATCCATCATATAAACAAACTGAAAGAAAAAAAATCTACATGATCATCTCCTTAGATGCTGAAAAAGCATTTGACAAAATCCAAGCCCTATTCATATTTACATTTTTGGAGAGATCAGGTATACAAGGAACGTACCTAAACATAATAAAGGGTATATACAGCTAGCCAATAGCTAACATCAAATTAAATGGAGAGAACTCAAGGAAATTCCTCTAAAATCAGGGGTCAGACAATGCTGTCCACTCTCTCCATATATCTTCAATATAGTTCTTGAAGTTTTAGCCAGAGCAATAAGACAACAAAAGGACATCAAAGGAAAGGAGGAAGTCAAATTATCCCTATTTGCAGATGATATGATAGTGTACATAAGTGACCCCCAAAGTCCCCACTAGAGAACTCCTACAGCTGATAAACACCTTCAGCAAATTGGCTGGACACAAAATTAACTCAAAAAAGTAAGTAGCCCTCCTGTATACAAATGACAATTGTGCTGAGAAAGAAATTAGGGAAACAACACCCTCCATGATAGCCACAAGTAATATAAAGTATCTAGGTGTAACTCTAACCAAACAAGTGAAAAACTTGAATGAAAAAATTTTAAGTCTCTGAAGAAAGAGATTGAAGATGACATCAGAAGATGGAAGGATCTCCCTTGCTCATGGATTGAGAGAATTAACATAGTAAAAATGGCAGTCTTACCAAAGGCAATTTACAGATTCAATGCAATCCCTAACAAAATACCTACACAAATTTTTAAAGACATTGAAAGAACAATTCTCAACTTCATATGGAAAAACAAAAAAACAGAATAGCTAAAACAATCTGATACAATAAAAGATTCTCGAGGAATATCCATACCTGATCTCAAGCTGTATTATGGAGCAACAGTAATTAAAACAGAATGGGACTGGCACAGCAATAGGCTGGTGGATCAATGGAATCAAATCGAAGACTCAGAAATGAATCCATACACATATGGTCACTTGATTTTTGACAAAGAAGCCAAATCTATTCAATGGAAAAAGGCGGCATCTTCAACAAATGGTGCTGCTCTAACTGGATGTCTACATGTAGAAAAATACAAGTAGACCCGTATTTATCACTATGCATAAAACTCAAGTCTAAGTAGATTAAAGACCTCAACATAAAACCAGAGACACTAAATCGGTTAGAAGAAAAAGGAGGGAAGAGCCTCAGACTCAATGGCACAGAAGACAACTTCCTGAACAGAACTCCAACAGCCCATGCCTTAAGGTCAACAATTAATAAATGGGACATCATGAGGCTGAGAGGCTTCTGTAAGGCAGAAGACACTGTCAACAGAAGAAAGTGACAGTCTACAGACTGAGAAAAGATCTTCACCAACCCTATATCTGACAGAGGGCTAATATCCAAAATATATGAAGAGTTCAAAAAATTAAACACCACCAAAACAAATAACCCAATTACGAAATGGGGTTCAGAACTAAACAGAATTCTCAACAGAGGAATATAGAATGTCTGAGAAACACTTAAAGAAATGTTCAACATCATTAATCTTCAGAGAAATACAAATCAAAATGACTCTGAGATTCCATCTTATCCCTATCAGAATGGCTAAGATAAAAAACTCAAGTGACAGCACATGCTGGCTGGCATGTGGTGAAAGGGGAATACTCCTTCACCGATGGTGAGAGTGCAAACTTGTACAACTGAAGGAGAGATAAACATGTTTTCTGTGGAATGAAAAAAAAAACTTGTGAGAGAGCAGGTGATGTTTATCCCGTTAGAAGTCAAATCACTGTGTGGGGGAGATTGGTTGTTAACCAGCTGAAAATCATCCTAGAACAAATTCTGAGAGGAGGTATAAATGTGAGCCCAAATACAACCACTTTGGAAATCAATCTGGCACTTTCTTAGAAAACTGGAAATAGGGCTACCCCAAGACTCAGATATTCCATTCTTTGGAATATATCCAAAAGATGCTCAACCACACAACAAGGATATATGCTAAAACATGTTCATAGCAACCTTATTTGTAATACCCAGAATCTGGAAACAACCTAGATGTCCCTCAGTTGAAGAATGGATTAAAAACTGTGGTACAATTGCACTATGGAGTACTACTCACCTATTACAAACAAGGAAATCCTGAAATTTGCAAGCTAATGGATGGAACTAGAAATGGTCACCCTGAATGAGTTAACCCAGACTCAGAAAGATACAGATCATATATACTCACTTAAAATTGGACACTACCCCAACAGGGATGTTCTCTGAGAATCTTCATTTAACAGGGGATTCAGATAGATTCTGGGACTTCCTACTGGGACTCTAGATGAGAGAGATATGGGAGAATGGGATATTAAAGGACACAGAGGGTCCATGAACCCTACAAGAAGACCATCAAGGCTGGCAGATCTGGACCCAGGGGAATCTATCAAACTACTGTACCAACCAAGGACAATGCATGCAATAAACCTAGACCCCTATCCAGGTCTAGCCAATGGACAGCACATTCTCCACAGTTGTATGGAGAGTGGAGACTGACTCTGACATGAACTCTGGTGCCCCCTCTTTGACCACTTCCCCTTGGTGGGGAGACCTGGTGGCACTCAGAGAAAGGGTAAGCAGGCTACCAGGATGAGCCCTGATAATCTGTGATCACATGGTTGGGGAGGAGGTTCCCTTCTTTCACAGATCTAGGGGAGGGGCATAGAGTGAACAGGGGGTGGGGAGGAAGATATAAATGAGAGAATAACAATTGAGATATAATCTGAATGAATTATTTAAATAAAAAAAATTAAAAAGACTACCCCTAAATGGTATAAACCAAATATCAAAGCAAGATAACTACTAAGAAAACCACAAAAAGGTGTGTTATAAAATTTCAAACCATCATAAATAGAATATATTAAAGACAGCCAAAGAAAAAGCAAAAACTCCACTTAGATGTATAAGAATTAAGAAAAAGACTAAGTAATCCTCATGAGAAATGGAACAAGACACAGCACACCAGAGCACTCATGATGCCTGGGAGGGCAGCATGCACAGCTCTGCATCCACTGACATGGGTAAAAGTTCAGATTAACACAAAGCTTAGGAAGTGTATTGTCATCAGAAATTTATTTCAATAAATACTCTTGTACAATCAGACTAATAGACAGTGTTATGCGGTGGAGTATTAGGAGAACACAAAGATAAAAAGCAAAGAATGGAAACAGATGGGTGAGTGCAAACATCACGCTTATTGTATTTGTTTATTAAGAAAGGGTCTCACTATGTAGTTCTGGCCTTTCTGAAATTCACTATGTTCACCAGACTGGCCTTCAACTCATAGAGATCCATCTGCCTCAGCCCCAAGTGCTGAGACTAAAGGCGTGCACCACCACACCTGGATAACCTTTTTATTTTTAATTATTGAAAAAAATTAAACTGAAAACTGTCAAAGTATAGCAGCAAGGTTTTATGGGTCTTAAAACATTTTGAGAAGCAAAATGTATGTATAAGCCAAAGTTAAAATGATAATAGTTACACAAAAGACAGAAAAAAAAAAAAAACCCCAAGTGTATTATAGTTTCTTGCTTATGAATAGTATCTGACTACACTCAGAAATTGAAGAGGATCACATCAGAAATATTCTAGGAATCATGAAAGTAGGCCTAATAATAATACAATTGTGAAAATGAAATGAATACTAATAAAACATGGAACAAATAAAAAAGTAAAAGATGTTTTATTTAAATAATTTTTATAGTTATATTAAATACAAATGCCTAAATATCCACAAGACAAAGAGTATGTTATAAGAGAGCATTAAGAAAAAAATTTTAATTGAATAAAAATAGAGTTGAGAGCTTTGTGTGGTGATGCACACCTTTAACTATTGCATTCTGGAGGCAGAGGCAGGGGGAATCGCTGTGAGTTTGAGGTCAGCCTGGCCCACACAGCAAGTTCCAGCCAGCCAGCCCGATACAAGGAAATGCAGTCTTATTTAAAGAAAGAAAGAAAGAAAGAAAGAAAGAAAGAAAGAAAGAAAAAGAAAGAAAATGAAAGAACAGTGCAAAATGGTACGTGGAGAAGATTGCAACTGAGTTTTCCGGTTACTGTTTCCCCATAGACTCAGCAACCTGAACAGATACTCAAATGCCATATGCAAAAGTTAAGGAAGTCAAGAGAGACATGATAGTTTCTTGGGTTAATGTTATAAGGAAAGAAATGTTGAAAATAGCAGAAGGAAAGTTGCCCATGTCACAACCTCCTGCAAGTGTTAGGAGATAGACACTTTTACTTAGAAAGCCTTGGAGAGCAAACCCGGTACTGTGCAGAGCCACACAACTTTTAACCCTAGCCAGTCCTGATCTGAGATGAGTTAACTGCATTAGATAACAAAGCTGAACGGCTCTACCATGCCTTTTCTAATTTGCACAGTAGTGTAAGTTTCCACTCACTGAGACAACAGAGCCTGTAACTAGCACACTACGTTGTGCCTTGGAGCCAGAGTGCTGGGATGCTGAAGTGAAACCCAGTACTAGACAGAAAATGAAGCTCCTTCCAGAGACAGAACTTGCACATTAACTTGGGCCTCCAACAAATATCCTGCGTGCTGGTGGGACAGACCTCTACTATAGCCTGCATACAGTCAACCGTGGTGGCCCCTTACTCTGTACATATCCCTGCAGTTGTGACACTTGGCTATAATTCGGCCTGGCATCATCCTTGAGGGCAAGGCAATGTTTACCTTCTAACCACCACCAACATAGTTATGTGTACCCAGGCAATTGCTCACAGAGGCTCGAGGCCTGTCTTGGCTCCAGACAGAAACCCCGTGGAACAGACAGGAGTTTTGATCTGCATTTCTCAGTCTGTATGTTGTGAACCCGAGAAAGTCTCGTATATCTGCAGATTCTAGAGGTTTGTGAGACCCAGAGTATGATCTAGTGTAACGGCAGACTTAATGGCCAAGGGACCACTTTTATCAATTCTACCCCTAAGACGTGGACAGCACAGCACAGAGTAAGAACTTGCTCGACATAAGACAGAGAGTGGCGAGCACTAGACTCAGAACCTCTTCTCTCAGGCTTCTACTCCACAGAGCTTGACCTGTAGCTGACTGATGTGGTCAGGGGCCACTTGTCTGCTTCAGCAACAGTGCACGACAGCGTGGATCTTTGTCTTTTCCCATATCTGCGGCTGTCTTTGTAGGTCTCAGGCTCAGGTCCCGACACAGCTTGGTAGGTTGTTGGCTGTAGATGTGACTAGGAGTCTGGAGCTGGTTTACCCATACTGAATTTACCATTGTCAGACAGATCCCCACAGTGTGTCACTACACATCGGTGCCTGTGGGAGAGGCATCTGAATGTTAGTCCCTTGAAAGCCTTCTGCAAATAAATCAGTTCTTCAGCACGTCTCCTGGGTCACACGACTGTCAATTTGTGATAAACTTGGGCTTGTGTTGCCCTCTAGTGCTGACATAGAGACGGTGACACAACAGCAAACTCCATACACTCATGGACCTGAGCGCCGCCCAGTGGTGAAAGAGTTGATGTGATTACTGATGCATAGAAAATAAAGCTGCTTACAATTTCTGCAAAGACAGGCACAAAGCCAGACTAAAGGATACTGGAATAGATGCTTTTTAATTCTTGGGTAGCTCCATCCGATGTTCATGGACATGTCATCCATCTTTGTATTACCGGAAGTGCTTGCTTATCCATTGGAGACACCAAGGGAAGACCATTTTACCTTGTTCTCCTATCCTCAAGGTAAGACCCAATACTGAATAGAAAACAACAAAAACAACAACAACAACAACATGAAAACCTTTGTGAAATGGAAGCAATTAAAAATTAGATAGAAACAGTAGAGATAAAAACACTGAGCAAAGTTTACAGATGCGATAGAGGTCATCAGCTGCAGAGGAGACCAACCAGAAGGGAGAAGTAATGAGAGCACAGACAAGGCAGTTGACAACATGTCAGAGGGGAAAAGGAATGGTTGGGAATAAAGAGAGCTTGTGATCAATAGCAAAGGATTTACTATTGGCTTAGTAATATTTGGGAGGCACATGGCTTATACAATCAACCCATAAAACAAACATTTTGAAACCTAGAGAAGGAAGTTGAAAAGTTATTAGGTAGATAGAATCCAACTAGGCCTGATACAAATATAATCAAACCCATAGAGGAAAAAAAGAAAAAGAAGTTCTCAAGCAAGCAAGCAAGCAAGCAAACAAACAAATAAGAACAACAGAAAAGCATTTACAAGTGTTCCAGGTAACCTGGCCTTAGGCTTTTCATTGAAAACATGCTGAGAGGGAGTGTAAAACATTTTCACAAGAAAAGTTCCATTGCAGAAAACCACTAAGCTAAAATGTCTTTAAGAAATTAAAGAGATAAGACATTCTCAGCAGTGAAGTGACTATACACCAGATGTGGACTAGAAAAACTGCTAATGGAAGGCCTTAAAGCTGAAGACATTAGATGTGAATGAGTAGGAAGAAACAGTAGAAGGTGCCAAATTCCACTTTATTTGTAGAAATCAGTAGGGAAAAAAAAAAAAAAAAAAAAAAAAAGGAATCTTGAGGACATCTACCTGATGTAAGTGCTAACACAGAAAGTACCAAAACCAAACCAAACCAAACCAAACCAAACCAAACCAAAACCAAAACCAAAACCAAAAAGCAAAAACCAAACAACAACAACAACAACAACAAAACCCAAAGAAATTTAAAATAGTCTAATATTCAAGTACAGGGCATAAACCATTTATACTTTTAGCATAAAGAATATGAGACAGAACCATAAAAAATAACAATGGTTACGTTTGCAAGGTTATGCTTAGGAATAGATATATTGAGGGGTAGACAATATATAAATTGGGCAGCAAAATTTCAAGGTGTGCCAAGGGAATGAATACAAGTGTAGAATTTTTATTAGTTTATTAAGAACTCACAAAGAAATAGCAGATTAAGTTCAAATCTTCTCACAAAAGGAAGCAACATTTATTTACAGAAATTTCACCTAGTAATTTCTCTTCTCAGCATGCTCAGAATGGATCCCATAATAAATTCCCAAACAAGTCTCAAAAAACTTGGAAATTTTTTGAAACCACATTTTTATTAATCATAATACAATACAGCTAGAAATAAAAAACATGGAAAACTTTGGAAACCATTAAAATATATGGAAAGTAAGCAACTTTTTCTCTAACAATTATTCAAGGTATAAGTAAAAAGTGAACTAAAAAGATTTCTTAAAACAAATGGCAATGGGAATACAGTAGGATAATTGCAAAAAGCAGTACCAAGAGGGAGGTTTGCTACAAACAGTGACTGCCTAAAGAGGCAGAAAAATATGACACAAAATATTACTGCATCTCAAGAAGCTAAGCAAGAAAGAACAAAACAACAAAACAAAACAAAACAAACAAAAAAGCCCCAGTCAGCAGAATGGAGGACTTTATAAAAATTAGGGAAGTTACAAATGTAATCCAGACTAAAAACAGTAAAACCTTAAAACAAGGAAAACACAAATGATTTTCAAAAGTGCTGACTCTTTAGAAAGATAACCCTTAGACTAGACTAAGAAAGAGGACACAGGAAACATAACCAGTGGCAACAGAGAGACATTAGATGTGGCATCACAGAAATACAAAGAATGATTAGAGAGTGCTGTGGTCAACTATGCCCAAAGAGATTTGACAACCTAGAAAAAGTGCAGAAATTCCTGAATACGTGCAGTTTACCAAGACTGAATGACGAGGAAAGAGAAAATATGGACAATGAGTAATAAGGATGAATCAGTAATAAAAATCTTACATCAAAGTTCAGCTTATAATCAGACAGCATTTTCATTAACTAATTTCAAATATGTAAAGGTCAATTTATAGCAATTCTTTATTATGCCAAAACTTAGAGGAGAGAATTTCTCCAAACACATTCTAAGGAGCCAAATAGTAATGTTATCAATAGCAGACACATCAACAGCAACGAATCCTACAACAGGCCTGTGTCCTTGGTGAACACAGATGTAAAAATCCCCAGTGAAATACAAGCAAACTGACTTCAATAGCACATAAAAAGATTATTCATGAGGCTCACGAGGGATTCATCTCAGGGATGCCAGGAGGTGAAATCAGGCATAGTGCAGCACACCAACAGAGCAGACAGAAACCCTGTGGTTATCTCAGCAGGTATACAATGAGATATTTCTTTCTCTACCAAAATGGGTAATTACAAAAAAGACTAAAAGTCTCAAGCATGCGAAGACATAGAGAAGATGAATCTGTATGCTTTGCTATAACCATAAATTAGTACAATCATTATGGAAAGTAGTATGGCTGCTCAGAGAGAGAGAGAGAGAGAGAGAGAGAGAGAGAGAGAGAGAGAGAGAGAGAGAGAGAGAGAGAGAGAAGAAATCTAATTGCCATATATATGGTTTAGCAACCCCACTGTAGGTCTGTATTCAAAATAAAGTCAGCATTTTGAAGAGATAGTAGAATCATTACTGTTAAGTCTCCACTTTGGTATTGTTGACATTTTCTGTGTTGAATTTTCATTCGGAGTTGGTGCTGTAATCTGTACAAACTTAATTACGTGTATGCATACTTTACGATTTGACTGACATTCACTACTTAACACCAACATTTCTATTGCAAAATTGAACATTATCAGCTTAAAACATTTTTGGTTATAGTTACTGATGAGATTTTAAAAGGATTATAAATTGCTAGTCCTTAATTTGTTAACTTAATAAATAATACTAGCTATTGAATAATAAATGAATGGAAAATAGCTAAAAGAGTAAAATGAGGAAAACAGTGAATAAAATAAGTGTCTAAAACTATTGACTTAAACTTGCATGTAAAACCACAAAATGACAAAACTACACACAAAAGAAGAATAAAAAGAAAATAGAGATGAATGGAATAGAAAAATATTAAATAAAACATTAATGAGCTCAAAAGCTAACTTTTTAAAAGAATAATAAGATTGATCTTTTGTATTATAATGAAACTGTAAAGAAAACAAGTTGCTAGTGTCAGAAATAAAACAGAAACAATTGTAGATTTTACTAACTTTAAAATGATGAAAGGCAGTCACAGTCGTAGGGGAGGGGAGCAAGGGGAAAATGGGAGGGAGGGAGGAATGGGAGGATACAAGGGGTGGGATAACCATTGAGATGTAACAAGAATAAATTAAAAAAAGTTTTCAACCTAAAAAAAAAATAATATGATAATAAATTTGAGATTTTAGATGATATGGACCATTTTAGTAAAGGGCAGAAATGATAAAAATGACATACACACATATACACAATTAAAAATAAATCTTAAAATGCTGTTATAAAATTGGTAATGGATCCAAGGGACGGGATAACGAGATGTAATATGAGTAAATTAATAAAATATATTTTAAAAATTGGGAATGGAAGAAACACTTTAGTGTGACAAAAATTGCTATGTTTTTGGTTACATAATGTTTAGTAATTAAATTGGACTCCTTAAGCAGTCAGAACACACAGCCTTAGCAGTTTGGAAGGATACGAATCAGGAAGGAGAAAGTAAAACTGTATTTATTCACAGAAACATCAGACTGTTTACATCCACTACATTGCATGTTGTTAATCCTAAGGAATTTAAAAGATTTTTCAAACCATTAGGTTAGTTTGGCAAGCTTGCAGTATATAAGTTTAATATAGAAGAGTCAGTTACTTTTCTATGTAATAATAACAAACACTTAAAATACATTAAGTACAATAAAATGTTCTATAGCATACAAGAATCTTGGAATAATGAGTGATATAAAATATGTGTACTGAATGTTATAAGATAATAATGGAATAATTTCCCCCCCCCTTTTTTTTTTTTTGGTTTCTTGAGACAAGGTTTCTCTGTGTAATAGCCTTGGCAGTCCTGGAACTCTCTCTGTAGACCAGGCTAGCCTCAACCTCACAGAGATCTGCCTGCATCTGCCTTCCAGTAAGGTTTCTAAATAACTAAAAATATGCAGATGTAATAAAAACCTCAAAAGCTCAGTGATTCTGCTCAAACCAGTTTTTAAGCTTTCATCCAGGTTTATGATACAACCAATACACTTCACAAAATATTTATACGGAAGTGCAAGAACTTTTTGAAAGTTGAACAAGCTTTAAAGTTTCTGCTTTCTGACTCGAATCTCACAGTCAAACTGCAATAATCAGGACAATGTGTATACATAGTTATATAATAAAAAGGAATAGATATAAAAATTTAACAAACATGCATTTCACTACATATTATACTTATATTTTGGTATTTTCTACTAAAAATCTTGCATAAGTTTTTTGTAATTTGATCTTTTTGTTTTCTATTCTAAGTACAATTTATTGTTCGTTATGTGAAGAATGAAATTCATTTTTTTTAATTTATTTTTTTTATTAATTTATTCTTGTTACATCTCAATGTTTATCCAATCCCTTGTATCCTCCCATTCCTCCCTCCCCCCATTTTCCCATTATTCCCCTCCCCTATGACTGTTCCTGAGGGGGATTCATTTTATAATCCAACACCACACGGTGGCACTGTTGATTCAGAAATTGCTAAAGGTATGAGGCTGTTACAGCTTTTAAGCTGCTGTGCCCCTTTGTGTCTCTAAATAATTTGTCTATACCACTGAGTAAAAATGCCCCACCCATGTTCTTAAAAGGGACAGGATGTTCTTTTCATTGTAAATATTTATGTATAAAGAACACGCTGCAGCACCTGTCGATAGACACTGGAAAACACTATTGGTTTATATTGTATTGTTGGATTTTGCTTGCTGTTTGTCCATGTGCTTACACATGGAATGCTCCAGAAGAAAATGGGGAATAAACTTGACTTTGCTACCAGTTTTCACGTTGAATATCCAGAAAGTGGTTAGTCATGTAGTGGAGAGATAAAGCTGCAGTGCTGCACTGAGAGTTGTCAAAGAACTTACACATGAACACAGCTGAGTTGTAACTACAGGCTACTGGCACCCAAGGACAGAAGTGGGATCTATTTCTCTGATGATATAGACACTCCAACTCCAACCTTCTTTGTTAAAACTTAATCATGGAATACTTTTACTTTGTTTTTGTAACATTAAGTATCCAAGACTTTACACGTGTGTATATATGCTTAGAAAAAGTTTCACTTTAATCCTATCCTGAGTTAACATCTAACTAATTATCAGATTTATTTGGCCTTGGAATGCATAATAAAATGATGCATATGCTGCTTTTCTATATCTATATCATACTTCAATAAAATGACAAAGTCAGTTATAGGCAGCAGGATATATGTTAATTCTTTACAAAGTGATGTTTTATAAATTATGTGAAATGATTCTTGCTAAGGAATTCTTTGGCAACAACCTATAAACTCCAGCAGAGAAAGGCTACTCATCTCAGGTTGATTCACATCCTCAGTACCCACTGGGTACTATATGCAGGCAGTGTGGAGGGTGCTCCTTCATCCTTATCCCCATGCTGTATCCAGTGTGGAGGGTGCTCCTTCATCCTCATCCCCATGCTGTATCCAGTGTGGAGGGTTCTCCTTCATCCTTATCCCCATGCTGTACCCAGTGTGGAAGATTCTCGTTCATCCTCATCCCCATGCTGTATCCAGTGTGGAGGGTTCTCCTTAGTCCTTATCCCCATGCTGTATCCAGTGTGGAAGGATCTCCTTCATCCTCATCCCCATGCTGTATCCAGTGTGGAGGGTTCTCCTTAGTCCTCATCCCCATGCTGTATCCAGTGTGGAGGGTTCTCCTTGGTCCTCATCCCCATGCTGTATCCAGTGTGGAAGATTCTCGTTCATCCTCATCCCCATGCTGTATCCAGTGTGGAGGGTTCTCCTTGGTCCTCATCCCCATGCTGTATCCAGTATGGAGGGTTCTCCTTCATCCTCATCCCCATGCTGTATCCAGTGTGGAAGATTCTCGTTCATCCTCATCCCCATGCTGTATCCAGTGTGGAGGGTTCTCCTTCATCCTCATCCCCATGCTGTATCCAGTGTGGAAGATTCTCCTTCATCCTCATCCCCATGCTGTATCCAGTGTGGAGGGTTCTCTTTGGTCCTCATCCCCATGCTGTATCCAGTGTGGAGGGTTCTCCTTCATCCTTATCCCCATGCTGTATCCAGTGTGGAGGGTTCTCCTTCATCCTCATCCCCATGCTGTATCCAGTGTGGAAGATTCTCCTTCATCCTCATCCCCATGCTGTATCCAGTGTGGAGGGTTCTCTTTGGTCCTCATCCCCATGCTGTATCCAGTGTGGAGGGTTCTCCTTCATCCTTATCCCCATGCTGTATCCAGTGTGGAGGGTTCTCCTTCATCCTTATCCCCATGCTGTATCCAGTGTGGAGGGTTCTCCTTCATCCTCATCCCTATGCTGTATCCAGTGTGGAGGGTTCTCCTTAGTCCTCATCCCCATGCTGTATCCACTGTGGAGGGTTCTCCTTGGTCCTCATCCCCATGCTGTATCCAGTGTGGAGGGTTCTCCTTGGTCCTCATCCCCATGCTGTATCCAGTGTGGAGGGTTCTCCTTCATCCTTATCCCCATGCTGTATCCAGTGTGGAAGATTCTCCCTCATCCTCATCCCCCTGCTGTATCCAGTGTGGAGGGTTCTCCTTCATCCTCATCCTCACGCTGTATCCAGGCAGTGTGGAAGGTTCTCTTTGATGTTAAAAATAACATGTGACCTTGTGAACTCTGCATTGGTCCTTTCAGGTCTTACTCCTAAGCTCTTGGTAAACAACCCATATCTAGAATGTGCTTTCTTTTGTGATTTTAAGTGTTTGTCTTGCCAAGTAAATGCACCTATGTATTTTGGTAACATATAATAGCACCCTTTACAAGAATGTATCTATCATTAAAAGGGACTTTGGAAAATTGAGACATCATTCCTTTCTTAACTAAACACCTACTTTTTATTAAGTAGCATGGTTTAGATTACTTTTTTCCCATGGAAACTTAGGCTGTATGACTAAAATTGTTAACCATAAGATCAACTTTCCTGATTGCTAGCATCTTTGATCTGAGGTCTCCAGGCTTTGGACCTGGCTGTTTACTGCACATGGAAAAGCACATATAAAGCTCTGAGTACAGCCTATTTTGGAATTTCCTTGCTGGCACCCCATCAAATATGGGAAACACATTTTCATCCTTTTCTGCCAAGTACAGAGTACCAGAAATTCATATCGTCATTTGGTAGCACAGAGAGGCCACAAGCCCTAGAGCCTTTTCCTTAATGCTGGTTGAGGGAAACTGGAACTAAAATATACTAATGATGAGCAATGTAGCATTGTGATTTGAACCTCATTGACATACATGCAAACTTTGCCTCTGTAGCGTTCCAGTTGTATTTATTTCTTACCTTGTTTAGGGAACACAGCTTGCAAAACCTGTAAATATAATCATTTTATTTATTATAAAAGTAATTTTTTGGATAGGTGGTGGCGGCCCATTTAATCCCAGTATGTGGGAGTTAGAGGCAGGCAATCTTTGTGAGTTCAAGGCCGGCCTGATCTGTAGAGCAAGTTCCAGGACAGCCAGGGCTACACAGGGAAATCCTGTCTCAAAACACAAAAACAAACAAGTTATTCTATGGTTCTAAAGCCACATGGTATAATGTTAGTGTATAAATAATGGTCTCAGGAAGAGGCCAGAGACCCAGTTAGGGTCTCTATGTGTTCTGGGTGCACTGGCTCGACTGTGTCTGGTCACATAGTTGCCCTGTGTGTGCAAGGTGCCCAGGGAACTGGCATGCTACTTAGTCCGGAGTTGATGTAAGCCACTAAATCTTAAAGAAACAGGATAAGAAAGACTAGAGTTCAGTAAATATAAATTAGTAAGAGACTGGGGAAAGCTTCTAATTTAATTAGCAGCCTTAGGGAAGGGAAGATGAAATCAATGACATATTTATGTGTGCTTCCTGAATGAGTTAAAATATGTTTGATGATCTAATGAAGAACCAACATCAACTTTATAGCTAGTAACCTGCACAATAGTCCCTTGTAGTTGGATAATTCCTTAACATCCGTGTCCTTCTTACAAACAGGAAGTTCAAACTAAACCCGTAATTTGTTAATTGACATGTACATAATACATACTTGGAGTTGTATTTGCTGGGCTTGTGGAGAGTGAAGCATGTGCAACACACTTGAGCTAATATGCAGCAAAGCAGCTAATAATATTTGTCGAACAATTCATTAATGCACAGGTCAATAGAAGAATGAAAGCAGAATCGGCCTTTTAAAGTTAATACTCCATGGTGCATGACTCATAGGAACCTCTTAAACATTTGTTGAATATGGTGGCAGATGGGAACTTGGGTTCACATTTTAAGACTTACTCATAAAATCTCTTTTGTAGCATGCTGCATACTAATGTCTCATGTTTTATCTGAATCAGTAAATCCTAAACTCAGTAATTCTGCAAATTAAAATTTTCTATACCTATTATTGATGTTAAAATATAATTTAATTTTCTTCTCAACAGTAGTTCAGAAAATGACTATAGAATCTAACTCATTTTTAGAGCTTAGCCATTAATGGAGAAGACTTTATTTACCTCCTTATAATAATATAGTAAAGTTTTAAATATTTACATAGTGAGCATAAATCACAAAAAACAAATATTGGAATGTTTGAAAAAAAATCTTTGATGCTAATATCTTTTCCTGGACTTCACTATTTTTCATCTGTAGTAAATCCCACAAGCAACTTCTTTTACCACGACTAATTCCATCTCACCCACAGAAACTTACAATTTATATTTAGCTCTCATGAAAGACAAATATAGGGTTTATTGTTTAAGTATGTTAAAGAAGAAAACCAAACATAACAGAGTACTTTTTGTTATCTGAATTTTGGAATTATTTTGCATTAGAGACCACTTTTTTCTCTTGGGAACTTTCTGCCAAAATATGATTATGCGTAGAAGTATGTCTTTATTTAGAATACAAGCAGCAGGACAGGACACTAAAAGTCTTAAAAATGCAAGTAAGGCAGCTATGAAGGGATACCCACCCTTTTAGATGAACTTGTCTTATTGTTTCTCCATAGTGTTTTTCTTCAGCCATAAAATTAAATAATCTCCATTTGCAAGTTCCACTCTTCCTCCTTTGCTTAAAGACCCCTTCTCCTACCAAAAATCCCTGTAGACACCTTCGATATTTTTCCTTTCACCCAGTTTGCTACCCCCATTCCCATAATTCTAGGGCCCTCTCAGCAACTTTGAGAAATCCTCAGAGGTGAATACTGTTAGACATTCTTTGAACAGGACTCAATTCTCTGACTTCTGTAGCATGTAGAATTAATGGCATTGGAGAGGGTGTCACTTATTTTCAGCCCATGCTTGCTCTTTGGTTGGTGGTTCAGTCTCTGTGAGCCCCTATAAGCCCAGGTTGGTTAACTCCATAGGTCTTCTTGTGGTGTCCTTGACTCCTTCAGCTCTCTCTATCCTTCTTTTCACTCCTTCCACAAAACTCCCAGAGCTCTGTCTATTATTTGGTTGTGGGTTTCCGTTCGCTGCTGGATGAAGTCTCTCAGAAGACAGCTGTGCTAGGCTTCCATCTGCAAACAAGGCAGAGTATTATTTATATTGACAGGGGTTGTAAGGAGCAAGGAAAACAGTCCTCCATTGCTGGTGGGAGTGAAAACTTGTGGAAATCAATCAGGGGGTTTCTCAGAAATTTGGGACTAGATCTACATCAAGACCCAGCCATATCACTCTTGGACATACACCCAAAAGATGCTCCACCATGCCACAAGGACATTTGCTCAACTATGATCACAGCAGCTTCATTTGTAATAAGTTGTTTCTAAATGTTCCATGGACATGTGAAATTATATATTTTCTGTTAAAAGAGTAAACAGTCAAGGTATGCAATCAAGTTTATGGTTTAAGCATTATATTGTTCACAACTTTACCTGATTTAAAATTCTTCTAGATTTCTTTGTTCCTGAAAATAATATATCAAAGTTGATCACAACACATTTTATTCTTAAAACTATATATATGTCATATTTTAATGGTCCATATATATTTAAGAAAAACTATCCAGCATTTCTTTAATTCTTGATTATAGCTTTTAATACTTGCAAAGGAATATTATTTCAATACTGATCCATGTGAGGATATTCAGAACATATTTGTAAAGAACTGCATTCCTGACACTTTTCTGAAAAATAATTGGATTAAGAACTTCTTTTAAAGACCAATTACTCAATGACACAGATGTCTACCATCTCAGTCTAATGACTGTCAAACATATGTTATTTTTATCTTGTTTCATTTATAAAATGATTATGTGTATAATGTTTTATCTGGCTTGTTTTAGGTGTCCATAGAACGATGCTTACAATGACACTTTGACACTGTGACAAACTCATCTCAGGAGTTTGGGGAGTCCCATGTCTGATATTTACAGTCATATGCTAAGGCTTATGTTTGATAAGAGTTCTCTTCACTGATTATTGTGACAGAAGTTTGACCCACAGATAAATGCTCTGGCTATGCAATAGCACTTGGGAGGTGGGCCTAGTGGGAGGTCCTTGACTCATTGCCAGTGTGTGCTTGCAAGGACATTTTCTTGGAGGGTCCTTGGCATTTCTTATGAGATAGTTACTTGACATGAGTTCTTCCTCCCTAGTTTCCTGTTAGATGTGATCTCTGGCTAGTTGCTCCATCACATGCTTCAGCCACAATGCACCACCAGTGGCCTCAACCAAAGGCCTAAAATATGCATATCCCCTGATCTTTGGCTTTTAACATCCAACTATGAGCCTGAGCTACTTATTTTGCTATAGTGATGAAAGTTTTCTAATACAGACTGTTTACTTACTTTTCTTTTGTCATTTTTTCTTTGTTTCTAATAACTAAAAAAATAACTTACATGCCTTCTATTGGAATGTAGATCATAGTGATCACTAATTAGGTTCACGGCATTCTCCAAAAATCTGGGTTTGACAACAGATTTAATTTATTAATAATTTGAATAGGGACTGGGTATAATTTAATTTCCCCTCTCTACCACGTGAAGGGAAGTTGATGAAGACGTGAAGACGGAAAGCGGATTGCTTAGCAGCTTTATGAGTCAGTTTGTGCCTTGCTCATGCTCTAATGGGGCTCATTTTGCAGTTGCCAGCTCCTATCAGCCTTGGGGATGTGATATTTGAATATCCTTAGTTAGTTCAATATTGTTCTCCTAAAGTCTCTCTTACCTCTTTTATCACATCTATGGGCTGCCCATATTTTTTGTTTATTTTATTTATTTTTATTTTTTATTTTTTATTTTTGAATGTACTTTTGTTTATTGATTAATATGAATTGTTTACAGATTCTCATAAGCCAAACATAATTTTTCAGTACCCACGCATGCATATGGCTCAAAATTTGAACAAAATCTCTATAAATAGCTAATCTTAAGGAAAGCAATAATTAAAATCTACCTACATTAAACACAAAACACAACACTAAGGACCTTGGAAATAAATTGAGTGAGGGCCAGGAGGCTGACATCTCAGTATGGCAGGGCTGTTTGTTTGGGAGAGTGGTGTAGTACTAACCTTTTTTATTTTTTTACTTAACCTAATATTAACATCCTTAGGGAAGAAAGTTGATCTCTCATACTATGTACACCATTTCAAAATTCCAGTGAAATTCTAAGTGGAGGAAAAAATAATGAAGCCTGAAGCCTAACTCACCTACACTAAACACCTACCTCTCCCCTGTAAACAAAATACTTTCTTTTGCTAGCTCACAAATGTAAAGCACAACTATGGTCTAGGCTCAGAATGAACACATTTCTAATGACTTCTTCAAGTGACCTATATATCCAAGTAGAAGTCATATAAAAGCATAGTACTCAAAGCTGTTCCACCTTATAAGGACACTACTTGAGCAAACCCGCAAATATGAAATAACCATCCTTCATTTCACTGCTATCCAAGATACCATAGAAAGCAAAAAAAAAAAAAAAAAAAAAAAAAAAAGGAAACTTCTTCTTATTCTAATTATCAATTCCAACCGTTCAGTTCAAGAAAACCAGAAGAAAGATGATTCTTGGTATGGGTCTATAACGAGCTTGCTATATACAGGCAGAGTGAAGTAGGGTTCCTTGGTCATTTAATCACATTGTTTTTGCTATTTTATCATCACAATCCTCACTGAGAAGCAGTGATGGACTTCAGTTTAAAGCAGTGCCGGGCACATGGTGACCTTTCAACAGCTGGAACCTATTTAAGCTGAATCCACCTCAGCTTGGGTGCTAGTTCTTCACCAGAAGTATAGATATGATTAATTAAAGTTGGTGAGATAAGAATAAAATGTCCCAGAAAAAAAAGTACAGAGAGCCCAAAGACCAAGGCCTGAACCTTGGCTCACACATATTTGCTAATGCTTGCATGAAACCAGGTTGCCTGGTACAGGCTTGTAATTCAAATGCTTCTAATCCCCTGCCAAGTACAATGGGACCTTTTAGCGTTTTTCTCCTGTGCTTTTAACACACGTATCAGTTGTTTGACCTTAAGGCCCTTAATCAGGGCTTGTGGATGAGCTGTTATTAAAGATGGACTTAACAGAATCCTCAAAACAGAAATCTTGTAGAAAATGTTCTCTATTAAGGATAATACTTGGTGAT